>NC_142117.1:14390000-15590000 GCF_056152115.1 Neolamprologus brichardi | reverse complement strand
AAAGAGCGTTCATTTATTGAAGCCACTTGTTCTGATACATGTGCTAACTTTAGCTAAAATCATTTATGAGTTACGAGCATGTTGCAGAATATGAAATAAGAACAAATACTTATTTAAGAACTTTTCAAAAGATGCAAAAAGGCAGAAAATAGTACCTTCTCTGGAAACACCTTATAGATATATACATTTTGTATTTATATGGTTGCAAATACTCTGAGGCAGGTTACCTGAAAACAGCATCCCATGTGAGTTGCTTGGAAGGTTTTGCTTTAGCTGATGAGTTACGATCCAGTTCTTGCACAATCTCTGGAGATCGGAGGAGCCGTCTGAAGCGCTCAGCTTCTTTCTGATAATAAAAACGAGATGAAATAAAAAGCATTTACACCGCACTGATTAAAACCATTTCAGGTTTATTTAATTATGGATAATTCCCCACAAAATTCACTTCAAAGCTCTTTATACTGTAAGTTAAAGACCCAACGGTATTGGAGAAAACCCCAACAATCAAGCGACCCAATACGAAAAGGCACTTAGCGATAAGAAAAACCCCCATTTTAACAGGAAGAACCAGGATTTGATTTTCTGTTCAATAAATACATATAATGTGTCACAACTGAGAACTTGTGGGGCTATACAGACTATTAACATACCAAGATGACTGGCAGATCTTATTTTGTTTTTGTTGCTACTCGTGCCAGGAAAGTAAATAAACCTTTATTTAAAAAAATAACTGATTTTAGAGTCTTTCAGCTATTCATCGCACTGCCTTTGTACACTTATAAAGTGCAAAATTGATGCAGTGCAAGCCACAGGCAAATTGCATCTTATTTGCAAGTGGGCAGGACAGATGCTGATGCTCAGCAGATGTATAAGCAGTGCAATCTGAGCTTCTGACTGAGCTCTTCTTACTGTACGGTAAGAAGAGCCCTGATTTGAAGGTAGTAACTAAAAGAAGTGAATTAAAGAATAACTGTGGTAGTTACTGGTGTTGGGCTGCTTTGCCATGATAACTGGACAACAGTGTTAGTTAGCATCCTCTGTTATTTTAAAATATGCTAAATAGGGAGTTGTTTAACCTATTTAAAGTACATTGAATCGCCTATGAATTCATTTATTTGGACAACTGATAGGCAGTAGTTCGTCTTTTTCACCTTCCTCTCTGTAGCTTTGTCATTCTCGAGAGCTCTGCAGCAGGCCAGGAGATCATGAAGAACCAGGCTCATTGTGCCTCACCGTATGTACACACTGGAGGGACAGGATGTTGACAAAAGTTATTCATCCGCTTTATACCTACACTATTATTACTTAGTAGACAGTGTAGATTTCTACCATTCGATCCACACTTTAGTCACTGCTCATGCAAACTACTTTAGCAGCACGACACTGGCAGATTAAGCTTTTAACTTCATTCACAAACGTCCATTCAAACACCTGCACTGTTCACTGACCTCAGATGACTGCAGCGATTGCAGTTACGGAGTTGTCACACGCGCAGGTGCAGATGTTAGCTGAGGTAAGGCACACAGCTACTGTACCTGCCATAACAACTTTGCCATCTTGTAGAGCCACACGCACGCACACGTAACCCACGCATAAAATATTCCCGCCCCAGCAGCAAGGCTCAGCTCCTCACATCACTTCCTTCTCATACCTGGTATTGAGTGAGTCCATTCACTTTTCTATCAGCATGAAAATAAACCTAATGTTTTTAATAGGTATGGTGTTATTGCAGTGGTATACGACCTGCTGAAGTCACGTTCAACCTATAAATTGAAGTATATATATGTAAAAAACTATAGAATGTTATCCAGATAGATTTTTTCTATTTGGACTACAACTACCACAATTCTAATCAATAGCTTGGTCTTTGTACTTCCGGGTTATACGTGCTTGAGTTCCCCGCCTTTTGAGTATAGAAGCAGTATTGTGAAGACGTCGCCTTCACAATAATATCACTGACGTGGTTTCATTTCAGTCAGTTTTTGAGCTTCTCGGAGACTTTTTCTGAACATGGAGTTTCCTGTTCACATTTGAGGCCGCTTTTACCAACAATTAGTCGGTCATGTTGCTACCGTCTGATGTCGCTCGGCTTGTTTTGGGTAAGTCTGGTCGTCCATAGCAGACGAGTAGCTGTGGGGTTAGCCAGCAATGACAGTCGAGTGTAAATGGGTGGCTTCAGCCTCACAGCCTTAACGGTTGATTGGGCTGCAGTTGGAGGGTAACTGTTACTGCTGACTGAGGTGCTACTAATGTCTTTCCGCTAGGGTACCTCCAAGAAGAGGGACTGTCAGCTACAAGCCAAGCTTTCATTCACGAGAGCCCCAACCTGAAAGAGTATGCCGAGCACACCACAGGAGATGGGACTATTCCTGCTTGCGTTTTTGTAAGTGTGCCTTCCTCCCTCTTGTAAGCCGCCTCCACGGCCTGAACTGTCATGATGGCAGCTGACTGCATGTTTAATCTTTCCTCACACAGTCCATCTTTGGGAAGAGCCTGACAACCATTTTAAATGAGTATGTAGCTGCTAAAACAAAAGGTAAGCCATTCAGAGGATGTCTTTAGTGTTTTATGACCGATTATTGTTCATATGTCATGGTTTTGTTGCTGATGATTATTCATATTTTCAACAGAGTCTTGTCATGAGGTTCCCGTCATGATGACTTCATTGTGGAAAAAGCTGGATTTCACACTCAACCAGATTAAGTAATGAGCTTCACTAATAATTGTGTGATAGCATAGGATGCATGGGGCTGATTTTGAAAAATGATTTCTTATTGTTTTCTATTGTTGATTGGTATGTTGTTGTGAGACGAAGGATAAACATCTGCTGCTGTGTTTCTGAATGCTAAAACTTGGTGAAGTGAATCAATATGTGAATATTTTTCTGCATCTTTCCTTAGGTCATTGCAGAATTCCCCTGCTATATCAGCATGTCAGAGAAGTAAGTTTGTCAGGTTGTTTGTTTTGATGTAATGGGCTAATACATGGTGATGTAGCTGAAAGCATCAGGTTTAATGCATTGATGCATTGATGCAGAAATATACCTATAAGGTAGGAACAGAAACTGTTTGAAAAGGGACTTCCCTAATCATGAGCTTATTGTGATTATAGTTGCCTGTTCCTAAAACCCCAGGAATTGGCATGTTACCCAAATAACTTCTGAATAAAAACATTGTCTATACATCAAATTGGGAAATTGGCACCATGATTACTTACAGTTGTCAAACAGTGCCTCAGCATTCAGGTTTTATATGTAACCTATTTACTTATCAGCCTCTGTGTGTTGCAGCACGTTCACGTGTTGGATTGGCAAACATGGCTAGACAGCGGGTCCTTGCCGTGGCTTCTGCGGGTGCTGTTGTCTGTTCATCGGTTTCTGAGACGAGCACCATCATCAGCCCAGCGCACACCTCCCACAGCATGCTTGCCCACTCCACCCCAGTGTGCTACAGTGGTCCGAACAGCAGACCAGCTTCTGGCAGTGGCACAAGCCAGCATATTCATGACAGCAGCCGATTAATGACTACACCCAGTCAGTAATATAACACACAACTGAGTACAAATGCTAAAGTAAAGTAATGCTAAGATCACAGCTTTTTAAGGAGATAGCAGTGCTCTATGAGCTCATTATTCATTTAATGCACACATACTAAGTCATAAAATGTAGTTTTTAATAATAAATATTCAAACTTATTCATTACAGGGGATTCACCCATGCAGATCATTGTTTCAGAGCATCGGCTAAATCCAGGCCCAATGTCTCCTGGTCGAAGGAAATGGTAAGAATAGTTGTTATTGCTTTACTATAGGTGTTATTACATAAACATCTGTCCAGAGTGCTAAAGACAGACTAATCTAAAGTGGATGGAAAAATTAGCTTTCGTTGTACACAAATTGTGCATGGACATTGCTGTTACAATGACTTCACAGTATCACTGAATTAACCTTTCACATTGCAGAAAATGTGACTAATGATTGCAGAAACAACAAACATGTACTTGGTGTGTTGCATAATCCAGAATGTTAGTTATTCAGTAGCTTTTCTTGCTAAGGGTTTGTCAAACTTCACAGGGTGTTCACTGTAAAATGACAGTTGTGATCTTGAGCACGAAAACAAATGCATCAGGTAGGGATTGTGAGCAAGTTTGATTCATTTCTGACCAATCTAGGAGTAGTGATTCTTCTGAACTGTGGATGGAGAGGACATCAGATGCCATGTCATAAGCTAATTGGTCCTTTGGCTGGTTGAGCTAAAAAAAATGCTGATTGTAGTTAATTTCACATGACATTAATCAGTCACAAGGCTGTGTCACTGCTTATTCTAAATGACTCAATATCAGTATGTTGTTCCTTAATCTGCGCACACACTGGAAGCAATCCTCAGTGATATAGCCATAATCAGAGACCATAGAAAGTGATATTTGGTGACTTCAAGTGACTGAGACGAAAAGAACATGCTGGTGACGCAAAGTCAACCTGGAATATTGTCTGTGCTGGGTCACCCCAACTTTATTGATTAATTCGATCTTCAGCATGTGATATTTCTGTTTGACTTTATTGTGCTGTTATTGTTATTCCCATGGTTTGTTTAAAATGTTTTTCTGTTGTCTTCAGGGACACCCCCAGGAAGAGAAGTGGTGCTCCGAGTGGCTCCAGTGCCCCTAGCAGATCTGCTACAGCTGCTGGCAGCAGCAGTGCAGAACCCCAACCTGAAGAGGCTGTTGATGAAAACTTCCCTGTAAGTATGTCAGTAATGCTATGTTTCCTAATCGCAGAGAAAAGTTAAAGACTAGTTAAAGATCAGACACCAGCGAGGGAGGATAAGAAGGACAGACGCAACAACATTGTCATCCCTTATGTAGCCGGTGTGTCAGAAAAACTCAGGAGGGTTTTCTCCAAGCATGACATCCCGGTGCATTTCAGACCTAGCAACACGCTCAGACAAAAACTGGTTCACCCGAAAGACAAAACGCCAAAACACAGACTTAACAATGTGGTGTATGCCGTACAGTGCAGCGAGGAATGCCCAGACCTCTACATTGGAGAGACCAAACAGCCACTTCACAAGCGCATGGCACAACACAGAAGAGCCACCTCCACAGGACAAGACTCAGCTGTCCATCTGCATCTTAAGGATAAAGGTCACTCTTTCGAGGATGCCAATGTTCACATTTTGGACAGAGAGGACAGATGGTTTGAAAGAGGAGTGAAAGAAGCCATCTATGTCCACTGTGAGCGACCATCTTTGAACAGAGGCGGTGGTTTACGACACCAACTCTCTGCCATCTATAATCCAGTTTTGAGATCCCTTCCCAGACGCCTTAACGCCCACTCACATCCTGGGCCATCTGACCTCAGGAATTCGCATGATAAGGTGGGGCCAGGTTTCACAATAAAGTCACCCGAAACTCTGGCTGATTGGGACCCACACCCAGTTTCACACCTTGGCTCAGGTGATTAGAGGATCATCAGGGGGTCCTTTTGTCCCTCTGTGGGGGGATACTCCCACTAGGTTTATATCTGGGACTCCCCACCATTTGACCTTAGAACTGAAGAAGCTTCTCGGATGAGAGGTGAAACGTCTTCAAGTAACTTAAAGAAGTCCAGATGCTTTTCTTTGCAAGCTCCTTTGACTACGATGACCTGGATGACTGAGAACCTTCACAGACAAAGACTACACTTCAGTCACATATTAACAAATCCACTGACATAGTTGTTTAAAACCTTGTTGATCTGCTGAATGGTCATATGTCACTCTGTGTCTCTAGATACAAAGAAAAATTACTTTATTGCATCAGAAATGACATGCTCTCTGTTTCATCTCACTCTTTACAGCAGCTTGTGATACAAAACGCACGTGACAAGATACTGGGTGACAGGTCATTACAAGAGAAACTTGCTGAAAACATCAACAAAATCCTTGCAAAGTAAGAAACGCAATAGGACTCTTCATTTTGTTTGCACTTGGATGTATTGTGCACAGTTTTTGATAATGATTGTACTGTTTCCTACTCTGTTTCATCACTACTATCAGTGAGCCAATGCCCCAAACATCAAAGGGTTCTTCAAGTACAGTGGAAACAGACCAGTCTATAGATGAAATACTAGGATTACAGGTGATTTTTTTTTTTTTCTTAACATTTTGCTTGTAGTGTTTTCACTTTTTCTGTGTAATTTATTATTATTTACTCACATATACAGGGGGAAATTCATATGAGTGACGACGCCATCCATGACATTTTGGAGCAAACTGAGTCCGACCCAGCTTTTCAGGCTCTCTTTGACCTCTTTGACTGCAGTAACTATGACCTCATTTACTTTAATGTGTTTTCCTTTAAATAATGGTTCGCAACTGTCTGTAACAGTTTAACTAAAGAACTTTTTGTAAGACTTTTTATAAATTGATGTTTGCAGATAAAACTAAATTCGCAGATGGAGAAGCAGGAGATGGCGATACGAGCAGTAGTCCAGAAGAGACCGACACTGCTGGAACTACATCTGCAATCAGACTCCTTCAAAATATTGATACAGGTAGTCTGTCATAATCTAAACGTCGAAAAGGCAGCATAAATGTCTACAGGAAGTCTGGAAGGGGCTTAGAGGTGTAAGGCTGTAGCTTCTTGAGCTTCTAACAGTTGGTAAACTTTTTAAAAAAAGTCAAAAATTGAAAAGTACCTATAATTATTCCTAATTTAAGAACTGAAATGAACTGCAGGAAAATACTAGCCATGACGAAGAGGTGGAGTGCACTTTCAGACAATCTCTCCTGCAAGACATTCATGGTGTTGTTCACAGTAGTGTTGAGAATTGTGGGGAAAAAGAGAGTGGTTGACAGCTGGTTACAGGAACATCCCTGCCACTTGGACTTCATAAAACCTGGAAGCATCAATTATGAAATTATAATAAAAATCCAAACATTTCTCCAAGTTTAAATAACCTTCTGTGAGAGGTCAAGCAGGTTATCATTTCTGCTAACAATAGAGACAAATGAATAATTGAACTCTGCTTCTATTTTCAGGTGCCACACACAGTGATTCACCTGCTTCAGATACAACACCAATGAAGACGAAACCTGGGCAAGAGCGAAAGACAAGAAAGTCCGCTCCTCCAACACTGTTAAAAAAAACAGTTCTTGGTCCCAGTGGCAGATCATCCAGGATTGAAAACAGTTCAGCCAGACTGATAGTGAGTCAAGGGGATCCCCGAGGTGTCTCAAGTGCTCCAACAAACTCAAACAGAAAAGAAAAAGATCCACTTTTCACTAACACTGTCAGTGAAACACCAATGGATATTGATGAACCACTGAATACACCTCCCCCTCCTCCTTTGGACAGTTTGGCCACTCAGGAGCCTCCCGCAAAGGACAGCACTTCTTTCTCACCTGTCTTTGGTGAATCTTCCACAGATCCTTCACCAGTGGACTCTGGTGCTTTTCCTGAGCCAGAGGAAACATCGGCCTCAAATACGAACAACCAAAAAGAACCTAAACAATCACAAGAGTTTAAAGATCAACCTGGTGCACCCGGAGCATCATCTTTGCCTCCCGAACAAGCTCAGCTGAACATCACTCCAGCGCCCCCCGCCGACCTACCTCAAATATTACTCTCAAACAGTGGAGGAGATACTCTACCAGTGTCTACTTTCTCAGTAATATCAAAATCTGTCTTAAAAACATCCTCTTCTACAGATACTACAGCTTCAGCAGCCTCACCCTCATCTGCTTTTATTGCTGCCCCATCTACTGCAACACCTGCCGCACCAACGTCTGCTTCTACCTCTGCAAGTCCAAGAGCTGCACATGCCTCATTCACAGCTGCCTCACCCGCATCCTCGTCCTCCTCCTGTGCCCTCGTTGCCCCTCCTCCTGCAGCTTCAATTGCAACAACAGCTGATCTGTTAACCACAAGCATCCCAAACACGGCTGCAACAGACTCCAGTAATGTCATGTCTTTGAAAATAATCATAAGTGATAACCAGGATGAAGGTTCTTCCAGCGACACAGCCTTAAACCAGGCAATTTCCAGCATTTCTGGAGACAAGATTCCCACCATTTACGTTTCCTCCCCAGCTAAGTCGGTGGGATGCCCTGAAACTCCAAAGGCCAACATGGATGAGGTGGCGCAGGCAGTTAGTGGATTACAAAGTTCTGAGGCATTTGCTAGTCCTCTGAGCAGCAAGGCTGGAGCAGTAACTGCATCTCCACTAACTGGAACGTCACAGGCCCAGCAGAGCTATATAATTCAACTACCCCTGGATGCAACTAACCCTGCCCTCCAAGGAGCCAGCTATTTCCTTGTAACAGAGCCCCCATCTACCGAAGCTGAAGGCAGACAGGTGGTGCTGCCTGCTGGTGTCTCAAATGGACAGTCTTTACCCACAAATCAATATGCGGTGACAACACCAACTCGCTCTACAAGTTACTCCACTGGTAAGAGACAAGGCTGCAAAACTGAGTCCCACAAACATTACATCGATAAGTGAATGTAAGGTAGTAAGCAATGTGCAGTGTGTATAACAACATACTTTCCCACATTATTGCACTAATTACAGTCCAAAATATTGAAAGTAAAGTTCTTTTGGTAGAAAATTGTAGGGACACTGTGGTTAAGCAATTCCTTTTTTTTTTTTTTTTTTTTTTTGAGTTATTAATGGCAACAAGGCATGTCTCCATGTTTAATCTTTTTCCTTCACTTTCAATAACTTTCTCAGTATCATAATTATCAAACTATCACATCTGTGCTCCTGTTTGAAGGGTCAGCACTCGTCCTGCCATCACCCGTGAAGCCCATGATGCTTCCTGTTTCTGTTGTAGGACCGAATCCTGTGGGTAAAGTGCAGATGGTGTCTAATCAAGTAAGATCATTTTATTGTTAGTCGGAGCATGTGGTTTGCGGTTAAAAGCATTTCCTTTCTTACCATTTTAACCAGAATGATGGAGTGAGAAAAGCTTTATTTCTTTATTAAATGAGACACTTTCAGACCAAATTGGCTGCTAAGTAAACAAAACTGTTCAAACTTTGCCACTCTCAGGTCAATGTGTTAACTTTATTTTGTGTGCAATGCAAACTGGTAAATAAAATGTATTATACATTGTATTTCAAAAGGACAAACATACTCTTTAACCTTTACATACTGTTCATATTCTATGCTAGTATGGCTTGGGTCAGTTTTGACCCAGTCAAGTCTCTGTTCAATTTTGAATTGGAGATCTGTTTGATTATTGTTTATCCAAGACTTTCTGTAAGTAAGACATTCTGCTTCTACAAGGAGCCCCAATTGACTTCATATGTAAACCACATTAACCCATTCATTGTTACATTTACAGCTTGTTGCCATACAGAATCCTGTATCAGTAGAGCAGACAGAAACTGTCCCGTCCAAAACTCCCACCGTCGCAAGCAAACAACCTGTAGCTGGTAAGTTAGAGGTTAACCTGCTTCTCCATGATGAAGATGTATACTGGCTAAAAATTATATGGTATCCTTTTTTGAATGCATCTTTGCTCAGCATAATGTTTTAATTTCACGGCCTCATTTCTAAATTCCAGGCACTGAGAAAAATCTGGGCAGTCAAGTGGTTCAACCTGTATCAGCTGGAAACACAGACCAGCAGGATGCAGAAAAAGGTGCCAGTCACAGGAGAATTTTATGTTTTGACTCTTCTGCAGACGTTCAACCACAAACTGCTAAAACGACTACAACCAGCACAGCCATGACTGCAACTACATCCCCATCACCATCTATCCAGCAGACTGAGAAAACTAATGCAGAGTTGGTTGTTCGAATAAGACCTACTATCCTGGGTGGCAACAAACCCAAGAGGAGGGTAGAAACTGTCAGATGTTTAGCAAGTCCGCAGGCTGGAGTAAGCTTAGTGAAGGAGCCCTTTTCTTTACAACAGTACCAGAAAGATTCTGCTAAAAAGAGTTCTCGCAAGCAGGATCATAACACCCACAAGCAGGAGTCTCAAAGTGCCAGTACCAGCAGTGCTGATGCTTCAAAGGTTGAGGCTGGAAAAAAGTCAGAATCAGAAAAAAGATCAAAATCTGTTGAGAGGAAATGCAGTCAGGATGCACATAAAGATAACTCAAAACATAAGGATTCGTATAACTCCAGGTCAGAGTCTGATTCTGCGCTAAAATCAGGAAGTAGGAAGGACAAAGAGGAAAGCAGCAGGAAAGAATCTGCAGAGAAGGTGCCTTTGAAACCACGTGAGGGACGTACAGAAAAGAAGACTCCCTCTCAGGAAATGCCAAATGTCACAGCTAACAAAGAGAATGAAATGAAGGGTTGCATGCAAGACCAACAACCTTCATCCTCAGCATCAAGAGACTTGAGCCCTCCAGCCGTCACTCAGCCGGCATCTCAGAGTCAGTCCAAAGTTACAAAAACACCGTCTAAAACCAGTTCTCTGGCTAAACAGGCAGCTGAGATGCTTCAGGACATTCAAGGGCTCAAATCTCCCTCGAATCCAGTCAAAGGGCTTGGTGCAAGCAGTTCAGACCTTCCTGGAACTGGCAGTAAGCAGGAAGCACCTGCTGATTGTCCCAGGACTCCTCGACAAAAGGGAAAGGTTAAAGACGTAGAGGGTACTCCAAAGCATCTAATGCCTCCCAACACCCCAGATGTACCTGGCTGCAGCCCTGCCAGTGAAGCCGGCAGTGAAAGCAGCATTAACATGGCTGCTCACACACTTATGATTCTTTCACGTGCTGCTATCGCCAGGACAGGCAGTCCACTGAAGGACAGTTTGCGTCAGGACGGGATAGGAGAAAAGTCGCCTACTAGCTCGAAGAACTCAAAGAAACGTAAACAACCTATTTCAGCATCAAGCCCACCTCCAAAGAAAGAATCAAAACGATCTCCCACCAAAAAGAAAGACCGAGTAAGTACAGCAGCATGGTTTTTGTCCAGTCTTTTTTTCCTCTTTATTTTGTATTCAACTCTTTTGTGTTTTGTTGTGTAGTGATTATCAAAGCGTATCAGTCCTTTTTACGTGTTTATTATTTATTTATGGTCTCAACAAGAACCTAATCTAATTTACTAAATAAAGTACACTTTGTTATTATGCCCAAGTACTTCATGGTCTCTTCAAAATATGCATATTTGGTACAATATACACTTGCAGTATGATGAAGATGGAATGAGGTGCTTGGGCAAATACACAGCCAGTTAACTGGGTCCTAACACCCTGGCATCCTGTGCGATTGCCGGTCTTGCTTGTTGGTAAGTAGGGCTGCCACGATTAGTCGACAGAGTCACGATTACTGATTTAATAATCGACGCGTCGTTTGAAGCTTTGTAAGATCCCAAAAGACGCAGGGATAAGTAGTAGGATTTAAGAGTGTAATAACGGACTGAAACAGAAGATGGCAGCACTGCATGTACAAGGATGCCAGCTGCCGTTAAACCCCGAAGAAGAAGCTGTGTCCCAGAATTCATAGCGCAACCTAGCTCAGTTTCCAACAATGGCGGCAGCTAGTTAGTTTTAATATTATTCTTTCTGGGTCACAAAATAAACGTTTAGCATATTTTCAGGTGAGAATGTAACTGTGTAAACCTCAAATATCTGCTCAGTTTATCAAGACACCACATATTTTCAAAAGCTCTCCGACGTTTTCGGAGACGTCTGTTACCCACTAGCTCGATAGCTAGCCGGGGGCAAGGCTCACTAGAGCCAGACCGGTTTTCAAACCCACCCCCGTCTTTCGCTACTCAGGTTAAACATATATAAGTCACTTAGATAACTTAAAAATGTTATTGTTTGGCTTTTTTTAGTATTTTATTTGTTCCTGAGTAAATCGGTTTGGCTGATATTAAAGTTATAGTTTTTACACAGCTGAATAAACATCAAGCAGACAACTGAATATCAGAAATGTGAGATGCTCAAGAATATACCTCGGTGTCCCGTTATATTTTAGATAGCAAGGAGTTTATTAAACTTCACCGAAACAATCTGCAAATTTCATTAAAATTTTATAAACTATCATCTTGTCTTTATTTTTAGTTAGCACATACCTTAAACACTTAAAGCTGTAAGATAATGATAGTTATATAAGAGCAGACGCATGCTAGTGCAATAAGCTGTACATCCAATGGATGCATGATCTGATTAGTTGACTAATCGCAAAAATAATCGGTGACTAGTCGACTATCAAAATAATCGTTTGTGGCAGCCCTATTGGTAAGCTATGTGACTGTTTTGAAAGCGTGACAAGTTTCTTGCCAAATATGAGGAACACTCAAAGAATCTTGACACTGCACATCTTTGGATCATCCAGCATTAAACTTGCCAAGCGTAAAGTACATGTTGAGTTGTTAAGAAAAGCAAAGCAAGAAAAGACAAACACATACACATGAAGGCAGATGTTTGATACCTAGTTCTGTCATAAAACTCTTATTTATTGCTTTCATTTTATTTGCAGGAAAGGAAGAAAATTATAGATTATTTCCCTGAAGACTTGGATGTGGATAAGTTCCTGTCTTCACTTCACTATGATGAATGAAACCGGACACGCCAGCAGGAAAGGACTGTCGTAACTTGTGTTACAATTCCGAAATAGAACAAGCCCTCTGATAACACAGTACATCTGGTTCCTGTTAATAACTTTGCCTGAGACATTAAAGTTGAAATGGATTTTTCAAAAAGTGTGGGAATTTTGGCAAACCCCCTTCCCTCCAGTGAAGGTGACATATCTCATGATCATGTTGCAACAGTAGCAAAGCAACCATTGCACTTTCGATTTTTTACTTTTTACTCAGTAATGAACATGAGAACATTGATTTACATTCTAACTTATGTTGTGGAACAGTTTTGATTTTGGGCACTTCGACAGAGGTGGTGTGTGTTGTTAATGGTCGACTCAAAGAATTGCCTTGGTCAATATTTGACTCCTTTGATAAATACCGACCTATTTGACACCTGACAGGTCGGTATCTAAAATTACACTTTGGAATATGTTTCTACCAGACATTTTTAAAAACACTCAAGTATAGCTCCTGTTTTTGAGTTGAGAAACATTTTGTTATTTGAAAAATAAAAAACTAGTGTAAATATAAGTTTTAGTAGAATAAACATGTATATTACTTTTTTTCAGAATCAGATGCTTTGTTGAAGCTGTTCAGATTTGTATACTTGGCTGCATTTTAATAAATCAAAGAAAATCATGTTTGTTCTTTTGTCTACATCTAAAGCCATACTTACTAAGTCTCTATAAAGACTAAAAGAACACGTTTTTTTTTTGTTCAGTGTGAATGTTGTGTGAAGGCTGGGACAACACCACAGGATGATAAGGAAATCTGGAGCTCTAGAAAGTATAAGGTTTGTCAGTGTTGTCCTTTGATGGCTGAAAATGTTGAAATCCTTCAAGGATGCTTGTGTCACATTTGAACTCTGATGTTCGTAACCTCAGGTAGCCAGACTGATTTGTAGATTCTACTGGTGCCAGTGACGTTTAGGTATACCGCGTGACTCAAGGTACATGCTAACCTATTGACCTTTCAGGCTTTGTCAGTGCTTAAAACTTTCCAAGACCATAGAAGTGTCACATATATGCGATAACATTAATATAGACCTGCAGGTTTATAGTGATAGTATAACAGTTACCACCTCCAACCCGTTTCGGCAAATCTGGCAACCTCCCATTGGACTGCTCCTCACAAGGAACGGAAATAGACCTTTACATCTATTTCACAATAAAAGTAGTCGCTTATGAAGTGAACCATGTGATTTCACCCTAAGTTATTATAATACTGGCATTACACCATGGACCGCTCCCACATTTACTCAGTTAATTAATTAAAACATAAAGTAAACAAAAACCTTTTCTACAGCCTTTTTCCCCAGTGGTGCACAGTAGTGCTGGTTTTACTTTGACAGTGCCTGCGTTTGTTTCCGGGTAAAGAAGACAGGAACAAGGTACGGATGTCATGTAATTTTAACAAACATTCCTCTGTTTCTCTCCTGTATAACGTGTGTCTTTTCTCATTACTACAACAGTATAGCTGCAACAAGTTGTTTTAGACGTTTCTCGGTGAGTAAGGGAACTCGTTATTGAGTTTAAACGCCTGATTTATAGGTACAGATTCCCGACGTCACTAGCTCGGTCGTTAGTATTTTGGCTAGCCGGTTAGCATGTGGAGGGTTATGCACGTATTTAGCACGATATCTACTTACAGACTGACCTACGGAAAGACGTCAGCTCACGTCAGCTGTAGCCTTCGCTCTCGTAAAGCAGTCTGTAATAGTTTCACAGTCGCCTCGTTGCTTTCTGTGCTATATCTCTGTCTTTGAATTTGAATGTCAGCTAACCGGCGTGTGAACGAAAGGTTCGCACTGATTGATCACAACTGATACTGGTTGTGAAACAACTGGTTGACAGCTGCTGATAAGGAGTTCCAGTTTCTACACAGTCCCTGCTGTAATCTCTTAGCTGTTCAGAAACGGGGACACAGGAAACTCGAACTCCTACTTGTCGTGCTCCTCTCTCGTCCTAGACTGCCTGACCTGCCAGACGGTGATTGACATGGCAGCTAATGGAGCAAGCTGTGAGCAGCCTCAGAAACGCGCAGGAGCTAAAGACAAACTGAATGGGAAATCCGCAGGTAAACTCTATCAGTTGTATCTGTTGTGTAACCTTTGACACAGAACTGCACCCATCACCTTATGGCATTCACGCTTTATAAACACTCACACTGGTTCACTCTGGGTTATTTTCACTTTCCATAGGTGCAAACAAGTACATTACAGAGTACATGTATTATGCATTTAGCATTACCAATTCAAGAAGTGGCAATAAGTGTTGTGTCTGTAAGTATTACAGAGTGTCAAAGTGATTTTTTTTCTTTTTATTCTCCAGACTTGTCGTTAAGAGAGAGGAGACAGAAGGATAAGGAAGAGCGCCTGTCTCTGGTGCTATGGAGGAGACCTGTTACCACTTTGCATTACTTTCTCCTGGAGACGCTCCTTAAGCTAAAGGAGTGGACGTTTAAGTAAGACATTAAAGGTTTTTCCTGGATTTTTTTCTTAAAATAAAATTGTCTCCTGGTTGGACATACCCTGTGATTTAAGCTGCTGTATCAAAAAAAAGTACTTATGCCTCAGAAGGTGGATTTGTGCATTTTATTGAGATCAGAGACACTTAAATTTAAGGGGGAAAGAATGGAAGGGGATATGATTGTGTTTTCTTGCTTCCCGATTTAGGCTTTGGCAGCGGAGAGGCATAGTTTTCCTGTGTTTGGTGTTATGTTCCCTCTTTTCCATCGCATACTCAACTGAGGGAGAACACCAGCAAGTAAGCCTCGACTTGTTTTGCTTTCTTAGAGACGTTAAGAATCAGCTAATCAGTTACTTTGTCATCGGCAAGTTTAAAGGTTAACGATGAGTCACTTTTTATTCTGCTCGAGACTTTTCCAAGAATAAACTTTGCATTGTGAGATAATGCAGTGTGCACTGTTGTCAGGTAACCCTTGATCATGTAGTCATCTGTCTGAACGTTCTGTTTACAAATTCATCTGTGCAACGGTCTGTCACGGTTCAGTTAAAACACTACAGTCCTTCAGGGCTTCCTAGAACCAACTGAGAATGGTGTAATCATTTACCTAGAACAGCAGGTCAAACATAGGAAATGAACAGGGGGAAAAATAACCCAAGAATAAAGCAAATTTAAATATGTAAAAAGTACAAATATTAAAAAACATATAAAAAACATTATATTGTTTTGATTGTAACTGTGCAGTAATAACTGTTAAGACAGAATTTCCCTGTAAACAGAGTGTAATGAATATTGGTTCAAAATGCTTTTTTTAAATAAATAAACCAATGTAGTTATTAAAAGCCTAAAAAAGATATTAACTTTTTGTATCATTTATTGTAGAAGTGAGCAATGTGACACTTTTTAATTGTGGACAATCTGATTTGGGCACTTCATACAAAATACAAGGTATATGTTTTGCAAGAGCCAAATGAAGATTCTTTTTCTTATGTTTGCCTCATTTATCATTGTAGTGGAGCCTTTCTCTTTGGCACATTTAAGTAAACCTTACCATCTTACTGGGGGTTTATGCATCGGTCGGACATTTATGTCATACGCACAATGTAACCTCAAACCACTCTGCAACTACTATGAAAATCAGGCCTTAGACAGTAGCCACCCCCTCTGTCCATCAGTCATTCCACATCAGGAGAAGTGAAGATATGACTGATGGTGACTGACTTTTTGTTTTCACTCTTTATAAACTTCACTCGATTATTTTTAAAGCTGACGTATAAATCATCAGTTATGGTCCAAATTTTCAAAATTCAATGGAAGCGAAAACAGAAAGTTGTGATTCAGGCCTTTTACACTTAAGTAACAGTGACTTCCTGTGTGTCCAGACAACATATGCAGACCTTATGTGATAACAGATATTCAGCTAATCGTGAAGGGAAGATTTTCACTCAACTTTTTAGATTTTACCTTGAAAGATCATCATCTGATCTTGTAGACGATGGTGACTACCCTGCCCTTCCCCTTGTCTGATTTATGTATATAGTTAATTTTCTTCACTTTTTTTTTCTTTGCAGTATGTTCAGTATCTGGAAAAGAAGTTCCTATGGTGTGCCTACTGGGTAGGCCTTGGGATCCTGTCTTCAGTAGGCCTTGGAACTGGTCTGCACACCTTCCTTCTCTACCTGGTAAGATAGCATCAGCGGTATGGAAATGCAGAAGCAAAATACCTTTACTGAAGTAAAGGTAGATAACAGAGGCGATAACACTGACATGGTTTACATTTAGACTGAAGAGGTTTTATATGCATAGACAACAGACCATTTTAGGCGTGAAACAGTAGAGTACTCACTGATATGAAACAAAGTGTTGCTACGCACCATTAAGAACAAAGTACAGTCACAGTAGGAATTTTGAGAGCAGGGATAGTTGTGAATAACTTTGTAAAATGGCAAAAACTTAAAAACATATATTGAAAAATATAAATTTAACAGTTGCAAAAGGAGCAGGGAATACCTGTAAGCGAGAGTCATTCAGCTTTACCTGTCTGTACAGATTCTACTCCCTGTCGTTATTTTACAGTTCAGAATAAAGCTGCTTCTCCTTTGTCACACTATGGCAGGTAGCGCTACGTGTTTGATTTGAGTTTTACACCAGATGCCCTTCTTCATGCTGGAATTGAACCAGTGACCTAAGTGAATGTGTAAACCACTACACTATGGGAAAAGATGTATTCCAAATCTGAGGAAATGTAATTTAATTCCACTTGTGTTAATCATTTCTGGTCTAGATTGAGTTAGCTGAGTTTTACTGAATATTGGCCTGACTAAAGGCTACAAAATGTAAAGAGAAATTGATTACCGACATTATCTGGTTGGTTATGCTCAGCATGGGTCAGAATATAATTTACCTTAACAGTTAGCGATTTTCTTACAAAAATGCTAAATTTGCAGAATTCTGCAAAATTGATGTCCGTTTGTTCCTGTACTCACCAGAGGATGGCGTCATAGTCCACACCGAGCCATGAGCCCTGTGTTTCTTCTAACGTCACACGTTTGTCACACATCTGTCGAAGGCTTTGTGTGAGTGAAGTGTAATTTCCCCTGACAGGCAGTCACAGAGTGACTGTCACTCTGAGTCACCATGAACATGCGTCATTGGTCTTTGGTTGTGGCTAAAAGGAGAATTTAGCAAAATGAAAGAGAGGAAGAAATTCTCCACCAAAGTCCGCTTCAGGCTGATGATGTGGCTTCTGTGCTGCAGAACATGTGCCGATGTGGTTCAGCTGAGTCAGCCATTTCCATTATAATGAAATAATGGGAAAAGATGTAACTGTGACCTTCCCCTTTTTCTTCTTCTTCTTCTTTTTTATTTTTTTATTTTTTTAAGAAATGGTGTACACTCCCTCCATTAATTCTTTACAGCTGTCTAGTGCTCTGCTTCTTTATATACTGTGTGCAACAATAATGACGTAGCAGCAGTGGCTCGTGCCATGTACTCTGTGTGGGGTTGTGTATTGTGCTTTTCTTTTGCAGTGAGAATATTAAACAGCTCTGGTTTTCATAATAACTTGTCCTTATGTACCAAAAGTCAAGTCATGAAACACTGTGTCTAGACCAAAAAAAAGGAATTCAGATTACTCCACCGCAGAGGAGTTTGACTTGTTCCTCAAGAGAATGACTTCTTTTTTCTTTAATCACATTACAGTAGGAATTTGTTTTGTTTGGATAATTGTTCACCCTTATTTCTTTCAACATCTTGCATTCATTTTCATAAACTGTTGGGCACTAAATTATTTACCTGCATGGCACTGGCAGCAGCACAGGACCTCATGTCTGCTTGTATATATAGGACACTTTTATAAAGAAGGCATACTTCAGGTTTTATTTATTTCTTCCTGGCCGCCAGACATGCTATGTAATATCTGGATATCTGTTGATTACATATGCAGTCACATGTGTCACCTGTGTGACCCACAGTGATCCAAGCAAACTGATATTAGGGTCTGGCACCCAGCAATTTAATTTTCTTGTCTTTAAGTGTAGCATAGGTTGCTTACGGTCTTTGCTGGTAGCTTTCCATCCTCTCATTTGGAGCTACTCTCCATCCTCCAGAGGTTTCATACCTACAGCCTACCTCTACCCAGAATTTTGCTGATCCTTCAGTGGAAGAGGTTCTGTAGGCTCTCCTGCTTATTTTATAGTACCATGATTGTGTCTATTTGTGGAGGTATTTGCCTACAGAGAACCTACAGAGAGGGGCTTTCATCCAATTCAACCTCCAAAATCCCAACTGTGTGTTGCTCAACGTGGATGATGCTTTACATTAGTCGAGTATGATTGACAGCGGAGTTGACTAGAAATGGGAGAAGCATGAACTCCTCATCAATCCATACTCACTCATTAGGGGGCCTTATCCCTTTATGTTTGGGAACTGTTTGCACTTAAGCTCTTCTATAACACTGGCCTTATAGTTTGCCATAGGTTATTAGATTAAGAGCTTTTTCTCCTTAACTTGCTGTCCAGCAGACTCTCTGCTGCTGTTGTCACCACTCCTTCAGAACCACGACTCCAAACAGCTGATGAGAGCAGTCACTTGTCTGATTTGCCTTCTTTTGCAAGCTGACATGACAAAGATGCAGTGTCTTTGCAACCAGGTGCACTTTTCCTCTGCAGGCCAAAGCCACGTGCATTTTTCCATCTGTGGATGGTGGGTTGATATATGCACCTTAACTTGGGAGCAGGTGGTCTTAGTCATAGTTTTTGTTTTTTTTGTTTTGTTTTTTTGACAAAAATAAAATTTAGTTTTAGTTATAATTTAGGCATCGAAATTCTTTATTTTTTGAAGTTTTAGGCACTAAATATCATAAGATTATCATAGACCAAATCTGAAGTTGATTTGGTTTACTAATTTATAGGGTGTGAGAAGTTTGTTAACAAAGCGTCTTCTTTTCTTTGATATCAAATGTGAAATATGTCCAGATGTCTTCTTTTCTCTTCCGTTGACGTTTAATGTTTTGCCGCGTTTTCATGTGAAATGGAGGGCATGGGAGGGCCCCACCACATCCTGTTATTCGGTGGTAGATCAAATTGTGTCCGCTAACCTTGCTGCACAAGGAGATTTCTTTTGATTGGATAACCTCCAAACTCGACCTGCCTCGCTAAACAAATTAATCAATTGTGATTGCATCTCTTCTCTCCAGAACATTTTCATCTGTTTTTTATTTGTCGATGACAGTGTCGGTATATTTCATCACAGTTTTTTGTCCTCATGCATTTGTTTTTATGTAGTATTGTCTTGTTTTCATCAGGAAAAAACAGTTGACAAAAACTATCAGTCAACAAAATGAACACTGTCTCAGACAGAACTCTTCTCTCGTCCATATGTCCCAGTTAGGGCTCACGGTAAACTTTGTTATTTGATACCATGTCAGCAGATTGTTTTCGGTGTCGGATTGTTTTCAAGGAATTGCCCACATTTGTACTGAGGCAAATGCCCTCATTTTGTTTCCTCCAGAGGGTGGATTACATTCTCAGCCTTTTTCTTGTTTTCAAAGAAGTTCAAGGCTCAAATTCAGTGTTTTCCTTTGGTTGCTCGGGAAACTTACAGCGGCAGCTGCAGTCATCCCACTACACCTCATTTCATCAACAGTTTGGACTTCGATTCCGAAGAGGTACCAAAGCAGGTCAGTGGCAGTCTGGGCTTTCCACTGTTGTAGTATTCCTTAGGGATCACCTTCCCTCCAGGCCAAATGGTGATGTTTACAGATGCCTTCCTCTTAGTTAGCAAAGGCAGTATGGAAGCACAGGACAGTGTGTAGCAGCAGAGGCTGCTGGTTTGCTGGAGCTATGGGTCGCATACTTGGCCCTCAGGCATTTCCGTGCTCAGTCCGATAACACGTTGACCATGTATTGTATCAACTATCTAAGCACCAGATCCAGCCTGTCCTGCATGGAAGCTCAGGGGCTCCTGATATGAGCCTCACCACGTGAGTTTTTCTTGAAAACATGAGACTTTTGGAGACAACTTTGCCAAAACCTCTGCCGTTTCTTTGCTCCCAGTTTTGACTGATTCAACACATTTACCAGTGCTGCTGTGGAGGTTTTACCTGAATGGTGACGCCTGTTGTTTAGGAGAATACTGCACTGATGCCATCAGCACTAGTATAAATGGGGACTTCCCTGTTTATGTCTGATACGACTAAAGCGGCAAGCATAATGGGGGCATAATGTAAAACGTCTCTTCTACCCATGACATTTTACATTACCTTGAAAGGTGTTCCACTGACTGACATCTGTACCACAGCTGCTTGGACTTCCTGTTGTATCTTCGCCCACTTCTGTAAAGTTAATGTTGCCATTCACATTGTGGGTACAACAGTTTCTTCTGGTCTTTCACTCCGCAACTGCACTGTGGTGAGTGCAAATTCATCATGACCTTGTTTTATTGAAGTTATACCAATGAAGTTGATAAGTAATCGAATACCATCTCTTGCGGTCAGGAATAATGGAAGCAAAACAAGAGCTGGGAATCTAAGATTCTGTGAATTCTCTATCACCACCAGAGCACACCGGTCATTAATGAAATTTGATGCGTACCAGATCCCTTTATTGGGTTACACGTGTAATTTTTATTTCTGTACCTGTTCATAATATACTAAACACGTCATCAGACTGGGTATTGGTCTTTTTCTCTGCAAATGTATGAAACTGCTGCATATGTACTCTGTGTTCTGCAGAGCATGAAACAGTGTATTGTGAAAGCATGATACAAATATGCAAGATAAAGTTAATTGCAACAGAATTGCCCCATAGCTGTGGGGAAATCCTAATGAGTAACCCATCAAACGCTGGTATGAATCTCCTGCAATCTGTCAGCAGTGTCTCACGTTCCAGCCCAGGCATCTTTTTAGCTTATTTCACTTCATTTATTGAATCATTCTCTCTTATTGGAGCTTTCGTCCTCTGCCATCTTTGTAATATCTTATATCAAGTCTGTTTGTTCAGGTTGTTTGGTTGGAAAGGATTGTTGTCCATTGACACATGGAATTATTGTTGACTGTCGCGCTCCCCTTGTTACTTTCATTGTTTGTCCTGATTGGCTTCATTGAGAGTGCCTAATTCTCCAAATTCCTCTGATATTTTGTAATTTTTCACAGAAATGGTGAAGCATTCTTTACATTGTTGTCACTTGACGTGAGCCCACTGCTCATATGGAGATTATTTCCTGTCTCTTAGTTCGCTAAAGTTTAGCTCATGCTCTGAGTGCTTGTACCTTTTGAATCTGTCCGCTCTGTTCAGTTGATTGATTTGTATGGCATCATGGCATGAAACCGTTCACTCCACTGAGCGCTGCAGTAGACTTAAAATTGGCCAGTCAGCAAGCACCGAGTGTGGGACTGACACAGTTGTAAAGCTCTTAAGAAGTGTGGGTGATCGAGGGAATACCCCTGCACCACAAAAATAGGTTTAAGTAGCTGCGATGTTAGACCCGAGATGGAAACGGAGTGCGCCGTGTTGATAGATCTGACTAATTTCAGTCATTCACGTTGCAGTAACTTCTGTCACAGCTCTCTGTTCAACGTTAATACCAACCATAGACGGAAAATGTGTAATATTGTTTTTGAAGAAAAACCACCTTTCCCACCAGAAGAATTACACGGAATTTACTTAAAGCCTGAAGCATTAACACATGGCCACATAGAGAGCATGAGGTCACTGTGATCCTCTGGGTGAGGGGAGTAACTCACCAGTATGAGCTTACTCTTCATCATGATGTTTTTGGATGTGTTGCCAAGCAAACACTGGGTTCTAGTCTTTATGTTGTGCTTAAACTACTCATCCTCATGATGCCTGTACTTATACATGTCTGAATTGAGAATTTAAATTTTAAGAGACCAATAATTTAAATGAAAAAGGTTTTCATTTATGTCGTTGCACTGCTTTGTCAGTTCACCCCTTTGGCAATCTTTCCCAGGAATTTTGTTGCATTTTTTTTGTCCCAGTGTCTTGTTGTCTCACAAAGGGCTAATGTTAAATGAAGCCCTGCTTGGATGAAAAGGGAGTGTCTTGTGTAAACTAAAGAAGCCTCCTGTGTGCTCATACTCTGAGTGGGTGGAGAGTTACCATGATGAAGCATTTGCAGTCAGCACAGACTAATTGTGCGCTGTCCATCTACTGTCACTGTTGCCTGTTTCACCTCAATGAAGCATAATGAAGTAGCTATGTTGTGGTTGCAGGTTGCCCAACTGTTACTGAGGCCAGGTGGCTCAACCTAACCGCCTCGACAGTGATAAGTGATGACATAGCTACCTGCCAGAGTGGCGGCATGACTCAGCTGCTGGTGCTTTGTGTTTGTTGCTTACAGTGTAGCACTCGCAAGCTGTGTTTAACAATACAACAGCAGCTTAAATTACATTACTGCAAGGCCACAAAAAGATCACAATCAACACCTTTTGGAAGGACTTTGAACAAAAACGACGACTTTAGTTGAAGAGAGATATATTGCACGACTGCAATATGAAATATCTGTTCCTGTTTGAAAGGCTGAAGATGACACAGACTAATAATTAAAATGTAAAGAAAATCAATCTTTAGCCCTTAACTTTGCTGTTCGAGTCTTTTGAGTAGTCTTTTGCTCACACTATGACCTCACGTTCATGTTCTTTTGAGCATTTTTCATCATAAAGACATTTGATGACCTCCCCTGTCCTTTTTAATGAGTTATGACTCAGTGAAGATATCTATCATGGATTTTTCCAAGGGTTGCCACATGGACAGAGACCACGCTCACTAACGTCTGATACACACTCAGTCATTTTGTTCTGTAAGCATGGCTGAAATATGACAGAAACCACTCAGTTCAGAAAGGAGCTTCAAGGGTTTCTGGGTTTCTCTTAGTAGGCTATCAAAGGGGTAAAGGGCTGATGTAACTTGGCTCATTTTCCATCTGTCTCGCTCTCAGGGCCCTCATATAGCTTCAGTAACCCTGGCAGCATACGAGTGTGGATCCACAGACTTCCCAGAGCCTCCCTACCCAGACCAGATTGTTTGTCCCGAAGATGGAGGAGTGGAGGACACAATCTCCCTCTTCTCAATCATGTCAAAGGTCCGACTGGAGGCCTGTATGTGGGTGAGTGTTAGCTTGAATAAAGATACACTAGAGTTATCCACCCTGACGCACACCAAGAATGCTTTTTCAGGGCTGTGTTGGTCTCGTTTGTGCATAAATCCAAAGAATATCTAATCTTTCACCAAGTAGTTTGATGCATAACTGAGTTATCGCAAACATAAAATGTTCTGTTTATGTTTAGGGTGCCGGCACCGCCATCGGAGAGCTGCCTCCATATTTCATGGCCAGAGCGGCTCGTCAGTCAGGAGCTGATCCAGACGATGAGGACTACGAGGAATTTGAGGAGATGTTGGAGCAGGCCGAGGGTGCTCAGGTCAGAAGCACTTGTTTTTTGTAAAGTGTTAGGTCCTAGGATGTGCACTGGTGTGAACATCAAGAATATTTAAAGATTAAAGAAGGATTATGCTCAGATATGCATTTTGATAAATGTGATTTCGAGAAGCCTAAAAAGGCGACATTTAAGTTATATCACTTATTATTTAATTGAGTATGGCTTCCATTTTTATTTTTGTTTTTTTATGCTTCTTTCCCGCTCACAAAAATTAGCCAGCGCTCCCTTATCACCCCTATTCTTGCTTCATTTCGCGGGCTTCCAGTAAAATTCAGAATCCATTTAAAAATTGACAGGTCAAGCCCTACATGGCCGGGCTCTGGCATATATAGCAGAGCAGCTGAGACGTTACAACAGCAGCTGGCCTCTCAGATCATCTGATCGGGCTCGCTTAGCTGTTCCATGTTCCTTTTTTTAAAACCAGAGGCGATCACGCTTTTAAGGTTACAGCTCTTAAGGTTGGCTAAATCTGCGGTTTGTTTTAAATGACTGCCGTTTTTGTAGGTTAGCTTTTTCTTAATCTTTCTCCCATTATTTTTGGCTCTTGTTCACTTCTAATGTGTTTATGGATGCGTGCATGTTGGCATGAAGGTCTGCGTGCTGGAACATGTATTCTTATTTTTAATGTGCGGTTTATTCAAACTGTGAAGCACTTTGTAACTGTGTGTTTTAAAAAGCACTGTACAAATAAAGTTGTAATTCTTTCCAAATAAGCTATATTTAGTTTGAACAGGGGCCCAAAGTCATCCAGCCTGCCTTGTACTGAAAGAGCAAAGCAGTTACACTCAATATTGGACTATCTATCTATACATCTGTTCGGATTTATTTTAATGTAGCTGCTTACACGGTGCCCACAGACTCAATACGATATGATCTTATTTAATATGGCTTAATTTCATAATGTGCAACTGACCACAAAGCCACTGTCCAGTGATTGGTCTCAAAGTGGCACGTGACTTTAGTGAAGCCCCACCCTTCTTGCACTTCCAGTAAATCTGTGTGTTCGTGGGTGAGTCACCCTGAGCACAGCTCCCTCTTTAATCATCCCTCGGGCTTTGCTCTCTCGCTGCCTCCCTCCGTCTCTCTTTTCACCGGCCTCTAATTTGAATGACAGGCAGCGCTGTCAGGAACTGAGTTCACATGACTGGAGACTGCTGAGATCAGAGGCTGAGTAAGCAGAACAGAAATTAGAGAAATGCTGTCCATTGTCTCCATCACCTAGTCCCACTTCAGTGGCTCTCAGCTGACAAGGTCATCTTCACAGGGTGTTGTTTTGTTCAGGACATATACACTTAGGTGTGTGTCAGGGGCATTCTGAGATTCTGTAAAGACCCATTAACATAAAGTTATTGGAATGGATACCAAAGAAGAAGAAAAAAAGACTGTGTGACAAAAATGGAAACGCATGTCCCTAAATGTGTTAAAACCTGCCTTTGTGTGCAGTGTTGTAGTGTTGCAGTGAGCAAATTGAATCTGAGCAGACATGTTCGAGCTGCATCCAGGCAAGTGGTGAAAGGTTGGTTGAAGATGAGAAGAATTTGCTTGTTTACAGATCAGTGCATACCGCAGGAGGCAGTGCTTTAGAGTTGCTCATCCAATGTCAGGAGAAGAACCATATATGATGAATTGATATACATAAAAATGACCAAAACCCTGAGGAAGACCCTGAGGAAGATTTATGCCTGAATTAGCAGGAAATCTACATCGTAATTTATTTATCTAAGGCTTGTGTTCACCCTACTGATGAGCACCTGTTTAAGCCTTTATTTATTTATTTATTTATTTATTTTTTCTTCTTTTTTGCCTGTCCCATTTGGTTCTTTAGCCGTCAGAATTGTTGTCTGAAGACCAACAAGGATACCCAATGGATTTATTTTGCCAAATGGATCATCATGGCATTGCCGTATTGGTCCATTTGATCAACCTTTGTTTTTATTATTTATTTTATTTTATTTTCAGTTGTTACAGACGGGACAGACATGAGTCTGTTTAAGCCTTTAGAGAAACATGGTGCTTCCTTCTTTGGGGAAACGTCACAAAAGTTTTTACCAAAAGTCTTATTATATCACCAGTACCGTATTTTTGACCATAAGGTGCACCGGATTATAAGGCGCATTAAACTTTATTCAACTCATTATTCTTGCTTCCTCCACTTCTGTACCATTAATTCATTAATGTTGAATTCTCTTGCAGCTGCTCTATTGCCATGTTGTTGCAGTATGTTAATGACTAACCTCGTATTGTGGATGGATTATCTCAGTTGTTCTCCTGACTGAAGTTTGGTCCGTTTACAGTATTCTGCCATGCGATTGCATTTGTCCCTAACCATCGGGAAACCTCGTGTTAACTTTTATCTAGTGGGAAAACGTTAGTGTTCATCCTCCAGCTTTACTGTGTTTATGTTATGCTAAAATAGCTGTGTCGCTAGCGATCACGTAGCACATCATTATATACCAGCTAGCCAAACTTCAGTAACCCTACAAAAGTCACTGCTGTTAGGTTTGTCTTCATTTATGTTGGAAGTGGTAGCAGAGCTGTACGTTTTAATTTTTTCAGAAATCTCTCAGTCAGAACATGCTATATCATGTTTAGGTGGAAACTAGCGAGCTAACTTCCTGCTAACTTCTAACTCAATTAAATTTAATCAATTCTGTTTTCATTGATGCCTGGATGTTAAACTTAATTGTTACACCTGGTAAAGCAGCAACGCTGATCATTTTATTAAAGATGAAAGAATTTAGACAGTTTTTAACTCTCAGTGATGTGGCAGTGACTTTGGGACCTGAAGCGGATGGAGTTTTGGACCCAGATTACTCCGTGAGGCTCCTGACTACGGTAGCCGTATTGCTCCAACAATCCATCCAGCAGTGCGGCTTCATAGCTTACCAAAATCATACTAAAACATTTTATGATAGATTTTTGAGCGCCGTGTACCAAGTAAAATCGGTTCGAGGTCAGTAAGCACAACTAAAATTCATACATACACTGTTGATTTTTTCAGAAAATTTACAAGTTTAAGTGTGAAAAATACGGCAATTGTTTCAGTGGGTGCATTATAAGCCTTATAAAGGGTAACAGCATTGAAGACTCAGGATGCAGTTTTTATGAATAGTTGCACTGAAACGAACATGAAAAAAGGACTTAGTTTTTATCAACCTCGGTACTTTGGTGCTTTCTTAGTTATAGAAGATTAAAAACTAAACTTAAATTTGACTTTTTGTTGAAAATAAACACACATGGTGCCAGTTTTTGTTTTTTTGTTTTTTTACACTGGCTTCCTGTGCCTGCGATGTTTTTCCTCTATCTCAGATCTTCACAATGTTGCCGCAGATGTTTCAGCCTCTTAGAAAAAAACCAAAAGGTCCTCTGCACTTTTGTACCAAATTCACCAAACCTCAGAGAAAGTCTTAAATTGCTCTAAAATAGCAGGTATCAGTACTCTATTGCTCCTTGTAATAACACTGGAGACGGCGGCACTGTTAAAACATTTGGTTTCAAAAAAAAAAAGTACACACATTTGCAAAAAGTACAGAGTGGTTATTTTAAGAAAACAAGAGTGGTTGTGTGTTCAGAGATGTGTATGTGTGCATGTGAAATCTTTGATGCAGGGAAGTGTAACAAGAATTAAAAACCCGGCAGCTTAAAATAACAATCCCTGCCTGGCAAGCCATTGATGCATTTACAATCACTTTATTCTGTTGTTGTTGTTGTTATTTTGCAGGATTTTGTTACAAGAGCAAAACTGGGAGTGCAGCACATGGTGCAGAAAGTTGGATTCTTTGGCATCTTGGCTTGTGCCTCAGTGAGTAGGAAGTTTTCAGGCCTTTTTTAATTATTTTATTATCTTTTTAACTTTTAAACTGAGTTTGTTATGAACAAATTAATGTTCGTGCCCACATGACGAAACAGTACGATCTAACGTGCCCATTTTCAGATTCCTAATCCTCTCTTCGACCTGGCTGGAATAACCTGCGGCCATTTCCTGGTTCCTTTCTGGACCTTCTTTGGAGCAACTCTGATTGGGAAAGCCATCATCAAGATGCACATACAGGTCAGCAGCACAGTGGAAGCATTAATCAGAGGTGGTTTAAACCTTGCAGAGAGACGGTTTACCTCAAACAGCAGCATGTTTTTTCCTTTTTTTAACATAAGCCCCACAGGCCCACGTACTTGCAGCATCTTGCCTTCAAATATGATTCATCTTTTGTTTCATGTCGTCGCGCTTCTGTCCACAGTGTAATAATGCATCTCAGAAATCCTCTCATAGGAAAAAACGGTTATCCACTGCTGAGTGATACCCTTTGAACAATCCCCACAAGCCTAAAACGTGTGGGAAAGATCAAGCCTCAGTGTTTAAATCATGAGGTGGCGACTATGAGAAAGTCCTAATTGGACACTTCTGGTTAACTGTTTCTGATGGCGCTCTCTTTTTTTTTCTTTTTTTCCTTCGGGGATTCCTTATTCTGGTTTGAGCTTTCAGATGCATGCCACACCACATAAACTTACTCCAGATGAAAGGAAGGAAGCTTTTAAGAAGCATTTAACAAGAGTTTGGATTTTTAAAAATGCACTAGATCCAAAAAAAAACAAAAAAAACACAACTTAATTACGGAGGGTATTGTTGAGTCTACCATACTAGTGACTAATGTAAGCTCAGACTGCAAGGGGCTGTCTGTGTCTGAGGCACACTGTTGAGTGTTTCAACAAACTAAAGCCTATCAATCTCTTGGTGGTACCAGCCAATGATCTCACTATGAGAGCTTTCAGACAAAGAGGACTTGAGGCAGTGGGGGTAATGAAGGATGTAGAGTGGATGTGAGGGAAGAGAAGGAAATTGAGCAGACTGTAAGAGGCTACAGGGGGGAGAGTCTTTTGTCTTTTTTTTTTTTTCTTCCCCCCAATTCTGTACCTTGAACCTCATGGACGTTGGATGCCATATCCTGTCTGATTTTGTCCAGGGGGCCATGTGTCATGCCGTTTTAGAGCTGATCAGTTTCAGGACCAGGGGGGAGAAGGAAAAAAGTGTTTTTTTTGTTGTTTTTTTGGAACCCCCACCCCTCCACTTGGGTGCTTTGAAAACCACACAAAACCCCTCACACAGACCAAAATTTAGGTTACCGCCAGGTTTGAGTTTCATAATTAGGGTGTCTCTGAACAATGTCAGATGTGGCCTCAATTTCTCAGAGCTGTGTCACTAAAATTAAGAATCTAAACGCATCTTTCTGCCAAGAGTTTTTTTTTTTTATTTTAAAGGTGCACTTTAAGGAACAAATGTTTTTTGAAAATGCTACACATTTTAGGAGACTTTATGAATAAAGTTGAGAATTTTAAAAAAAAATCTGTTTTATCAGCTGTCCTGAATTTCAAAGCAAAGTCATCAATGTTTTTATTTCTTTTCTTTTTTTTGTTCCTCAGAAACTTTTCGTTATCATCACCTTTAGCAAGCACATAGTGAAGCAAATGGTGTCACTCATCGGGTAAGTTTTTTTTCAATTGTTTTATTATGTCCTGTACTGATGTGCGTGTGTGTGAGAAAGCTTGCTTTAATTAGAAACTTGGTGGAGTCATTGTCTTTCGTTGGTTTTGTGGTTGGCAACACATTTGTAAACTTTTTCAGATGCGTTATGAACCCTGATTGGGGATCCTGTATGAATAAATGCTCTCGCTGCAGGGGCGTATCGTATGTGCACGCATTTTCCTTCTTTTCTTTTTGATACACACACACACACACACACACACACACACACACACACACACACACACACACACACACACACACACACACACACACACACACACACACACACACACACACACACACACCAAGGTATTTCTTCCCCCCCACACGTGCAATCCATCTCTGCTAGAGCATTGGTGGTCAGACGTGTGAGGTCCCATCCAAACATGCTCATCTGACTCACTGAGTTGAGCTGTGACTGAGAGAAGAGGCGGTTAGAGGTTTTAGAAGAAGCTTTTTTGAAAGTAATAAGACTTTAATTAATATATATGTATATATATGGTAGGTAGGTCATGGCTCTGGATTCCTCTGTTTCAGTTTTCTTTGAAGATGCTGAGTTTTAAATTTAATTTAGTTTTGTTTTTTAATAATGTGGAGGGAATTTGTCAGGCACGGGATGTCAGAAGAGACAAACTCAGCACTTTCTTTTAAGGAAATTGACTCACAGTCATGTAAACGTCTCAAATCTTAAGCAAATTCAAAGAAATAAAGAAAAAAAATCCCCCTAATAGTCTGTCTGTGGTGTAGTGGTTAACACTTGCAAATTAAATGCATCCGGTTTGAGATAAGGAGGAAACAGGAATTCAGTCTCATGGGTCACACTCCAAGTGCTGGTCCCTAAAAATGAGGAGAGCTCCGTCAGGAAAAGGCATCAGGCATAAAACCTGCACTAAATCAACATGTGGATCCATCCACTGTGTCGATCCCCTCGGGAAATGGGGGAGCTGCTGAAAATACCTATGAAAGTCCCCAATGCTTGTTCTATTAAAGTACATTTATATACGTGTGTGTGTACACATGTATTATAGGGCTGCCATGATTAGTGAACTAGTCACGATTATGTCGACTATCAAAATCATCGACAACTAATTAAAATTTTTTGTTTGAAGCTTTGTAAGATCCTGAAAGATGCAGGAATAAGTTGTAGGATTTAAGAACGCAATAACGGACTGAAATGGAAGATGGCAGCAATGCATCTACAAGGATGCCAGCTGCCGTTAAACGCCGAAGAAGAAGAAGCAGTCTCCGGTATTGTAGCTGTGTCCAAATTCAGGGGCCGCATCCTTCGGAGGCCGCATTTGTAGGTCGATTATGTCACAGCGATGCGATGAAGGCTGTCCAAATTACAAGACTCCTCCAGATGTGGCCGACAAATGCGTCGTCCTTTTCCCCAGATTTGAAAGATGGGTCGGGTGTATGCTTCGTGGCCAGACCCATTCAATTTTTTAAAAAGACAGAAAAACTGAGACATACTGCTGAAATTGCACTTTTTTTTTTCTTATATTACAATATCTCAGCGATTAAATGTGTGATTTAACTTCTTCACACTGACAGAGAAGATTTCTCGCTGCTCCAGCCCACCTAAGGTCAAAGTTGGCTGCAGGTGGCCCACACCTTTAGCTAGTTTTAAAATTGGTATCCTCTTTCATAGGAACTTCTTTTTTACTTTACCAAAAACACTCTCTGATTTAAAATGAAATTCAAGGTTCTTTCCCACGTTGCTGCTGCTGTACAGATGACTCTCAGTGACTCGCTATGATGTGTGCAGATAGTTTTTCCTTGCTGATACAGGATGTTTCTTTTCCAGTTTGTGTGAATTCATGTGTGCTTACATGTAAAGTCAAAGCGATAACAAGAATGAATCACACAAAACTAGTTAGGTTTAAGTGACATCAGCAATTACCCAGTGTGTGTGTGTGTGTGTTATCGCTCATGTTTTTGCTTAGTCTAGTCAGGTCTAGACAACATGTTTATGTCCTGTCCAGGGCCAGAATTGAATTCATGCGGTGGGAAGGCTGTGAGTACAGCCTGCAGTATATTTTTCTTTTCATGGTAATGATAAGTTTGAGGTCATGTAGCGATTCTTCTTCAAACTGTACTGCTGCTGACCCAGTAGTAAAACTACAATACCAGTACCTGTCTATGACATGAATTGTTAAAATTGTATTAATAATGACTACCACCACCACCACCCCCCCAGTGAGCTAATTCACTACCTAATAAGGGCATTAGCACGCCCTCATTAGATGTCTTTCCATCCAGAAGGCAGCAATGTTGGTAAAGGTGATGACATCATGTCGACTCACTTCCTCAGTGAAGGGGCTGACACAGACTCCTATAGAGAGCTAAAGGGTATAAAAGGAGGGTTGAGGAGTTTCTGCTTCATTCCTCTCTGCTGCCTGCTCCTGCTCACAGTAACAATTAGAGGAGGTGGCAGCTCCAAGATAGGGCCCACATGTAGGATGGGGCCTTCAGCAGTTGTTGCCTGGCCTGAATGCTGTTTGACTGGATCAGCGAGGACCTTCTTCTTTCTTTTTTCTCTAAAGTATTGTTCAGGGAAAGGGAAGACTTGAATAGCTTAGTTCGCAGGATCTGAAGTTTTGGTTTCCATGTCTAAGAAGGCTGCTTAAAGGGTAAGTAACTAAATGTTTCACCTCCTCTCTCTCTCTCTCTCTTCTTTGTTCTTTTTGTCTTTTGCTGCTTTGTGGGTATGCCATGTCAGGTCGGTGCCCAAACTAGGGCCATCTCTCCAGAAACCCTTCAGGCAGTACCTGGAAGCACAAAGGAACAAGCTGCACCATGCTGGAGGAAGTGCACCAGCGGTAAGAAGATTTAGACTTTACCATGCATTATTTTTGGTCTATTAGCTTTATTTATTAAAGGGCAGCCACTAAGCGAATGAGATTTTCTTTTTTTTTTTTTTTTTGGGCAAGGTTTAATATAATCTGTAAAATTAAAAGCTGTAGTATCTACCTAACTACCTTTAAATCCATGCACTAGAGACTCATAGCAATAGCAAAAGTGTTGATGCAAATTCAGATTTTAGGAAGTGGCATAACAAGCCCTTCTATATATCAATAAGTGTAATTAATTAATAACTGTATAAAATGTGTCAGTGCCCTCTGGTGGACAAACTGTGCATAGCAGTCTCTTAATTATTAGCATATCCTTCAGTTGTAAATGGCTGGTTTTATCAGTCTAGCTGATATTCACTGTTTGCTTGTACGAGGGTAAAAAAAATAAAGCATGTCCACCCTAATTTGGGGTTTTTCAGGATGAGAACTGGCTGTCGTGGGTGTTTGAGAAGGTGGTGCTGGTCATGGTCTGCTACTTTGTCATTTCCATCGTGAACTCCATGGCTCAGAGCTACGCCAAGAGGCTGCAGCAGCTGAGGCACTCGGAGGAGAAAACCAAGTGATGGCGAAATAAAGCGGTGCAAACATCCAAGCGACTGTGTTTGTGCTGCCGCTGAGAGCTCCACTTTCAGCCACAGCCACTCACAACTTAACCTCACCCTCATCCATTCTGAAAGAGGCTGAACGATCAAGAAACCAGGCATAATTTGTCGGTGTGTGCGTATGCGCTCTTTTTATTTTTTTTGAGGATGTATGTGCCGTTTACTGTCTCCTCGTTCAGGTTTTCGTAGTTCTTCTTCATCTCACTCTTTAGGTGTGTCTAGCGCGATTGGTTCTACTGCTGATCTTAACAGGTTACTTTAAATTAACCCATTCATTGACCTCAGAAGTAAAGCAGCGGTTTGGTGGTTGCTGCTGTGTAAGGGCAGTGCCCATCAGATGCTATGCCTTATGCAAGACGGGAAGGCGTGACCTCCCTTGAATATAGCTCTTGACTTATAGACTTGATTTTTATTTAATTTTGTAACCTTTGTGTATGGATGGATCTTGATTTGTCTGTACAGCGTGCTGCCAAGATAACTGCTGTGGATGGTGTTTCTTTTCAGGGTTTCATTGACCTCATGGTTTTTGTCCTGTAAGACCAATTTTGTCTTTTGTTTCTGGAATTGTCCATTTAAAAATGGCAGGAAGAGGAGGGAGAAAAAAGCAATATCAACTTCAGATGATGTGGTATTGATGTTTTGCACATTGTGTAAATATCTTACTATCTTTTTGACGGTATGTTCAGATGTATTTCTATTCTATGGTCTGTGTGAACATGAGTCAACTTGAACCAAAACCCACAAGAAAAGGCGATATCATTTGTAAAGTGACGATGTACCCTCAGCTAACTAGTACCATTTCTATTCTGTACATTTGACTTGAACCTGGGATCCGATCATACATAAAACATGGAAATCGTGGCACTTCTTCTCCAGACTGAGTCTCATTTGTTTGGATTCTCCTGAAATGTTCATCCATGGAGGCTTTTTCCCCCCGTGTAATACTGTTAGGTTTAAGACCCAACACAAAAAAATTTGATTTGTAATTGTCTCTTTGAAACAATCATCTTTAAGGTAAGTGTCACGTCAGCCCTTACATCACACTTATTTTGATTGCTTTTAGTACCAGATGCATGACATCCTTCATGGTAGGACCAGAATTTGGTTTTTGATGTTGATTATTTCTCAGCTTGCCTGCCTTCCCGACTCTTAAACATACTCTGTAGATCCTGGCCGACTTCAGCTCATGGTTGAGACTCCCCAACCATGTGGTTTGGCATTCCTTCACACCACTCTTCCACACCATCAGCTAGCTTATCAGACTGGTGTTGGCTGTTGGATGTGCTTGGCAACAGCGGTCTGTAAGCTGGCTGAAGTTGTTGGCCTTCAGCATTTCTGGGTTCGTCTCGAGCACCGCAGCTACACGTTAGTGGGTCTGCGTGCGGACAACGCTGTTATCTAAAGAGACTCTTTGCTTTTATGTCACTCCACTTCTACTGTGTAAAACTCATGAACAATAAAGAGATGAAAAGTGATTCTTTTGCTACTTTTCTTTGTGCGGTGCTGCCTTTCAAAATGATCACTGATTGCATTTCAACTGTAAACGTTTAAGCTGATCTCAGCTTGGGACATTTTACTGCTTAATGCATATTTAAGCTGCTGTAGCCAATACAGTTTATTTACATAGAAAAACTTAACATGATGCATTCTTAAAAAGGGAAGAAGAAATATACACACTCGCTTATGTTTTCTGTAGCTATGGTTGATTATGTAACACATGACTTGTTGCAAGGGAAATGTCTTTGTTACAGCAGCAGGCTTAAGAATAAAAAGTAAAATTACAATAAAAACACTGCAAAAGTACTGCTGGCCCAGGTGAAAGCCTAATAATGTGAGGTAGTGCAAAAAGTTAATGTACAACTGATTAAATGGAAGAAAATTGAAGTTAAAGAAACATAAGACATTCTGCAAAAGAATAGTGGGAATAGCATTAATTTAAAAAAAATGTATGTAGATTAAATGTAAGAAACTGACAGGTGTGTTCAGCGGTCATAAAAAGAAGAGCTGCGGTAGAGTTTCTTAGAGAAATTAGTTCCTGAGGCGTTCTTTATGGCAGTGTGGTTGAATGAGGCTGCAGGAGAATGAGCTCAGTAGTGTGGAGTGGAGCAGGTAACATGGATTGTCCCTGAGGGAGAGCAGTTTGTTCAGTGACCTCCTGCCCCTCACTGACTCAAATGCTTCCAGATTCTAGCCATTGAGGTTGTGGATTCCTGACCCGACCAAACACCAGCAACGTGCCATTTACTTTGCTGCTGACTGAATGACTGGCAGATCTCCAGCATCTTGCTGCACACATTACAGGATCTGTGCAAATCCCTCAGCGAGGATTTCACAAGGTGATCTTCTTCTGATATACTTTTTACCCGTCAGCCTTTGTAGCCACCCAGTCGGACAGGGGGCGTGGACGCCCAGGTTTGTGAATGCAATAACTCAAGAACAAGGTGACGAACATCGATACCATTGGTGTATCTATTAAAAATGTCAAACCAGTTTGAATCGCAGTTACCTTGACCTTAAGGTCACAGGTCAAATTTTCTCAAATCTAGGATTTTCAAATTGATACCATAGGTGCATCTACTAGGAAGCCGAGAGGTAGGTCTGGTGTTGTGATTGCAAATCTGGGGTAACAAGTGTCTGGCATAGATCTACACAGTTTTTTACTAATGTAGCCTTTTATTACCCATCTTATAACTTGACACTATACTACTTGAGATGCAAGCGTATAAAGTAGCTCCAGAATTATATCTTGAATAGAGACATCCAGTGTCTCAGTTCTCGCCAGTGCAGATGTCAGAGTCCAGGAATTCAAAGAATTATGTGAAATCAATGCAGCAATATAAAAAATGTATACAAAACACATAAGGTGTTATTTTCTTATCTACATGAAAGCCACAGTAGTCCCCAGTGCTAGCACAGCTGACTGTAGCTGGAGATCACCTGTTCAAGAGACGTGAAGCTGTCTAGGAAGTCCTCCTCTGAGATGCCAAATTTAATGTACTGATGGATGTACGCCCTGTAACACAGGAAAAGTGAAAGAAAATAATTTTTAAAAAGAGAAACTGTCTGCTCAGTTATACTTCTGGGACCAGCTTTTCCTTACTGTGCATGTACAGGGACTGACCCACCTGGAGGCAAACATATTCCAGGCTTTTCCCACCATGTCATCCAAAGGTCTGAGCAGAGCCTGGCTGTTACTGACCAGCGTGGCAGATTTCTCATACTTATTAAAGGCTACAGGGGATTTCCACAAGCTGAAAGCTTCTTTGGGTGAGAGCCAGGAGGTGTACAGGGCTGGATCATCAATGCCACCTAAGCACATAAGCACATAATTCACATCCCCTGCTCTGTACAATCTGCAGACTTACATCATTACAAAAGAATTGCTCTAATCAGTCTTTTGGAAACATCATCCCCTACACAACTGTCATAAATTTATCTGGTAAACTCACACAATCACTGCCTTTTTCCCCTTTAAATTAAATTAAATTAAATCAATGTTTCATCCATCCATCTGACCTGTCTCTGCACTGTAGACATCTTTCCCTCTCAGGATGAGAAGGTTGGCCAGAGAGGTGTTAAAGCTGCTCCCTGTGAGACTCCTGCTCCGCCCAGAGTCAGCAGGAGGACGCACCTGCCAGTCTATACCTGTCACACGACAAACAAAGATCCTCTCACTATCACTTCCAACAATATCTCATTGACATAACAGGCTACACGGTTACGTTAGTGTGCACTTGCCTTCTTCCATCTTTGTGTTGGAGATGAGCATCTGTCGCAGGTGTTTGAGCAGCCCCGGCCAGCTAAACGTACTGTAGGCTATGGAGGAACTGGCCATCTGTGGGATGGTGCACAAGCTCAGTAGTTTGTACTCTGGATGACAGGCAAGAGCACTCACCAATTCACCTGACAAAAAAAAGGCTGGATTGTGAGAAAGGCAAACTCTGTGGGAACCTTTAGTCATTTGTTTCAACTGCTTTTTTTTCTCCAGAGAATATGATTATACATCTTTAATGACCCAACAATTGTTTGAACTGATGAGCCTGGAACTTGCAGTTCTTTAGAAATGGCTCTCAGAGGCTTTCCCAACTTGTGCAAATCTACAGATGTTCTTAGATCTTCGCTGAGTTCATTGGACTTTCCCAGTGTTCTGAGTATTGGTCAGTCCACTGAGGGCTATGAAACACATCCTTGTCATGCTGCCAAAGAGAAAATACCAGATGTACTCAATCATGACCACTAACAAGAAGTGAATTGGTCTCGGCAAGTTAAAAGACATTGCAGATCCTTCTGCAACACTTACTAAAAGTGTTGCAGAATGTATGTATACATTTGAACCTGTATGTATACTTCTGACCCTGTGTGGAATACTTGTGAACGAAACTCTTGTTTTTTAATATCATTACAGATGTATGCTGTACAAAGGTTCCACCTGGAAAAACAGCAGCCCAAATAAAAAAAAAAACCAATTACAAGCCCACAATTACCATGACATTCAAGCCCACCATGAGTGTGTAAACTTCAGTCCACAACTGCAGGTGTGAGTAGTGTTTGTCCTTTCTCACCCAGAGGATTTCTGCTGTATGCTCCATGGGAGTCAGCGGTGAGCGCAGGCTGCAGGATACTGCCCAGCTGGTGGGCGATGACCCTGTTGACGTCACTGAAAGAGATGTGTTTGATGTTAAGAAGCCGACTGCAGATCCTGTGCACCGTGTCGTTCTCGTGCACCAGTATGGCGTCTGACAACTGGTAGAGATGAGCCAGCGTCAGCACAGAGTTATAGTTCTGGACGATCACCTGAAAGTAAACAGTCAGAAGGTAGCACGATTCTCTTTTATACCACGTTAAAGATAGGTCAGCGTCCACACCTCTCCAGTCCCGTACGGCCAGGTAAGGTGGTTGAGGATAAAGGATGATGGATAAATGTCACGGAGACACTGAGTAACGTAGGTGCCGACACCTGACCCCGTCCCCCCTGCCACACTCATCATTGCTATAAGCCCAGCCAGTCTGTCACAGCACTCCACCTCCCGCCTCACCAGCTCCTCCATTGCGTCTCTGTGACGAGGACCATGGACACAATACCTAGATCAGTAAAAGAAACAGGTGATCAGCGTGAATGCTATCAAATGACAGTATTCCAGAATAGGTGGGCTCATACTGTCCCATCCTTACCCATTAGCCCAGTTGTTTCCGGAGCCCTGCTTCTGGCTGAAGTGAGAACTCGCTCCATAGCGCCACCTGCCAGACTTTGCAGCCATGCTCATACTCCGGTTGATTACTTTAGGCTCCATATCTACCAACAGCGCCCTGGCAACGAGGTCTGGTGTAGGGAAAAACACGGCAGGAAACATGAGTGCAGAAGACGGGACTCAGACTTTGTTTAGTACCATTAGAGAGGCGTCGTACCTCCCTGTGCAGTCTGGTGAAAGAACCGCTCGCAGCTGGCAGCGCTGTACGTCTTCCTCTGTCCCTCCTGAGCATCGCTACAAATGATGTCAAACAGCTCCTGACCCACCTGGTTACCGCACTGACCGAGCTGAACTGTTACTACAGACATGTTCCACCCAGATGACTCAGTACCGGTCACAGAGCGATGGCACCCACGCTGTGACACACCCGCGACCTCGAGCTGATGGCGCAACGCTTCATAACTTCGGGGCTGTCTATACCTTTGTAGATATATCTGGTACGTTGGTGTTACAGCGCTCGCGAAGCCGCCACAAGAAGTGGAACTGGCATTTCCGGTCGAAACCGGCAAAAGTTTCAAAATAAAACTTAATCAAACTAAAGCTTGTTCTGTAAAGTCAACACAAAAAGGTTCAGACCTTTCTCATAGTGCATGTGTAAGGTTTGTGCATGTGTATTTTTATTTCCAAAGAAATAATTTATTTAACACAAGTCAGTGGGGTATATACTGAACGTAAGAGAATAGAAACAAAGTATCAATCATAACGCACTAGTATAGATTCAGTACCGACACTACTGACATTTGGATGATTCACCCACCTTTAATTGCCATTTACTTTGTCAGCATCTACCATGTATATCCAAAAACATTTTTTAATTTTTTTGAACGTTATTAAACACTTATTACACACCTTCAAATAAACACATTACAAAAAATCCTATAAACAAAGTCAGCTAAAAACGTCCCTTTTGTTTCGTCTGTATATAAATATGATATGGTTTCATTATACTAAAGGAAGACTAAAAGAAAGAAGTTCGATAACTTACAAACTTAAAAGTACTGTAGTTTGTTAGGTTGGAAAAACGTTTTTGCTATCAAATTTAAGTCAGTACCTATAAATTTCAAGATACTTAGTAAATGAAATACCAAGATAATGACTCAAAATTTTCCTTTTTATTGTTTTCACATCATTTGTTTGTATGTAGGTATGCATGAATGGTACAAAGGAGTATTTAGGACCACATTAAGATTTTATTTTAAGAATAAAGTCTATAACTATACTAAAATACTATTGAAACGTGAAGATTAAAGTTGTTTCACGTGCCTTTTGTCGATGAGTAAATGAAATCGTATTTCAGAATCAGTTTAATAAGCATAAACTGATTCTAGTTCATTCATAGTTTAATATTTATCTTTTAGCACATAAACACAAACACATTGTGGTGATAAACAGAAGGACTTGAAGAGATGGTGCAGAGAGCTGCATCTGGCCAGAAAAAAAAACACACAACCTGGAAAAACACACAAAAAATTTGCAAATATAATTTCGAGTTTAATCTCGAAATTTCGACTTTATTCTCAAAAGGGAGTTTTTTCTTAATGTTGCCTTAATATTTCATTGTAGGATATGTAACAAGTGTTTAGTAAAATTTTAAAATTTGTATTATTATAAATTGTAATACTTATCTCTGCCTTCAAGAGTTACGTCAAGCTTTCATATTTAACAGTACCCTTGTCTACAAATCTTGTAAAGTGAATGTTAATGTTTGGCCGGCTTTTAGACTTACACATTACTTGTTAATATTTAAGCTTAAATAAACGTATTTTATTTACGAATATAACAATTTCCAAGTTTATGAATTAAATAAAAGCCAGAGGAGGAATTCCCAGCAGTGAATCCTAACTTGTGAAAAAAGCAGTGTAGCGTATTTGTGACAAAATGAAAAGAGGTTACCGCCCACTTTGTGAGTGCCGCAGTGCGCATGCTCAGTGTAGTAGCCGGTTATGGCGGCGGTGTGTGTTTGTCCATGAGGTGGGGGACTCCTGCTATTCTTGCGGTGTGTGACAGAGCGATCCGAGCGAAGCGCTGCCATGGCTGGAGTGTTTGACATTGATTTGGACCAGCCGGAGGAAAATGTCTCCGACGATGAGAACGAGGAGGTATACTTTAGCGGGAGACGCTGACGATTTACCGCGAAAGCTGTCACAGCAGAAACTCTCCACGCACGGAAGCTAGCTGCTTAGCCTGGTAGCCTGCCTGACAGCCGCCCGCAGGCCTTTTCCTGCAGCCGGACAGCTCAGGCCCTTTTCACACAGGGACATAGCCGAAGCTAGTGCTAATTAGCATGACCGGGATCGCGACAGAGCTGTCACCAGCTTTAATGCTAACGTGATCCGGCGATGACATGCGCACGGTGTTGACGCTGTGTCAAAGCCCAGCGCTGTCATGTTGGGAGTTGAGCAAGACGTCCTTACTTGGCCAAAGGTGCTGCAGTGATAAATGTGGCTCCGAGCGCAACAGTTTATTTTGGCAGGACTGTGACAGCCAGAGTGGGAATGTGCACCGGAGTGTCCGCAATACTCCAGAAATACACTGCATTTTTAAAATGAGGGGCTTTGAAGAGCTGCTGTCAGAGTCTCGGCTTCTTATTACAAAAACAAGAAAAAAAAAACTTCCAAGTGCAGCTGCTGAACAGAAGAGAGTGCAATACACAGCACACACTGTCTATATGTGTAAACTTTATCAAGAAAGCTTTGCTGAAAGGTCACATCAGCCTCTTTAAAGAGGAAGATTTTTTTTATTAAGGCTATTGTGCAAGAGGCTATAATTTAGGTACTGCTATAAATATTTACTGTTTTCATGAGTGATTATTTAAGTGAGTTGTAGATCAGTTATTACTGATTGCAAGGCAAAAAAACCAGCAAGTGGAGAAGCTGTGAGAAGAAAATGTTTGGTATTTTTTGCTAAAGATTGATTGGAAGCATTAATCAATATTCAAAAGAGCTGCTGAGTAACTGAATTCACAAGAATTTATTGATGAAACAAGTCAGCTCTAAATGTAAACAGCTGTTGCCCTGCATGCTGCTAAGCACAGTGTTAGAAACACTTTATTGTAGTTGTTACTTAAACACGTAGAAGACTGGGTATGTCCTTATGAAGGGTGACCGTGGCTCAGGGAGTTGGGAAGCGCATCTGTATCCGGAAGGTCGCCGGTTCGATCCCGGTTCTCTGTCCTGGTCGTTGTGTCCTTGGGCAAGACACTGACACTACTGCCAGAGGGGCCGATGGGTTAGGGTTAGGGCAGCCTCACTTCTGTCAGTCTGCCCCAGCTACAACCGTAGCTTGCCTCCACCAGTGTGTGAATGTGAGAATGAATGAATAGTGGCATTGTAAAGCGCTATATAAATCCAATCCATTATTATGAAGTTAAAAGCTGAGAGAAAGCCTTAAAAACCGATGGATCTGTCACAAGCGCCTTCAGTCCACATATTAATGTATCCTTGGGCAAACTGAAAGTTTCCCTGGGTGCATCCATCAGAGTGTGAGTGTTAGAAAAAGCACTTAGGGATAGTGAATAGTCCCGTGTGTGATTGGATGAATAAGACGTGTAGAAAGAAGCACTTTGAAGAACTTTAGTAGGAAGGCGCTATTTATAAGTCCCAGCCATTTACACCATGGCTGCTGTGGATTCTGTTCATGACAAAAACGAAGAAAAATCCTTCACAACTTTGTTTTGTTTTCCTCTTTTTCTCCCAGGGTCAAATCGCTGATCTCATGGAGCAGTGCATTGAGTTGTAAGTTTTTAAAACTTGACTTGTGTGAGATTTTTTTATAACCAAAGAGGTCAAAAAGAGGCACGGGCATAATAGAAAGTCGAACATGTCTCACTGCAGCAACATGGATGACTGCGAGAAGATCGAGATATCCGAGGACAACGTCAATCAGGGCACAGAGAACATCCGACCGGAGTGCTTCGAGCTGCTGCGCGTCCTGGGGAAGGGTGGCTACGGAAAGGTAATCATTGCCTTGACAAAGCGCTCTCTTTTATTTGGTGTCTGTGATGTGGCATCTGTTATTGCTTTGACCCGCATTTCTTAAAGCGCATCTTTTTGACATGTCGATCCCTTTCCTCCCTGGGCAGGTTTTTCAAGTTCGAAAGGTTGTTGGCGCTGCAGCGGGCAAAATATTTGCCATGAAAGTTTTAAAAAAGGTACATTTCTTCCGCTTTTCTTTGCTATGTTACCGTTCGCCAATTCCAGAACACACAATCCTGTTCATCAATTAGAGCTCCTCTCATCATGTTTCATATGAACACAGCTGCATGTTTGTCATTAAACATTACGATGCTTTGGTCTGCAAACACTGGCTGCCTCTGAAGCCTGTGGCCGGGTAAGATTTCACTGCTAGTTGGTAGATTGCCATCAGCTCTGCTCTGCTGCAGCCTTGGCACTTAAAACACTCTGCCTCAGCCCATTAGACGCTGCTCGATTCTCACACTGCTTCTGCTTTATTGGCTTACGTGACCCTGGTGACACATTAAAGAACTGCCACGTTTCAGTTATTTGTTTAAACCCCTTGGCTTTAAGGCAGCGGCACAGCTCTGATACGGGGCTGTAGGGTGGCGATAGAGGCCAGCTTTATGAAGCATCTCAAGGTATGAAATCAGTCCTGACTTGCCCAAAATTCCCAGTTGCATACATTTATTTTCTTAAACTACAGTTTATCATCGCACGTTGGTCTGTCCTAACCTGCCAGTTGTTCCCTCCATGTGGAAAGAGATCACTGTATGAATGCAGAATTTGAGTTAAATACCAGAATTTTCCAGAGATCGCACTGAGATAAAACTTCCATTCAGATTTCATGTCCAGTGAAGGAAAAGCTTAGATATTCTTCTTAATTTAAAACAATCAGATAAAGTTTGAGCAGTGATTCACAACTTAGGGCGTTGTCACACCTGTCGTTCATTGACTCGAATCAGTTTTAAACTTGGAGCGATTTCCTGTGGTTTGGTTTGTTTTCAGTATTTTTCAAAGAAAAATCAAAGCGAACCAAATGCGTCGATACAAAACACGTGAGAACGTTCAATCCACTCATTTGCCAAATGTGTCCCTTTGAACCTATAGCTTCAGTAGAAAACGTATGTAGAGTACTGTGTAAAGGTCCTGAGCTACCCCTCATATCTTGCTTCCACTGGGATGACTTTTAAATGACCTTCTTGTCATTTTTAAAGTGGGCTTGAGGAATAGTTCTCGAGGCTGGTAAACCACGTTCTTTTACACTAAACTGAATCATTCAAGTTGTATCTTTAGGCACTTTGCTGCTAGTAGCAGCAGTGTAGTGTCACAAAAGCACATCTCTTAAGGTGAATCTACAAAGATTTATCAGGCTGACAGGCATAAAATAGGTTTGGTTGAAAATTTGGCATATCTTAGCATGGTGTTCAGTGTGTCCTTCAAAAAATTTGAGGAAACTTGGCAAGTGGGGGACAAAAAGAAGATGCGACAGGCCTTAAAAAAATATCCAAAGCAGATGAATAGTATCTGAAAGTCATGTCCATGAGAAATAGGAAAATATCCATCAATACTCTGTCATGGATTGGCCTCCCCAGATGCCGGACCTCAACATTACTGAAGCTGTGTGTGATCATCTTGACAGAGAACATCCAAAGAAGAGCTTTGAATGTCCTTCAAGAAGTTTGGAAAACTATTCCTGAAGACTACTTAAAGAAATGACACGACAGCTTTCCTAACTGAGTTCAGTCTGTGTTAAAGGATAAAAGTAGTTGACTTCAAAGCTTGTTAGAATTGTACAAACTCTTCCTTTGCCTCATAAATTGTATTTCCGTGTATGTTTGCGTGTTTCAATAATTTGCTGCACCTGTTTCCCGTTCTCTTGGTAAGATGTAAAGAAAAGAGAGTTGGCTTAAGACTTTTGTACAGCACCGTATAAAATCCAGAGTAGTCGCGTTTGCTTCAGCCTGTCAGTGTTTTGAACGTGATAGCTGAACTGCTGAACGCATCGTCATCATCCTGTGTGTTAATGTTTCAGCCTCGACTGCCATAAAACCGTCATATAATTTCTGATTTACTCTCTAGTTGGAACTTTGATTCAGGGCTGCATGTGTGAGAGTGAGAGAGGGAAAAGGCTCAAAGTCCTGAGGTTGGACTGCAGACTTCTGAGATGCTTCATAAGCACGTGTTAGTAGACTAGTTGGAAGAAGTGAGAAGAGCTGGAAATTCACATTAAATTGCACAAATCAGCCAGTTCTCATTGGTCTTTCACTCAGTGCTGAGGCAGCGTAGTTGCTGACGGGCAGCTCTTTGGCCTTCTGACAAAAGTGTTTAGTAAACAAAAAGAAGAGTGAAGGAAGAGTGCTTTTCTTCTCTCTGTGCACATAATGATTCCCGGTGTACTCTGGTAGGGCTGCGCGTATTTTAATGCATGTTTTTTTGTTTAGTTTATAAGTGACCAGGTGATTGATCTGACTTGCTAAACTTATGAAAGTAGACTTAGAATAATAATAATGAAATGTGATTCTGCTGCTTTCATATGGAAGACTAAGGCTACGTTCACACTGCAGGCGAAAGCGCATCAAATCCGATTTTTTTGACTCTATGCGACCCATATCCAATCCTGGTATGACAGTGTGAACGGCACAAATCCGATATTTTCAAATCCGATCTGGGTCACTTTCGTATGTGGTACTGAATCTGATACATATCCGATGTTTCAGAAAGCGACTGCTGTGTGAATGATCAAGTCGCATTAAATCCGTCTTTTACGTCACTGACACAAGACAGACTCCAATTATCAGCGCCAGAGAAGCGCCCGATAAGACATCGCGAACGCTTCCTGGCCATCCGGTGAAACTGCTGGGAAGACAACGTTGGAGAAACGTTAACATATAATCTGCAGATTCTGACAGAAATCTGCAACTATCCTTTGAAGCACCGCTCCTCTAAAACAGCAATAAGGATCATTATTAGGTTATCTACATTATTATGTAAATAACAAAATAACTTAAAGCAAAAATTGGGAAATGTAAAGTCCGAAGTCTTTATATTAAGGGCCGTCAGTCAAACAATACTGCTTGCTCTGGGTCTAAACAGAGCGCGTTGTGTGTGACATCTTCTTTTGCGCATGCGGGCCGCTTTGAGCATTCACACTAGAGCATGTTTGCTGTCGCATTTTATTTGTAGTGTGAACGAGCAGGCAAAAAAATCGGATTTGATCAAAAAATCGGAATTGAGCATTAAGACCCACAGTGTGAACATAGCCCAAAAGACTCAAAAGCTTGACCAAAGTGAGACACCACTCAGCACGTGCTGATTAAAAACAAGAAAACACAAATATCTCTCTAAGAAAACCCCAAACCTTGGTATTATTTATCTGACAAATGACAAACAGAAGAACAGAGACAGCACACTGGACTTGATGCATGACATTCAACCACTAAAACATTACATTACTACAACATTAGTAATGTAATTACAAATACTTTTGACTTTAGGCCAGCTCTGACATAAACCTTACACTAATACATTTGTTAAGTACTGCACTATCCAGCTGGTTGTGTCATGTGATCCAACTCGGCAGCCAAATGCAAAATGTTTTTACTTTAAAGGGTTTTGCACTTCGTGGCGACAGCAGTGAATTAATTGAGTTCTGTCTGTGCACGATATCAAATATGATGGGCTTTGCTAATTTTACTTTCATATTGCAAAATACGATGTTACAGCATTTTATTTTGAGGAACTTAAGTGTTTAATGGACACAGAAGTAGCTTTTCAAACTAAGAACATCCACGCGGTCGTTTATTTTCGGGGTACAAATTTAGTCACTTGTGTAAAATGTCATCTTTTACTTACACTGTGACTCACATACGTATATAGTGTCTCTGTGTCGCCTGGATGGGTGGCGTGTTGTTGGTCAAGCTTTTGAGTTGTTCTGCCCACCGTACTGCAGATGACTAAGCTGAAGCCCTGAGTCTTACAGTGAAGTCTTGTTATTTTCTCTGTATTAGTCACGCGGGACAAACAGGCAGTGACCAAAAATATGCTGCATATAATCCTGCTGTGTCTGCTTCTTAAATAATGTCGATTTGTTCATTTGCAGGCTATGATTGTGCGCAACGCCAAGGACACAGCCCACACCAAGGCGGAGAGGAACATCCTGGAGGAAGTGAAGCATCCCTTCATTGTTGATCTCATCTACGCCTTTCAGACGGGAGGGAAGCTATACCTCATCCTGGAGTATCTGAGTGGTCAGTGCAAGCAGTACACTCACATATACAGAGCGTTAATATGGCTCCTAGCAGGCACTCTTCTTGTATCTTACTATATGCGTGAAATCTCTGTCTGCCTGTGAGCTCCTAAAAACCAGCACGAGTTGAGCAACCAAAATTGGCACATAGATGCGTCTTACAGGGGATTTATGCTTCAGTGGGAAATCTACGCAATTTACCTTACGTCACAACCTCAAATCCCTCTGAAACCTCGCACCAGATAAAATATAAAATTACCGGAAATGCAACTACAACAATCATATGACCCCCTCAACCCTATGAGCAAATGTTTTGGTGACAGTGGGAAGGAAAAACTCCCTTTTAACAGGAAGAAACCAGGTTCAGTGTAAACATCAGATCTGAATATTGTAAATACACTGAAATCCGAGTTCTTTGCATTTTATTTTCCACCCTTTTTCTTTTCCTTCTTCACTCTCTCATCTCTCCAGAGTGCTCTCACGCTGTCTTCAAACTGTATGTAACAGGATCTAATGCACACATCCCTTACACTGTAGCTGTCTTGTTAATCATGCATTTATTGCATCTATCGAACACGAGAACCTGACAGTCACCTGTTATTTCTACTCGGCTGTTCCACACGGGTCAGACATTTAGGAGTGTGCATATATGGCTGTTAGTAGCATGAACATGTGTTCACCTGTGCAGGAGGAGAACTCTTTATGCAGCTGGAGAGAGAGGGCATCTTCATGGAAGACACAGCCTGGTGAGCACGACGACGCACTGAAACACAGATTGCAGGATGAAATGTTCGGATTGGTTGAAGATGATGTAATATCTCAGAGACCTCTGTTATAGATGTCGGCAGTCTGAATGAGTTCTGTTACACTGCAGATAAGCATAAGTAGCAAAATATATGCTTTGTCTTTTCTTGTCTGACGGCTCAGATGCAATGTGGACCTCAGACCGGCTTAAAGTTTTTCTCTTTCTTTAGTTTTTACCTGGCAGAGATCTCCATGGCTCTGGGTCACCTGCACCAGAAGGGCATCATCTACAGAGACCTAAAGCCCGAGAACATCATGCTTAACAGCCAAGGTGAGACGGGAAATGGCTAAAAAAAAAATCAAAAATGACCTTAAGATTTATAATGGCAGTTCTTTTTCAATATATATGTTAATGTGAGGCTAATGTTTTCCTCAAAGGTCACGTAAAGCTGACAGACTTCGGGCTGTGTAAAGAATCCATTCACGACGGCACGGTCACGCACACTTTCTGTGGCACCATTGAATATATGTGAGTACACTTCTTGTTTTTAATTAATCTGTTATCCAGCAATGAGAGTCGCTCTTCGTGGCCGCTTGATGATCTTTGCTAAGTAATATTGCTGCACCAGTAATAAGCACTCGCATTATCACAGGGCTCCAGAGATCCTCATGAGAAGCGGGCACAACAGAGCGGTGGACTGGTGGAGTCTGGGCGCTCTGATGTACGACATGCTCACAGGAGCGGTCAGTTAAACATTAACAGCCTGGAAAGAAAAAAAGCTTTCTCATTGGCTCTTATTAATGGACTGTTATGAAATATGAATCCGCATTAGCGACGGTAGAGTAACCTCAGCTCCATCTTTTACTGCAGCCGCCTTTCACTGGTGAAAACCGAAAAAAGACAATTGACAAGATCCTGAAGTGTAAGCTCAGCCTCCCGCCGTACCTCACACATGAAGCTCGAGACCTCCTAAAAAAGGTATCTAGAGGTTGTTTTTTTCCCTCCTGTTAGTTTGTCTTGTTATTGTCTTCTTATTTTTATTTCTTACTTTTTTGCAGTTGCTAAAGAGAAACGCTTCATCGCGCCTGGGAGCAGGAGCAGGAGACGCTGCAGAGGTGCAGGTGAGAATATGCAGCTGGATGTCGGCGATGAGTCGCACCAGCTCTGCCACGAACTACTCAGTGCTTATCTATAGATGCAGAACACGCATATTCCATCTGTTCATTGCGCTTTGTGCGTGGTTGTGCCATAGAGTCATACCTTCTTCCGACACATCAACTGGGAGGAGTTGCTGGCTCGGAAAGTGGAGCCTCCCTTCAAGCCTTTTCTGGTGAGTACTCGAGCGGGAAACTGCAAGAAGTCCTCGACTTAAGTTTCAAGTTACGTTTCGGGAATCGCAACCTCTCCTGTTTCAGACGCGCTCGTGTTGCTGTACCCCCTCACCTGCGTGTCCTCTCTTCTGTCTTCGCAGCAATCGGCTGACGACGTGAGTCAGTTTGACTCAAAGTTCACCAGTCAGACGCCCGTCGATAGCCCGGATGACTCGACCCTCAGCGAGAGCGCCAATCAAGCCTTCCTGGTAACTCCTGACTCGGGCTCTGTTAGAGTTTTCAGTACTCAATCCATATGCAGCATCTCTTAAGGCTCAAAGGAGGACAGTAAGGTGTCATCTTAATGATTTCTCAGTTGTTTTAGGATTTAATGGTAAACTGTAAAGATTATTAATTATCACAGGGCAGAAATAAATCTGAGACTGACAGTCGCTGCACTTGGCTCGTTAGTAAACGAGGATTCCTCTCATTAGTTTTGTCCTGAACACGACTTCGTCTCCCCTGACCTGTTTCTTTCCCTGTGATTTAGGGTTTCACGTATATCGCTCCATCGGTCCTGGAAAACATCAAAGAAAAATTCTCGTTTGAGCCAAAAATCCGCTCACCCCGACGCATCACGGACAGCCCAAGGACACCGCTCAGGTAATGTCAGCGTGAGAAACGAGCATGTTTGTGTTGCGACAGACGGTCCTCAGGCTGATGCCTCTGGTACAAATGCTTTTCATACAGAAGTAACATTTACCAGATGTCATACCGCACTAAAAGTATGTTTTTTGGATAAAATGATCACTTATGGTCTTTAGATATAGTGCAGATTCTCAGTCGGCTTAAAAACAAGTTAAAATAAATATAGTTAACATTTTATTTTGTAAGTTGTGGTGCTTTTATTATAAAATTAGTGGCATGACCTCTAAAGATGTCCTGTGATAAGAGGCAGCAGATCATAAGTCCTGCATGTTCCAAGGTGAGTCGGCCTGAAGCTCAGGAGAGGCTGATGGAGAACACGAATTACGTTTGGGAACACAAGTCAGTCCTGACCTAAGTGACTGTGACATGAGCTGCATGAAACATCAGGTTGTTGCTCCCGAAGGAGTTTCTATAAGTTCCTAAATTCAAGAAGTTACTGTGTTTTTCCAGCTTGGAGTCAGTTTTTACTCAGTGAGTTCAATAAAGACATGAAAGGTCCAGCTGACCTCATGTGTGTTAGTTTAGTCCGATGGTTTTAAGACTGCATCTGTTACTTAGATGAAGATCACACCACACTTTGACAGTAGTCGGTGCTGAAATCCTGCTGATTCTCCAGGGTACAAATACTTTTTCTCAGATCTCTCTGGATTCTGAGGAAGCTCGGATCTTTCAGTGTGTGCCGCAAGATGCTGGATCTTGTACCAGTCTGCATATTTAAACCAGTGAAGGGCAGGAGGTCACTGAGCAAACTTAGTGATGTTCTCCATCTCATCTGCTCGACTCCACACTCCTGAGGTTCTCCCTCAGACAGTAAAGAAACATCTGTCTCTATAGATCACTGTGTACATGGTATTGCGAGTCTCAATCATCTTTTTTTTGTTCTCCATCACAATATTTCATCAGTTCAGCTGATAAAATCACTTGTTCTTGTCACTGTGTCTGAATTTGCCCTTTTTCTGCTGTTAAAATACAGAAAATAATCAATCTGCCGTTTTTCATTATTCACCTGTTTCTCCTCTGTGCTTTCAGCCCGGTCAAGTTTTCAGGGGGGCACTGTTGGCATCGGAGCCCCCTCGTTCCCAGCGGTGGACCCGGTGTCCTCCAGTCTCCTCAAGACCAGGCCATGGAACTGTCCACCCCAGAGCAGATGGACATCACAACCAGCGCCGAGGCGTCGGCCCCTCTCCCCATCCGTCAGCCTGCTGGGATCAACCTTGCTCAGATGAAGCAGCAAGCCTATCCTGTCATGGCCAAACGGCCCGAGCATCTACGTATGAACCTATGACCCCGCTGCCACTGTTTAGGAGAGTATATTTCTTGACTGTTTTTTTTTCTTCCTCCCACCAATGTTATTTTTTTAAGAAACAAAGCAAAAAGAAATGGATGCTAGAGACAATGAAAATCCAAAATTGCACATCCACACACTACATATACTGTCAGAACCTGGAGTTTGTGCGTGCATTTGGGACTCCGGCGTGCTATGGTTAAGTGCTACAGACAATATCACGTCTCACCACTTCCGACACCTCAGGTCTGTTGACCTTCGTCTTCTACCCCGACCCCACCCCCACTCAAATGGACTACAACAGGAGATGTTTGGAGGAGCTGCAGCCTGTAACGTGTCTCACGGTATGCAAGCAACTCAAACTGAAATGCAGTCGGCTAGAAGATATCCAAAGTGCTTTACGCTGTTTAAAAGTGGGGGGAGGCGAGCTTCTTCTATTGGAAGAATTTGGAAAGGCCTTCTCAGATAAAATGCTTCCTGTCTCTGAGTGAAAAGGTATGAATTTATTTTAAAAAAAGAAGGATTAAGGAAATTTTCTTTGAGTAGCAGACAAGAGGCAGCTCTGGTGATGATGAATATAGCTTTGTCTTAATAAACGCATCCATGATGAACCAGAGAGCCTCGATTCAAAGGAGTAAAACCCCTGTTGACTTTTACAATCTTTGAGCGTCGGTGTTATGGATGACGTGTGAAATGGTTCATTTGGCGTGGGATCCCTCCCTCAGTTATCCACTCTTCAGGCACTACCACACTATGGGTTGTATCACTGGGGTTAGCCGGCACGTCATCAGGTACACGAGCCTCATTCAGCATTAGCGTGAACCACTGTCTCTTCCCCTACCGTCACACAAAACATCAAACTGATTTCGGTGCTGCTTTCTTTGACCCACCCTCCTCAGTCTTACACCCAGCAGGAGATGCTGCGCCCCTGCGGTTTTCGGGACGTCGGACCTCACCTGACCCGTGGAATGATTCACATCGGAGACTGCGGCACCAGTTGATCTGGACTGTCTGCCGTTTTTATGCTCCAAAAGCCTGGAGCAGCATTTACAGCCTCCTTGCCTCTGCATTAACTTGTTAAGGAGCAACGTTTTAGAAATCTCGGAAAGCAAGAAAAATTATAAATAAACTGTAAAAGAAATACAAACTGCCGTGTCGTGTTTTAATTTCAAGAAAAACACCGGGAGACCTTGTATGTTTGCATATCGTTTAATTACAAAGTTGTGCTGCGAGCACATTTGAATGTATCACCAGACATCTGATCAGTTCTTTTTCCTTTTGTAACTGGAGATTTGAACTCATCACAAACACAAAAGGTGCAAAGTAAAAAAAAATAATAAAGTAATTTAAAAAAAATTAATTATTTTAAAGATGGAGACTAGCTTATCAGGAAATAATCTGAAACCTCTACTAAAAAAACTTCACACTTTACTGATTCCCAAACAAAATCAAAACAATCACAGCGCCCTGATAATGCTGAAAAAGCTGAATCTCAGCTGTTTAAAAAAAAAATAAAACATGGCCACAAATGAACATGAAAGGCCCCACGGTCATTTGAAGTGGTTCATTTAATGTAAACTATGAGGGACTGAACAAAAACGTGGGGAAAAAAACCTATAAAAACGCAGTTTACAAAACCATTTGAGTTCAAAGGTAGCCGTACCCTCACACAAACCCTGATTGTGCACTTCTGCTTTTCTATCTGACACAGTCAGACTTTTGAGTGCTGGTTTCAGAGAAATTCATTCATGAATGTGTGTACAGTATGAAAAACATCAGAAAAAACACACTCGTCAACTTTCACTCCAAAGGCTGCTGGTCTGAGATCTGAATTGTTTGGTGGCCATTAAATTCTTTTCATTTCTTACAGGCAACGGCAAGTAAAACCCTTATCTGCCTGCTACAAATATGTAATGATAAAAACTTGGGAATGAACCACCTGCCAAAGAGATACACTTCCACTCTTGGGCTTGTGAGATCACATTGAAACTTTTTTTTTAAGGAAAGCATATCTGTGTATAGCTCTTCAAATGAAGCATTATATAATAATTTCTCATAAACGTATAATTTTCAGTGGAATATCTACACAGGCATATAGAGGACATTTTTACCAACCATCAATGCTGTATTCCAGTGTTCACGAATGTGTCAAAAAAGCTGATTGATGATAAAAAAATAAACTTTTTCCAGTGATGCTGTCACAGCTGAAGAACACTTGGCTAGTTTAGTGTTACTTATAGTCTCAAAATGGTTTTAATGCAACTATGTGTACTACTCCCTTCAAAGAGCTGAGTGTAATGGAAAGAGGCGTGAGAGACCTCTGTGCACAGCTGAGTACGAGTACATCAGTGGGTCTAGCTTTAAAAAAAAACAAAACGGATGTCTCACTGGTCCTTGATTGGCCGCTTAGTTAGAAAGTACTCATCAGAGCTACACTGTCTTGATCCACGCTCAATCATCCAGGTAAGTAAATCCCAGGAAGTTGATTCCGTTAATCTGGAAGGTGTATTTTTAGTGTCATCCAAGGGACTTCTTCCATCTCGGCTACATTTGCATGATAACTGAAGCTAGCACCACTGACTAACAATGACCAACGCCATTTTTCTGGGCCATGAGAGCTAGGCTGTGCTTGTTTGAGAAGGGAGTAGTACACACTGTAGCTCAAAAACTTATTCAAACAAACAAGGATGCTGTGATGATGTCTAAAAATTATTTCTTATTATTTCTTTTCAAGTTAGATGAAAAAAAAAGTGCTTTTCCTGCAAAAACAAGGACCTTTCTAAGTGACCACAAATTTATTATAGCAAAAGCTGACCGTACTGTCCCAGCAGGTGCACTCAGCCAAGAGATCCTCGATATGCACTGCAAATGCAGACAGATTTATAGTTAAATGCCTACATCAGGTTTAATATGTGCTGCATCAATAATCTATAAATCTGGAGAATGCAGTCTATTATTATCTGGGGCCTGGCTGAATACTGAAGCATGCCAAGTATACTGTCCGGTGAAAAATCATACCAGCTGTCTTTGGAAGCTTAAAACACCTTCACCTGGCAGACTCTACTAAAAACCTAAATGGTCCAACAGTGAAGAGTGGCACCGACCAACAATGCAATTCCATTTTTAATTGGTCCTTATTTAAGAAACACATTTATAAAGCAGTTTAGATCTCACATATCTCACTTCATGTAACCACAGATGGTTCGCAGTATGCAATTTAGAGTCTTCATAAGGAATATGCACATAGCTGCCCAATCAGAAAAATAACTGGCGTATGAAAGCAGCCATATCGTTAAGTGCAGCTTTCTAAATGACAGTAGATTTGTGAAAACGAGTATTCTTCATTGTAACTTCATCTGCAAATAACTAATATTCCCTGCCTACATTTTTTAACTACAGTGCAGCTCAGACTAAGCGATGGTTTGTTTTTTTTAAAGACTGAAAAGCTAAATAAGGCACAAATTACTTTACTGGGAAAAAACCTACTCAGAAAGTCATTTTAAGAAAATATTGAGGGGGGGGGGGGGGGGGGGGGGGTAATTTAGCTGGATTACTACACGGACTGAGTTAAACTGCATATACTTAGGTCAGATTAAGTGCTTCTGCATATCCTGACTGTCTTTCCCTCAAGTATCCTTTTAACGTAGACCAAACAAAGGTGTGGCAGGTGAACGAGTCTGTCTAAAGTTTTTCCTTTACAAGATTTCTTCTGTGAAAGGTTTAGAAAGGATGATGTGCTTCTGCCATTTAGGGTAAAAAAAAAAAAAACAAAAAAGAAAGACTGCGCAGAGCAGCATAGCCTGGCCATCCAAGCACGTTTAAACGAACCCAAAACATGACCTAATCTTTGACTGAGCTCTTTTTGGTTAAGCGATTTCAAGCAGCAGGATATATATGAGAGCCAAATCAAGATAACTTTGTAGCTATAGTCTGAGAGTTGTTTCAGTTTTGAGTACAATATAATTTACTATTAGTGAGATTAATGACAAAAGACGAAAATAGTGACTATCTTCACGTATGTATAAATCAGCGTGACAGAAGCAAAGCGTGGGGGTAAATGCTTTCTGAATGTAGCAGCTAGAGCAGGGCCGGAGACACGGGATGTGTGAGGATGGAAGTAGTTCAGCAGTTTTTGGTGTAGTAAATGAAGGTCGAGTGAACCAAAGAGTGCCTGCGGTGTAGCTGATAGCGCTTTCTCCTCAGTTCACTCTGCACTTCCATGCAGCTGGGCTCTGCTCCTGCAGACGCCTCATTTTCTTCCCTAACCACACCCACCAGGCTAAACCCATCACAACACAGACCACAGACTCCACGTAGTAACCGTCCAGTGTCGTCACACAGACGCCGCCTTCCTTCACACACAGCTAGAGGTTTGAACATGAGAGAAAGAATTATTTGAACTTTTAGAGCATTATAGAAGAGAACACACACCATCTTGCCCCATCCTCATCCTCTGATCACTTACCAGAGCCTCTTCAGAAGAGCCGCAGCTCTGCCCAGCAGCCCCCTGGCATTCCTTAGAGGTCAGTGGATCGACCAGCCACAGAGCCACAGTGGAGGGCCAGTTTCCTCCGAGGTTAGTGACCGTGTTCAGCAGGGTCATGTAGGTCCCGCCGATAAGGGGGTCACTCACTTTGGCATGGAAAGCCATGCAGGCCACATACATGCTATACAACGCAACCTGGAGAATAATAAACAAAAAACAGGAGATTAACCAATTTCTTTCAGTCTACTATAACCTGATTTCTCTTGCTTAATTATCTTATTAATTCAGTTTTGTTGGCAAATTTCTAAAGGACTGCAGTCCTATATAGTGTTTCTTCAGGTAGGCCATCAAATCCTCAACTGGCGAATCAGCTAATGATTCACCTGGAACTTCTTCTCATCCAGCACATCCTTGTCACAAGGGGGCAAGCTCTGCATGTCGGATGCCCTTCCTGACAGCCGCAGAGGGGAGTGTCTCTGTCGGTGGACTTGACCAGCGGCCTTTTGCTCCCCAAGTGAATGTTTAAGCCACTTTACTATGAAACGACTCAATCTCAAATCTCATATTTGCTGTTTACCTGCATACACTTTCTGCATCTCTTGAAGCTGCTTTGCAACCCATCTCCACTCAGCTTCTGTTTTCATGCTCTGTATAACCTAATCAGTCCCTGTTGGCATTGATGGCTGCTCTGTTATGGGCTCTTGCTCCTGCTCTGCCAGAACAGAGCCACACTGCCTGATATCAATTACAGCAGATGGAAATAAGAGTCTTCTTTTGACTATAGCGGCTAGTAGTCTTTTCACAGAGGCAGTAAGCTGGAAGACACTGTAGCACTCTGGACTAGAAAATAAGAACAGGAAAGAAATTGCAAACCTGATGCAATGCATAGCTGAGCAGCACTACGGCATAGTAGTAAACTGGGAAGGCTCCTTCTTGTTTTACGCTCGGAGTCCACCACACTAGCAGAGCAAACTCCAATCCGATAAGCAGCCTGCAGCATAGAACAAGATCGTTTTAGCTTTCTATTTACTGAATGTGTGCGTAGTGTGTGCAGAATGCGTTACAACCTAAATGGGAAGGCCTTGTAGAAGATGTCCAGAGGTCTGGGCCCTGCTGTGTATCTACTGATGACCACTGGTAGGAAGATCTGGAGAGGTACCATGGGCACTGCTAGCAATGCTAGCTGCTCTTTGGGAACTCCAGCCTCCATCAGCTTCAGACCTGTAACCGCATCTGCTGCAGAGAAACCCATCTGAAACACAAAGAGAGTGGAAAAAATTACATTTCCACCTGGCAAATATCCAAAAGTGACACCTTCATGTATCCAATAGTGACCAAGTACCTTAGCAGTGAGAAGCAGGAGACAAAAGGTAAAGACTGTTGGCATCTTGATGATGGATAATAGCAACTTGTAGGTTTCCATGACACCCTGTGTTTCCTCCGGGGTGGTAGTCGTTCTTCTGCCACGTACATTTTCCCTTTTAAAGATGGCAAGCAGAGTGGTGGAAATCAGGAATACCACACCCCAAAAGAACAAAAAATCTGCACCGGAGGAAACAAAAGACCAAAACTGCTGTTTATTCACCAACAGAAATATATTTGACTTTTTTTTTTTGAGGTTATGGATAGAAAGTACCTGACAAGGTAACAATGCCGGTGTCTTTGGGCACTATTCTGAGGTATTTGTTGCAGAAGTCAGGAGACTCCAGAGCCAGAAAGAGCACATTTCCCAGGAAGTAGCCAGCTGTCTGGCCTACAGAGTTGCATGTAGATGCATAGCCCACATTTTCTCTGGATAACATAGTCAGTGCCCAGCCATCCACAGCTATATCCTTAAATAACAAGGAGGTAAAGAAAGGAAACGCCTTTTATTTATCAATCTAAATAGCTGTCTGTATCATGGTGTTTAAAGAAGCTTACCTGTGTGGCTGCCAGGAAGGCAAGCATGAAGAAGACCGCAGTAAGCGTAACCACATCTGGTCCTCCCTTACTCTGCAGCAGTGAATCAACCTTTGCAGAAAGGTAGAGCATGAAGAGGCCCAAGAGGTACTGTGTGGGCACCAGCCATGATTTCCTGCAGAAACATGAGGAAGACATAATTAGGAGAAGGATGCGCAGTCTAGAGATATCAAGTGTAATAACATGGATACAGATTAAAACATCACGGTAATCAGCATCCAGATGTCTTTCTTACCTCCTACCAAACCTACTGAAGTACAGAGCGTCCACCAGGGGTGCCCACAAAAGCTTGAGACTAAATGGCCAGAAGACAAAGCTGAAGAAGGCTTGGTCTTTGTAGCTGACATTCTTACTCTGCAAAATCAGAGGGATGCTTCCACCTAGTCCAAGAGGAATCCCCTGCAGCACATAGAGAAATAGAAGCAGCGACACATTCCCTAGCTCGCCGCGTATCCCAGACCTGCGAGGCGACCCTCGCAGCAGAAGAGAACCCTGCTCTCTTTCATCTTCTATCCCAGGCTCAGAGAAGTCACTCTCCATGTCGTTCATGTTTTCAGGTGGGAGGGTGCCACCCACCTGCTTCCTCTGCCTCCCGTTCATGTGTCTGATTAAATTTGAGGACTCCATGATGGATTAGTGGGCCTCAACCCTCCAGTCCTATCAGCAAATCTTCAAAAAGGAGATGAGTGAAAACAACTGATACAACTAAACCGATTTTTAGTTGAGAGATTTTTAGTTGAAGCTGCTATAAATGCCTTCAATCATTTAGTTTGTACAATGACAGCATTATGGGAAGCAGAATCATGCTGATCAAAGCAGATAGGTTTATATCATTTTAATATGCAATGGAGCAGCAGTGAAAAGGTGCAGTGAGCAACAAACAGTGAAATGGGGAATTCACTGGACTGAACAATTCTGATGAAGACGAGAAAGTGAGTTTGTGAAAAACGCTGCATGCACATGGCAACACATCAGAAAAAAGATGACCACATACCAGTGCGCCTGTGCAAATACTTTGCATTAATCATAAACTGTGGCAGTCACTCATTTTTGGGGTTGATGGTAGAACTGACGACTGCATGGAATCACAAAAAATCAAAATAAAACTAAGTTAAACCCTGATCTATGATAAATAAGAGTACAGTAAAGAGAAATAAGTCCAATGGAGATGCTAAGGTTCACTATATTCAGAGTACAATAAGACGCAGGGTCCCGCTCTCATCTGAAAACTACCAAGTGTAACAGAAAAGTAGAAATAAAACACATCAAATCAATATAAGACGTTTTCAAGTACATACAAAGCACATGTAAGTTGAAAAGGTGAAACAAATGAATTTAGACATACCTGGTGATGGCAGCATGCCAGATCATAAAACACAGGCGGTTGAATCACAGAATTAATCAACGGAAAAATCAGCTCATTCAGTTTTTTCATTCAGAGGTAAGACACATCTTCATAAAGACGAGAAAACACAAGGAAATGAAAAGCGTTTCACTTAAAACTCTCACATCGGTGGACATCAACACAGCCGAGCAAGGAAATGCGACAAGTACAGCTTACAAATGTGTCCGGCGCCTACAGCTGACGTGTCAAAATATGACTGCATGTAGTTCCGCTTCAGTGTAGTAACGTCTAAATATTGGTAAAAATACACTCAAGCGGAACTCCAGTTGGTATAATTCACATAAAGCATATTACACAAAATGTAAAGTTAACTTTAAATAAAAATCAGACCTACAAAAAATAATGAACTGTTAAGTTCTAGTTTAGTGCTGTAAATAAATGCAGTGAGTACAAATGTAAAATTAAATCGCATAATTCATATAATTATAATAATCATATCATTTCTGTCAATTTTCGGTCATTCAGCCACAGTGTTGGAGATAATGTTAAATGTTAAGAACAGGAAGTTAGTTAGTGCGTGAAGTGATAAAGTTTGCAGTTAATAAAATTAACAGTTTACATATTTTGATGTATGTCCATTTACTAGTTTTCCAGCAGTATTTTGACATATAACAGCCACAAAATACCCAATATCTCATTTACATTAAAACTACAAAACTGTATTACAAACAATTTTCTGTATTTTTAATCTTTGTTGTTTTTTTTATTTTTATTTGTCGCCCCAGCTTTTAACACTTTTTTACAGGGTTTTATTGTGTGTGTGTTTGTGGTTTGTTTTTTTGTCACAGTTTACACACAACCCTGTTTTTTCTCTTTTGTGTGTGTGTGTGTGTGTGTGTGTGTGTGTGTGTGTGTGTGTGTGTGTGTGTGTGTGTGTGTGTGTGTGTGTGTGTGTGTGTAGTAAACTACCGAGACTATAAACAATAAATACTTTTTGGATAAAGCTTATCTCATTTTAATCCCATCTCATTTTAATTTCATATTTCGTCTCTACCTGAATCTCTTTTGGCTGTAAACTTGTAAGAGTGAAAATTTGTTTAAAAAAAATCACCAACAAACCAAAAACAAAATTTGAACATGGGTGGGTGCTTTGTGCAATAAACTTAATTGAATCACAGTTTTTCCACAGTGTTGTGATTCTAATCATTCACAGTGGTTTGGACGACTTTTCCACATGCAGCATTAGGATAGTGTTGCTGCAGTTCAACCTCTTTCAGTGTGCAGTAATTAGTAGTTTGCCTAACGATGAATGTAATGATCCATAATGCATATTAATTAAGCTGCTGTATTATTGTATGCTGCATAGCAGCCCTGGATTATGTTAACCAATTAGGAAATTTTATTCCTGCATCTTTATTGAATGCCTGTTACTGCAATCACGCTTCTTCTCATTCATCTTTTAGACTGTAGGGTGAGTTGAGCTACTCCTGAACTTTGAGAATCCAGATGAAAGCACATGATAGCGATACTGTAAAATCAAAATGAAGAAGATACGGATCGAAAACTCTTCGACCACCCCACGGGTTTTAAACAGGGCTCACACTGATGTTTTCTCCTCGATCAAAAGGTCTTTTGGCGAGGGTCATGATAAACACATTACCCCACATTTAATTCAGAGAAAATGAATGACAGCATGCTTGGCCTTGTGGTTGCCATGAGTGCATGTGAAGCTGCTTATCCTCACAGATGGCATGTGACAACACACACGGGCATATTTGAGAATATCAGCATGTGATGGAGACTGTGAAGCTGCAGTTGCACTCGTGTGAGAATGTCTGTGTCGGTGTAAATCTACACTGAACTGCTCTGGGGCTCCACGCTGCTAGCAGCTATGATATGTCTGAATTACTCTATTGTAACCCCATAAAATTTGACAATCAATATGCACAAATTATGTCATCTAGAGGGCTCTTGTATCAAACTATATATGAATCACCAAAAACCTGCAGACAGGGATCCTGAGCCTACTTTTACACCATATGCTGGGGTGAATTATTCAAACCATGCCAATGATTAGGATTATTTGAGCAGATTACTTTATGTCACATGAGGACTGCTACAGTGGTTACCTTATTGGTTGGTTTATATCATCTGACTGGCCTTAAAGGACACATTACAACACATTACAACAAATCTATGACTGGTATTTTCCCCTGGTCACGTTATGTTGTTCATCACATTTTCCACTGGATGGTGCTTAAATCAGCACATCTGAATATACTGTAGTAATTCTCAGATTCACGCACCTTAAAATAGTCCAACTCCCCTTCTCAGGGATATTTAATGGCTATCTCGTTTTTCACTTAACACGTGACTGACCTTGTGATCTCCAAAAACTGGCTTTTTCTTTTTTCATCAAGCCTCCAGAAATAATACTTTAAAGTGTGGCAAACTTGAAGCATTCATTGCTTCTTCTTGTTGCCAAATGACTGAGAATCCAAACTGGAGACGGAGAGATGGCTACATAGCAGCAATTTCTGCAAGCAAGTTGGGCCTGGGTGGGTGCTGGTCTTTGAAGTATGCAATAATCTATAAGTATAGAAACTGTGGCCACTGCAACATTATTATTGGCGAACTGAATGGAAACTCAATGAGTGAATGTAACTCTTAGTTTCTTCTTTAAGCTGCCTGAAAAATACACGGGAACAGTTTAATGTCACCCACACCTGGAACATCTAGTACAGTAGATGTGTTAAAGTACAGCGAGTTCCTCTCACATATTTGATGCTCCTGCCTGACAGAGACTGAGGTGTTATCACTGGAGCTACCTTATATTTTAGCATATAGCGTTAAACTATTCCTGAAATTCACACTTTTGTCTGTTTTGACTGATAGACTCATTTTAAGTTCCCAAACAAACGTATAGTAAGGATAGGCTGAGGAACGAAATTTAGCTAGATGCCCAGCCCCCACGGGGGCCCTTCTCCCTTACTCTGGTTATTTAACTTTTCGCTCCACCCATGACATATTCGCGCTACATATTTACTTAGCCTGCTCCCACTATGAAAGTTATTTCCCGGCCAGAGGAGGAGAGACTGTGACATCTTCAAACCAACAGCCCAATCTGCTTTTCCAACAGTAGTCGGCGTGCTGAGCCAGGAGCTAACCAGCAGCCCTCTCTCTGTGAGACCTGGGACAGCGAGGCGAAGGGGAGAGCTCATTCCACAACACGGCAGTCATCCATGGCTCTGTGCAACGGAGACAGCAAGGTCAGTTGAGCGGGAGATACCCGGGGCTCCAGTATAAGGTAGCCCTGGTTACTTAGTGCTAGGACCCGGGTTAGTGCTGTAGTCCTCCCCCCGGTTAATTTCGGCCTCTGTGTACCTCGGGGGGGAAAGTTAAGAGAGCATGCAACGTTATCAACAGTGCTGCTGAGGAGGAGCAGTGTGTGCCTGTTGCAGTGTTACATTAACATGTTGCTCATAGCTGCTAACAAGCCGGACGTGATAATTAATTGATGTTAAACCGTGAAAAAAAGGTTTCACTGATTTTCCCAGTAAACGGGGTTGCCCTTCTCTTATGGTGGACCCCCCAACCCCCAAGACACTTCAGCTCCAAGCACCGCGTGGGTTTTAGCATAGCTCCGCTAACCTAGCAGCTACTCACAGCACTGCTAACAGGCTAACGCTCGTTACTACTGTTTATTCCAGCGGTGCGCTAGCTCGCTACACTGATAAACTGTTAGCTAGCTGTGGCCGGGCGCTCACAGTTTGTAGTGACAGCACCGCAGAGCAAGAATGTTGTTTTACGATAGCGTCCGTGTTCTTTAAGTAACCGGAAATTGTGCTTGTGCTGAACTAATTTACCTCAAGCGGTAGCTGTCACACTCTTCGTGCTAACGTTCGTTAACTGTCAGTTTGCTAACATCGTCACGAAGCTAGTGTGTGAGCCAACTTGTGGTTTACCTGTCTAACAATTGCAGCGGCTTACAGCTGCCTTATCAGCTGATATGGTGAAGTTTGCTCTGGAACAATAGTGTTTTTTCTCTCGTGATTACTCTGCTTCGCCCATGTTATTACCGGTTGTGCTTTAAAGGTTAAAATTGGAGGTGAGGGGGGTACCCAGCAAGTTGTTTTCAGAAACATTTACGGCGGAAGTTTCCCACTGACCACGTGGGATAATGTTTGTCTAATGTGTACCCACTTCGGCTGTTTATAAAGAATAATTTACTGAATTTAATTCACTGTAGACTGGATGGCACACTTCCCACAGAGCATGCATGCGTTTAAATAAATAACATTTGCATATAGATGAGTGCTGAGGATCAGAGTTTGAACTGCTTCAAATACTGAGATCTCAGTCTTGATAATGTCTAACTTGTGAGATTCATGTGATGGGCTGAATGGTTGCAGCACATTTCACAAAATTTGCTGTCCCTCTCTGTTTCAGGTCACATGGCAACAATTATGTTAGGCTTTATTGAGTCACAGCGCTGGAGGAGAGTAAACTCAAGAAGGAATTGAGTTACCTTCTGCTGTCAGACCACTAGAAAGCTAGTCACCTCACATGCAAATCTTCACTAATCTTTCTAAATGTGTGTCCACAGCTGGAGATCAGCAGCGCAGAGCAGAATGGGTCATGTGAAGGGGCGGTGGCGATCCTCGATGCCGGGGCGCAGTACGGGAAGGTGATTGACCGAAGAGTGCGAGAGCTGTGCGTACGCTCTGAAATCCTCCCTTTAGAGACCCCGGCCTTTGCTATCAGAGAACAGGGCTTCAGGTGAGCACATAAACGCATCGCTACTTGAGATGTTTTATTTCATGCCTGTCATCATGTTTAAACACACTACTGTGTCAATGTAGAAGCTTTGAAGTGCTTTATAATACAGTTTTACATGATTGTTTTCTTTGTGTTTCATGCCTCAGGGCAATAATTATTTCAGGAGGTCCAGCATCTGTGTATGCGGAAGATGCCCCCTGGTTCGACCCTGCCATATTCACTATAGGAAAGCCCGTCCTTGGGATTTGCTATGGGATGCAGGTATGCACACAATAAAATAAACTGTGATTGTATTCTTAAGAAAACCAAGTCTACTTCCACAAGGTTCTTGTCAAGGAAACATTTTTTACACAGATTGCCTCTAAGTAGCAACACGTTACTGTCACTCTGCTTGAACCAGCTCCTCAGCTCTCCCACACCAGCTGGGAATTAATTCACCACCTTCTTCAAGAGTACTTTTACACTGGTGGAAGAGAAGAGTAATACTTACTCTCTTTTCCCAGTGAGACAAAAAAGTAACAAGTACATTTCTTTACATTGCAGGCAGTTTCACACTCCAGGCAGTTTTACACTCCCTGTAGCATATCTGTTTCCATTACTTACCTCTGGTGTGTGTGTGTGTGTTGCAGATGATGAATAAAGTTTTTGGAGGAACGGTACACAAAAAGAGTGTAAGGGAGGATGGAGTCTTCAGCATTGGACTAGACAACACTTGCTCCCTTTTTAGGTATTGTAATTTCTTGTAACTTGGATATGTAGTGTTTTGTTATGTTCTACATACAGACCACATACATAGTAGTTGTTTTCATGCTGATGTAAAGGGGCTATTACACAAATAATGAAGAGTCTAAGGTAGAGGGTGTAGTCTTTATTTCAAAGTGCTGAAAACAGTAACATGCATAGCCGATTTAATGAATTGTGTGTGTGCTAAACCTATCAGAGGCCTTCAGAAGGAGGAAGTAGTCTTGCTGACCCATGGAGACAGTGTGGATAAAGTGGCAGATGGCTTTAAAGTGGTGGCCCAATCAGGGAACATCATTGCTGGTGAGCAGGACACAAGAAATGCTTCAATCCTGTTGAATATAATTCACAAGTATATTATGGTAAACTACAAAAGCAGCTTTATTTGGACTTGATGTTAAGTAAGCCTGAGGCTGTATCATATATATTTACATCTCACATAGCCTTTGAAGATGATGCTAATTTGTGTTCTGGGTAAAAGTGCTTTTCCCCGACATCTAAACTCTTGGTTTTTTCTTAAAGCTTACTAAATGAGCCCCTTAAAACATCTCGGTTTTCTCTTTAGGGATCGCCAACGAGCAGAAAAAGCTGTATGGGACGCAGTTTCATCCTGAGGTCGACCTGACGGAGCGAGGCATGGAGATGTTGCGTAACTTCGTGTTTGAGATTGCGGGCTGCACGAGTAACTTCACCGTACAGAGCCGCCAACAGGCCTGCATCAGTGAGATCAGAGAAAAAGTTGACAAGTCGAAAGTGCTGGTGAGTGATGATTCGGGGGAGGGGGGGGAGACCAAAACTACTGAATATTTACTGTGGGAGATGATTTAACTAAAAAGCTGACAGTGAAGTGTGGTAGTCACTCAGGAGGCGATGACAGTAGCAATGGTGGGAAGTTAAGTAGAACCAATTAAACTCTCAAATTAAACCCTGTTGCATCTGAAAAGAAGGTAGCTCACTCCCAGAGTGGTTTTAAACTGGGTTTCATCTCAGGGGAGGGTGAAGGCGATAATTGAGTGTGGAAAATGGGCTTAAAGTACTGATATTATACTGTACAGTGTGTGGGATAGTTGGTAATATCTGTGACAATACTCTTATTCTGCTGTAGCGTGTTCCTGCAGCGAATACAGCATTTTGGATCATTTCCAGGAGCCGGTTTAATCTTCTCTTTCTTAGGCTTAATATTTAACAGCCTGCCAACAGATGAAACACCAGATGTGTGTATGACTAATAAAACAAGAAGCCTAAATAAATATAAGCCACACATTTGCAGATAATTAGTGGGTACTCTGAGTTGTGAAAATTGGGGCCAGGTGGTGAAGAATCAGATTTAATCTTTGCTCAGCTTTATCTCTGAGACACTGTTGCTTTCTGATGATACTCGCAGGTGCTGCTGAGTGGTGGAGTAGACTCAACAGTCTGCACAGCCCTCCTGAACAAAGCTCTAAACCAGGACCAGGTGATAGCAGTTCACATCGACAACGGCTTCATGAGGAAGAGAGAAAGTCAGAGCGTGGAGGAGGCCCTGACCAAGCTGGGAATCAAACTCAAAGGTAGGGATCCAAATTCTGCAGTTCTTAAGCGTGCACATAAGGTATTTATTTGAAATTCAATTTTATCACACTTTATTTTTCTTTTTTTCTGAATTCATTGCACTCTTTCAATTACGTTCAGGTTCTTATTTTGAATAGTTTTCACTTCATGGAGTTACCCTTTCCAAAATGTTGTGACTAAAGCACATTTTTTGTTTATTTAAAAAAGGCTAGCAGGCTTCTGTACCTGCTGCTGGCTGAACGGCTGTTTTCACCAGATGCACAGATATTCATTACAGCGCACAGCGGTTACAAAGTTAAAAGATGGTTAAACTTTGACCTTCTTTGCTCACTGAAGTGACAAACCTTGGCTACACAGCATAAGCCACTGCAAATAATAATTTTCAGACAACCATGGTGCCATCGGTGTGACCTGTCTGAAAACTGCTTACATCAGTAAACACAGGTGCATTCTGGGAAAACATTATCTGCCAAAGCCAGATCCCTTTCTCCTTGTTGCTTTATTATTTTGGTCACCCTGCTCCACCACACCAGTTTTATTCTATTCAGCTTTGTAGTTGAGTAACAAAACCACAAGCTTACACCTGAGAGTGAAAGTAAAGTTGGGATTGAGTTTTTGTTTTGCTGTTAACCCTGTGGTTCGTCTTCCTTCAGTGGTAAATGCAGCGCACACCTTCTATAATGGAACAACAACTCTTCCCATCTCTGAGGAGGACAGGACACCACGGAAACGCATCAGTAAAACACTGAATATGACCACCAACCCTGAGGAGAAAAGGAAAATTATTGGAGACACATTTGTCAAAGTGAGGATAAGTTTGAGTACTTTATTGGAAAGTGTTATTTATTGATGGTGACATTTAAGTTCTTTTCTCTGCCACCGTACTGTTCTGACTGTATGAATTATCCTACATCACAGGTGGCAAATGAAGTGATTGGAGAGATGAATCTGAAACCAGAAGAGGTTTTCCTGGCACAGGGTACCTTGAGGCCTGATCTTATTGAGAGCGCCTCTCACCTCGCCAGTGGTAAAGCAGAGGTCATCAAAACACACCACAACGACACTGAGCTAATCCGCAAACTCAGAGATGAGGTAAATCTAATTTCCCTAACCTTCTTAGCTAGCTACTTCAGTTTATAGCGATATTATTTGCAATAACGTAGATGCATGGTTCAAGGAGAGCTTTATTGGAGTTGAAATCATAATAAGAAGCACAACATTTACATCGCTTACGCTCCAGCTCACAACACTACTGACGCGTCTTTGTCTTATTAGCGTATTCATTGTCATGGATTATTTGCTATTTGTTGTTATGTGCAGCCTCTTCTTGTGAATGCACAGCTGTTTGACATATAAGCGTAACGCTAGTCCGCTCACTGTGCATTGCTGATTCTCATCTGTTGTAATCCTCCAGGGAAAAGTAATTGAACCGCTGAAAGATTTCCATAAAGATGAGGTGAGAGCACTGGGGAGAGAGCTTGGCCTGCCAGAAGAGATTGTTTCTCGGCATCCTTTCCCTGGCAAGTACATAAACTCACAGGCCTATAATGTGACTGTTCTGACTGAACTTTATAAAAGTGTAAATATAATTACTGAGTCACACTAGAAGACTTACATCCTTCATTTGCTAAAAGTGTAAATATAATTCCTGAGTCAGACACTCAAAGACTCAATTCCTTCATTTGCTCAAAGTGACAGTCATTCCTCTTTTTCTCTAGGTCCTGGTTTGTCCATCAGAGTGATTTGTGCAGAGGAGCCTTACATCTGTAAGGATTTTGCTGAAACAAACAACATTCTCAAAATCATTACAGACTTCTCTGCAAGTGTCAAAAAGGTAAAGGAACTGCTGATGTACAGCGAAATCCCAGCAGTCTGATATCATTTGTCTGTATTGTTATCATAAAGCGTCTTGTCACTGTTTTTACTCGTGTAGTTGCAGATAACTGCAAGATATTGCACACTAACTCAAATGTTGCGATGTGATAAGCTTGGATGGCAACCCTCCAAACATGCTTTGAGGAGATTGAACTAACACAGCAGATTGTATGCTCTGTTTGCTCTGAAGCTTGCTGCTAATTTTACTGATAATCACTGGAAACACTCCTCAGCTAGTTTTATCACTTCAGTTGTTTTGGGCAATCGATAAAGTTTTATTTTCAGTTACAATTTTGGCTTCCAACAAATTAATTTTTCCCCCAAATTCACTCCCAGCCATGTTGTGCTAGATACAGGTCAGTTCATACTCATGAATTTACACTTGTGGTTAAATAAAATCTCCTGACAGGGCTGATGGACATATTGTAAGCTCCCGTGAAAGAGGATATTGGTATGCCATTTGATGAAAGAGCAAGCAAAAATTTTGCGCAGTTTGAAATTGATAAAGTGTTGTTGAAAACTACTAGTCACATCGTCAGAGCTTCAGTGGTTTGTATAGTGCAGGCTGCTGTCTTTCAGTTCCACACTTACAAGGTGCTTTTATTCCCGTCTCCTCTCCAGCCCCATGCCTTGCTGCAGAGAGTCAAGTCGTGCATATCAGATGAAGAGGAGGAGAAGCTCATGCAGATCACCAGCCTTCATTCACTCAATGCCTTCCTGCTGCCCATCAAAACTGTTGGTGTCCAGGTGAGACAGCTGATCAAATTACATACCGTTAAAGAAATAGGAAAAGACATTGGACAGAAACTGCTGGCATATGTTTTGGTCAGTAAGAAAATGTAAGTTTTATTGACAATTTGTGGATATTAATGTAAACATCATCTTTCCCGTGTGATTTTGTAAAAATCTCATCTATTTATCTTTAGTCATGATTAAGATAACGTGGAGAATCCAAGTGTCCTCAGGTCGAGTGAAACCTTGACAAAGTATATGTTGCCAGCTGTTTGTCTGTTTCTGCGTTATAACTGTAATTAAGTGGTCAGCCACAGGACCAAGACACACCCAAACAAAGAGTGTCAGATTCTCCGTTTTAGAGTCTTTCTCCCTGTAGTCTGTGGAGGGTGTGTCCTGTAGTAACCGTTAAATATGCCAAAAATGTTGAATTAGTCACCACTACTTTCCTCCCCACAACGCTGCAGTCAGACAGTGTGTAGGTGTCTGTTAGTACTTCCTGTCTGAAGCCAGAGGTTTAAATTTGCCCTCAACCTCAAAATGGGACAGACTGTGGGCAAACACTGGCAGCTTTTAGCGGCTTTTCTAAAAGTGGAAGCTGACAGGTTATTTAGAAACTTTTAGTTTTGTCACACAAAAACAAATTTTACCAAAATGCCTTTCATACTTTATAACATGTATGAGACGTTGATTTTTGGCTAGATGTAAGAATAAGAACATTTCCTGTCTCAGGGTGATTGCCGGTCCTACAGTTATGTGTGCGGTGTCACAAGTAAAGAATCTCCACACTGGGAATCGCTCATGTTCCTGGCCAGACTCATCCCTCGCATGTGCCATAACATCAATAGGTAAGTCATAAAATCAGGTTTCATTTGTCCACCCTCAGTGGACAACTGGGCAAAACACTTAGATTCTCTCTTTTTCCAGAGTTGTGTATGTATTTGGGTCCCATATGAAGGAGCCGCCAACAGACATTACTCCAACTTTCCTGACCACGGGTGTTCTGAGCACGCTCAGACAGGCTGACTTTGTAGCTCATTCTATTCTTAGAGAGTCTGGTAAGTGCACGCTTTCAAATGTTTAAAACCTCATCTATTTTAGAATATTTAAGACTGAAGATGATTTAAAAGGGGAAAATACCCCCAAACAAACATTGTTATTGCAAAGAAGAAAACAAATCAAATCAAGACAAGTAGTAGAGATGGTAGATTTATTCATTTAAAACAGGAAGCACATTCTCCAGGAAGAGATTACTCCTGTTAGGCTAGAAATGTTTCATTAAGGATAAAACAGTGTTGCATTGATTTGCAGTGATGCTTTCTGCCTTACCAGCATACCATGTGACCATCATCAGATCTGCTGTGTAGTACTGTTAAAGTAAAAATTAAACTAGGCATGTTTACATTTTAGTTAACTGATATAAGAATTAAGACCAATTTTCAGAAAAACCTGTAACTAAATGAAATGACATTGTGTGTTAATAAAATATACAGGAAATAACTTTAGTTTTAGTCTTTATAATTCAAATTATTATTCAAATTAGGGATGTTCATAGCAACTAAGAAAGTAATTGCTAGGGGGGAAAAAACAAAACAAAAGAGTCTAGTCTAAGAGTGTGTTTCCAAAGCTGTAGTTGGTTTCCTGTGGACAGAAAGAGTTGATGAGTTTGTAAACTTGTAGCTTTTTCCTGTGGTTTGGTTGTTTTCACACAGCAAAAAGTGCAAGTGGACTCAAAGCAAACCAAAATGTGTCACGAGAGAGAATGTTGAGTTCCCTCATTGGCCAGATGTGTCTGGGGCGGGAGCAACAAAAGTAGACACAGGAAGAAGATGCTGTGAGAGAACGGAGAATTTACGTTCATTTCACGGTCTCCTGTACAGACCTTTGCACGTTTATAGTTCCTTCCCACATTGAGAATACAGAACAGGTGTAACAGTTACAAGTTTTTAGTTCAAACGTGTAACGCGCAGCTGGTAGTTGGTTCAGATCTTGGTCGGCTCACGTTCACGCCACGAACAAACCATTCTGGAGTCTGTTTGGAACTGCAACAAGACCACCTCCTCCAAATGGTCTCAGTGTGATGTTTTTGGTCTGAACCAGAGTATGATTACCGTGTTCACATCTGCACCAAGGGATTAAACCAATGCTAAATATATAAAAGCATAACATAATATTAAAATATGACAAATTACAATAAACTATCCAGCCATTTTCTTTCGCTTATCTGAAGTTAGGTCGTGGGGGCAGCAAGTAGGGAAGCCCAGACCTCCCTCTTTTCATTTGCCTCCTCCATCTTATCTGGGGAAACGTCAAGTAGTTCTCAGGCCAGCCAGTTGAAATAATCTCTCCAGGGACCTCCTCAGAATAGGATATTCCCAGCTGGAACACCTTACACAGGATGTGACCACCTCAATAGGCTCTTCTTGATGTGGAGCAGTAGTAGGAGTAGCACCTCTACTCTCAGCGTCTCCTGAATCACCAAACTCTTCACTGTGTTGCTCAGGGAGAGCCCATCCACCCTTCAGAGGAACCTTATTTCTGCTGCTTGTTGCTATGAAAACATTATTTGTCCTTAAAAAAAAAAAAAAAAAAACTTAATAGTGTTATCAAAACGATCAAGCCTAGATCAGCAGATTTCTGGAGTTTGTCAACAACAATGCTCTGTCTTTTCTGCCAGGTTTTTGTTTCCTTTGGCTATTTTATGCTTAACTTCTGTTTCCCCCTTCAGGCTATTCTGGGAAGATCAGCCAGATGCCGATCATCCTCACCCCCCTGCACTTTGACCGTGACCCACTGCAAAAGCAGCCATCATGCCGGCGCTCCGTGGTGATTCGTACCTTCATCACCAGCGACTTCATGACAGGAATCCCTGCTATGCCAGGCAACCATATCCCAGAGGAGGTATACCATCGTTAAACCTTTACAGCTAATATTTTTCTACATATCTTTCTTTCATGGCTCCTAATTCTGGTTTTCAGGATTGGAAATGAGTGACCCAGGAATTATTTAAATAATAATCATGTCAACATTTCTCTTTATTTGTGTGTTTTAAGAGTTTTTTTGTCTTGTCTGATTCATCAGGTGGTGCTGAAGATGGTAAATGAGATCAAGAAGATCCCAGGTATCTCCAGAGTCATGTATGATCTGACCTCCAAACCACCCGGCACCACAGAGTGGGAATAAAATGCAAACATGACATCACAGTGTAGAGAACACACACACACACACACACTCACACACATATATATACACACACACACACACACACACACACACACACACACACACACACACACACACACACACACACACACAGTGCACAAACACAATAGATATCAGTGAGGGCTGGTGAACTGCTCTCCTTTTCTGTCCTTCCACCTTTATCCCCTCCCAATCTCCCTCTGCTACCTCCCCCATCTCTTCCCTTATCTTTAACATTCCCACGGAAGGCAGACTGTACTGTGACAGGCTCACACACAAAGCCACTACTGCTCTGCTCTCCCCACCACTCTACCCCGGTCTTAATATTTTTGGCGATAGGCATTGATAAATCTTGGTTATTGATAATATATTGTCTGTTTTTGTTTTGTTTTTAAAAACCTTCATGTACAACAGTGTATTTCCTCGCTACAGTGAAAAGGTAAATTGCTACTTCCAGGTGGCCAGAAGCTGTGAAAGTTCAGTGAGTGGACTTGGTGTTGTGCCTCAGGATGAATAAAACATGAAAGCAAGCAAACTGTAGTGTTATTAAAAGAAAAACAGAAAGGGGTGGGGGTTAAAAATCTATAGCCTTTTTTGTTTTCCCCTTCAGATGTTTTTGTTAAATTCTTGTAGGTGAGAATGTTCTCGGCCTGAGACTATCTGATTTGTTCATTTCACTTCCTACCAAAGGTGGTGTGAACAGAAGTACAGCTGAACAGATGAGCTATGTGACCAATCAACATAAAAAAAAAAATAAAATAAAAAATTTTGTTTGTTTTGCTTTGACATAAGTAGAGTTTGCTGTAGTGATCTGTAACGTTGTGGGCTCTTGACGAAGCTAACATTGTTGACGAGCTGCTGCTGTCGCCCCTGTGGGCAGCAGTCGACCCAAGAATAGCTTCAATATACGGACTAATGTGCAGCTGTGGAGGAGGCCAATATGATGGATAACTTTGTACGTGCCTGTTCTGTTGTTTTACTTTGTTTTTTTTTGGGGGGGGGGGGGGTTTGGTGTGACCTGACCTGGACTCTGAGGATATAACAGTTTCTCCTCATGCTGCAATATGTATGCTTTTTATGAAGAAGAAAAAGGCAAGAGGTCTAATAACTTATAACTACGGTAGAGTTTATAGCCACATTGTGTCGATTGCTGGTGTCACCTCATCATGATTTTTGTTGCTCTTGTTGTGCGAGGGCAAAAACTTTTGCACATTTAGTTGTCGATCACCCGTTCAAGCCTGGGTGCTTTATCAACATAACAAATCACACATCCGGTGGAAACTTCATCCCCGTACATCGTGTCACCCTTGTCGTGTCAAAGGTCCTCGCCCTCTGTTGCCATCTTCGACTAAAGTTCAGTGTTTCAGAAAGGCATTACTGCTTTTGTTTATCTGCGTTCTGTGCTGTCAGAGCGTTCGGCGTATCATAGTCTCTAGTCTCCAGTCGTTTAGACCTCAGTGAATGCGGCGCTCAGGTTTAACTGGGTTTTAAAAGTGTGTAGTATCACGTCAGAAGTGTCACTCGGATGTGGTGGTGCTCATGCCTCCAGAATTTGTTTTTTTTGTGCCTCTCATCCCTCTTATATCCTTAACCTTTAGTGGCAAAGTACTCCTCATGCAAAATGAAAGGGGGAGAAAAAAACCCCAAACTTGTCTTAACTGCAGTGTCCTTCCCTCTGTTCTGCCTTTTTATACATCTGTGTTTATGTTACGTGTCTCCAATTTAAAACGAGAAAAACAAAAAACAATAGCTAATAATGGACATATGACTTTGTAGTTCAATTTGATTGAAATATCCATGAGATTAAGTTATGCAATTCTACATCCGATTATTATTTTTCTGTTTGTGTGTTTTTAGTCAACAATGCTCATTCTCCTTAGTAACGTGCCTCAAACCAAGCCACTGCATGCAGTTTCAACTATGACATTTGTACAATGGAAAACTGAGCTTTAATAAAGATCTCAATGTTGAAACTTACCACTTCTGTGAAAAGCGTCTTATTTGTAACCATTTCTGTTTTGCCTTTCAGAATTCTGTATTCATTTTTAATTTACACAATTACGTTTAGTGGGTAAAAAAAAGCACTGATACATTTCTAATAAAAATGCAGTCAAACACTAATTGTTAACCCACAGTGATATAAAAGTCAACAGAATACTGTAATAAACAAAATTCTAGTTAATATTTTAAAATTAAAGTGGAAGTCTGCAGTTTATATTAACCCATCTTATTCCTAAAATCAGGCTTAATAAAAATGACCTGCCAAAAGGCCCAGTTGGTCCACAAAGTGCTAAAAAAAAAAAAGAAAAGGGCAGTTTTTAAAAAATGTTTTTTTCATAATAATCATCTAACTAAATAAATCTGAGGCAAAAGGAGAAATTGCTGACAATTTCAAGGCCTTTGTATTTTCAGACATTACCCCGGCCTGCCACACCAAAACAAGAATCCAAGCACCTGTTTGGATTCTTGCAGGTACAAAGAATCCAAGCAAAAGCAGGTCTTTTATGACAGCAGGCAAAAACTTGAGTCATGTTTTTATAATGCACTTTTTACTCTTAAGGGCATCTTGAGATGCTCTTGATCTGTCTTGTAAATAGGTGGGTTATTTAATGTTAACATGCTCATTTATAACAGAAGAACTGCAAAGTTGTTGCTGGGCTGCATCAGGTTTGTGTTAACATGATCCCACAATCAACAAACAAGAGTGAATGTCCAAGAAAATTCACCCCAAGGTCAAACCTTAGGACCAAATCACAGGACTTTGATCAATGGAGAACAGTGGACATATTTGGCCAAAACCAAACGCAGCATATCAGCTGTTCAGCACGGCGGTAGAGGAGTGATGATTTGGGCTTGTTTTGCAGCTACCTGAACCCCCCCTCAGTCTTTTAATCAACTTTAAATCAAATCTACAACAGAATATCTGAAAAAGAAAAGGTGACCGTAAAGCTCAGTGAACTGAAGCAACGTTTTAAAGAACAGTGGCCCAAAATTCCTCCACAATGCTGATGATATAGAAAACGATCAGTACAACTTCTTGCTACTGAGGGTTGATCTAAAAGCTGCTGAGTCATGGTGGGATGTACTAACTTTTCACAGGAGTACATACAGTCCTATAAAGGCGTTCATTTCACATGACTACCTTATCTTTCGTCACATCTAAGTTTCTTCAAAATGAACAAATGTGCTTTTAAAACCTACACAGCACATTTAAAACAACATTTAATGTAAATAATTACACATAATTGATTTCTTGCCGATCTCATCAGCATCATTCTGAAACAAATCACAAAGACCTAATCACACACTCCTGCTCCCACGCAGAGACCCCTGAGGTCAAGTTTCATCATTCAACTGTAAATGCAATACAACCAAATATACGAGCTTTTAGATTGCTGCTTTCCTCACTTTAATATTACTTAATGTACTAACACATATACAGTGGGGCAAAAAAGTATTTAGTCAGCCACCGATTGTGCAAGTTCCCCCACTTAAAATGATGACAGAGGTCAGTAATTTGCACCAGAGGTACACTTCAACTGTGAGAGACAGAATGTGAAAAAAAAATCCATGAATTCACATGGTAGGATTTGTAAAGAATTTATTCGTAAATCAGGGTGGAAAATAAGTATTTGGTCACCTCAAACAAGGAAAATCCCTGGCTCTCACAGACCTGTAACGTCTTCTGTAAGAAGCTTTTCTGTCCCCCACTCGTTACCTGTATGAATGGCACCTGTTTGACCTCATCATCTGTATAAAAGACACCTGTCCACAGCCTCAACCAGTCAGACTCCAAACTCCGCCATGGCCAAGACCAAAGAGCTTTCGAAGGACACCAGGAAAAGAATTGTAGACCTGCACCAGACTGGGAAGAGTGAATCTACAATAGGCAAGCAGCTTGGTGTGAAAAAATCAACTGTGGGAGCAATCATCAGAAAATGGAAGACATACAAGACCACTGATAATCTCCCTCGATCTGGGGCTCCACGCAAGATCTCATCCCGTGGGGTCAAAATGATCATGAGAACGGTGAGCAAAGATCCCAGAACCACACGGGGGGACCTGGTGAATGACCTGCAGAGAGCTGGGACCAAAGTAACAAAGGTCACCATCAGTAACACACTACAACGGCAGGGAATCAAATCCCGCAGTGCCACACGTGTTCCGCTGCTGAAGCCAGTGCATGTCCAGGCCCGTCTGAAGTTTGCCAGAGAGCACATGGATGATACAGCAGAGGATTGGGAGAATGTCATGTGGTCAGATGAAACCAAAGTAGTACTTTTTGGTATAAACTCAACTCGTCGTGTTTGGAGGAAGAAGAATACTGAGTTGCATCCCAAGAACACCATACCTACTGTGAAGCATGGGGGTGGAAACATCATGCTATGGGGCTGTTTTTCTGCCAAGGGGACAGGACGACTGATCCGTGTTAAGGACAGAATGAATGGGGCCAAGTATCGTGAGATTTTGAGCCAAAACCTCCTTCCATCAGTGAGAACTTTGAAGATGAAACGAGGCTGGGTCTTCCAACATGACAATGATCCAAAACACACCGCCCGGGCAACAAAGGAGTGGCTCCGTAAGAAGCATTTGAAAGTCCTGGAGTGGCCTAGCCAGTCTCCAGACCTCAACCCCATAGAAAATCTGTGGCGGGAGTTGAAAGTCCGTGTTGCTCGGCGACAGCCCCAAAACTGCTCTTGAGAAGATCTGCATGGAGGAATGGGCCAAAATACCAGCTACTGTGTGTGCAAACCTGGTAAAGACCTATAGTAAACGTTTGACCTCTGTTATTGCCAACAAAGGTTATGTTACAAAGTATTGAGTTGTATTTTTGTTATTGACCAAATACTTATTTTCCACCCTGATTTACGAATAAATTCTTTACAAATCCTACCATGTGAATTCATGGATTTTTTTTTTCACATTCTGTCTCTCACAGTTGAAGTGTACCTCTGGTGCAAATTACTGACCTCTGTCATCATTTTAAGTGGGGGAACTTGCACAATCGGTGGCTGACTAAATACTTTTTTGCCCCACTGTAAAAGCTTTAGACTGTAATGGCCTTCAGTGTAATTTAGTTTTATTATGCACCTATTGTGCGCAGTCAACCATCGTTACCTAACACGCGTCCCTCTGTGTGCCAGGGGTTCAGGTGTTTGCTGCTCCCCTCTGACAGAGAAACATGAGCAGACAAGCAGACAGTCACCCATCAACACACCCAGACCCGTACGCAGGGGACAAGGGACGATTTAGAAACAGTCGCAGCGTTGTAATATTGCATAGAGACTGTACAAGTTATCACATGCAGCTGCCAATTAACTCCTGGCCGGTGGCGGTTTATCTGCAGCACAGACTAATGAACTGCTTGGTATTTTCATACAGAGAGCGCAGAGATAAACGAAATTAAATGATGGGATGTTTCTAGGAGTTTGAGGCAGATGTGTTGATATGTTTGTTTTTTTGTGAATCTTTGGTGGATCCAAAGTCCAGATTTTGTTCCTCAAAAGAGGCTTAAACCTGTTTGCAGCCTTTGGATTTGAAGCACGCCTACTTTATTATTATTGTTACATTATTAATGACAAATTGGCATAAAGCTTGTGTGTTTAATCAAAATTTAAAAGGCCTTGTCCGTGTTTCATATTGAGAAAATACTGCTCATTTCAACCCGGGGCCCTCCTCTTCTCTTTTGCTCTGCTGAATCTGTAAGGATGCCTCGTGCAGCACTTTTCCCCAGAGAGCAGATAAGACACCTGTCGAACATTTCTGCTTCCATTTGCTGTCTACAGCTACTAGAGCTCACAACCCCTGTCTGCGTCTACACAGCATGGACATCAAACTATTTTTCCTTGGATTATGTGCCCTTTTCTGCATCTTCAGACCTCTCTCGGCACAATCTACATGCAAGCTGAAAGCAAAGTTCAACCTGGGCGGCTATAAGGACGTAGAAAAGAAGACTGTCGTGGTTGGGGGAATGTTTCCTGTTCACAAGCGCGTTGCTTCCAACAAGGGCAACACTTCGAGTGTGCCTCTCTCCTCAGGCTGTGTGGGGTGAGTCGGGCATGTTTATGTCTTTTTTCATCATCGTTGCTATGCTGGGTTAGTCTTCTAGCTTAGGGCGCTGGTATTAAACAAACTAAAATTAAACTTGAAAACTTATTTAGGATGTTAAATGATTAAAGAAATTTTATTAAAGTATCCTAATTTTATTACTTTCCAACCTGACAGTTTACTCCTGGGAGTCTTGGCTTCATAATTTTATAACAGAATCAAGACGGAGTAGTGTAACACCTCTGGGGCCAATTAATTACAGCAGGCCATATTATTATGGAGGCAGGCCTACAAAGTGTAGCACACAACAATAATCAACAAATTTATTAAGGGCTAGTTTAAATTATAATGTCACAAGACTAAAATGGACTGCAATTAGTTGGTTTTCATGTATTGTCATTTTCTGCATATACTGAATACCTGTATTAACTCAAAGAAAGGTTCTTTCTTGCACAACTGTTTGTACTGGCTGATCTTTATTAATCTGCTGTTCCTTCGTCACTTATCACCCTGTAGGTTTAACTTTCGTACCTTCCGCTGGGCACAGACCATGTTGTTTGCCATCAAGGAAATTAATGCAAGGAACGACCTGCTTCCCAAAACTGACCTAGGTTATGTCATCTACGACTCCTGCTTCACCATCTCCAAGGCTGTGGAGGGCACCCTGACCTACCTGACAGGCCAAGACGAAGCTGTACCCAACTACCGCTGCGGCGATGGAGCGCCGCTGGCTGCTCTAGTGGGAGCCGGGGGCTCGGATCTGTCCATCGCGACTGCCAGGATCCTGGGACTTTATCATTTTCCGCAGGTAAGCCTGACACTCGTGTCAAAAAATTTGATAAAGTTAAGGAAAATGAACAAAGATAAAGAGTTCAGGCAAAAAGCAACAGTGTGTTCGTACTCTTGTCTTTAGGTCAGTTATTGTTCGACATGCTCTGCTCTGAAAAGTAAGTTCCAGTTCCCCACCTTCTTAAGGACCATTCCCAATGACGAGCACCAGTCTACGGCTATGGCCAAAATGGTGCTACACTTTGGTTGGACTTGGGTGGGCAGCATAGCTGCTGATGATGATTACGGCAAGTACGGCATCAAAGACTTCAAGGACCAGGTTGAGCAAGCTGGCGTCTGCATCTCCTTCTCTGAGACCTTGCCCAAGGTAGACAGATTTCAGTCAGTTTCGCCAGTCAATATTTATTTCCCTAAACCAACTGTTAGTTCACACAGGGGTTTCATTTCTGCTAAAAAAAAATGTGTACTCTGATCTTTGGACTTTAGGTGCATTCCCCAGAGGCCATCCAGCGCATTGTTCAAACTGTAATTGACTCCACAGCCAAAATCATTGTGGTCTTTTCATCTGACGTGGACCTCAGTCCTCTCATCAGTGAGCTGCTCCGCAACAATGTGACCAACCGTACCTGGATCGCCAGCGAGGCCTGGATTACCTCCGCTCTCATCAGCCGGCCGCCTGGGGTGAGCAAACAGCTGACTGATGACCAAAAGAAATCCAGAAGGTTTAAACCAGTCTGGACCAAATTTTAATGTTTGAGCTTAACTTGATTATTTGAATGCTTCTATCCAGGTGAGCTCAATCCTTGCCGGCACCCTGGGTTTTGGGGTGAAGAGGGCTGACATCCCCGGTCTTCAGCATCATCTACTGAATCTGGACCCCTATGCAGACTTGCTCACTGAGGAATTCTGGGAGACGGTGTGTTTGTTAACCGTAGGAACTTGCAAACATCTACATGGTAGAATCAGTATTGCAATGATAATTAAACTGTGAATGATGAACCTTCAGTGAAAACACTGACAATTAAACAGATGCCCCACAAAATAACAATTTTGTGATTTTACTTTTGCCTTGCAGCTGTTTAACTGCACGTTGGACTACAACAAAGCTATGAGAATGGCAAAACAGAGGGCCACGTACGTGAACGGCACACTGTCCAGGACAGTGACAGGATCGCCTGATGGGCTGTGTAGTGGGCGGGAGTCTGTGGCACAACTCAACAACACGTACTCTGACATCTCTCAGTTACGAATCACTTACAGGTCAGCTCACAATGCCACCGCTCAAAAAACAAACAACCAAAAACAGCAACTGATATATAACCTTAACCCAGACAATTAAATGTGCTACTGTTGCAGCATACACTGAGAAAACACTGATACCAACTTTGTTGCTGTTGTCGCACAGTGTTCCTGAAAGCAATTTATAGTTATCTATTTTAGTTCTGTGTGTAAAGCCTCAGTAGCAGTGAGCCCTGTGTGAATCATTCACTCAGTGCAGTGTGTGCAGCTTTCCTGTGAACTGTTTCTACTACAGAAAATAGCTCCAGAGTAAGCAAGGTACTAATTCTGAAAAGGCACATTTGTCCTTTTGTTGTCTCGTTGTAGCAGGGTGGTAATGTTTATAATAATAAGGAAACTGTTTCACGCAGCGTGTACAAAGCTGTGTATGCTGTAGCCAACGCCTTGCACAACCTGGAGCACTGTGAACCAGGAAAAGGGCCGTTTGTCGGGAAAACCTGTGCTGACATCAACAACTTTGAGCCGTGGCAGGTAAACGTGTGCAATAATGAGGTCACGTGTGTGCGTATTGTACTTTTGCTACTTAAACCTCAATTTTTCTCCTCCTTAGCTGATGTATTACGTGAAGAATGTGCGTTTCAAAATGCCAAACACAGGGGAGGAGATCTTCTTTAACGACGGAGATGTGGACGGCTTCTATGACATCATCAACTGGCAGGTCAATAATAATGGGGAGATATCTTATGTCACTGTGGGGAACTACAATGGCTCTGCAGCTCCAGAGAACAGGATGACCATAATGAACGACTCCATTGTGTGGAACAATGACATGTTGGAGGTCAGCGGTATATCGATAAAGAAGAAGTTAGCATATGCTCCTTTTAGATTATGATTCGGTAGCTCATGTATTTCTGTTGCTATGTGTGAAAGCCTCCTCGGTCAGTGTGCAGTGAGAACTGTCAGCCGGGCACCAGGAAGGGGATCCGACAGGGAGAGCCGGTCTGCTGCTTTGACTGCATTCCCTGTGCTGACGGAGAGATCAGCAACACAACTGGTCAGTAAACAACAGGACCACATTTCTTAAATGGTACATGGGATCTTTCTTCTACTCTACTTGAGTACTCAAAGCACTTTGTACGACTTACCTCATTCACATTCATGCTTTAAGTGCTTCCTATCTAACATTCACATTTAGAAATACACAGAATTACACTGCGTGTTACAGTCACTGTTGACAATTTCTCAAGAATTTTGAAATAGACCCAACACCATTAGCACATGTAGATTATGGTAAACATGGTCCTGCTGCCCTCGTATTACACTTGGCCTCCCTTTATCACAGATGCCCGTGAATGCATCCTGTGCACTGGCGATTTCTGGTCCAATGCGGCTCATGACGCCTGTGTACCAAAACTCATTGAGTTCCTGGCCTTTGGAGAACCACTGGGAATTACTCTTATTGCTATTTCTGCCTTTGGAGCTTTAGTCACCATCGCTGTCGGGGTGAGAAAAGCCAAACACAAAATTATACCTGAGAGAAGCTCAGATGTGGAGAGGAAACAACCAAAAAAAAAGTTAAACTTCTTATTTTTTTTCTTCCAGGTATTGTTTATTATGCACATTGGCACCCCTCTGGTGAAAGCCAACGATACACTGTTGAGTTTTTCACTGCTCTTCTCTCTGGTGGTGACCTTCCTCTGCTCCATCGTCTTCCTCGGAGAGCCACAACACTGGAGCTGCATGACCAGTCAAGTAGCCTTGGCTCTAGGATTCGCCCTCTGCCTTTCCTCCATAATTGGTTGGTGACCAATTGAAATCATTTTTTCCATTTTTTTATAGCTCACTTAACCTTTTTATGTGCCTTGATCCAGACAAAATAAAATCACTGAGATTTTCTCTATAAGGGGCAAAAAGGCAATGTTTGTGTTCACAGTGAACTTTTTTCTTTCAGGTAAGGCAGCAGTATTGATGCTGAGAGCCCAGGTGCTGAAAGCTGCCCGAGCCCAAGCAAAAGCTGCTGCCAAAGCTGCAAAAGCTGCTGCAAGAGCAGCTGCCGAAGCAGCGGCGAATGATGGCAGTCCTGATGTCATCGTAACCAACACTCTCCACAATGACACCAGTGCCCCTGCTATCCCTGAGGTCGACCGCCTCACCCGTGCTCACCAGAGGGCAATAGCTGCTGTAGCTACATTAATACAGGTAAACATAAATAACTCATCAGTGGGGGTAAACCTTAATCAGCTGTAAAATACGACATCTGTCCCTGACCTCTAAATGTTTGTAACATAAAACCATGTGGAAATATAGCGGACATTAACATCCTTCTTCCCAGGCTATAGCGTGCACAGTGTGGCTCATTGTCCTACCTCCACAACCCGTCAAGAACACCTCTGGTCAGAATATAAAGATCATTCTCGAGTGCGATCAAGGCTCCATCATCTTCATCTGTTGCATCTTTGCTTATGACATCCTGCTGGCTCTGCTGGCCTTTATCTTTGCCTTCATAGCTCGCAAACTGGAGGACTACGTCAGGTATGTCACACAAGGAAAGTTAAGCATTAGCAATGCACATCCTAATTAATCTGTGGGGGAAATATTTCATAACACACAATGTCATTTATATATTCATCCCATTTGTTGTGTTCTCTTTTTAAACACTTTCACAGTGAGGCAAAATGTCTTACCTTCAGCATGCTGGTCTTCTTCATCGTGTGGATCTCTTTTGTCCCGGCTTACCTCAGCACCCGTGGCAAGTTCATGGTTGCCGTTCAGATTTTTGCCATCCTGGCATCCAGCTTTGGCCTGCTAACCTGCATCTTCTTGCCTAAGTGCTACATCCTTTTGATCAAACCCGATCGCAATAAGGAGGAGCTGATGAAGCCCCGACCCAAACCTAAAGATGGAACCTCAACTGGGACGTCAGCATCTCTCGCTACGACTGCAACTGAGGCTACAATTGCAACCACTGCTATCGATGACTAGTGGCGAAGTAATAACTAAAGTTAGCCACAAATGTAAAAATAATGTAGATAGAAGTTGTGTCACTGACTCAATGAACAGCTGTTGCTGCTAATTAGGTTTTCTAGTCATGTTGATCACATCATCATGCTTGTTCTATAATTAATGGGCAAAATATTTTATTCTGAAAAAGACATATATTTCTTTTGGATCCACAAGTATTCATGCAAAATTATGTCCATGTCTAAATACCTAAATAGACTGAATGTGTGTACCTTCACATGCAATAGGGATGATTTCAATAAGTGATATATTAGATAGACCAAAAACAGCTATTTTGTAGATATAATAACAAGTTCAGGCTGTTACTCTTTGAATACCATTTTCAAACACTTTGCATTTCCTTTTTAAAAATTGCATATAAATAGCTTCCTGTAAAAAACACAGAAATGCATGTATAGTGCACCTCTGTTGGATAATTTTATTACTCAACAATATAATAAATGTTATCATTACAATTATCATTATCATTTTTCTCCTTAAAGAGAAACATTATTATTATTTTTGTAGATTTTTTTTATATATTATGGTAGATAACTTTAACAAAAAGTGGATCAGATGCCTTGGAGTTGGCCGCCTGTGTTGTCTTCCACAGTACAAATGAGTTTGTGATGAATGTTACTGGCGCACTATCAGCCTTGCATAGTGCCAAGTGCTTCAGTATCCATGTGTGGGGCACTGAGTCATACACTTTGTTGAAGTCACTCCAAGCAGTGCTTAGGTTGGTCTGCCTGGTCTTAGAGCCCTGGTGTACTGCTCTATCAACCAGGAGCTGGTGCAATAACCCTCTCACGTTATTTCTAATGCCTTTCTGAGTTGTGCTCATTGTAGCTCTCTTCACGACAACACAGACACAGGTCGGTTCTTTGAAACGGGCGTTTATTACTTGGGCTTTCTCTCCTCAGCTTCACCATCGCCAATACGCCGTGAGAACCGGTCACGAGTGAACATTACAAACCAATTAGCAACTTTACAGTACACATATCAAGTCCAAACACAAATAAAAACATTTCTCAAATGACAAATACCTCGTTGACTGCTTGTCCTGAAAAGAGGTCCTTAAGTCCTTGTGTTGCTTTTAGTAAACTTTTAGCTCAACACGCTTCATGAGAGACATCTGCTCCCTCGCAGTCCATGAAAAGTCTCTTGTACTCTAGTTAAGGGTATTCTTATGAGACACTAGCTCTTACACTTTACACATGCACATTTCAAATAAAGACATTTTAAGACAAACTATATATATATATCTGAAATGAAATCTACACAGAACCTTTTTTAACAGCATTTACACTCATGAATTGCCTCATGTGCCTACTCAGCTTAGTTGCTACCATGCCTGATATGAGCTTCAGTGTTGTGGCGAGGCAGGTAAATGCCCGGTAGTTTGATGCCATTGTGCCCTTATGGGGCTCCTTCATGATTAGGATTGTTTTGCCATTCAGCGTCATGGTCCTCCAGTGCTGGCTCACCCTATTCTCTCTCTATCCCTCCACTCTTCATCTTCTATCTCTGTGTATAGATGTGCGTGTTTGTGTTCAGCCCACCTGTGCTGATAAACTCACCTGTTCCTGTTGACAATCCTGTGATCACCTGGTCACTACTTAGGAGTCTTGTTGGCTACTCTTGCCTCAGTCTGTGCTGTGCTTTTCTTAGATTTCCACCTTACCTGTTCTGTTCCCCTCTGTGCAGGACTCAGGGATCCTTCCCATGTGAGAGGGAGTTTTTCCTGTGAAGACATATTCTGTTAATTTACCTGAGCTGGAGCCCTGAAACCCTCTGACTGCTTATCCATCTTCATCCATTGTCATTCACAGTAAATAAATGCACTGAACTTAACCTCCTGAGCTCCATTATGAGTCCACCAGTTTATATCTGTTATGACAGTCTAGATAAGTACCTGCTGTTAGCAGCCCTGTTATTTTTGCTGCCAGGCAATCATGGAGTCCTGTTCTTCCTTCAGCCAGTCTGTTCACTGAAGTGCAGAAGGCTGTTATTAGAGACAGGTCCTATATGAAAAAGAGGTACAACAAAAAGGCTATAACTGAGGCTCTAGAAACTGCCAAACAAAGCCTCACGGCTCTGGCCACTAGGCTGAAGAGATATACCAGAGAAGCCAAGAGAATAAATGGCCTGTTCTCCAAAGATTCATCCAGAGTGTTTGCTTAGCTACAAGGGAATAATAGCACAAGGACAGACCCATACACACACATCTGTGAGAGTGAGGTATTACACAACACCAAGGCCAAGTGGCTGGTAGATACAGCAACCTCACAGAGCGAGAGCCAGCCAACATCTCAAAGGCAGACAGACGTCAAATCTTCAGGATGAAGAGCTGGACAGCACCAGAGCCTGCCATGATCCATTAGTAAAGACAACACTGTAAGCCAAATCCAAGGGAGTTGCATAAGTTATCATCAAAGGCAGAATATAAGTGATGCACTGTCCCCGCTGTTCTTCAGGAAAAGTTCTCCAGGCTTCTTAAAGGACATTCAAAGCTCTTCTTTGGGTGTTGGGTGCCTTTTGTTTCGTTGGTGATCCCAGACTCCATTGATAACATTGAGATCTGGGATTTGGGGATGCCAATCTAAGTTTGATAGTGTTCAATTTTTTTAATTGTGTGTTTTTCGATCTATGTATGCTTTTGCTGCATCGGACATGTGTTGGTGTCATGCTGAAAAATTAAGCTTTTGCCATTCGGATACTTTCCAGATGGTTTTGCATGGTGGATCAAAATTTAATGGTATTTTTCTGTGCAATTTCATGAGCTTTGCCAAGGTCTCCAACACCACTGGGTAAAATGCAGCTGCCCTTCCACTGAGACCATTTATGATCAGGTTTCAGTGAACAGATCAACAGAAGATCTATCTGTGTCAGGTCTTTTTTTGGATTTTCCTCCATTCCTTTAAGGACAAGAGTTTCACACACTGTTTAACTGCTCTAGTTAGAGTTTAGTTGACTGCCACTTGACGGTATGTCCTTTTGTAAAAGGACACACCGCACCTTTAAAATGTAAATGGGGGGATATTATACTAATGATGCAGAAGTCTCAAAAACTCTAAAACCCTTTTAGCTAATATAATGTACTTGGCCTTAAAGGGTTAAGCAGCCAACAGGCCAGATGTTGGTGTCAGGGGCTGATGTCAAGAAACCATAGGAAAAATTGAAATCTATTGTACAGTGGTGTGAATTTTTTTTGTATGTTTGTCACAATTAAATGTTTCCTAAGCCTAATAACTGGTTAAGCCACCCTTAGCAGCAACAACTTCAATCATGCATTTGCGAAAAGTGGCGATGTGTCTATTACAGTGCTGTGGAGGAATTTTGGCCCACTCATCTTTGTAGAATTAGTTTTTGAGCATGAACCAGGACTTTGACCGGGCCACTCCAAAGTCTTCATTTTGTTTTACTTAATCCATTCAGTAGTGGACTTGCTGGTGTGTTTTGGATCATTTTCCTGCTGCAGAACCCAAGTGTGCTTCAGCTTGAAGTCTTGAACAGACATTCTCCTTCAGGATGTTTTGGTCCACAGTAGAATTCATGCTTCCATGTGAGATGAGCCTTTGTGTTCCTTTTGGTCAGCATTGGTTTTCTCCTCGAACTCTCCCATGGACGCCATTTTTGCCCAGTGTCTTTCTTATTGTTGAATCATGAACCCTTAACTGAGACGAGTGACACCTGCAGTTCTTAGTCCCTTTTCATACAGGACAAAGTAGGTTTGGATAAAAAAAAATTTCAAAAGTGCATTTTACATTTACCCGGGTTATCTTTGTCTAATATTAAAATTTGTTTGATGTGAAACATGTAAGTGTGACAAATACGCAAAGCACTAGTAGACTAAAGGAGAAAACAGGTCAAGAAACACTTTTTCACACCACTGCAAATCTCTTAGCTGGCTAGACCAATCCAGCAGAGGGCGCTGATGTAAGATTTTCTTTTCTTCTTCTTTTTAATCTGCAAGTTGGTTGGATATGCACTAAATTGGCCACAACTCTCACTCTGATTTAAGACATTAAATTTCTTTGATGAAAGGCTCCAATTTGATGTCAATATAGGAAAAAAACATACTGCATCAATATATATGGAGTGATGAAAGATTAAAAAGAGATGATGAATTTTTCAGACTTCTTTTATGAGATGGAGAGATATTAATTATGATGGATTGCATGTGATGGCCTCTTACTGCTGAAGAGATAAAAGGAAGCACAGAGACAGCAGAGCGCATCATGATGTCATGTGTGGGTCTGTGTGTGTTTGCTGCTATAATGCTTTGATAATGTCTGTGTTACAAAAGATGAAAAAGCTTTATTTTGTGTTGCTTTATGCCTCTTTCACCACCATCATCATCATCACCCATCACTATTATTTTTTTCTGCACGTCAGCCTATGTGCTGATCTGTGTGTGTCTGTGTGTGTGTGTGGGAAACGGTGAACTGTGTCCAATCAAAGCTATCAGTGCGGATGGTAATAAATTCTCCTGGTGACAGAGGGGTGAAGGAAGGAATGTTTATAAGTTATTGTCTGCTGACGACAATGAACAGAAACACTGGTGCTAAACTGAGACATAATTTGTGCACGTGCATCACTGCATATATATGTGTGTTAATTTTACTTTGTTTCTGAGCGTGCGTCCGTGCTTGTTTTCAGTTATCTGTAGGCTGTCAGAACAGTTTAAATCATTACAGTCTGTTGTTTTAGTAAATGCTAATTTTCAACACCTGTCTGCTATAAATACAAGCGTTTAAATGCCATCAAACTGATGGCTTATAGCATTTGTATTTCTTCACAAGTGTAAAATCCAGTGTTTAGCTCGTCTCCATCCATATAAAATCTAATTAATATGAAATTCAATAAATTAAAAATCTAAATACTCATAATGGTGGAAGTTGGGAAATTCCTGTGTTGCAACAGCCAAAACATGAAAATGACTGATTGATCGAGAAGGTGGGACTGTTTTTTGTTCTGTGGCTCTGATTAGTTATGGAAGGGTATGCTCTAATAAAGACATAGAGAGGAATCTAGATTGGGGCTTGCCAGAGTCTGTCTACACCTTTTAAACTGCCAGCAGGAACTCAAAATTTAACAGCACATGACATGGAAACAGGAATTTGTGGAGGTAAGTGTCTTAGATTGCAGTGATGTATCACGGAGATAGACTCAGACAAGTTTTCCAGAATTGCTTACTTGGTTATCTTTGTTAACAGGCAGTCTGTGTAGGTTCTCAGACATCTAGGTTGTGATAGTCTTAGGACCTTGAAAAAAAAAGATGGCAACTGGACTTCTTCAAGTTTTTCTTATCCAAGATGCTTCTTCAGTTCTAAAAGTACTCAAAGCTGCCAGTGATACCCCCCAGCCCCACAGTAGCACCTATGGTATCAGTTTCAAAATCCTACTCTTCTTGAGTTATTGCATTCACAAGATTTTCAGAAAACGTGCTCTCTGACCTTGAGGTCGAGGTCACTGAAATTCAAACTCTTCTGAGATTTTTAAGTGATGGTGTCAATTGGAAAATCCTAGAGGATTTTCAGAACCTGACCTTTGACCTTGAGGTCAAGGTCACCAAAGTTCAAACTCATTCAAGAGTTTTGGTAGATGCACCTAAATGGCAAGGTAGGATATATCACAGGGCAGAGACTGGAAACTCAGAAACTGAGAGGAAAGGGCATAATACCAAATGCCAAGATGAATAGAACAGAATATTGCTGAATTTGAAATGTTTTTTCTTCTGGCTTACTTGTTGTTTCCTGAACAGAGGCAGCAGAAGGCTACATGACTGGCAGGCGAGAATATGAGAGAGCTGGAGAGTAGGCAGACAGGTGGAAAACAGGTAAGTCATTTCCTTGGCTGGGAATAGGAGAAACAGATTGGTGTAGACTGACTCAGGTAAATGGATATCCAGGTAAACCAATTTTCAGACTGGGGTCCAAGCAGACAACTAGGAAGGAGAACAACACATGATACCATAGAATAAAAGCCAAAAACGCAGGTAAAAAGGAAGGCCTGATTACCATGGTAACAACAAGAACAGCCTAGCAGAGACAGCTACACCATCCAGCCTTTAAATACCAGGAACCAGGAGCCCATGCATAGGCCAGTACAGCAGAGCCAGCCCAATAATTCCACCTGAAGCTTGAAAGTAAAGAGTTAGAGGTGGAGAGGAAAAAGACCCAAACTCTATGTTGCTGGGTCCATAACAGCATAAGAACTATTTATAAGACTTTCCACTCATTTAAAAATGTTGTTCATTTCATTGGTATGTTATTTCAGCAGTGGCATTCCATCATGATAAGCAAGTCAAGCAAGGCAGTGCTTGATTTCTCAATCTAAAAACAGACATAAATTAAAATATACAATGTTGTTGAAATGCCATGAAGCTGCTTGCGTGTTTGCATCTATCCTTTACATTACTGTCGTCTTGCGGCTGCAGTCTCCTATTGCCTCTGAAAGCTGCACTGATTTCCTGCTCGTAGGAAACTATAGCTGTCTCTGTTTTACAGGCTTGTCCGTTAAGTTACCCTCACTGGTTACACAGGCAGGTGGCTGTAAACAGTAAACACCATTAAGGACCTTTCATCGTCATGAAACCAGTCACTTCTGAATAGTTTCCATGACATTTGTGTCATTCTTAATGTCAAAATGATACCTTGCACTCAGGGACCCAAGCGTGTAAAGGATCACTTGAGCTCCTGGTGATCTGTATGTGCGTAATTCACAGACATATTTCATTTCGTATATACAGCTATATTCCCATTTCTATTGATACTTCAGGCGTATGTTAAGAAGATCATAGTGTTGGCAGCTGACACCTGTCACTAACTGTATTTATACAGTCTATTTCCCCCCTGTGGAGTGAGAAGAAAAACGCCTGCGATAAAAAATAATTATAACATTTTCAAAGCTGCAATTATCTCTTTCCAGCATCTCATATTAAAGATAAAATGAATTAACCTGTCAATTCTACTAATCTTCTTTCGTTAAAAGAGAATTAAATAGCTGCTACACTTTGTGAGAGAAAATGGGGACCAGTGGGAGGTGCAAAGGCTCAACATGCATCTTCTAATTTAATAGTGGAAGGAGCAGCTGTCCTGTTTTGTTCCACACAGTTTTGCACCTGTGTAGTTCATATGTGTGTGTGTGTTTGTGTGTCTTTTTGTTTAAACTCTATAATGTCACCATTCCTTTACTGCATTTCACCCTCCCCCCTCTCTCTATATATGTAGTCTGCATATCCACCTATACTGTAGTATTTGCTGTAGTAATAGTAGTAGTACTATCAGTTTACCTTTCCCTGAGAGCTCATGAAAACAACAAGAATGACGGATTTTGTTCGTGCTAGAATTTCCACCCTAGTGACTCCAACATTGCACTCGGGTCAGGTTCGATACACACTGTGTGACAAAGTTTTTAAATGACCTCGAAGGACAACAGGTCTCCAAGTAGAGGTGGTGTGTGCAGGTCCATGTGAACTTTGGAAATATGCTGGTTCATCTCAAGAGACCAAAAGTGGACGCACTAAGCTAGGAGGAAATAAACTAACACTGGGAGATGCTAAAGCTATGAGCTATGTAAAATCCTGGCCAACGAACACATAACACTTCTAACTACTACCGGCCTGAATGTTACTCTCCAGTGTAAGAAGAAGGAAACTTGATTTGATGTCAGAGGGCTGCAGTGACTTTTGCAGAAAGGGAAGCAGCCACACACAGACACAAACAGCACCCTCCACCTATTAACAAGACAAATAATAACCATTTTATGCTGTCCTTGATTCTTTAAATATGCTGATAGCCTCCTGTAGCTTCATGCACGCTACATGGATGTCTTAGTAAATAATTATTATTTGTATAATTAAATAAACATCTACTATACAATCAAAAAAAAAATCTCTACTATTATCTGACAATGAGGAGTGGTGGAGAACGTTTTTAGAACTATTTCGTTAGCAAAAGAAGCAATAAAACACTACGAAAGATCCACTACATAGAAAACTATCATTGTCAAATTTGCATAAATTATCAAAAGTAAAAATAAATATTCTACACAAAAATATTAAGCTCTATATAAAGCTCTTGATAAGTGGAGATATAGACATTACTTTTATTTTTTTGCACAGAAGGACAAGAGCGTGACAGTTATGTGCAAACAGCGTCCAAGCTCGAACACAACTTCAGCTCTTTGCAAGCACCTGCACGGACAGCATGCTAAGCTAAGCTAAGCTAAGCTAAGCTAGGCTAGGCTAAGCTAAGCTAAGCTAAGCTAAACTAAGCTAAGCTAAGCTAAGCTAAGCTAAGCTAAGCTAAGCTAAGCTAAGCTAAGCTAAGCTAAGCTAAGCACTCAGAGTGATTCTAAAGCTGATGTGTTCCGACCCCAGCCCAGCAGACCGAGCCTGAATTTCAACAGGTAACAAAGTGATGCTCAGTCAGGTTTACAGCTTCCGTTTCTACCTGTTCATGTTTCTAAGGTAGAATCATTGTGATGATTGCTTTGAAGTGTCTTTAGGCTGGTTTTCATGTTTGCTTTGTATTCATACTTATGACCTTATGTCTATCTTAATTAGCACAGGGTTTTATGTTGGTGTGTGGAACTGTTGCCTCAGGTTTAGATTGTTAACTGGTAATGTGTGATTTAGTAGTTTTATGAGAGTTGTGAAACAAATTACTTTCTTAAATAAATAAAATAGTTAATGCATTAGCAACAAGTAAAATGTTATACATTACTTTTTTGTGTAATGAACTCAACACTTGTGGTCAGTAAGAAAACTTATCTATTGATAAATGACAGAAGCTTATCTATTTTCTATTCCCAGCTGTTTCATAACTGAACAATGAAAGTAGTTTCAGAAGCAGCTTAATTCTCACACTAGTCTCCTGTTAGTCTCCCATCACAGACGGAAAGTTTATCCACAATGAACAAACAAAGATAACTAGAAAAGTCTCTGGGCCTCTCAGCTTGACAAGCTCTTGTCATTGTTTATGGGTCGTAAAATGAAGACCTGCTACAGTTTCATACAGCATCCAAGGCAAGCAGTTTCCAGTAGCAATAGCCAGTTGTAGCCACAAGATGGCAGTAATGTGAAGGATGGTTGCAAACATGACACTCTTTATGGCAGAACAATGTTTGAGATTAAAGGAGAGGGAAATGGAAAAAATAAAAAAAACTGATGCAGTGTTTCATAGAACCAGATGTAAAAACTGAAGAAACATGTCTGTAATTTTATATATATTTCTGATATTTTAAGTTGTTTTTTAATATATCAGACATTTTAAAAAGATACTGTGTAAACAACAAAGTGCAAAGTCCCAGCAAGTTTTCAATCCAAATTAGCTGCTGACCACAGGCGGAGGTTCACCCTGAAGCCAGCACTGACCCCAACCTTTGCCCTGGGCCCCTCACATGTCCAGTGAGCTATCAGGCTCCCATTACTTGGTTGAATAATTTAGGGCTGACACTCCATCACTGATCTATTCACTTGACCTCTGAGGACACCAATCTTTGGGTGGATTTAAACTGGTGCATGCGTTTGCTTTTTAAGGTCTGTTGGCTGGTTAATAAACCACTAATGGATCAATATAAAAGAGAAGCATTTTTGTCTACCTCTGTCAGAAGTCAAGACACTTGAGAAAGTTAGCAAAAGTTCTGAGACTGCATTATGTGCCAAGCTTTCCCGCAAAGCTCACTCTTGTCCTTCAAGTGATGGCACTTTGCTAAGCCTGCTTTTAAATGAACTCCACAATAAGCCCAAATCCTCTTTCTGCTTTCCTGCTTTTGCTTTTACTTTACTGCTTGTATTTGACTAGCGTTATGTTGAGTCAGGTGGCGAATAGCCCCGTAGGTCCTGTGCTCTCCTGACATTAATTTGCATCTCATCAGCATGCTATCCCTCTCCTCTCCGCAGACAATGCTTGAAAGAGTGCACCGATCAGGTCCTTCCATTCACCTTCACTTTCCCCCTTCTTTGCACCATTGTGCTTTGCTGTTTTATTCACCGGTTTCTGGCACATTCTGGCAGGAAATATAATTTACATCTGACTATGGTTTAAAAAAAACGTTATTGAAATGTTGGGTTGAATTTTGAGCATCAAACTTTGCTTAGAAAAATGAAATCACATGTCCTTACATGCAAATCTGCAAGCATGCACACACAGAATTTACACATGCAATACAACTTGAAATAACATAGTGATCTACACAGCAGTTCCATACCCTGACTCTCTTTTTTTGGTCACCTAATCTACTGTGAATATTTACAAACTGGGTTTCCCTGTTTATATTTTAATATCTAAATTGCTGCATTGGTGTCAGTGCTATAGATGAAAAAGAAGCAAAGGGGTGTGCGCTTCAAACAATCACGTGCAGTGTGTATTTCCAATTTACAACTTCTCTCTATAATTGTGCATTATGAGCTCGGGCTTGTGTGTTTGCAATATGTGTGTTATTGTGTCTTTTTATATTTCTTTTACCTGTTTTAGAACTCAGATTTGTTGTGTACTCCTGTGTGTGTGAGAGACTGTGCGAGTGTGTATGTATTGTTGACACCCAGTCATGTTTGGCTCCCTCCTTTTAGGCCAGCACAGGCTGTGACGAGACAAGGAAACTGGGATCTTGTTTCAAGCTGGATGAGGCTATAAGAGACCAGGGAGCACACACAGACAGACACACTGACAGGCACAAAGGAGAGAAAAAGAACCAAGTTCAAAGAGAAAGAAGATCTAAGGACAGTTTCAGATAGTTTGGTAGAAAGTATCTAAAAAGTACTGAGAGCATTGCTGGGTCAATACAGGACAGTGAGACATGCATCACTCATTGAGGCTGGAGTAACCGTCATCTCCAAACGAAAGTGCAGGATCGAAAAACATTTGGAAGCATTAAGTGTGCTCTTTTCACCTTGATCCCGGAGCTTTGCTCTTGAGGGGAGGGGGCCACGCTCTGGGGCCATGCTAGCTGCCCGAAGCAGCGGAGGGGGCATCGGAGGGCACCAGCCTCCCCACGTGCACCGAAAACACTCAGTGGCCTCTCTCAGTGGGCTAAAAGCCCAGCGCAGCAACTCCCAGGATGCCAAGCGCAATTCCTCCTCCGGGAAACAGGTGGCACAGCATAGAAACAAGGCAGCAGTAATCAGAGAGATGGAGACCAACTGGTACCTGAAAATGTTTGGCCTGGGCAAAGACGAGACAGTTGCACAAAAGACTGGCATGCTGTACAGGTCAGTTAAACCCTGTCTAAGTGTGTGTGGGCATGCTTGTCAGTGAGTGATTGTAGATACTTGAGAGTGCAAACAGACTGATGGCCTAACGTGTTACACAGTGCAGCTTGTTGATGAGCACAAATCATTTGTGAGGTGAATCATGTACTTTGGAACACACACACAGACCCGAAAACGGACACGAACACACGCGTCAAGTCTTTTTTATGATTATCTACACATCATTAACACTGTCATCTGTAAGTTTGTTTGTCCAACTGTCAGGAAATTCATAAAGTGCGTGCATGCACACTGTTAGATTGTTCAAGTATTTCTGTGCTGGATCCTCATGGCTATGTGATGACAAGCGGTTCCCCCTCCGTCCAACCGTTTCATTTGTGTGTCACAGCAGTCACGCTGGTCATTACGACCCCGGCTTAAAGTTGTGTCACCGGATCTGTCCTTAATGCTAATAGCAAGCATCTGTCTCGCTGGTGGTGTTGACATCTTCCACCACCATGGTGACAAAACATGGAGGCTGGAGGGAGTGTTTTCATTCTTTTATGTGTGATTGACAGACAGGAAGCACCAATAGCGTTGATTCCTAATCCCAATTTTTTTGACATAGACTAGCAGCGAGTGTCTTTTTTTTCTTCTTCTTTTTTCCCTCACACATGAATATTTTTAGCATCGGGTTCCCCCAGCCCCCTTGCAATGTTTCCCCCTCTCATCGCTCCACTGCTCTCTCTTGTTGCTAAATGCCTAATCCATCTGTGTCCCATTCCAATCATTCAAGCCTAAAGCTCCACATTTATCAGTCTGCAGTCCTGCCTCTTCCTTTCCCTCCTTCTTCTTCCCTCTCTGTATTTTCTGGCCTCTCTGCCGCTTTTGGTTTTGTTCCCTTTAATTTAGAAAAAACAAAGCAGAGCAGGGAAAAGAGACCAGAATGTTAAAGAAGCAAGGGACACGCTGTGATTAAATAAGGTTGAGGTCTCACAAATATTGATGGATTCATTTATGTTGCAGAGCAGCCATTCAGAAAGGATTGCTATAATCCAAATTTATTTGTTCAGTCTTCATAAAAATTAACTGGCGGAGGGTCAAAGAATCAAACTGTACACCCACACACAAACGTGCACACACTGTGTGTGTGGCTCAGTTGTAAACTTACAAAGGAGATTATTTTCTCCAGTGTTGCACATTGTGTTTTGCCTACACTGGCTTATTGGAAAATTGGAAGCAGTATTTAGGAATAATTGTAAAAAAGAACAAAAAGACAGCTTGGAATAGTTTGCAAAAAGAATATATTGTACTGCATTACCAATATGATGCATGTGCATCATATTGGTAGTGTTACGCTGTCATCATAGCACCTCGGTGCAAATTTACAGGAATAATGCACTCAGTGCATTGGTGCCTGTTTGTGATATTACCACAAAATATTTCTTCGCCTTTTTTGTGTTGCTTTCAAATTGTTTTAGAAAATTGCACAAAGGCACATTATAACAAAGAATTAAGTAAAAATAAGCCCGAGTTGTCTAACGAAAAATGCACATTAAGCATCGGAGTGCTGTTTTCAAATGTGGCTTCAAATGGTATTAAACAGTCTTTCCGATGACATGCTTGGGGCTGCACACTTCACATGCTCTTTATTTACGGGCTCATAAAAGTGTGACGAGAGCCTCTCGCGGTTTGATTGACAGCACTACAGCTGCGCGTGGAACGTGAGGACAGTGTGTGTGTGTGTGTGCAAGTGTGTGAGTGCATTTAATGGGCATGTTTCCAAAGTGTTGAGCTCAATGTGCCACCAATAAAACCAACACTGTGTGAATCACTGTAAGATTAGCACGACCTTCACACGTGTGCACTTACCCTTTCTAACATAGACAAAAAAAAGGTTTATAATTGTTTCCGTTTAGAGAATCGGTACTGATCATTTTGTCCGATCATTTGGACTCAACTGTTATGTTGCGGATGCAGTCTTCTACTTGAAAGAACAGATAACAGTTTCCTCTGACCTAGAAATGCATGAACCCCTCTACAAGTCTCCGTCTTGCCAGTCAGCCAACTCGTGCCTGACACACACACGCACACACACATCTGCCAGCGCTGCGCTTTGAGCCGCTGACGTGATGCCAAACATCATGCGATGACTGGCTATCTGCTCTGCCTTAATTTAAATCAGAACAATTGATGCAGATTTTAGCTCTCTGGTGATTCTTCTTGAAACTCGGGACAGACCATAACAAGAAATAATCTGCTTTGTAACCACTTCTTTATAAATTGCCTTTTCTACCCCCGTGCTAATGTATTCCTTTCTGTGCCACAAATTTATTACACCATAGCCATACACATTTATTTATTCTTTGACAAAACAGGGTATTTATACGATGTTTTCCCTAATTGCTTTTGTTCAGGTATTGAAAATTTAATTAACATTTTTTGCTTAGCCAAATTAATTATGCGGCTGAATTTTCATTTTCTTTTGCAGCCAGATAGTGAGAAATAACCTCGTAAACTTACTTTCATCATTGTATGTTTACCCTTTATTGCAAAGATATTATGGATTACTTTAGTTTTTAAATAGAACATGGTGAGTATTTGTCAGGGACAAGCTTTGGAAAATATAGCCTAGGTGTTACAATGCAAACACTCTGTTCATGTCCAAATTGAGGCAACAGTATACTCACCCGACGTTTTATTAGGTACACCTTGCTTCTAACAGGTTTGACCCCCTTTTGTCTCCAGAGCAGCATTAATTCTTGATGGCACAGATTGAACAAGGTGCTGAAATCATTCCTCAGAGATTTTGGTCCATGTTGATGTGACAGCATCACACACTTGCTGCAAATTTGTCCCAGAGGTACTCTGCTGGCTTAAGATCTGGTGCCCGTGGAGGCCATTTGACTACACTGAACTCACGTCATGTTCAAGAAACCGGTTTTAAATTAGTTTTGTGTCATGGAGCGTTATTCTGCTGCAAGCAACAAAGGGATGGTCAGTAACAATACTCAGGTAGGCTTTGACATTTAAACGATGATTAGTTTTGTACAAGGGGCCAAAGTGTGCCAAGAAAATACCCCACACATCAACAGCCTGAACTGCTGATACAAGGCAGGATGGATCTGTGCTTTCATGTTGTTTATGTGAATGTTGCAGCAGAAATTAAGAGTCCATTTTTGGTTAGCCTGCGTGAATTGTTTCCTGTCCTTAGGTACCCGGTGTGGTCTGCTGTTGTAGCCCATCTGCTTCAAAATTTGCAGAGATGCTCTTCTGCATACCTTGGTTGAAATAAGCACTTATTTGACTTTCTGTTGTCTTCCTGTCAGCTTAAAGCAGTCTGAACATTCTCCTCTGACCTCTTAGATACTGTATTTTTTTGTGGTCTGCACATAGTGACCTAGATTGATGAGTCAAATAATTTATTAGCACCCAATCTGTTAACAAAGTCTTTCCTTCTTTGAATTAAAACTACATAGACACGTCCCTGTCGATAAATGCTTTTCATGGAAATGGACCATATAAAAAGCAGCACATAACTCCTGTGGGCTGGAATTATTCACAAGCTACGATTAGTTTGTACTATAGCTGTGTTTCCATTTACACTGGGCTGAATCAATATCTCATTAAACCCTGTTGCTTTTTCAGAGCGTACAGTAAGCCAGGCAGCAACAGTTCTAGGAATAAAACTCGACTGACCCGAATATTGACAGCCAACAGTATCGTCGCCCTCGTCCGACCGTGTATTGAGATTATATTTCCTGATACCTTCGGCACCAGGTGCGACAAAGGTGCGGCAACACGATACTATTGTTGCAGAACAAAAACACATGTTCCTGTAGAGCTTGATGGATGAAACACGGGGATGGTGTCAAGATTGGCAGTTTGATTCACACAGCTGGGATTCTTTTGCACACATGTGTGCTAAAGTATCCATCCCATAATATGGAAACACTGTAATACTGAGATAAGTATTAAAAATATTAATCAGTCACATAATATGTTCTCTTCTTGTTAGATCACACCTCTTCAATGATTAAAAGAGTACTTGAAAACACAACGGCCATCTTTGCCATGTATCGGTGTGTCGTTCTTATGTCATTTTGTCTGCCTCACTCTTCTCAGCATTAATCTAGATATTCATTGATAATAACAATGGGATTTAGTGGGGGAATTTAGGCCAGCACACTGGTGTTAAACAGGAGCAGGACAGTCCCTGAGGGCTACAGACTGATCGCTGACATAATTATTGCTGCCATTGAGTCAGATGGCAAAGACGAGGCTTTTTTTCCCTTCTTCTCCTGCACGTAAACAACACAGAAATGTTGTTTTATTACACTGCAGATAATACGAGGTTACAGCATCCACACACATGACCGGTGTGTCTTTTTAAACATCGTCCGCAAGCTGCTAAACTTGTCCTGTTCCTAACATACCGTGGGCGCTCGGTAATATGCAATCTTTATATGGGGATTCGCTCACTGGAGGGAGGATATGTGGGGGTGGTGGGGACAAAATGAAAGAGACGACTAATTAATCTCAGGGAACAATGAGCTGGTTTTAAAATGAGAGTCGAAACGTATGAACTAAAGAGTTAAAAGAGAATAAATGAGGGGGGAGGAACTCGAACTGTGTCACAACAAGGACTCAGACAAAAAAGTTGTTTATGCCTAATTTTGCTGCTCACACATGCCCCCAAACTGTCCTCTGCCAGCTTCTCCGTCCTGGTGCCTCTTTTGCTTTTCTTCCATCATTCACCCTCTGTTTTTTTTTCTTTTCCTCATCAGTGACTCACCTGCCTAAATGTTGAGCTCCTCAAAGGAGAATGTGACTGTTGTGAACACCAGAGGCCAAAATAAAAATGTTAAAATATAAAACAGAACAGAAAAAAAATCCAAGTGAGACAGAGAGAAAAAGAGTGAAATTAATTGGAGCTTTTAATACGACAGAGAGCATCTGTTGTTCGAATGTATGTGCGTCGAAGGTGTGTGCGATGCATAGTATGGACATGAATATTCCAGGTCCATAAATACACTGTAAACACACTCAGGCGTTGCATAAGCTCAGATGACTTCCAGCTGCCAGGCATGATCAGGTTTTCCACCCACCCTGCTGGACAACAAGCACAGCTGCCTCTTTACCAACCTCCATGTGTCATTTTTGCATTAATAGCCATAATTTCACGTCCTGCAGGTACAGAAGAGTCAGCCTTGTTTTTACCCCCAAAACCCAAAAACAAACAAACAAACAAAAACCCCCAAAACGAAATATCCCACGTTCAAACAAATTCTTTTATCACGTAGATTCTGCAGTTCCTGCATATAGCTTTTGGCTGTTGCCACTGGATGTCTGCAGGATACAATGAGGAGCAGTCGGGCAGTATTTTCTGTATGCTGACACATACACAGATGATGGAAGACTGAAATTCCATCATCTGTGTACGTGTCTACTTGTGGAAAGAGTGACAGTGTGTATCTTAACTCAAATTTCCTGATATGGAAGAGTGGCATTCCTCATGATTCCCACAATTCATTGGAGGACCAGACATGATGTCATCGAACGCTCCCATGAGAAGGCTAGAGGGGAGAGATTATATACTGTGTGTGTGTGTGTTTGTGCAGTCAAGAAGAAGGAAAGACGAGAAAACAGAGGCTTTTCCACTTTATTTTTTTGGTTTACCTAATTATGAAAACGCCGCCCTTACACTGAATAACACGCCATCGGCCGTGTGCAAGTGCCTGCTCGAGTATGCGTGTCTGCGTGTTTATATTACGTGTTTGTTATGGGCAGAACTGCAGAGTACACATTGTTTAGAATAAGAAGGAGCAGAAAGAGAGGGCAGGGTAAGAAAAGAGAGGCAAAAAAGATGGAAAAAAAAAAGAATTTAAAGGTTGTTGAAAGTGGAAAAAAGTGACTGCTTTAAAAGTGCAACGAGTGTGAGAGACGGGCTGACAAAAAGCAAATGGCAGGAGACGTGAATGCTGGAAGAGAGACGAGAGAGAAAATCAGGAGTAAGTGAAAGGGCTTGTGACGGAGGGAATACTGGGAGACAAAAGAGGGATGATGAGGAAAGGCAGGGTGGGAGAGAGGATAAGGGGGTGGGGGGTGGAGAGGAAAAAGGGGTAAAAGGAAGGAGAGAGTGAGAGAGAAACAGAGAGTGAGAGAGTGAGAGGGAGGGAGGGAGAAAAAAATGTCCCAGATTCCCATGCTATTTAATAGGGAGCAAAACCAAACTGAGCTTATAATGTAGACTGGCTGAGCAGGGGGCAAAGTGACAGCATCAGTGTGTGGGTGTGTGTGTGTGTTACGTGTGTGCATGTGTGTGTGAGAGGAGAGGGACTGTGTGTTTGGCCCTCTGTTAATCTGTCTTCATGTGTGTATATGAGCAGACAACATATATGGCCTGGTGCATGGAGAAGTACATGTAAGGAAGTAACCTGTTTTCCCAGTGTGGACGAGCAGCCTGCTGACAGACTGGACTCCAGATTTCAGTTTGAAAAAAAGGCTCCTTTCAGGGCTGGATGTTCTTTTGTTTTTGTTTTTAATAAGAGGAGGACTTGTGCAGCTTTATTTTGGAGGAATACTTCACACTAAGATTTAATCAGATGCTCTCACGCACACGCTCCTCTGCTCCGTGTAGCTGTGCGTGGGTGAGGGGCCTACCTGGATTAATCTGAGCGCACATGATTGTGGGACATGCGAACAGCAGAAAGGAGCGATTGAAGGGGAGGATAAAGTGAAGAAGAAAGCTGGAACATGTACTTGTACAAGGCAACGTGCCCGGACATCCCCAACCCGAAACAGAAGGGGTCCAGGATTCAGGGTGGAGGCCAGGGTGGGGTCCAGGCTCAAGGCCTGGGACAGGGGAGGCTTGTCGGAAAGACTTCTATGGGGACGGGAACGCGACCCTACCCTCCTCTGATGCTGTGGACGGCAAACAAACCCAACGGTGTGGTGGAGCTCAAGCAGCTGGAGGAGTTCCTCAACTTCCACTCGCTGTCGCTGCACGACACGGTGAAGAGTCAGACAGGCATGGCCTACAGGTAACCTTACCTGTGTGTCTCTGTGAGAGGAAGTCATGTTCGGTCATGTTGACAGACTTATCATTTCTCTTTAAAGAGTTAGTAATGGCTGAGGGGGTTGAAGAGAATTTTTTATAATTTGTGTTTGGTTGATTCTACATCTGTGACATCTGAAGAGAAGCGTGGATAAAAATCAAACAGTTTTTCAAGCTTCCCCCCCACATGCTCTGTGTTTACATGATTCTAAGGTCATGCTTGCTTTGCAATGCCCACTGCATAATGGGAACTATTGATCTCTTTTGAATTGATCATTAGCTCTGAGTGCTTTATAAATAATTTTAATCCGAGTCCTCTCTGTTTCTGATGGATGCATTCCTCAAGTAAGTAATACTAAGTATAATAAGCTATAGTTTCAGCTGCATGCTGTATTGAGCTAGCCGGCACATACAGGACTAACTGTGGCAGAAAAAAAAAAGAGTCACATGTCAACAAGCATCACCCCAAGCGCATATGTTTGTAATGCACACGTGCTTAGGTTCTTTTATTCCCTTAATCCGAGATCTTTGAGTGTTTTTCTTTAAATATGTACCAAATTCATGTTCACAAATGCTTTGCAGTGCTTTAACAGTTGTCAGCACCCCTTGGATTTGATACGAGTGCATATTTTTCAATGTATCAGAGTGTGCACACAGCAGGTAGAAAATGAGCGTCATCATTCAAACAGCTCCTGTTAAATGATTTTTTGTTTTGAAGGTAATCCTGTTCATGCTCCTTGTGCGCTGGTAGAAACTGCTGTCATGTGCTTGTTGTTTTTCTCCAAGTTTGTCATCTGTGACTAAGCGCCGTGTTGGCGAGTGGTTTGAGCGAGTGTGATCGGGACATTGTGGATCGCTGCTCAGCCCCCAGGCAAAAAAAGTAACACGTAGCTTCTTTGCCTGAATCGCCTGGTCGTCTCCGGAGAGGACGAGAGGGGGATGAGCTTGAGTAAAGCCTTCTCTGTTGTTTACCTCAGCTTGTTAGAGCTCATTAATCTTAATTTGTACCTGAATATGAATCTTTTTAATTGTTTAAATGTTTAAAAATGTTTCTTTTTCAATTAGAAACTTAAAAAAACATCCAGTGTGAACTGAGAGTCCACACTGACAAAACGGAATAAAAAAAACAACTTGGGAATCAGAGGAAATAATATATTCTTATTCAACAAAGTAAATCAATAAGACTGCATAGTGTGGTTTTAAAAAATTAGTGTCCATGTGTGTTTTATATTTGGAGACACTGCTGGCTTAGCATTTCCATGAACTATATTTCTGTCATTCGTTCCCTGGGCCTTCCTCATCAGTGGTTCTTTGCAAAATCCTGCCAACATATTTCACTGTATTACAGTCAGTGTAATAATAACACGGACTAAACTTATTCCGTTGTTGTGTTGGTTTAGAAGATCTGGCAGCTCAGACCGTTTCCATCACCCCTCTGTGCCCACCAATGGAGAAAGGGGGTGTAGAGAGGAGTGTGATGGGAGTCTGTATCTCTGTTGGATCAACCTGGCTAAAGGAGCTCATATGGCCATTCGCTATTAGCATTTGCCTGGGGACATATTGGCATATGTGCGTTCGAGGGCCTGTGTGTGTGTGTTTAAAGGTTTGTGGCTATTGCCATGGTAACCTAATAGAACAGCTGGCTGCCCACGACCTTTTCCAGGTCAGCGTGCTTGTCGGTGGTCAAGTTGAGCAGTCCGTTCACTCAGACACACACAAATAAGAAAGAAATTAGAAATTTTGTTAAGTAGAAAGCATTTCCCCGCATTAGCATGCAAAACAATGAAACCTTTGAACTTAGTTTTAAACATAAAAGAGATAAAACCAGGCGTCAGTTTAGCTTATGGGGTGAGCAGGTGATCAAAGGTGGTGGTCTTGGGTTTGAGTCTGACCTGAGGCCCTTTGCTACGTCTGCTCTCTGTCCACTATCTACAACTGTGCTTTCTAATAAAGGCAATTTTTTTGTGGGGGGTCTTTTTGTGTGGAGAAAAAATAAAACAAACCAAACCAGTCATGACTTCAACCTCCCAAAAACGGGTTACATACAAGATATTAATAAAAATGCTTTTATTAGCGCATGAACACCCCAAAGGAAGAGATGCAATTCAGTGAAGTGCCCTCTGTGACCTTTAAATGTGTTTTCCCTTTAAAGTCCTGCCAGCTCTGTGGGGGTGAGCCGAGGGGAGTTGTGACTTGACAAAACATACAGAGCCTTTTCTAACCTTTTTGGCTCGTGATCCCTTAAAACAATGAATCTGTTCTTATGATGCTTTAATATTTTATAAGAGGAAAAATCCTGACCACAAGTTTAAAGACTTAAAAGCAATTTCAAGCCCAGCTTTTTTGGTGCTGTGTCTAAATATTATATTTTAAGAAGTAAAAGTAAAGTGTAGTGGCTTTTATGTATAGAAGATCCAAACCTGGCGCAACCGAATTGTACACTTACCACTTTATTATGCACATCAGTTTAATCACATGGCGGAATATGCAACTTGAAGCATTTAGGCATGCAGACGTAGTCAAAATAACCTGCTGAAGTTCAAGTTGAGCCTCAGAATGGGAAGAAAGGTGATTTTGAGCTTGGTGTGGTTGTTGGTGCCAGACAGGCTGATCTACAGGGATTTTCTTGAATAATCATCTTTAGGGTTATCAGAGAATGATCTGAAAGATCTGTCTCATAGCAAGAGGGTGTCCTTGTGCCTGTGAGGGCTCTCATTCGGTACAGCAGCTTCCTCTTTTTTATATAAAAAAGGGCATTTTTTGTCTTCCCCGCCCCTACTTTGGAAAGCTATGACATCACAACAATGTGACAGTCAACTGCAATGATCGTGGATCAGCATTATTGTGATGATGCTAATGATTCTATGGATGGATGGACTGGATCCATATCATGAGAACAGATGATATGGATCCACATGAACAAGTGCCTGGTTAATGTCTTAGGTCAGAGGAGCTAACGTTACAACCAAGGTATGCAGAAGAGCATCCCTCAATTGTGAAGCAGATGGGCTCCAGCAGCAGAAGACCACACCTTCTTCCACCCCTGAAAGCAACGAACAGGAAACTGAGGCTACAGTTTCACACAAGCTTGTGTTCTGGGCTCAAATCATCTCCAACTGATTTCTTTCACTGTACCAAAATATCCTCCACAGGCAAATCTCAATTCATTAGAGCACCTTTGGGATGTGGTGGAACAACAAATTCACATCATGGATGTATAGCCAAGAAATTTGCAGTGACTGTGATGCTGTCATGCAGGCATGGACCAAAATCTCAGAGGACTATTTCCAGCACTTTATTGAATAAGTTACATGAAGAATTAATTCAGTTCTGCAAGCAAAAAGGTTCAACCTGATATTTGCAAGGTGTATGGTGGGTTTAAAACAGAAACACACAGACACACAGACACACAGGCATTCTTTCAAATGATCCAAAGTGCACAGATGGAAAGAGGAAGAAGAGGCAAATTCCATGTAGATATGAGCTCAACAGAGTGCCCTCACATGCCCTTTAGTTTATTATTCATGAGTGTGTGTGCCTGTTTGTGGGGCGTGGGTGAGTCCTTTCAGTTGTGCAAGAGCATCAGTGAGTGTTTGTTAGACAGCAAATTACCTCAGTGTGTGTGTATGTTCATTATGTCGTTAATATGGCCCTGACTATGTAGGTTATGGTGACAACATAATGTTCATTTCAGAACATATGCATTTAACATTTTCTCTAGATTAATGTTAACACTAGTTGGGGAGATACTGATGCACTGTGACACTGTAAGTAGCATTTTAGAGAGACGGTGATCGCTCTGTACCAGAATGTAGCCTCGGAAATGGATTTTGACATCAACCCAGTGCGTGTTAGGCATGAACGCTCCACTACAATGAATAAATATCAAGCTGAAACCTAATTTTTGTGTTCAATCAGCCTCCAGAGCGACGAACAAAAAGCATGAATCAAGTGCATCCCCTTTAACCTAGATTCCAAAGTTATTACGCACGCAAATGCACTCCGCCGATGTTTGATTACTCACGCTGAATTAAAACAGCATCAATTCAATCAGCCAAGTGGGGAAAAAGATTAATCTAAAGGCCATGGTATTATTGGATACAGCAGGGGAATGCTGGGTAAGGGCACAACAGTGAAGGGGAATTCAAACCTCCAGGGGGCAGAAGGTCACATTATGAAGCATATGCCATGTGCTCTTGGGTGTACTAATGTGTGTTTGTGAGTACGCGTGTGTGTGTACTTGTATTGCTCATGTTTTCACAGTCACATCATGGGGACCTAAAAAGGGGATGGAGACAAAAAGACCCTGTAATGATTGTATAGAGACTTGTTGCAAGGTTAAGTCAAGGCTAAGTTTCTAGAAAATGATTGTAAGACGATGAAAATTCCCTTGAAGTGATAGAAACTGAACTGCCAGTGTGTGTGTGTGTGTGTGTGTGTGTGTTTTCAGACAGTCTGGATGTTTGTCAGTCCATCTGATTAAATGAGCTCTGCCTGCTGATCGACTGTGGTGTGAAGGTGACAGAGTTACATTGTCCCTGCAGTTGCTTCTCTCCTCCCCTGTCACTCACTTCTTTCTCTGTCCCTGCAGCCTTTGCTGATTTTGTTCTGTGCATAATTCCTAGTCTGTGTGCATCAGCCATTTCTACTCTGCCTTTGCTGTTTTCAGAATGTGAATTAAATTCTCCACATTGTAAAACACTGATGCTAGAAATGACTTTCCTAGATTTATCGTGTTAGGAATGTATTTCGAGGTCTGTACCATGAAGTAAGATTTCAGCTTATTCGGATAATTTATTGGGTTAACTCTGGGTTTTCTGTACTGCGAAGGTATAGTTCACATCAACAGGTATGAAGTCAGCGGATACTCACCAGTCAGCAAAATCAACGTTAATTCTGAGAGTCTGATAGTCTTATGACTAAAATTTCATTTTGCTTTAGTCATAATTTAGGCATTAAATTCCTTCATAAGATTATAGTAGACTCAGTCTGAAGTTGATTACAATATAAAGTGTAAAAGGTTTGTTGTGTTTTTATTGGTCAGAGTTGCTCCACACACTTAAAAAAGCATCTTATTTTTCTTGATATCAAATGAGAAATGTGTCCATTAGGTCTACTTTACTCTTCCTCCCAAGCGTTGACATTTTCTTGCATTTTTAGGAGAAACTGGGAGTATGAAAGACGTTTTTATTTGAACTCTTTACTTGCTCTCAGACAAATAAAGACCACTGAGGTTGTAGCTGAAACAATAAGACCAAGACTGCCTTTTAAACTTTTATCTAATGAAATACTCGATATAATCCACCAGATAAACTTTATGGCTAGAAATAAATCTTCCTCCAATCCTGCTGACCAAAGTGCTCAAAGCTCACCCGCATTCATACAGGACTTTTAATACTGAACTCCTGCACAGTGCTTTTCCTCTCTCACACACTCACACAGCAGCTTTCAGTCTGTGTTATGTGTTCAACATCCCCATAATTTTCCAATTTTATGGTTTTGTCTCCGCTGCACTTTTTTATGTTTCATGATTGGCCAGCACCACTTTTTTTCCCCGTGAACCTGTGAACTCCTCATCCTGATTGCCAGTGTTAGAGTAATTGGTATGTAATGGAAAGACACCACGGGCATGTAAACTTGTGCTATAGTAGAAGCGTCTTAAGGTGGTATGAGCTTGCAGAAGATACATAAAAGTAAAAGTTTGCAGTTCATTACAATTATAGTTGCTTCTAATGGCAGTAATGATCCCTCCCTTGACCTGGAGACATTTTTCATGTATTAAAATGTATAAAAATAACAGATTATTGGCTGGAATTACACTATAGAGCACCACCAGTCCTGCTACTCTTTGATAACAGATCCCCCAGGTTCTGCTACTGGTATGTCAAATCAAAAAGGAACTCCGGTACTGTGTAATGTACTAGTCTTACTGCTTTTAACTAGAAATCACATTTTAACCATACAGCACATTATATACTTCACATCTATGGTCCATTTAGAATAACCAGTTAACCCAACAAGCATGTCTTTGGGTTGGTGGAGGAAGCCCATGCAGGCACAGAGACAACATGCAAACTTCAAAGAGACCACAGGAAGGCTGCAGCCAACCTGGAGGTTTGAATCAGGGGAGCGCACCACTAACCACTGCTCGACCGTGCCGGCCATAAAGGCCAGTGAAGGCCATGTCAAAGTGGACGTGAGCCCTGTACCTACTCTGCTTGACTGTCCAGGCTTTGAACCTCATGTGTTTTCTCTCTATTAGTAGTAAATCAATATTCAATATTACATAATATTAACTATTAAAAAAGTGTCTTTGAACGGCAGAGATACAGAAATGTCTGGATGTAGCACAGAGCCACGGCTCGGCGTGTGCGCTTGAAGCCATTTATGATTTTTAATTTGTTTGATCTGCTGCTCACCTCAAACAAGTACAAGCAGAAATTTGGGACTTTTAACTATATACTGTAAATTTCTGTTAGTTTGTTTTTTACAAGTACAGTTAAAAATTAAAAAACAAAACAAAAAAAGGACTGTCTGGACAAAGAGTCACCAGAACTTTTTCTGTAATTTTACACATTTGTTTCTTATAATTTAAGTCCAAAGAGTCGTGCTGACAGATTTCTTTCTTATTCATAGCAGCTTTCACTTTGTAGAAAAACAGTTAAATATAGGACTTCTTTACACTGACAGGAAGGGGAGTTTCACTGGTCTGGACCACTTAAGAAGTGGGCTGTATGTGGCCTGCCATGTATGATCTGTCAGGGGTGTCAGTGAGTTTGACACCCCTGGTCTATGGCTTTTTGTCTCAGGGACCATGGATTTGTTTTTTTGTTTTTGTTAATGGGTGTTTCCCTCGTTGCTGGGTTTCAAAAATGGCAGTTTTGATTTTTGTGAAGAAGTCGCCTTCATGACTCTTGATTGACATCACTGACAAACTAATTGGTGAGATGCGGACTGCTGGCAGGATGTTTTCGGATTGACTTGGCTCGCTTGGGAACCTATTCCTGATCATGCTTCAGCTGTTATCCTGTAATCCGGTTGCGTATGTTTGGGAAAAGACAGACTGAACCCTGAGATAACTTAAATTACACTTCAATATTGCACACAGATGGTGCTGATTGCATGTTACGTACATCTACCAACTAATGTAAGTCTAATAGCAACAACCAACCAACCCAGTGACGTCACTTTCTGTGCTCTCACAAGGTGGTGCTACACATTCTCCAAAAACCTCCATCCATCCATCCATCCATCCATCCATCCATCCATTCGCTTCTGCTTATCCTTTTCAGGGTCCCGGGGGGCGCTGGAGCCTATCTCAGCTGTCATAGGGCGAGAGGCGGGGTACACCCTGGACAGGTCGCCAGTCTGTCGCAGGGCCAACATACAGGGACAGACAACCAAAAACCTCTAAAGACTTATTTCTTAAATCCAGCTTTACACCAGTTGACAGTTTTGCAGAGTAGTGCTGCATGGTGTAAACCAGCCCCAATACACATAGTGTTTCGTGTCCACTTTAAATCGGGAATAAGAGATTTGAACCCTAAGCTGCAAACCCAACTCAGAAACTGTTTCTGTACTCCACATCACTTCAAAGCATGAGAAAGATAAATAAATGTTAAATAATAAAATATAACAGCTGTGTTTGACTACCCAAAGAGCAGCAGTGACAATTTATTGACTAAAACCAGTCACAAGCCTCTGCTCTGTGGACTGGAGCCCTTCTGTTCCCCCACAGTGTTTATGCTCAAACTTTTGCCTATGTAAGGAGAAACTGTTCAGGCACTGCACTCCATTTATTACTCACAGACACAAAGAGAAGGAAGAGCAAAGTATTGGGTGAGCGGTAATTGGACGATGTTCAAAAAATACAAATGATTTAAAAATGATCTTTAAGCAAACACATTGATAATATTATATTATTTATAGCCTCTGCGGTGTGTCACGGAGTTTAGAGCCTAATCTGTTCTTCCTCACTTTGTGTTGTGTATGTATTTGTTTCTCTGTGTGCAACAGTGTGCGTGCGCGTTTGTCAGAGATGGGAAGCTGTAGTTTGTAACCAAGACTCACAGTTGCGCTCCTAACCAGTGAGTTAAGGAGCGAGTAAATGCACACACTCACAGAAACAGATACGCTACAGTCAGACACACAAACACTCAGATAAATGCGTCAATTGCTCATCCTTTATTCATCTTGGAAAACAAGTGAATATTTAACAGAAGAGCTGGTGTCCTCTTTAAATAGTTAATTGGTCAGCCGGTCACAGAAGTGGCGTACGTGCGTGTGTGCAGTCATTTATCTAACTTTATAAATACCATACAAGTCTACAATTTGTGCATCACAGTCTACATTTCTGCACAACTAAATAAAAAGAAATGAAGAAGAATCTAAGGTGCCTGCATGCTTTAGAGTCTTTTCTATTATGAATGTAGAGGGTGTGTTAAATTGTGAAGAGCTTTACACACTTGGTATTACACCAGCCAAGATCCTGTGATACCTTTGGCTTAGAACCAGTCATGTAATAAATTACTTTGGACTGAGAGAAAGAGAGTGCCTCATTTTGTACTGTAATTACAAGATAGGGCGGTCTGTTTAATCTGGGATTTTATTGTACATCGTGTTCAGTTAGGTTACACGCTAAAGCTGCAGTATAGTTTTATTCAAGCATTTTATTCAAGTACAAATTTGAGGTAGTCTTAGTATGAGTGTCATACCACTTCATTCTGGCAACAGGAAGGATGCAGTACTTTATTTATTTTTTACAATTGTCTCACAGCTTTAGTAATCTTAGCATTATTGCCTATTAAATATAACTATTATAGCATACAAAGCTATATTATAGGCCTTGACACGTATAGGTGAACTGGATCCTCAAGACGTCACACTCCAGGAAAGAAATTAAACAAAGTAACGCTCCTGTAAAGCCAACGCTCGTAAAGGACTGGATCACTTGACTGTAACCAAGTGCTCGTCTACAGCTATATACACTCATTAAGTATACCTTACTAGTATTAGGTTGGGCACTCTTTGCCTTCAGAAATGCCTTAATTCTTCACGGCATAGATTCAACAAGGTGCTGAACTCCTTCCTCAGAAATGTTGGTCCCTGCTGACATGACGGTATCACACAGATCTCCACATCTACCACATCCCAAAGGTGCTCTGTTGGATTGAGATCTGGTGACTGTGGAGGCCATTTGAGTGCCGAAACTCACTGTCATGTTCGAAAAACAAGTTAGAGGTGATTTGAACTTTGTGCCATGGTGTGTTATCTTACTGGAAGCAGCCATAAGAAGAAGGTAGACTGTGGTTACAAGGGATAGACGTGCTCAGCCACAATACTCGGGTGGTCAATGCTCAGTTGTTACTAAGGGGCTCAAATTGTGCCAAGAAAACTGAAGCCTGACCTGTTGATGCAAGGCGAGATGGAGCCGTGCTTTTGTGTTGTTTATGCTCAAATTCTGACCCTACCATCTGAATTTTGTAGCAGAAATTGAGATTCATCAGGCCAGGTAACATTTTTCCAATCTATTGTTCAGTTTCGGTGAGCCTGTGTGAACTGTAGCCTCAATTTCCCTTCTGCTGCTGCAGCTCACCTGCTTCAAGCTTTGACATGTTGTACACTCAGAGATGCTCTTCTGCATTCCCTGGTTGTAATGAGTGGTTATTTCCAGTTACTGTCGCCTTCCTATCAGCTTGAAGCAGTCTCTAAATTTTCATCTGATCTCTGATGTCAACAAGGCATTTCCATCCAGAGAATGGATATTTTTGCTCTTTTAGAGCAAAAATTCTCTGTAAACTTTGTTGCAACATCCCAGCTGATCATCAGATTTTTATTATTCTAATATGTATGGCGATCGTGGCTCGAGAGTTGGGAGTTCGCCTTGTAATCGGAAGGTTGCCGGTTCGAGCCCCGGCTTGGACAGTCTCGGTCGTTGTGTCCTTGGGCAAGACACTTCACCTACTGGTGGTGGTCAGAGGGTCCGGTGGTGCCAGTGTCCGGCAGCCTCGCCTCTGTCAGTGCGCCCCAGGGTGGCTGTGGCTACAATGTAGCTTGCCATCACCAGTGTGTGTGAATGGGTGGATGACTGGATATGTAAAGCGCTTTGGGGTCCTTAGGGACTAGGAAAGCGCTATATAAATACAGGCCATTTACCATTTACCATTTAGTAGGAGTGTGTATGCAGGAATGGATGAAAATGCGTTTGCTTCTGTGGTTGCATGTATATGTACACTTATTTGTAATGTGTTTTCATTCAAACTCTGAAACACTTTGTAGCTGTGTGTTTCAAAATGTGCCATACGAATAAAGTTATTATTACTAAAAATAAACCCTTCTTATGTAAAGCCATATTTGCTCCAGTCTTGATTTACATGTACTCAGACAAATGGCCCCTGCCCACTCACACAGGTGTTTTAGCTCTGGCTGATTGCACACCTGCTTTGATTGAGCCTGAGAGTAATGAATGTTGATGCTGTCATTAAAAAAATGATAACGTTAGTAGGTTTTTCTGCTCTGACAGGTGCAGAATAATTAGAAGGAAATGGAGAGTGACATCAATCAAGCACGCTCGCACAGTTAGTTGCAATCACACAGTATGAGTGAAATCACCTGTGCAGACGTTTGGACAAGTTACATTTTGCTCACGAAGAGCGATTTGGCAGATGGTTAAATAGGTTTTTATTGTAAAGGCCCTTTTACTTAAACACAGATTAAAGTGTTAGATGTAACAGATACAAACTAAAAGAAGAGGAATAAAGATTATTACTCAGTCTTCTTGTTCTCACTTAGACACACTTTTGCAATTTTTAATGTGACTTATTAATTCCCCGTGGCTTATCCTGTTCTATCAAATGCTTAAACAAAGACATAACCCTTAACTTACTCCCAGCACAGAATCAGTTCTACTGTTACTCTGTTACACTGATCCATGATTAATCGATACGGGTCCAATAGTGGGGGCAACACTTTCACACACATCTCCGCTTCATTAGTCTTAACACGACTCTCATCAATAATTGACTCCACAGCTTGAAAAATCAGCTGGACTCTGAACACGTGCAGCTATGAGTTTTTTCTGGCTCCTCTTTACCTCGTGCTGTGTCTCAGCCACACACACGCCACACACACTCACTCACGCACGCACGCACTCTGATGTTCCACTTGTGTCAGCACTAGCCAACTGCGTAAACCAATAGGACATGAGTTTGTCCTATTGACTTGCTGTTTGGGAGAGTGGCAGACAGGACCTAACTCTGTCAGATCAGGCCAAACCCTCATCATGGATTACTATGCTTGTCTGACCTTTCTTTGAAACTCTCTTGGCTTTAAAAGGAATTTGCAACTTGGTATTAAATCCATGAAAGACAAACACAGACTCACAGATCTGAGCACTGGTATGTTAAAAAGAAAAAGTCATGATGTTTTCTCTGAGGTGTAGTAATTTGAACTTTTTCTTCTCCTTGCTGCGGCCTTTGAATATTAGAAAAGCACGACTGTCTTGCTCCTTGATATTTGTCCATTATTGATGAGGGGTGTTAGGCGTCATTTAGGAGGGAGAGCTCTCCTTGGGGATCACTAAGGTCACTGGAGGATAAAGCCACAGTGGAGCTTCATCTTACTCTCCCACACTGCTTTACGTCAAAGGAAGGGAACCCTGCCAAGTTTAACTTTGTGTCTCTTGGACGCGCGCTCATCCTTTCCCTTTAAAATTAGTAGCCGATCTTCAAGGTAAGTCTGTAGCCTTTGGCAAGTCCGACCACAGCCAAAGTGTCACAAGTTCTAAAGATAATCTTTGAGTTACGAGCACACATCTGTGTAACTCAGTTTTAAAAATCCCACTGATGGGTGTGTATATATATGTGTGTGTTTCTAGCAAGGCTGGGATGTGAAGCTGAACCACTTTCTCTTCAACCACTATTTTAAGATGAGTCTTTGAGATAAGAGCAGCAGTTAAATGCCTAATTTGTATCGATGGTGCAGTGCACAGGAGGGGTAATGGCGTGGGTGTGAGATGAGCCCCTGGAGGGTTAAGGAGCATGTTTAACAGTTAGATGTGGGTGTGTGAGTGAGGAGGTGTGGGTTAGAGAAAGAAGATCCGAAATGAGACACTTGGGACTCTGGTAAGGAGATCAAAAGAAAGAGGCATAAAGACGGTTGAGAGGAGTCCTGTTATTTAAGTGTTGGTTTCAGGTTTTTACACTAGGGGGAGCCATAGATCTGCTGTCCCTTTACCTTTGGACAACAAAAGCATCAACCTCTACACTCTTTTCAGCTGACTGAGGACCAGTGATTGTCTGCAGTCACTTCATTTGCACTTGATCAATTTTAAGCACAGCAGGTCTGAGTATTTAATTATCTGTGCATTGTGTCATATTTGTAAAACACAATGCTTCTGTCCTCTCTTTGCTTTTCTTCATTACAAGGTGAAAGGAAAAAAAAAACTGTGCACAGCTGATGATTGTAGATCAATGTAACTAACAGTTCCTTGTTCCCAGTGATGTTACCAGAAATACTGTTTGCCATAAGAGAGAAAAAAAAGGGCCTGACTAAAGTGAAATGTTGCTTTAAGGGGTGCTGCAGTGCTCATGCAGAGGTGGAATCAGTTGGAGTGTCGCCTACTGAGGATTTCAGAGACCTTTCAAAACCACGGCTCAAGAGGGGTCAATGAAAAAAAAAAAGAAAAGTAACCTGGCTCCTTCAGCAGAGAAGCAAATCCTATTTTCCTCATATTGCTCACGCTCTCATCTTCTATTTTTCACTTTTCACGTTGATTTCTTTCGGCTTGCTCTTACTTTATAATCAGTTTTATCTGCTTTCGTCACATTGCTAGTATTACTTGGGTTATAGACTTGAGAAGGTCACACTTTTTGTGGGGAAAAAATACTTGTACCACCACTAAGTGAGTATATAATGTCTGTTATTGTCTCTAAAATATTTCTCTTTAACTATATATACGTATTACACAAATATCTCACACACAAACAGAACAGTCAGGTTTACAGCTGCAGCGTTATCTTGGAAATCTTTTCAGCCGATAGCTCAGCTGACCCTTCTACACACCCAGATGGCAAATTTCATACAGAGTTGCTGCGCACCTGCAAGCTGTTTTGCAACCCACCTCCTGAGAAAAGAGCTTCTGCTCCTTTCACCTCTAGCTTCACATGTATGCAGCTTGCGCCTCATGCTTTCCACAATAAAGCAGATCCGTAGAAATAAAATTAAACACAGACCCTATCATCAGTCATCGCCCTCGTTCTCCTTATTCTGCTGCTGGAGTGAATTCACTGCAAGCAGATAATGGTGCTAAAGAGATGGCACCAAGACTTTGACACCATTTGGCAATCAGAGTACCTGCATACAGACACATTTGATCATATTTGTAACTCATATTACCTCAGTGGTCATGTAAAACAATCAAATATGGGTAGGAACGGTTAAAAAATGTTGTATTTTTCTACAGGTTGAGTGATATAATATTCTTACTGGCTTCGTACTGCTTTGACTGCAATTACATTAATAAGAGTAGTTTTTTGGCAACTTCATCTGGGTTCTGTCTCCACTACTGCCTGCTGTGTATCTATGTGTGTTTGACAGGGTGGAGAAGCTGCAGCTAAGTACATGGTTTAGAAAATTTAGTGTAGTTCTTTTTCCTTTTTGGCTCAGGTGCTGTGAAGAAAAACACTTAGCTTGCTGCGTCTAGTTCGTAATAGCGTGGAAAAGCTTAAAGGGGTCACATCAAACAAGCTGTTCTCTCTAAACACACTCGTAAAACTATCACGCGGATGGAACTGCGGTAAATTCATTCATTGCACAGACAGAACTTTTTCACTGCCCAGCCATATATCTCCACTCAGCAAGCTGATACGGTGGCGTAGGCAAAGTTTAGAATCACTTCCTTGGATCAGCACTTTTCTCATCTGTTCTCGGTTTGTCTCCCCAGATTGTAATACAGAGGAGTGGAGCTTGAACCTTTTCCAGACTCTGTGTGTGTGTGTGTGTGCAATGCTTATGTGTGTTCATGGGTACAGTGTGATAAGAAAAGGTAATACATTGCACTCCCTCAAGACCCATTAAGAGAGGAGAGGTAAGAGAACAGGGGACAAAAAGTACAACATGAAAGGTTTCGGTTGTATCGGGTATACACGCACGCACACGTGCACGGATCCTGACGACTTTGCTGCAGCATTTATCACTATTTCACAAACAGCTGGTAACCGCTGCAGCAAGAGACTCAAAATTCCCAACAATGTGTGAAGGTATCACACAATTAGCTTCATGAAGGCAGATACACAACTTTACAAGTTTACTGTTTTAGAGTGGCTTCACTGCAGCAACGCAGCACATATCTGGTGACTGCAGTCTCCTGTTTTTAGCGTATCTTCTTCTTCTTTTGGCTCCTCCCTTTAGAAGTCGCCACAGCAGCCTCACCCTGTCCCTAACATCCTCCTCTGTCACATCAACCCTCCACATCTGCTCCATCCTGGCAGCTCCACCTTCAGCATCCTTTTTTCCAGCATATCTACCTTCTATCTTCAGCTCTCCCGCCTCCAACTCGTCCTCCTGTCTTTTTGTCAGTGCCACCGTCTCCAGACCACACATCATAGCAGGTCTCACTACCATCATGTAACCCTATCCTTCTGTCACAAATCACCCCTGACACTCGTCTCCGCCCACTCCACCCTGCCGGCACTCTCTTCTTCACCTCTCTTGTGCACCCGGGTATTTAAATTCACCCATCTTCACTCTTACACTGGTTTCCCTCTCCTGTGTTCAGTGTATAATTATATTGATTTTCACTCATCCTACTACACTGTTAGCACACTTGCAGATTTTGCTTTTCAAAACTACAATAGGTTCAATATGTAGAAGAATTGAACATGATTTATTAAGATAGAGTAATAACAGTTAACGTGTTTGGCAGTTAAACTCTGGTGACCCATCATGACAGAACGAAATCCCAGTGGTGATAAGATTTAGGACAGGAACCCCCTGGGTCTTGATAGTGTTGAAGATGAAGACTAAGGCTTGGACGGAGTGCTGAGTGAGAGCGGGGTGGATGTATGAGGTAGAGGAGCTCACCTACTAATGTCAGATTGGTGGTTCGCTCCAAATATCCACGAACAAGATACTCAACCCAAGGCTGCACTTATCGGGTTGTGAATGTTAAATTGAAAGCATTTAAACATAGAAAAAACATGCATGTTGTAGAAATGGCTTTGAGTGCTCAGGTAGAGTAGAAAAAGGCTTTATTTAGTAATATTTAGCATTTATCATGAGTCCCTGAAAGAGAGAATTGCAGAGGGCGCAGATTTAAACGGTGCAGAGTGGCGGCTGATTGGCCCAGAGAAGGTGGGAAAGAAGATGATTGGACTAAATTATTGTAGAAGTATTGACAATGACAGCATGGGCAGATGAGTGATTACAGATCTTCCTTACTAGACTTACGCATAAGCTTCAATACAAAACCGTCCTTGGATCACCTAGAACAATTTAAATGAACAGGGTCGTCCAATAATCGGAAGGTGACTGATTTGAACCCTGGCTTACCCATTCAGTAAGTTGCAGTACTCTTGGGCAAGATGCTGTAAACTATCAAATCTGCCCCTCATGTGTCATCTGTGTGAAAAACAGCTGTAGGTTTAAAAAGAAATAAAAGGTTTTGATTGGGTTGATGTGTCATTTAGTCGGCGTGACTTGAAAAGTTCTATAAATGTATCAAAATTGTCATTCAAAAAACAATCTTGGAGAGTTTTATGTATATAACACATGTGTTTCTATAACTTGAGAAGCCCAATCACAGTCTGGTCTCATTTGAGAAGACTGCAGTTCATCCAGGATTCCTCAGCTTAGTTAGCAGGAGTACTCCACATTGTTCTCAGATTGTTGCACTGATACAGGACATGTTCACTCTCACTTCCTTTAAGAATGATAGAAACTTGCATTTTCATGACTAGTATTATGCGCCATTAATGCATCTCAGTCAGAGCCTTGTTGCCTGTGTGGGTGCTGTGACACAATAACTGTGAATGGCTCAGTCTAGTTTTATTTTTTCTCATGTGAAGAAAGTTTAAACTTCTGTCCTTAATAAGCAGCATTCTCTTAAGCTAACCACAATGTTTTTGTCATTTCTGCTGTGTGCCATGCATATAACTGTAACAATATGCAAAATTTCAGTGATCATATACAGTATACGAGCACCTGTAGAAAATGATCATTTAATCGTTACTCTTCCTTCAATTGTCAATTCAAAGCAACAGTAAATGTGTCTTGTGCAGAAGTTTTGGTTCTTGTCTAACTTCGATTATTATTTTAAGCTTCTGGCAGGTACACAAATATTGTCCTCTGGCACATTTATTAATATTGCTTATTAACTTATTTTTCTGCCCTTTAATTACATAAATATTTTACAAAGTCTGGAGATTTGATATTTGATGCCAAAATATCTCAGAGGAAAGTGTCATTAAAAGTTGTCTCTTCCTCATGAAACTGTTAAAAAATGTAACTTGAGCAGCACATCTAATTTATTTTATGACTATCATCTATTTCGTTAAAAGTCCAAACTTCAACAGTAAATCAACTTTAAAGGCCAGTCCTCTATTTGAGATAGGCACTTAAAACGTGTTATTTTAGCGATTTAATGAAGCCAGAATAAGGCGCTAATCAGAAGAGCCAAGTGGTTTGGGATGAGGTGAAAGCTCTCCCTCGTATGGCCGCTTCACCCCCCCCCCCCCACCATTATCTTCAAGTGGTTTCATTTCAGCACCTCAATGATTATTAAAGCGGGGCAAGCGAGTGCGTTTGCGGTTATCGTTATCTGAAACTCTCCTTCCAAAAAAACTACTGAGGCCACTTTGTGAATTAGGCTCACTGAGGCTGTAAATGTAAATACACACTGACATCTAAATAAGTAATAGGTCATTAGAAGGAATGAGAGGGAGATCAGTCAAACCAGGCTACGGACACAGTTTTAATCAGGTAAAATAACTGATAATAGATTTTCACACATGTAATGTCAGACACATAATGAAACGACTGTTTTTGATGTGATCTAATTAACAAACAGCTGCAAATGCAGTCCGTCTTCCATGCGGCGTTAGAGCACACGTACATGATTGTGCATGCAAATGAAGGTATGCAGACACCAGAGTCAGGGCAGTGCGGGGCGGTGAGTAAGCTATGTGAGGAATCATTTCCATACAGATGAGCTAAGCATTTTCTGCTTCACACCAGGTTTATATTTAAAGGTTGTTTATTGATTTAAATACTTCTCACTGTTGGGCTCCATGTTACAGTACTCAGAGCATGTACCTGTTCAGCTAAAGGTGCCAGTCTTTTTCCAGTGCAACTCCAGCATACACCAACTTTAATTTAGGGGCTGAAAGAACATCAAAACACAGAGCAATCAAGACTCTCGTTCTGTTTTACATGTTTTATTTTTATCCAACTGGTTTTTTTGGGTTCTTGCCTTCCTGATACCTGATCTTGGGCCCATCATACGCATAATATTCGTTGTAATGGTGTCTGGAGGGTGGTGTCATCTTCTCTTCCTGTGGGTGTCATCATTGCAGTATAGAGCTGGGGTGGAGAAAAGAAAACTTGCTGGAGTTTTTGCCCGAATTTGCTTGATAAGAGTAATTCTTACTTTTAAAGCAGTAATTTATTTTCTCTGTTGCACCACTAAAAGACTCGCTTCAGACGGATCAAAGCATCTCCAACGTGCTGTGTCAATGAGTGCCGTATTGTTTCATCTCCAAGGAAACCAGAGTGTATCCTGCATTCCTACAGATGCTTCCTGGTTGCCATCTGGCATCTTTATTCTTGCCTGGTGTTATTTTATTGCTGCTTTTTTCCCACACATATAACGCCTCCATACTGTTTCCATAGCAATGCTATTGCTGAGATGACGGTTATCTCTTGTTGTTACAGCTCTTGACTATCAAGTGTCCATATCTGGAGACTCTCTAGCAGTCAGGAATGCTGCTCCCTGCAACAAATAGCTAATTGTGGTGCAGGTGGTGTAGGCGTAGAGGCTTATTACGAAGTGCAAGTTGGAGGACAACCCTGTTACGTCACGCATGAAGGTACAAAACTTTTACAAAAGAAAAGTTGTGCTTTGCAAGTTTGGTGCCAGGAATTCTTATTGTTCAGTTCTTAACTTGGTGAAATTTTATTTCTGTGTTTCTTCATCAAGCTGTTAGACTACAGCAGTAAACACTCTGGCTATGAGTTGTGCTGTAGGAAGGAAGCGTTAACACACACACACACACACACACACACACACACACACACACACACACACACACAGCAGGACGGTACAAAAATTATACTGCTGTTGCAGTCCTGCAGAAGTACGAGAGCCCAGTGCCTTGCTCACAGGCACTTTATAATAAGCTCCTCTGCCATTTGTGCATACACAATGTTTCCCTCCAGACATCTCATGTTCCCATGGTGACCAACTTAGTGATTAGTATTAGCATAAAGGCATCCAATAAAGACATAAAGCTCAGATGGCAGAACACGTAAAATTCGACTGCACACATGCTGCAGCTTCCGCTGTAGCTACTATTTCTAAATTCCAGTGATCTTAGTTTTTATATTCACATCAATAACCTCAACAGTTAAAAAATTCCTTTCTCTGAGAACTTGGTCCAGGCATTTAAATCAAGCAATTTAGAGTATTGTAACACTTTATTTGCCAGATGATCCAAATCAGGGATGTCCAACTCACTTTACCGTACACAGCCCACGTTTATCTCCAGTGTGTCGAACCCTTAAGACTCAGTGTAAATATGTTTAACACCACATTTAGTCCCAATTTCAATTATAAGAAAAAGAAATGCATTTTTAATAGTACGTCTCAGTTTTTCTACAAGAAGAAGAAGATTTGCAGCTGCAGTAAATGAAAGAAAAGTGCATTGTTTATCTAATAATTAATTACTTTGGTGTAGTGTGACTGGGAGGTCTTGATCATTAGGGAGAAACTGTGAAAGCCACAGTAAAAAGTCAGAAATCGACCCCCGCTGTAATTTTTTAAAGCTATCCAGTGGGCCAGATTGGATTCTGTGCCTGGCCAATTCTGGCAAATGGGCCTTATGTTTATACCCTCTCTCCCCGCCAGTACATCTCTAAGTTGCTCAGTATCTATAAGCCAATCAGAGCTCTCATGACTTCAGGTTCAGATCTTTTTACTGTTCTCAGAAATGGATCTGAGTGTGTTGAGGGTGCTTTCAGTTACTGTGGTCCTGTTCTTTGGAACAAGCTGCCCACTGACCTGAGATCAGTTACATACTGATCAGCCGATACATTTAAAAACAGACTCAAAGCCTTTTATTACATTTTGTCTGTTTATTACAGCAATTATTTTATCTTCTGTGTTAAGCACATTGAGTTTCCATGTAATGAAATTTGCTATATAAATATAATTGCAGGTAAACCATCCATTCGTAGAGCAGAAGAGGAAAATGTTGATTTTACTTGAATCTCAAAACATCTTCTGTTTACTTTTGTTGCTTTTATTACCTTTTAAAAGCATTTTTGTCCTACTGAAGTCTTGGCTACCAATGAAAATCAGGTTGTTTTTACAGATGCCATCGAATAATAGCTGATGGGATACAACCAGAGACCAGGCTGAATGGAGATAAGCTAAAACCTTTTTAGAGGTAAACTTATGGGGACCAACTTAACAGAGCAACTTAAAATGTGTCTTGTTGAAAGTGTAGCTGTTGTGCTCAGTGATGTTAGCCATGCATGGTGCTGCCATGCATCGGTATATAAGTGCAGGGAGGCCAGAAATTAGTCTTAGAGTTCAGTTGATCGGTTTCCTTTACACCAATTTATTTGTGATTGGGATTAGCTGTCAATACATAATCTACAGCAATTTGAAGATAACAATATTTTTGACTTGACGGGCATGCCGTTGCTTCGCAAGTTAGACAATCAGCTCTTTAACAAATCGCAGTGCACTCACACTAATTGCAGTAATTTTACTCTTGAGCTGGGCCTGTTGAAATGCTTAAATACAAAAAAATCTATTAATTATAGCATGAAGAGTAATTATGTCTGAAGATGCATAGCACTGGCTACCGAGTCCCCATGTTACAACATGTTCACCATTTTCAGCACGTCTTTTACGAGAACATTTTTTCCATCAATAATCAAAACATATGAACTGACTGTCACTAATACAGAGAAGCTGGTGTGATGCATATAAGATCAGGAGAGTTTGACCCATCTTGTTTTTACCCGCTATCTGACGTCTAAATAACTAGTTGTAATCGAATGCTCCCCCAAGAACAATGAGTCACTGAATGGATACTCTCAGGATTATGACCCAGTAATGACCTGTCTGTGTTGGTGTCTGGGTTTTTATATCAGCGGATGAGCCAGAGATTACAGAAAAAGGAGAAATGAACGCTTTTAAGTGTTCTATTAATATACTAACGTGTGTTTATTGTATTTTTTCAGTACATATTGGATTCTTAAGAGAACCAAATACACACAAGAAATACAAGCAATACTCATATATACTGCCGCCTATTATCAGCTAATGGAATGAGTTTTTGATATGATATGGAAAGAGTGTAACTGTTTCTGCCTAAATACGAGGGTTCTGCTCTCCCTATACAAATTTTTCAAAGGTATTGTTCCATTTTTTTCTTTTAAATTTAGCGTTAAATAGTAGAGCTTGCCACACTACTTAACTGGCACTTTGTCACATACAGTTGCCTCCTGTTGTAGAGTAGATGTGGTTTTATTTTCAGCTGTAATGTTTATACTGTGAGTGGAGGTGGCAGCTGCAAAGGGTCTGGCTTCTTTTCACTGTGACACACCTCAGTGCTCGGCCACTGGAGAGTGGAACCTCTGCCTTTTATGCAAAGCTGAGTGGGGATGTTCTGCTCATTTGTTACAGCAGAGGGGCAAACTAGGCCCGTCTGTCCACCTTTGCATTTGTAAAATACATTTTACCAGTTTTGCTTTTGTGATGTAGATTCTGACGATACAGAAAATGTAAGTAGCTTGCAGAGAAGGGCTCTGAATGTGAGCGAAGAAAGCAGCTGTTGCGATTGGGATGGCTTTCATATCTTGATGCTTCATCTCTCGCACATAACACGTACAAAAAGAAGAAGTTTCGTTTTATGATATTTGTGGTGGGCCGTACTGTAAAAAGGTTGAAATGCTTTAAGATCTGTTCACAAAAACTGAACCCTTCAGGTAGTTAAATGCAATTGTGCAGCTCAGAAGCTGCTCATGTGAATCACATTACAGCCCATCTCAAACTCGGTGTGTGTCCCCACTCAATACATATGGGTGTACCAGTGTGAGGAGAGGGAGGAAGGGATGACTAATATTTTATTTAAGACCCAGCTCATATGTGTAGTATGATCCATGATGACGCGTGGATGATCTTAAGGTTGAGAGTCATCACTTTAATACTCTTATAGCCATAGCATCCTTCACTCACGATCTACTCTGCAGCAGTAAACATCGTGCTTTAATGTCACAGACGATACAGGAATAAATCCCCCGGAGAAATGTGCGTTATTCAGCAGGTGTCAGCAACTTATTACCCAGGATGCTCTGCAAATTTATGTATATATACAACACGTGTACTTGGAATAAAATCACGTTCCATTCTCAGCGAAACATGCAAGAGCTTACCAAGATTATTTGAAACCTCAATAACTATAATGTAGCAATATGCTAATGCTTGCAATATAGGTTTTCCCTAATCACATGTTAGCATGGTTTGCATAGTCGTATTCTGAAAATTGTAAAGAATAATTTGTGCATGATGGTAATATTTGCACAAGATATGAGAAAAAGCAGATATGCAGAATAACTACACTGTAAAAAAGAACTTCCTACTCTTAAAATTCACACCGCTAAGCTAAACCACATAAAAAAAAGCTGCCAAATATTGTCTAGGTTCACCTTGTGATGCTGAGAAAGCTTTAACACCACAACATGGATTCCACAAGACCTTTGGGCATTGTCCTGTGATATCGAGTGGTAAAACTTTAGCAGCATGGACTTTAAGTCCTGTTAGTTGTGAGGAAGGCTGATCTTAGGATTGGAGTGAGTTTTCAAACACAGCCCACAGACATTTGATGTCTGGATCATTCGAAGGCAGAGTCAACAACTTGAGCTCTTTGCCGTGTTCCTCAAATCATTCCTGAGCAATTTTTGTAATGGAGTAAGAGCGATTATCCTGCCAAAGAGACACCTGCCATCAGAGAAAAACAGCTGCTGTGAAGATTTGCTGCAATGTTTAAACACTTGGTATGTAACAAAATAACGCATGATGGATCATGGGAATCTAATCGCCAAATAGATTGATTAATTAATTGCATCTTCTTGAACAAGCTATATTTAATATGAAGATACCACCAGCACACCTGGACCCCTTTAAAGTACAACAGTCTGCAAGGGGTGACACTGTGGTGTGTTAAAAATAAGACGTCATAAGAACCCTAAACCGCAGTATCACTCTTCTTCTTCTTGTCTTTCTTTCGGACTATAACAAAGTTTGTTCTCCTCAAGTTTTGCTTAACATGCAGTTCAGGAACAAAAATGAGGACACAAACGGAGTTCCCCCCCCCCCAGCTGCCTCCATGGTTTAGTCCATGGTGGGGACAGCTCGTCAGATTGGGAGGAAATGAGTAGCTTTTATTGTCGTAAGGACAAACGTCCCTGATGCTGTTGACTTACATCATCGCTCTCAGAGCAAAACTGCAAACAAGGTTGTAATTATGCAGTATGTACAACACAAACAGAGGACGATGTGCTGTAGTTCATTAATTTTTTTACTTGTTTCTGAGAAAGAAATTGATTTTGTCATATTAAGATTTTATACACAACATATTTAATGCACAACAAAGAATGAAATCAAACATTTTCTGCTGACGCTGCGAGAAATTAAAAGCCAAGTCTGATTTTTTGGAAGTATAATTTGTTCGTAATCGTAATGTGTCATATTAATGAATAATCAATTTTTCCACATCACCGCATAATTTTGCACACAAGACACATCGGTAAAAACAACTTGGACATTTCTTAATTTGCCTGGTGGGCCGATGGTGATTTTTCGTTTTTATGGGCCAATGATTTTTATTTTTTGTAACGGTATAAACAATGAAAGGTGGTGGATTGGCCAGATGCTGGTGGTGGCGGAGCTTCCACAGAGGCCAGCAGGTGGATGAGGGAAGGGGAGGCAGGGGGAGGAGAGACCCGAGGCAGCCGCCGGTCCGAGTGTCAGGTGAACTGAACTTCAGGTAAGAAGTTATGACCTGCAGTCTATCTGGGTCAGATATAAACCAAGTTTAGGTGGAGTTTATTTTTGTTGTGCTGAGTTTCTATTCAGCTGGGTGGGTGCTGTGATGTTACTGATAGTGAACTTTATTTTATTCATAAGGTTAGTTATTAGAGTTGCCAACCACTCCTTAAAAAATGGAATGGTCTGTCATTCAGAGAAAATATTTCGCGTTTTGTATTGAGCTGAGAAGGAACGCAGTTTGTCCCGGACTTCAGCTTCAATGGAAAAAGACACAAAGCTGGAGTTATTCTGTCATTACGCTGCACAGCTGCCTCTTCTTCTCTCTTTCTCCCCCTCCCTCTCCTGTTGCTACTTCAATCATGAAACTGATCAATGATCAGCTGATCGGCTTTTCTCTCGTGTTTGTTTATCGCCCACTTTGCACCAGAAAGAGGAAACCAGCAGAGGTCGCGCTAAACAACAGCAGCACGTTTAAGCTTAATTAGCTGTTGTTAGAATTTATTTAATATTACTTTCTAGTATCAGCTGATGTTTGCTGGAGCCACAGCTGTAAAAGCTGCTGGTCATTATGTCGGTTTGGTTATCTGGTGAGAGGGAAACATGAAGATGAAACCAGGAGATGTCCTTACTGAATCATCAGAGCTGAACAGGTGATGGAGAAACAGGTTTACCTTTAGGTGACATGAATGAGTTGAAGGGAAGTTATAAACTGTTTCTGAGAGACAAATAACACCAGGATCCTTTTCTAAGTAGCTGAAAGCTGGTAACTGTGCAGGGGCGGGTCTAGCAAAGTTTTGCCAGGTGGACAGGTAGGGCATTAACAGGGAGAGGGGTACAAATAAATACTTTTCTTTCTTATTCTCATTTCAAATATCTAGCTTTTGTTAAATAATTATCTGAATCTTATAACCAAAGTTTTTATCTGATGTAAAATGTATAGAAATCATACATATACCAACAAGACTGTACATCACTGTCACAACAGCGTCTGTTTTCATTCAAAGGCTTTATGATTTTTCCTGTAATACTTGGTGGGCCAGTCTCTAGTCAAAATGCCCGGGCTGATTTTTTTGGCCCAGTCCAGCCCTAAATGCCCTCATTAGCTGAGAGTCCTTAGCTGTATACATTTTCATTTACATTTGATAAATTCTAAAAATGTATCATTTTTTGAAAAGTAGAATTGACTTGCGCGGGTTAAAACAAGTCAGTGAATATAAAATTCCTCTAAACTGACCAATAAATTTGAATTGATAGAAGTTGATTTGTAGCTTGGATTACTAACATCACCCATTACTAACACATCAGTCGTTGTTAGGGATGGGTATTGATAAGATTTTCACGATTCCGATTCCATTTTCGATTCTGTTTAACGATTCGATTCTTTATCGATTCTTTTTAAAAAAAAGGAGAACACTAAGGTCGATTAGCTTAGAACTTTGTTTTATATCTTCTCTTTGAACAAGATAGAAATTTAGGAGTAAAATGGCCTTACAAACCCAACAGTGAGATCTTAAGAGATCCTTAAGAGATCCACAGCCTATGGCTCTTCAATGGGGTGTCACAAGGTCTCCTGGGAAAAAAATTTTAAATGTAAAAAAATAAAATAAATATTCTTCTGTAGCAATAACAAAGTATAACATAAATTATTCTGTAGCAATTACACAAGAATATCCAGTAATGTCTCTGCCTACAATTAAACATCTTCACTTACCGAAAATCGGGGGCATCTGCTGTGGCAAATGGACAGCGACAATGCAGCAACAACTACCAGCGAGCGCCAGCCAGACTCTGTCTGTCTCTCTCATCATGGTCACCTAAATGCACAGTAATGGCAGGTTTTATAATAAGGCAGATCGCGCTAACACAATATGCACTGTTAGTTGATTATTTACCTGCCGCATTAACGGGAGAGGACGTGCAAACGTTACCGCTGCTGCTGGGTTGAGATTCACGAGTCCGGAGCGGAATTAAAATCACGACATTTATTTGAGGTTATCGCGTGTTTTGTGAGCAAATTCTTTTTGCATATTTGTAGTGTTTCCTCCCTTAAATGAAATATCTACTTTGCAAGTATTGCAAGTTGCCCTGTTGTCATTCGTTCTCGTAAAGTATAATCAAACTTTTGAGCGTTTGTGCCGCTTAGGCGCCGTGTTCCCTGCCAGGTAAATGACGCTCCGCAACGTGGTGACGTCATTCGGGGCGACTGGAATCGATAAGGGAATCATTTGCAAAAATGGCAAACAATTCCAAGGAATTGAAACAGTGGGAACCGGTTCTCAACAAGAACCGGTTTTCAATACCCATCCCTAGTCGTTGCCGAGCAAAACACTGAAATCCATCTTTAGCAAAGACAAAAAGTGCAACAGTTTCTAAACCTTCAACTAACTGGGGGGTATAATTTCTAAAGATTTGCGCTATTTTGAGAAATGACAAATTTCCAGAGTAGGACAATATAGCAGGGATGCTGTTCTCCACAGATACAACATAACAAAACTGAGAGATTGCCAGTGATTCCCACTTCTAATCTACATAAACACTCATTCGTAGCTTGAGGTATCTCATGAGGATTTCACTATGTAGTGTGTGGGCTTTTGCTGACAAAGCTTATGACCCAGCATAAATACAACATGCGTGCACCCTCCCACACACACACACACACACACACACACACACACACACACACACAGGTGCAAAAGTAGGACACCGTCTTGCGCTCAGAGTTATGGATGTGTCATCACTTGCTGCTTATGGGGCAGCTGCAGGGAAAACAAAAACAAAGCAGAGACAATAAACAGAGAAAAAAAGGCTCAAAATGTGCAAACTAATTAATAGATCATAGAAACGGAGCCACATTTTAAGCTCACAAGATATTTTAGCCCTGATATTGTAATCTGGCAGTTCTTAAAATGTTGGACGGCCCTAAATATTTCACATAGATCAGTAATGTATGTGCCTTCATGGGACACAGCTGCAAAAACTCCTGTGGGCTGACCCTTAGAGCATTCTCAGTTTACCTTGACCCAAAGAGAGAGCCAGAAGTGATACGTCGTTTAACTACCCCTGAAGTTTTAAAATACCCGTCATTACTCACCATTAAATCAAACCCAGAGTGTTGTAATTATAATTGATATTCAAATACTGACAGTTTTGTTTGCGTGGATGTGTGGATGCGAAACTTAATGTATTTTCTGATTTTTCTGCCAAGTGAACTGCCAATTTGTTTGAGCTGGGTGTTTTATGACACAACGGGATTCAGGTTTCAGTATAAAATGTATGTACTTAAGATGTTGGGAAAGTTAAATCATCTGACAGAAGCTTTGGTGAAACAATGGGACAATTTTTGAACCTACATGTCTACCTGACTTAGATGTTGAAACCTCACTGTTTTTGTTTCGTTTCATTTTTCTTGTTCTTTTTTGTTTGTTTGCTTCTTGCTTTTGGTTGTTGTATTTTTGTATTTGCTGTTATAAAATGCAAAATCTAATAAATACTTGAAATTTGAAATGTATGTACTTATGCACTGTATGTACTTGTAAAAACACATACATAGTTTTCTCACTGTATACTGTGTGATTCAAAGTCCAGTCAGTCCAGCTTTGTAGCACACTTTAAATAATCGTCCTTTCCACTCAGCACTTTTCTCCTCATTAGATTAGCTCCTGCTCCATGTGATCTGTGGCTCTCTTGAGGAGCAAGGCAGTATTGATCCAGAATGAGCTGCTTTTCAATAAAGTGGAAGATTGATCCAAAGCTCCGTATATCTTCTCAGTCAAAGGAGAGATATGAGAGTGGTGAGATGATGAGAAGTTTTTTTTTTTGAGTTAGGAATTTAGAAATCCTGACATTTACAAAAAAAAAAACCCATAATATTTTATATATATTTGTATATATATATATATATATATTAGGGGTGCAACGATACACAAAATTCACGGTTCGGTTCGGTTCGATACTTTGGTGTCACGGTTCGATATTTTTTCGATACACAAAAAAATGTTCATGCCTTTTTATTAATTTGTCATTTATTAAATTTTCACGGCACATTCTGCACCACCTCTCTGTGCGTTCATCATTTGTTTGAAGCCAGCTCACCTCCTGCAACCACTTTTCCGAGAATACGTGCTTCTTTTGTGGTTCGGACTCCTGACATTTCTTTGGAGGTGGAGGAACACCAAAGTAATTGCTTAAAGGAGCTTCTTCGGCATCTTTAAGAGTTCTAAACAAATGTCTGTCCTCCTCCTGAAAATCTTATGTATGCAAACAGGCGTTGCAACTTCTTATCTTGTGCGCGTTTTTTTATTTTGACAGCGAATGCGCACCACTAATGTGTAGACCTGGTTATTTAGCTCGTCATATTGCAGCCACAGAAATTCTTTTTGTCCATGAAACCATAAAGCTGCACTTTCTCTTTGCCTTATAGTCTGATTTGTCATAACTTTTCCGTTTTGTGGTAAGCTTTTCTTTGGCTGTCACGTCTTCACCCTGACCTGTCTTATTTGGCTCAGCAGAACTAAAATATATATCCTGCTGCTTTTACACACGCACTCGATAACACTCAGCGATTCTCTGCGATCAACCTCTCACAAGTTTAAGCTTGCTGCGGGAGATTTCACTTGTCATGTTTGCATAGTAAGCTAACGATTGATAAGACGATGTCAGAGGAATTGGTGCGCAAATTATCATCACTCACCAATCAGTGCTGTCGCTCTCTATACACAGTTCGCGCGATTGCAAAGTGAAAGCAAAAAACAAGCGCAAATTCAAACGCGATTTCAATATGTCACATATTGACAGTGGCTCACCGATGCCAATGACATAATTACCCAGCTACATTTCCGAAAGAATGCAAAAGCATTGACATATATTTTTCCTTCGTACGATAGCCCGACGAGCAGAGCAGGGCAGCCCGACTGGAAAAATCGTTAGCCCCAGGACGTCGGGCTAGCGATTTTGCGAGCCCTGTATCTGATTGAGGAATCACTCATCTTTGGAAAAGAGAGTTTATTACAGAGAAATGTATAGTAAAGCTTTTATTTTGGAAAGAGACGCTTCTTCTGGGCTATATTCTCAGCAGCATATTAAACATATCAGGTCCCCATAAGGAGAATCATGTGCTAACGGCTGTCTAAATGACTCGGGTAAAGTTTGTATGCGTGCTTGTTGTTTTTGTCTGCTTCCACTTGTCTTTGCACTAGGATGCTATCGGGTAAATATGCAGTCATATTCGTTGTGTTCCCACTAGTGCTGTCAGCCTTAATCTGAAATGAGGTTAACGCCACAACACGGCAAATCTCCGTTAACGAGCTACCGCGGATTGCCCCGTGTGTGGGGCTGGACAGCGTCAACACATTAACGAGCTAACTGCGCTAACACACTAGTTCCCACTCATGTAATTGAGCATTGCGTGGCACATCTGACATACTGTTTTACTTTAGTCCATGACACGCTTACCTTCAGGGTCATACGTCACATGAAGACCAAAATAGTTCCAGACGCCAGATCTGAATGAGGGTGGGGGAGGTTCAATTTGCCATGTTGCAACAAGCTTAACTTCTGTCTAGCTAGCTTGCCCTGCGCTCAGTGAATCTGTGTTCGACTACTCCGCCTAGGCTGCACTGTCGAGCGCAGAGCCACTGAGCGCTCAACACAGACAGAACCGTCAGAAGGAAAGTTGATAAAATAAATTAAAAATGCTGTATTGTTCGATACATATGCGTACCGAACCGAAAGCACTGTATCGAACGGTTCAATATCGATACGAGTATCGTTGCACCCCTAATATATATATATATATATATATATATATATATATATATATATATGTTATGTTTTCCGTATGTGTCATAGTCAGATATCATCATTAACCTCTGCCAAAAAGTGTTTCCCTGGTTTCCTTAAACCACTTTACCTCAAACGGTTGCAGTGATGTTGTTATATTTGTCTTGTGTATAGACTCCATAGATCCATTAGTTTTTGATTCTATGAGCTATTTTTCCTGTGGATGATACCTGTCAGAAATATGCTAAAAGATGCTGCTGATCACACTGCGACAGCAGCAGTAAGCATCAAATTGTATGGAAGCTCTGAGTGCTTGGTTAAAATCTAACCCGTAGTTAAAACACTTGGACTTTTCAACCGCATCTTTCTGCATGTGGATGGTTACTATACAATTTATGTGTGTTAAAATGCCCTTTTCATTTCAGAATTAACTCTTAGTTAGCTCTTGGAAACATTGTTCAGAGATTTTGGTGTGACATGATACCATCACACAGCTGCTGAAGATTTGTTTGGCTACACATGATGTGAAACTCCTGATCCACCACATCCCAAAGGTGCTCTGTTGGCTGCTCTGGTGATTGTGAAGGCCATTTGAGTACAGTGAACCATAGCCTCAGTTTTCTGTTGTTATCTGACAGGAGTGGCACCCGATGTGGTCCTGTAGCTCATCAGCTTCAAGGTTCAGCTTTTTGTACATTCATAGATGCTATCTGCAAACCTTGGATGCAACAGGTGGTTATTCGAGTTAGTGTTGCCTTCCTGTCAGCTTGAAGCAGCTTGCCAATTCTCCTCTGATCTCTGATATCAAGAAGGCATTTTCTCCCAGAGATCTGCTGCTCTCTGGATAGTTTCTCTTTTTCGGGCTATTATCTATAAACCCCATAAATGGTTATGTGAGAAAATCCCAGCAGATCAGCAGCTTCTGAAGTACTCAGACCAACAGCTGTCCCACGTTCAAAGCCACTGAAATCACCTTTCTTCCTCATTGTGATGCTCAGTTTGAAATTCAGCAGCTCGTCTCGACCATGTTTCTGTGATTAAATGGACTGAGTTGCTGCCATTTGATTGGCTGATTAGATATTTGGGCTAACAACCAGTTGAATCTATTTAATGAAGTGGCCTGTGAGTGCTGTTACTTAAGGAAGAAAAATGAATAATTTGCTTGGACAAACAAACCAAATAAGCTAACAATGAATGAAAAACTCTATTTAATTTTTGTTGATTATGTTAAGTTAGTGCAAACTTGCATAAATGCTGCAGTGCTGATATTTACCCTGCATGTATGTGAATATGACCACACATGCACCCATGCACGCACACACACACACACACACACACACACACACACACACACACACACACACACACAAACACACACCCACACACACACACACACACACACACACACACACACCTACACACACACACACACACACACACACACACACACAAACACAAACACAAACACACACACACACACATGCACACAAAAGACAGTCTGGACCAAAATGCTCCATTTACCTCTGTTTGACACCCCTCATCGAATTACTGAAAAGCACACAACAATAACACCTTACAACACACACACACAGTCACACACACAGTCACACAATTGGATGTGCTGCGATCAAACACACAAAGATTTTTTAAATTCTGTCTCTTCTCAGCTTTGTTTAGCCTCAGCCTGCTCCTTTTTGACTCCTGATTCCAGTTTCTCCACACCTCCCTCATTTCATTCATCCATCCTCTTCTCATTCTCTTTGATTTGTAGCTGCCTTTTCGGTTCGATGGATCGTGTGCTAGGGGATTTCGGAAAACTGTTACTTTATGTCAGCAAATACTGTATGATCCTGACTTGCACATTTTTTATGTATGCTGCAACATCCATTTAATTTTCTAGTTACAAGCTTTATAAGCCAAAATTTCTCATTCATTCTGGTTTCAGGATGTGGCTTGGTGATAGGATATCTCACCCTTTTACCCAGTGTTGGGTACAACTAGTGCTAGTTCTACCCAACACTGAAAGCCTTTGAGACAAATAAGTCAGAAAAAAAGGATGCAGTAAAAGACAAAAAAGAGGGGAAAAGAAAAAAAATGAAATGGCTCAGAGAGGATCGTGGCTAGAGTGTTAGAGAGGGAATAATAGCTTTGCTGTACTGACATTAAAGGTGCAGGAAGGAACCTTAGAAGTGTGTGACAGGTGAGCAGCAGTGAGAGAGGGTGAGTGAGACGGGTAGAGTGGGAGCTAGAGAGAGAGCGCAACTGAGAGCGAGTGGGAGTGAGTGAGAGAGAGAGGCTGTGTGCTGCACCACATCTCTTTCAGTTCCCCTGAAGGTGCGCTTTTGGTAAATGTGGCTTCCCTGCTGAGAAAAAACAACAAAAAAATAAAAATAAAGAGAAGCCGGAGGAGCTCAAAACGAGCAGAGCGTCCAAAAACTGAGAACAAACATCAGTTGACGAGGGAGTCGGAAGAGTGGGGGGAGAAAAGAGAGGGGGAAACTGGGGCACGGGCACATTAGTAACACGCATTAACAAAGGACCACCGAGGAGAAGAAGTGAGGAGACACATGGGGGTGGGGGGTGCTGATGGCAAAAAAGTGCGATGGGGCACAGTGACAGCACCTGAGAGTGACTCCTCTGCTTTGTTTTGTCTGTCCTTGCTACCCTGTCTCCTTATCCCTTTCCTGACCCTGTCCCCTCCTCCTCATCCTCCTCCTCCCTCGCGCTCTCTCGCACATGCTATCGCTCGCTCTCTCTTCCCACAGTCAGACCAGGGAGAGCGCAGCGCCTGGGTCGCATCTCCATCTCTCTTGTTTCTCTTTCGCTCCTCTGCCATCCTGCTGCACCCTCTCCACCTCCACTTATTGTCATTCTGCAGCTGAAACCCTGTTAGGAAAAACAAAAACCCCCCGGCTCTGCATCAGAGGCAAGACACAGGAGAAGGAAAAACCAGCGGGGGAAATAGATTGGGGATCCCTCACAGAACTGAGGAGTCTTTGTTCTTCTCTAGCTTTTGATGACTGACCTGTTCTGCTGACTCTCCTCTGAAAGGAAATACTTAAAATGGGACACTTGATTTGAGCACAGAAGGAAAAAAAAGAGGAAAAGCTTTTCTTTCTTTCTTTTTTTTTCTTGCCGGTTTATCTTGCTTCACAGAACAAAGTGGTGCACATGGAGAGGGAGCATTTGCGAGAGAGCGACTGAAGACTGAAGTCCATTTACGAGGAAAATAAAAGCGAGAGACGAGGAGAACCCGAACAGAGACTGAGCTGAAGAGTCAAACAGAGGTTCCTTTCCCCTCCTCACTCCTTGTCCCGTCTGTAGTTTTCCTCTTCGCTCCCCCGACTGAAGTCCAGCCATGCAGGTGTCCATCGCCTGTACGGACCACAACCTGAAGAGGGGCAATGGGGACCACAGCAAGCAGAGCGCCACCAGCCCCAATGTGGTCAACCAGGCCAGGGCCAAGTTCCGTACCGTGGCCATCATCGCGCGAAGCTTCGGCTCCTTCACGCCACGCCACATCTCACTCAAGGAGTCGACGGGAAAACACACTGGCATGAAGTACAGGTGTGTTAGAGTATGTGTGAATAATGTGCACTAAAGAGAGGGCACCTTTAAAAAAAAAAAAAGAAGCAATAATTTGTTTTCTTGTGTGTCCGTCTCATTTACTGTATCCCAATATTTTTCTGTTATACTTACCTACAAAAATGCCCTCATATCAGTGGAGATGTGTCTATATTCTTTAATCAGTTTCAGTATTGACGTGACATTTGTGTTTTTAGCACTTTGGTTCCCTATTTCTCCAAAAATAGGGACCCAAAGTTTTCAGATAAAGACTCTTTAGATGCATCAGCTCTTATTTAAAAAACAACAACAACAAAAATGATTGTTGTCTATATCTGTAGTGACTTTCTCTGCTTTTAATCGGAAGCACCTTCTGCCAAACCTGTGTTATATTTGCTGTGAGCTTGTGCTACACTTTTAAAAATTGTGATCTGCAGACTCCAGACTGATCAGTAAGTCGTGCAGAAGCCGCTCAGCCTGACGCGACTCGTAAATATAAACGCCGTCGTCTACGTGCCGGGAGATTACCGACAGCTACCGCGGGTTCATTGCCTGTTCTGTCCATCGCTCTGACTGCCTCGCTCCTTACAGTTCATTTACACTTCCTTTATGTCTCACACATCGTCTCGCACACATCTTTAAACCTCTCCGTCTTCCTCTCAAATGCTGAAATTCTCATGTCTCAGAAAGCCATGAATGGAAGCAGAGTCTTCTTGCTCCTGCCTCTCTCCCACACACCTAAACACTTTTCTGTCTCCTCTTCTCTCGGCCTCTCTGTGGTGTGCAGAGACAGCTCTGCAGTGTGGGCAGAGCGTCTGAGTTGGATTTGACCTCAGCAGTATTGCCGCTCAGCTGACTTGTGTGTTTGACTCTCATCGCCCGGAGCTTCGAATCTTATGTAAAATATGGTGGCATCGCTTCATTTCCGAATCTCTGCGGATGACGGCGAAATCGAGCTGAAAAGCACGTGTCAGAGGGTCTGAAATGACTGCTGGTTTCTGTGCGCGTAGCGATGAGACAGTGATGCACTGCGTTCTATTAAATAAAGCTGTTTTTATAAAAGTCAACACTGTGCCAAAGCAGAAACTCGATCTGGCAGCGATTTTGCTGCAGTTGGTAAGTGTGTGGCAGCTGAAGCCAAATCAAAAATCTGCAAACGTGGCTACTTTTCATGCTCTGATGGTGATGAAAATGGTAATCGATGGAGAAAAACATTTTTCCACTTCCAACTGTGAGCAAAAGTGCACGTTTTTTTTCTTCTTCTTTTATTTTTTTTTTCATTTTTTCGGATGGAAAGTGTGAAGGTATTGAACCATTGTTAGTATGAGTGATTTTATTCAACTTCAGCAAACATCAGTTGACAGCTCAGAGTTACAGTTTACTGTGAGGGCATCTGGATGCCTCGTTGATTAATTGTGACATGGGTGTGTTTGCTTTGCACATTGAAAGGTAACTGAAGTCTTCCTCACTCCTTTTTTATCGGCCAGAGCTGCAGAGAACACACAAACTGATTATCAACAAAACATAGTGGCGGTACTAAATATTCTCTAATGCTTAATGATGTTTGGAATAACGATGTGATGATTTATCCTCTAGTCTATTAATCGTCATTCTTTATCCTGGATATGTTGGCTTGAGAAATTGTAACACTTTTCAGGCTAAGAGCTCCATTACATACTCACTGGAATATGAACTTGTCTAGACGCCGGGTTATGTAAGTGGGTCGTGATACTGCATGACCAGTAACTAGAGACAGGTCATACGTCACCCTGTGATGAACACCTGTGACGCGCCTGAAGTCAAATTTGCAGAGCTACACTTGGCAAGGAAACTGTGTTATTAACATGAAGAGCCAAAGGACTCTAAAAACATTATCCCACTTAAGCTTTACAGTCATAAACCGCCACAGAGATCACGCCAGCGTTGTTTACCATAGTGCCGCGTCAGCGCTTTGATGATGTGAATTTAGACGCTCGCAGTAAGCTTTGCGAAGCTCAGCGACTCACCTCACAGCGGGGGTCAAACGAGTATTGATTGAGCCGCCTTGAAAACAGACGTGGCTGGCAATAGCGCTGACATTACTGTGATGTCAGTAATTACAAGCACTGCAAATTAATTGCAGTCATTCCTTCAAATCATCAAATGAAGTAAACTGAAAAAGAAAATCCCAACATGTTGAGGTGATGTGGAGAGCTTACTGTTGTGGGTTTACTGTTAACGTTCTTCTGCTGCTGATGTGGGAAGAAAACAAGCAACAAGCAGACAGTCGGCTACAGTGATGCCATGAGAGTAGTGTTGTGTGTGTGCCAGGATTTTACGGCTTTAGTCGTGCTTATGTCAGCACAAATATGCCCACAGTTCAGGCAGAGTGTGTCTGCGTATATATAATATATATAACAGCTTAACAATTTAGTTTTTCCAGTTCAACTTTAAATGGAGCTCTGTACACATCTGCACGCACTCCCTTAAACATGGCTCCCTGTACAGGAGAGTGAGCCATATGCCAGCACAGTCATCCTGTCAGTTTGTCTTCAAGCTTTCAGTTGACAGACGGTGGTGAAAACATGACTTGTGACAATAGACGAGGACAGGCTAGAGTTTCTTCTCACTGCTGCACAGAAACAATGAGCGGAAAGATGGAGAGAAAAGAGGAGAGAGATGGAAACGAAAAGAGACGGAGAGACGATACCAGCGCGAGTGCTAATCATTCCACGCAGCATTGTCTTCTCCTGACAGTAATGCTGATGGACAGTATGGGAGGAGATAGTCCCACACTGTCCATCTCTACCACTCTTTCCCATCTCTCTCTCTGCTTCTTTTCGTTTCAGGAAGTGAACCCGGGGTTGCGCACACCATCTGCTCTGGCACTGCAGTGTAGGTGAAAGCATGACAACAAGGAGAGGTGTTTCATTCTCTGTGTGCACCTGTGCGTGTGTGTATGTGCTCCTCACGGCACAATAATACACACACACTCTGCTGCCGCTGCAGGCCTTTAAGTGTTTATTCCCTTTAAATACAAAGTTATTTGTTTTGTGCCTCGAACCACAAAATAAATAATCATAAATGTCTTTGTGAATTGTGGTGAAAAAAAAAGTCAAAAACGATCAAACTAGCACAATGCGGCTTCTGTTTGTTTTGTACAGCGCACCCACTGGGCATGTCCGCCTTTGTAAAAGATCGACGTAACCACTGTGATGTCAACTGTTTTGAAGCCGCTGCCTTTTGTGCTTATTTTGAAACTAAATACGATGATATTTGGATGAGAGGCTCGAGCTCGGGAGTGATCAGCTGATGCTAAACCGAGATGAGATGGGAAGGTGTTAGAAGCAATTTACTGCAAAACGCAAAACATTTGACTTTTATTACAAGAACCAAAGGAATGAGGGAAGTACACCAGTAAATATACTAGTCATAGAGATCAAAACTTTTTTTTTGCTCCTACAAGACTGTAAACAGAACTATTTCTATTCTGTTGGGATTTACTTGCTTTCATAGCTATCCTCAAGCTGACATTTGGGGAACTTCAGGTTTTGGCTCATTGTTTTTAAGGTTGAAGTTGAATCTTGGACAGGTGAAAATTTAGAGCGGGTTTGTAGTGATACCAGTAATTTAATTTAGTCCTAATTTAATTCAGTTAGGACTTGTACAGAACTGCTTAAGTGCATCAATACTTGCCTTATTAATTCATTAGCTGATGGAATATGTTGTCGTCGTGCCGTGTGCAAGTCTGACTGAGTAGAAATCATTAGAATCATTTTTGAATAATTTCAGACACAGGGACATGACTGACTTTGGAGACAGAAAAGGAACACTAAACATGGAGACAAGAGATAAACATAAAGACAAGGCTGACTAAATGTGGAACACAGGCATGGAAACGGAAACCTAACAATTAGATGACAAAATGAAGACCTGAAAACACAATAGTACACAAAGCAGAAACACAACTGAAATAACCAGAACCAGGAATATAAAATAAATATAAAATAAATCAGAATGTAAAGAGTCTAAATACATAAACACAGAGTCACAGACCCAGGACCATGACAACATAAAGTAAATATGAAAAAGTAGGAGAGATTTGTAACTTTTGTAACTATATGTGGTTGTGAAAAGAAAGGTAGGTTTTGTTTAAAACATATTGTGAAATGTCAGGTATAGCATTATGTCCACTGGCAGGTGAAGTGACTAACACTGAATATCTCTTCTTCATGGCACCTGTTAGTGGGTGGGTGCAGGTGAACATTTCATCCTCAAAGTTGATGTGTTAAAAGCAGTGAAAATGGGTGAGTGTGAGGATTTGATTGAGTTTGACGAGGACCAAATTATGATGGTTAGACTGGGTCAATCTGCAGTGGTCAGTATCAAAAGTGGTCCAAGGAAGAAACAGAGGTGAATTAGCAACAGGGTAATAGGTAGCCAAGGTTCATCGATGCATGTGGTGAGCGAAGGCTGGCCCGTGTGCTCCGATCCAACAGACAAATTACTGTAGCTTGCATGGTTGATGCTGGTTCTCATTTAAAGTTGTCAGAGAGCAAATAAGGAGCTGCATAGCCTCAGACCTGTTGGGGTGCCCGTGCAGTCCAATGCAGAATTACCAACAATGGGCATGTGAGCTTCAGGACTGAGCCACAGAGCAATGGAAGGAGGTGGCTTGGTTTGATCCTGCTTTCTTTTATAGCTGGGTGAATGTGCATCACCTACCTGGGGAACACCTGGTACCAGAATGCATAAAAATAGTTCAGGAATGGTTTAAGAGAACAGCAATTTCCCAGATCTCAATCCAATCAGGCATCTGTGGGATGTGCTGACCAAACAAGTCTGATCCGTGGAGTCCCCACCTCACAACTTACAGAACTTAAAGGATCTGCAGCTAACATCTTGGTACCAGATCACAGCACACCTTCAGGAGTCTAGTGGAGTCCATGCCTTGATGGGTCAAAGTGTTATGCCTAGTTAGTGTATGATAAGCAATCATATAAGATGAATTTGATATAAAAAAATAGGCAGGTTGATTTGGCTAAAATTAATAATAATTAGCTGTGTATATACTTAAGTTTATTAGTACAGGAAATTCTGTATTACAAGCACAGATCCAGCTTCAGCATCAGTACTAACACAGACCCATTACAGCTTCAGCTCTAGCAGATTAACTTGTATTTGCCAATTGCCATGCAGCTCAGCCAAAGCTTTAATTTTCCATTACTGCATGCTAATGCTGATATTCAATCATCTTAGGATTCTAAATGTTTGTTTATATAAATCTCATTCTGTTTAGTATAGGTCGACTTTGTTCTACACCAACAGATGGAGAAAACTGTTTTAAAGGAGGGGGGTGGCGTTGTTGTGGGAACAGCAGGGGTGTCAGGTGTGACTGTGAGGTAATGGCAAATGGTTTACAGGACTCACGGGTCTAGTAGGAGGCTCCCTCAGCAGAATTTGGCTTAGGGCTCCAGGGAGGTGAGGACCAGCTTTGAGTTTCACTTTTGTCACAGTGCATGGCATCTGTTGGGCACCCTCCTATTTCTTTGTGCAGTCATTTCAGAGACATATGTGACTTTTAGTTGTGAAGCTACCGTGGAGCTACGGATTGGCTCAGAGGAGCATGGAGAGGCAAAGTCAACACTATCTGACAAATAAGCCTCCACTGCAGAAGCTGCTATTAGAAACATTCATGACTTTAACACCCTAAGTTGAACGGTCACATCACGAGCATGGAACATCAGCACCTCTCCTGAAGAGAACTGATTTCGTGAAGTAATCTGCCTGTCTTTTGAAAAACCCTGGTGTTCTCTGCCCTGCTGTTATTGCAGAAATGCGGAATCTAAACAAGCTACCGCCTTTTGCTCAGAGAAGCTCTTCTGACGAGCGGCAGCGCGGCGGGAGGACAGAGATACTGAACAAACAACAGTGTTAGATTGTTTTCTTTTGGAAATGCCGCGCAGATCTAAATTTGTGACGTGATCAAAGCAACATGCTGTTGATAAAGGCTGAGTTCCAAGGTTTTCCTCCTTCTGACAGAGAGGAAGTTTTGGATTCACTTTGAATCTCTATGACTTATCTGTCCTTAGGCCTCACATTTTGAAGAGTATTCTGTATTCTCCCAAAAGAACACGTGTAACAGAGGTGGGATCATGAAAAGCGAGCTAGTATTTACCTGAAGTGACTCTAGCTCTATGTGGTTTTTCAACAGCAGCTGTCCCTGCGTTCTCAGGTCACTGAGTACACACAGGGAACAGGATGCCACTTTATACTGTGTTTTACCAAGCGTGCTACCACCTCAATGCACCAATTGCTCTCAGGATGTCGAAGGAGTTGCCCAGGCTTCATGTTAACACTGTATCTCACCTCGTGCTGAACCAATGTCCACCCTGTGCTTTGACAGATGTATTTGAGGACACACACACACACACACACACACACACACACACACACACACACACACACACACACACACACATACAGTCATGTGAAAAAGAGTTATCTCAGGACTCTTTGCAGTCCTGTGAAAACTGAGTACATCTTTACAACCTCCACAGCAACTGCTAATATTTTATTAGCAGTGCTAATAAAATGCACTTGATTAACTGATCATCATCAAGTGTGAGCACCTCTATAAAAGCAGAAGTTTTGGCAACTTGCTGGTCTAGAGCATTTAGGTGTGTGTTAACAGAGCTACAATCTTCCCAGGAGTGGACGGCCCAGCAAATTCACTCCAAGGTCAGAGGAACTACAAATACTCTGTACACTGAAAAATCTACTTCCCTCTAAAATCGAATAGGGTTGCACAACTTCTAGAACGAAGTCCTTCGGACGGATGAGACCAGACTGGAGATCTTTAGCAGTAATGCACAGCACATGTTTGAGGATTGTTTTGCAACTACTACTGTATACAAATGTATTCTAGAGTCAAATGTGAGTGAGGCCCAGAATGCTTCATGCAACAAGCACAGCAGCAAATCTAAAACAGAAAAACTTCGCAGCATTGCAACGGCCTAAAGTTCAAAGTTCAGACCTCAGCCTGACTGAAATGCTGTGCATACATGAATATTAGGGGTGCAACGATACTCGTATCGATATCGAACCGTTTGATACAGTGCTTTCGGTTCGGTACGCATATGTATCGAACGATACAACATTTTTAATTTATTTTATCAACTTTCCTTCTGACGATGCTGTCTGTGTTGAGCGCTCAGTGGATCTGCGCTCGACAGTGCAGCCTAGGCGGAGTAGTCGAACACAGATTCACTGAGCGCAGGGCAAGCTAGCAGACAGAAGCTAGGCTAGTTGCAACATGGCAAATTGAACCTCCCCCACCCTCATTCAGATCTGGCGTTTGGAACTATTTTGGTTTTCATGTGATGTATGACCCTGAAGGTAAGCGTGTCATGGACAAAAGTAAAACAGTATGTTGGATGTGCCAGCAATGCTCAATTGGTGGGAACTAGTGTGTTAGCGCAGTTAGCTCGTTAATGTGTTGACATCTTCCAGCCCCACTCATGAGGTGATCGCGGTAGCTCGTTAACGGAGATTTGCCGTGTTGTGACCTTAACGTCATTTCAGATTAACGCTGACAGCACCAGTGGGAACACAACCAATATGACTGCACATTTACTCCGACATCATCCTAGTGCAAAGACAAGTGGAAGCAGACAAAAACAAGCAGGCATGCTACAAACTTTACCCGAGTCATTTAGACAGCCGTTAGCACATGATTCTCCTTATGGGGACCTGATATGTTTAATATGCTGCTGAGAATATAGCCCAGAAGAAGCGTATAGTATAGCTTTTATTTTGGAAAGAGACATTTCTCCATAATAAACTCTCTTTTCCAAAGATGAGTGATTCCTCAATCAGATACAGGGCTCGCAAAATCGCTAGCCCGACGTCCTGGGGCTTTTTTCCAGTCGGGCTACCAAAATCTATCTCTGCCCTGCCCGTTGGCCTATCATAGGAAGGAAAACTATATGTCAATGCTTTTGCATTCTTTCGGAAATGTAGCTGGATAATTATGTCATTGGCATCGGTGAGCCACTGTCAATATGTGACATACTGAAATCGCGTTTGAATTTGCGCTTGTTTTTTGCTTTCACTTTGCAATCGCGTGAACTGTGTATAGAAAGCGACAGCACTGATTGGTGAGTGATGATAATTTGCGCACCAATTCCTCTGACATCGTCTTATCAATCGTTAGCTTACTATGCAAACATGACAAGTGAAATCTCCCGCAGCTTAAACATGTGAGAGGTTGATCGCGCAGAGAATCGCTGAGCGTTATGTGAGTGCGTGTGTAAAAGCAGCAGGATATATATTTTAGTTCTGCTGAGCCAAATAAGACAGGTCAGGGTGAAGAAGTGACAGCCAAAGAAAAGCTTACCACAAAACGGAAAAGTTATGACAAATCAGACTATAAGGCAAAAAGAAAGTGCAGCTTTATGGTTTCATGGACAAAAGAATTTCAGTGGCTGCAATATGACGAGCTAAATAACCAGGGCTGCACATAAGTGGTCCGCAGGTGCGCATTCGCTGTCAAAATAAAAACCCGCACAAGATAAGAAGTTGCAACGCGTGTTTGCGTACATAAGATTTTCAGGAGGAGGACAGACATTTGTTTAGAACTCTTAAAGATGTCGAAGAAACTCCTTTAAGCAATTACTGTGATGTTCCTCCACCTCCAAAGAAATGTCAGGAGTCCAAACCACAAAAGAAGCGCGTATTCTCGGAAAAGTGGTTGCAGGAGGTGAGCTGGCTTCAAACAAATGATGAATGCACAGAGATGTGGTGCAGAATGTGCTGTGAAAATTTAATAAATGACAAATTAATAAAAAGGCATGAACATTTTTTTTGTATCGAAAAAATATCGAACCGTGACACCAAAGTATCGAACCGAACCGAACCGTGAATTTTGTGTATCGTTGCACCCCTAATGAATATCTCAGTCAACCTCAACTCTGTAAAGAAGAGTGGGACAAAATCCCTCCATAACAATGTGAGTATGATTAAGTCACACAGAAAACAATTACTTCACCTTATTACTGTTTATATTTGGTTCTTAGAGTTACTGAGTCATGAGGTGTGCTTAGTTTTTCACATGACTGTATGACAGTCACAATACCAAATTGTCCTAGCTCACTGTTCATTGTATTTTTTATTTTGCCATGAATGTGTGAGTTTGAATGTCTAATGTGTACATGATACAAGGAGTTTAATGGGTTATAGCCAATGCCAGGGATGAGTAACTGACACGCAGCAAACCAGTGGAGTGGAAACAGGAAATTCAGATAAACTGGCAAATATTCGTAACAAGAAAAATCACACGCTCACAGAAAGCTGCTTATTTATCAGTGTTTCTGCTTAAAAGTATGAAGAAAAGGGTTCGACATTCACATTTATGTTGGTAGAAAGAAGAAGAGACTGTTCGTCTAAAAAACTGCCACTGGTTTAAATGTTATTGGGCCATATGTGGCACAAGAAAAAAATTTGAAAAACTTGGCAGGAAAAAAAGCTAATTCCCGATGACCTTTCAACATGTGTTGCAATGAAAAAGACATGAAGGCTTTGTGAAAACTGGGCAAGCTTTTGCATGAGCTAATTCACACACTGCTAATTTGGCAGAAGAGGGTTGGTGTCAGCTCAGTTACTGTACATTGCCTGCTGAGAGCTTGCACAGTGTTGTGAAAGGCCGGATTAGCAACTTCTGTAAAAGGAAAAAAAGAGTGTCCATGTGTTGTGGCGTTCTACGGAGGAGCTGTGAAACGAGAAAGATGATAATGAATAAAGGAAGGAATTCTTTGCCTGCTGGTCCCGCTCCAAAACCACCAAACAACAAACACTCAACAGCCCTAACCAACGCATTATCTATGCTTGTTGCTATGGTAATCGTGTCCTCGACTCTATAGTGCCATCATTCAATTTGGAACACTTTAATAGACATCCACACACACACACTCACTCCTGTTTAACATAATTTTAGAGGACATCGCCATGACTAACGCTCATTTCCTGAGACTCACTCTAACCTGAAACACAGTCACAGCTGACTTTAACAACACAGCCTGTAAACTGTCCGAACAGACTAGTTACTTGTCTCCAGAAGGTCGCCAAAAAACCCGCAGATACACAACGAGTACCTCAAGCTGAGGGTAAACAGAAAACGTCAACTGAAGCCAGCTGAGGACTAACAGACATAACTGTGTTGGAAACATGGAGGGGGATATGATGCGATGCGATAAAAGCCGAATAAACAGCGAGCTCTATCGGGTTTCCATTCAAATATTGTGCAAAGTTTGAGCAAATTCCCCGAAACTGCCAAAACAATGCAGTTTAATGTCTGTTCTCATTTACAACCATTATGCAAATATCAGTAATAGCTGACTGAGATAAACAGCTGGTGGCACTAAATCTCCAGTTGGGTGCTATTAAGCAAAGGAAGAAGGATACGGCTTGAAAACTTGACATAGTTAAGGAAGCACAGTCAGACCTCCAATTATGGAGACGTGGGCTGCGTTTTGTGGTTGCTGTTTTTGTTGCTGCTCTTTGCGTTGTCCATATCAGTCAGTGTTATGCACATGCTGACGGCGCTCCTTAAAAGTATGTGGCTGGAAGCGCGCTCGGCGTCGTAATTACTTAAAAAGTTGCTGATGTAAGAGTAGGTGGTGAAGATGTTGTACTAATTGGTACTGATTTCAGCATAACTGGTGATCTAAGAGAAAACTGTGGTTCATAATTTATTATTTTTTTTGTTACATGTCTCCTAAAAAAGCTAAACAAGCCTCACAACTACTTTACTTTCATATTCCCCTAGATCGCTGCTAAATGGCATAATTTAAATAATAAAATACATCTCTTCTAAGGAGCCTTCATGGGGGTTTGACGGGTGGGTTTAAAGTCTTTTCAAAGGTAGCAAAAGCCGCTATTTAAATCGCTCAAATGATGCTGGGATGATTAGAGGAGCATAGAAAAGCAAAAAGAGAGGCAAAAATGAAAAAGAGAAGAAAGAGGTGTGTCAAATGTACAAATTATACAAGTAAATCCCTATGGGTGCTTATCATATTGAACTGTGGGAGGAATAACAAAGTGTGATTGTCTGTGAACTGTTTCTCTGTCCTTGAGCGTCCTGTAAGGCGCTGATAGGAGCTAATATTAATTATAGCGACAGGTCTGCAGCTGAAACTGGCGCTGACTTCAAACCTTTTATCTCATATGTGACAAAAATTTATAAGAATAACAACTCGCTGTGCGTAGCCCTGCAAAATATATCACACAGTCAGTGGCAGCTGACTTTGTCGTTCATTGTTATTCTTTAATTAGATCCCAGTAGCATGCTAGATACTGAGCCCAGTCCCAGCTCGTCACTTTTGGGCATTTGGTCCGGGGCATTTGACAATTTGGCTTTTTTTCCTTTTCTTTTTTCTTTGTTTTTGGAAAAAAACAATGAAAAGTTGAATTTTAAACCAAGCCACCTAAACCTAACCATAGGGATATTCTGTTGTTCTGTTAAATAGGAGTGTCTGTGCATCCATACTGCTGTGATAAAGCAGCACTACTTGACACCTTTGGAGAGAGAACAAGATGTACCAGAGTTGAGAATAGCATGGTCAACTTTTACCCCCATAAAGATGACATTTGGAGACATCTCTTGTAGATTTAATGAAAAGTTTTGACACCTTGGTATATATCAATAAAGATCTTTTGACTATTATTAGAATAGTTTCCAGATGTTTTTAAAGGGTAGCTTCACAGGCAGATACCATTGTCACTAACATCTGATGGATACAAAGTCATTTTGTTCTGTAAGCAGCTCTGATACACGACAGAAACCACTCAGAAAAGGGATGTTCCCGGATGGTTTGTCATTGTTTTTGGTGTTTTGTTTTGGTGTAAGTAAAGTAGCCCAGTATTGCAGGTGTTTTTGGATTGCTAAGGTTCTTATTCTGTTTAGTGTCCAACTGTGTTTTAGCTCATGTAAGCAAAAAAAAGACTTTATTCGCTCTACCCGTGTTATTAGTGCTCGTGGTTATCAGCGTGTTGATCCTCCAAGGATTCATTAGTCCCTCTAGAAGCTGGTAATTAATCCTTCATCCCAGAAACAGGCTTCTTAGCAATTACCACAAAGTTGTTCTCTTTCGAGTTGTTAAATCTGTTTTTGGTTTCTTGAGTTAAAGTGCAACATTTAGCTAATTTTAATGCTTCTGCCATCCTAACAGCAGCAGGACGTTTGCTTGATTTCTTGAAGGTTCGTGCACCAAGTTCACGTAAACCAGGAAGAGATACAGTTTTGTGCAAAAGTTTTGAGTCAGAAATTATTTTTGTCTGTCTTTTGTAATCTTTTAAATTAATAATTAAGCAATAGTTCTCCAAATTTCTGAAGTCTGAAGACTTTCAGAGACTTTCCACTCTGGAGAAACTACTTACAGCTAGCTTGCCTAAGAAAGTGTTATGGTATAAAGGTGCTCATACTAAATATTGACTTTGAAACTTTTTAGAATTGCTGCTTCTTAAAAAAAACCATCCATTTATGTTTGTGCATGTTTCAATAAATCGCTGCACATATTTCACATTTTCCCAGCAAAATATAAAAAAAATGAAGACTAGCGTGAGACTTTTGAAGAGTACTGCATAATGGATAAAATGTTTGCCTGTTAAATATAAACCATGAATAATCAAAGGGTCATTGATTAATAATCAATTGAGTTATATGCTGGTGCTCTTCTTGACCCTCTTCTCCTCTTAATTATAGAAGATACAGGTGTGGAAAGTGCTGTAAGTTTCAGAGGGGACACACACTGTCACTGTGTAAGCTGTAGTGGGATGTGTGACAAAAAGCAAAAATTACTACGCTTCCTTTGACATTGTTTCAAACCACACAAGTTGAAAATTGTGCCAAAAAGCAGAACAAAGCTGTTTGTCTCTCTCGCCTCCAGCTAAAACTCTCTGCATCCTGACAGCCATGCCAGTGTTGAAACCACATGTCCATCAGCCAAAATGCTCTATGTGTGTGTGTATGTGTAACAGCTGATCCCCTCAGGATGCCTGTCTCTTTCACACTACATCTCCTGACAGCTCTTTTGCTGCATTTTCCAGGTTTAACTGTGATTGTGGCCCCGCTGGTCAGGAAATGTGAAGTTATATACATTTGTGCATGGCACCATTTGTCCCTGCTAGCAGCAGCCATAAATCAAACTGTGAATACTTCACCTTGATCTTTGTCAAATCGAGTTCATAATTCAGTATTTGAGAGATGAAAAACAGTATTTTATAAGACACCTTAAAAGATGGGTTCTTAAAAAAATACTGTATATACAGCCGCTGTTGTTTGCGCTTTAACTTTCAACATGCATTTACTTTTTACCTGTTTAATGTGGACTTAAACCGGTGAACAGGTAAATCAGATTTGCAAATCAGATTTGCTCAAATTATGGTTCCAGGTGTAAGAAGACAAAATATGTGATTTAATAATAAACAGCAATGATGGTGGAAATTGTGATCAAACCCAGTAAGAACTTGGACCACTCTGCCACCAGTTAACTTTTAAATAAGCTTGATCTTGTCCAATGACAAGACATATTTCACAACAGCACACTTACAAAAATGTGAGCAAAATGCAGGTATACGAGCACTTAATTGCTCCCTAATGCAGCAGTAAGCTTTGCATTTTGATCCCGAATTGAACTTTTAAATCCCACTCATCCATCTGCAACAACTTGAGACTACTCTACCCTAACCTTTGTTCCACCTGCCATATGAAATATTAAATCAAAACATCTTTAATTTAAAGGGTACAGGATACTTTAAAACAGCTGTGAATTGTTCATTCCTGTTGAGCATTAACCAGGATAGTATGCAGGGTGAGAAGCCTGCTGTCGAAGCCTCCTCCTGGCTGCATCACACTGTCCCCCCGATCTGTCTGCAAGAGTTATTGTGTCTTAAATAACAAGAAAAGAAAAGTGCAGCCATGTTTCATGAAATGGGAGGCGGTCATACTGAGACGATGTGCAATGTGCTTGGTTTTAGATATATTACGGTGTTAGCTTTGAAACAATTTACTTGACATTATGTGAGTGCAGAGAGAATTTTTGTTAGTATTTAACTGCTAAAAGCATGTGGCAACTGCTTAAATAGCTGGTGTAAGCTTATAAGTGTGCTATTTCAAAGTAATTGTGCTTTTAACAGCTTTAGGGAGTGCAAGCAAAACTGTATTTACTCTACGAAACATTTGTTACTTTTATTGCCTTAAACATAACAAGAATAGCTGGTGTTTTTACTGCTGCTGGCTGTGAGTACAGCTACGCCTGGCATTGCAATATGTTTCTATCATTGGTATGTGAGCTGAACTGCACCTTTATTTCACACAACAGTCAGAAGCAGTTCTTTGTGGGCTCTAGTAATTTCTCCAACATGACTTCCACTCTTTTTCTCTCTATTGCAAATCACAGATCCTGGGAAAATGTTAATGATTTAGAGCTTTGCGCTCAAATAAGTGTGGAAGTTTAAAAATCAAAGGCGATAAAAACCTCTGAGCACATCACTCGGCAACCAACTGCTGCCTGCCATGCTTTGATCTCTGGCGTATTGTAATGACAACATTAACATTCAGCTTTTTGAAAACAGCGTTGGCTTCTTTTTGTCTCCCGTACATCAGGTTCGACATTTTGCTGACATGACAATGGAACTGCGCCGAATTACCATCAGATCGTGATGCAGAGAGACGTAAAAACATGACTGAGAGATCGAAAGTGAGGGAAGGTGTTAGACTGATTATTACTGAGCCTGAGCAAATCCTCAGCTTCAATGATGTCTCGCACGTTACTATGTGTAAGCCCGCCTGATTTTGCAGCGTGCGTCAGGGCGCTTGTTCTTTGGTGCCTGTATGAAATACTACACAAATGATAGATGGCTTCCTTTTTGAATCAGAGGTGGGACACACTAATTCATTCGCAGTATTTTCTTTGCAGATGTTCTTTTTATCCTGACTTCAGATGAGTTTCCTGTTCTCTATCTTTCTGTTTTGATCTCCTTTCTCTCACTTTGTCTCTTTGTTTCACTTCCTGTACAGAGAATAGTGGCATTACTTATTACCACGGTGAATGGATGCTACTCAATTCTGCTGTAGCCTGTGAATGATGTCATGTTATCTGCATGGTGGACTCAAATTCACATGCCCAGTATGATATTCAGTCACTCGTGAAATGCAGACATGTTAACTTCAGCACACTTGTGCTTTACACATTTTGCTGATGACTGAGCAGGAAAGGCTCTCGCCTCTACGCACGAACACACTAACATACTTTTCTACATGGGGAAATCTCACTTTGATGTGTCGCTGTAGCCTAAAACATCTGCATGATTTTTGGTCATTTACAGTTTAAATTTAACCCATTTATGTCGCCCTTTTTCCAGTTTAAACAAAATTTTGCAGAACACATCTGAAGTGTTTTTGGGGAGACAATAATGTGATGGACCAGCTGTGGAAGTGACAGAAACTAAAACACGTGAAGGACTGAACTGAGACTTAAAAGAATCAGAGGATTCATGTGTTTTGATTGTTGTGAGTGGAAAAAGATGCAAGCTAATGTGTTTTTAATTGCGTGATTCATATAATACTTCAGATACATGTTTAGCGTTAGCCGTTTGATGCTGATTGTCACTTCTGCAGCTGTTCTGTCCCATTGTTGTCTCCCCAAAAACACTTCCTTTGTGTTTCAGGGGATTTTGTTTTTGTTTTTTTGGTGAGCTTTTGCAGCATTTTTTTCTGTTTCTATTGTGTTTTATTCAACTTATGTTGTGTACATTTGACCTTTCAGAACCGCCGTAGTAAATTGAATGTGGTCAGATTTTGGAGTATTATTCAGACAAAACGAACAATATGAATGGAGGCGAGAAAACCTTGATGTGCATTTTTTAAAATTATTTTTCCTTTGGCAGTTTATAATACTTTATCAGTTGTTCAGTATTAAAAATTAATAATTACAGATTATTTATAATATAAACAAACTCTGTTCCTAGAACACTGTCTGTGAAACACAGAGTGAATTAATGTGTTTAACTTTAATTCAACAAATGCCCCACTTTAAAAAAAGCACACTGCCGCCAAGGCAAAATCTCAGTTTTTCCAGTTTTAAAGAAGGTGATGTTGTTTTCTTGCCTGGTCATTGCTCCACCTCTTCACCAGATTTCATGGATTTCAGACAGAAAGGTGTTGCATAATCTTTTAACAGACAAACAAGCAGCACTGACAGCACACCTCTAGCATGGCTTTGTGCTGGTGAAGGGAACAGTTCAGAACTAGAGTGAAAACTAGAGTAAAAACTAGAAGGGCATTGAAGAGGTCAGCTCACCAAAGACTCCATATAAAAGATGGATGTTGCTTCAGGGTCTAAAAGATGAAGCCAATGTGGAAAGGCTTTAAAACTACATTTTTATTTATTTATTTTTACTGCAGCAGAGGATTCAAAAGAAGTCTAATGTTTAGATCTCTATTAGAAAGCAACTCTTCAGGCTCTGTGATATATGACCTCAAACACTTTCCTAATAAGTTGCGGGCTTCGAACTCTTAATGAATACAACAGAATGTTAATTTTATAAATCGTGGTTCCTATTAGAGTCAAAAAGAACGGTATGCTTTAGAGTGGGCCGAAAATGTGATCGGCAAGTCCCTGCAGCATAAGCATGTAATGCGTGTACTGTGTCAACTTTCAGAACTCCAAGTTGGTAGTGGAAGTGAAAGTGTTTTATCCTCAAGGAAACCGTGACATGGTGAAGAATCCCTTGTTGGCAAACACAGTGCTAAGATGCTTCTTGTAGTTGCACGTCTTGGGAAGGAATTTGTCCCACTCCTCTTTGCAGAAACTCTCTAAATCTTTTAGGTGGTGGTCAGTTGGTTTCATCTGACCACAGCACTTTCTCTCAAGCCTTTGTTCATTTAGATGTCCACTGGTAAACTGAAGACAGGTCTGTCCATGTGCCTTTTTGAGCAGGTGCAGTGTGTTACCGATTGTGTTCTATGTGACTGTTCTCCCAGATGCCTACAGGTTATTGACACGCTCCTCCTGTGCAGTTTTGGGTTGATATACCACCTTTCATGATCGTCCTTGACCGAGGGTCCTTGAGCTCCAGACCGAGGGTGATTGATGGCCATTCTGTATGTCTTCCATTTCCGAATAATTGCACCAGCAATTTTCCCCTTCTCACCATGCTTCTTCCTGAAGGACTCTTTCTAGCAGGTCTTGTCCTGATGTCATTTGACAGCTCCTACACACATAATGACTTGATATCAAGAGACTGTAATTGATTGATTGATTGGCTGTGTGCTCATGTGGAACACAGATTACAAGCTGTGTTGACCTTTAAAGAACATCCCTTTACTTTGCTTTGAGAAACTCTTTAGTTGCTTTTGCAGGAAGGTTTGGATTATTCTTGCACTGTGAAGCCCATGCTGTCAGTCTGCACTTCAATCACATATTGATACTTTTATCTAAAAAAATATTAAGGTGGTATACAGATGTAAAATCTTTATCTGACTGTATCTTGCAATTCAGCAGAGGCATAAACATTTGAGAGATTTGGGTTCAGTTCCCGGCAGCAGTGTTTACTGCTAAGCAAGCCAATCAATCCAGCTGCCAATGTTTGTCTAAGAGGAAGATTAAAAAGTGATCATGTCCTGATTATCACATTATCAAATCCTGCTGTCCATCCAGAAAAGAGAAAAGTGTGAACCTGCAATGTGTTTTGGATGAGGGCTATTGTAATCTACAAGCTGAAGCTTTGAAACTAGAAATAGTACAAGGAAATAATCAAGAAACAATAATGTCCTTTATGCATGCTGATGAATGAGTAAGAGATGTTCCTGACCATATCTGCATATGTAGTGCTGGGGGAGATGAACTGTGTGTGTATGAGGGTGTGTGTGTGTGTGTTTCTATATGAAGGCCATATACAGTAATTGACTTCCGTCTCCATGGAGATGTGGATAACTGCAGGAACCTCTGTTGTGTGGGTTTGTCTAATGCATGCAAGATTTTTACTTGGTGGATGTTTTGTGGCTGTATTTGAAAGAGGCAACTGAGTTGCAGAGTGTGAATTCAATAATTGCATATTGTGTGTGTGGATGCTGTATTGTGATTTCCAGCTGCAATAGCATAGATGGTATTGTTTTCACCTTAAAGAAAAATCTGGCCCTAATACTCAGAGAATTAGCCCACATGATCGTATCACAAATTCAGTGATTGCAGCTTGAACAGATCAGGCACTAAGTGTAAATTTGAATTTCTGGGTTACTGGGTTAGCATGAATCTCCCCATTACAACTGCACACGCTGGAAACCGCATACAACATGTGAGAACACATGCACTGTGACAACAGCAAACATCCAGAATAATAACAGTGATTCTTGAGGAGAGCACGGATGAATTAAAGGGAGACTGAAAGTGCGAGTGGGGTGGAAGGTGTTAAAAGACCACCCGACAGTGTGAGTGGGTGTGATGAGTGAACAGCGGAGGAAGGTATAAAGACAGGTATTCAATCATAGACTGAGTGAAAAACTCCCTCGGTTAATTCTTTAATGCGAAGAAGATGGATTTGTTTCTTCCGTCTCTCGTTTCACATCCAGTTTTTAATGTGTCGACATTAAAGCTGACAGAATAAGATCTTCCTGTGGAGAGGCTTGACCTCTTATGTTCGCTGCACTCATCCTCAAGCAATGCACAAAAGGCAGCTGTGGTTTAAAACCCACAACATCATTGTAAAGCCCTTCTTAGCATCTGAAGGCTTTAACATTTATCTCTTCATGTAGAGAAAGTCTTCTTCTCCTTGAAAACTTACACCTGGAAACTGCATCTTTGGATTTGAGACCGACATTAAAAACTGGACTGATAAGAACTCAGAAACTCATCACTGAAATTAAAAGAATCAGTACTGCTCACATGTCACATTTCTTGGCATGGCTTTATTGCCTGCTGGTGGATTACACGTGCAAACTCTTAATCCCCCCTTTGCTGTCAAAACGGCCGTAACCTTTTGAGACATGGACTCCACTGAAAGTGAGCTGTGGTATCTGGCAACAAGATGTTAGCAACACATCCTTTAAGTCCCGTAAGTTCCAGACCAGGCCTCCACGGACTGGTCTTGTTTGTCCAACACATCCCAGAGATGCACAATTGAGATCTGGGGAAATCTGAGGTTGTGTTGTGCCCCTCAAACTATTTCTGCTGAGTGACAGGGGCATTATCCCCCATCAGAGGATACTGTTTCTATAAAAGGGAGTAGATGGTCTGCAATAATGCTTGGGTAGGCAGGACCCAAAGTTTTCGAGCAGAACATCACACAAAGCATCCAACTGGCTCCACTTGCTGCTGCTTATAGTGCATCCTGGTGCCAGGTGTTCCCCAGGTAAGTGACACACATGAACCAAATGTAAAAAAAGAAACAAAACAAATGATTCATCAGGCTAGGCAATCTTCTTCCATTACTCCATACTTCAGTTAGTGTCTGTTATTAGCAGTTTCTGCAGTGAACAGGGGTCAGCTTGGGTAACCCGACCGGTCTGTGGCTACTCAGCCGCATTTCAAACAAACAGCAATGAACTGTGTATTCTGTCACCTTTATATCAGAACTTTTTCTACAATTTGAACTGCTCATCTGTTGCATCAAAGCCTTTGTTCCCTACATGCATCAATGAGCCTTGTCTGCCAATGACCCTGTGGTTGGATCACAGCTGTTTCTTCCTTAGACCAGGAATACACAACATGACCTTCAGCTTTGGAGATACTTTGGAGATACTTTAGAGATAGCATTCTTCTGCTTCCAACACAGGACAAAATGTTCAGTTGCTCCCTAATATATTCCACCCACTAACAGGAGCAAAGATGAAGTCGGTGTGTGTGTGTGTGTGTGTGTGTGTGTGTGTGTGTTCAAATATATTTTTTCTTTTCCCTTATCTCTTCCTGCATCTGTCCACCTCTCTATCATGCTCCAGTTCCACATGTTAGTGCAAATCCACAGTATTCAGTGAGCACAGCTCGTTTCCCTTTAAAGAAACATGTGATTAGTTCTGCAGACATCTGCATGGAGATACATTTGTGCACACTAATTGTGGCTTTACTAAATGACCCCCTTCTTTTGTCCTGGTTCTATAATTCCTCTATAATTATCCCCATTTCTCCCGTAGTTTGCTGGTGTTGGAAAGGGTTGATGTTGTATAAGTGAGTGTGTGCTTTAGGGTATGGTATGATACACACCATAAGCTTTCTTTAACAAAACCTTTGCACTGTTTTTGAGCCAGATTAGAATTTATTAAATTGCTTACATTGCCTGGCAAATAGGTCAACAGAACCCCAGTAGATATTACATTTTTAATGATGTAATTTTGTTTGTGAAAAATGGATTATAGGGTTCATTAGTGTTTGATCACCCAGCACAGCATTATTCTTTTCATATCACTTAGCAAGCACTTTTTATCTGAAACCTAATTTATCACATTTACTTCTTCAGATAAAGATGTGGTATGAACACCTGGCAAATACAAATACACTTAAGAACTTAAACCTTACGATGGGAACCTTAATACCTTATATGTCTGAAGAGACTGTAATTATCCCCATACCCTTCACTGGATATCAGCAGGTGCAGACTGATGCAGTGGGAAAACTTGAAACAATGAACTTCCACCATGAGGTGGTGAATAACTGTGCTGCAATGAGCAAAAAACATGAAAAAATAGAATATATTTGGATACAACGTGTAATAACATGGTACAACTTAATATTAATCCTTTTTTTAGGTGTTCAGCTAAGGACCAAGTCACACAGGCCAGCTAGCAAACAGTTGTGAAGGAAAAATATGTATCCCTTGACTTCTTGCAAATAGTTGGTTAAGGTTGATAGCCGTCAGTATCAAACTGATTACTAAAGCCCATTCAAGCAGGTATAGAGATGGTCAATGACCATCTGGCAACAACAGGTTGCTCGGGAAAAATATGTTTTCCCCAAATAATTGGTGAATGGTTACTGGGAGTCACTCTGTCAAATTGCTTGCAGTGCTGCACAACTCCTAGCAGAGTGGCTTGCTAACTAGCTAAGCACTAGTAAGTATGACACAAACCAGAAATGAGGACCATTGTGCCTCAAGGTAAAAGTTGCAGCAATTGAAACATGATGGCTGTAGTAGTGAGGCACAGCTTTTATTCTGAAATTGAAGGTTTGTGTCACATTTTTTCAAATTTTCCTGCCGTTTGGCTAGTAGTTAGCAAGTTTGTGCAGAAGTTGGCCCAAAGCTGTGGAAGTAGGGTGGTGTTGCAAAAGGCAGATGTCAGAATAATGTGGCAGGACGCTGTGGAGCTCCTGTTTTTTGTTCTGTTTGGGGACTGGTTTAAAGGATAGCACCAGAGGCAAAATAGAATTTAAACCATGTTCTTCTTTCTGTACATTTTATGAACTCACCAAAGGTCATCTCTTTAGCTCCTTATGTTCTTTATTCCACATGCTGTAGTTAAGTGTGCTAAAGAGTAAAAACAAAGATCATTAACAAATATCATCAACTTAAACTTGCGAATCTCAAATAAAACAGAAAACAAACTGGAACGGAAAGGCTTTTTACTGAGTATAACCTGAGAGTAGGTCTGCTGCAGTGTGCTGCTGGCTCAGGAAGCAATGAATAATGTGGATGGATGCAAGATTTTATTACCGAATCTGGCAACCCATTTGTAAGGATAAAAAGTGAAAATTTCACATATTTTTTTCCTGATGTTTTATACCTCTATGAACTCAGCAGGGAGGTAATCAAATAAAGAGTTTGTAAAGTGTAAAAACCTGCCCTCTTGGCCAGGTCTCTCTTGGAAAAGAGATTTTAATCTCAATGAGACTTGTACCTGGATGAATAAAGGATAATGAAAAAGGTTCTTGACTGTCAGACATATTGTGGTTGCCAAGCAAGACACACATGCAAAATAATTTTAAAGAAAGGCTTGTTGGAGTAAAGTTATTTTTTTATGCAGGATAAGAAACTGAGCATCAGAAGAAATGCTCAGAAGAAATGCTCAGACTCAAAGTCGCTTTTTAAGCGACTTTGAATGGTTGTTGGTGCCAGGTGGCCAGAGTATTTCAGAAACTGCTGATCTACTGGGATTTTCCCTACACAACCAACTCTATTGTTTACAGAGAATGATCTGAAAAAGAGAAAATATCCAGAAAGCTGTTGTTAGAGGTCAGAGGAGAATGGTCAGGCTGCTTTGAGCTGATAGGAAGGCAACAGCCACTCAAATAACCACTTGTTCCAACCAAGGTATGCAGAAGAGCATCTCTGAACATGCAACACGTCCGACCTAGAAGCAGATGGGCTGCTGTAGCAGAATATCACACCAGGTGTCACTCCTGTCAGCTAAGAACATGAAACTGACGAAGCTATATACATAGGCTTTGTGTGAAGGTTGCCAGGTTGGATGAGTCTCTCCGTCTGCAGCAACATTCAGATGGTAGGGTCAGAAACAACATGGGTCCTTCCTTCTTTGTATCAATGCTTAAGGCTGGTGCATTTTCACTTTGCACATTTTGGGCCACTTAGTAACAGCTGAGCTTTGATCACAGCCTACCTGAGTGTTGTTGCCCACCATATCCATCCCTTTGTAACCACAGTCTACCCATCTTCTGATGGCTGCTTTCAGCAGGAAAACACACCATGTCACAAAACTCAAATAATCTCAAACTGGTTTCTTGAACATGGCAATGCGTTCACTACTCAAATGGACTCCGCAGTCACCAGATCTCAGTCCAGTAGAGCACCTTTGGGATGTGGTGGAACAGGAGATTCACATCATGAATGTGCAGCTGACAAAACTGTGTGATGCTGTCATCTGAGGAATGTTTCCAGCTCCTCGTTGAATCTATGTCATGAAGAATACAAGGACCTCTGAAGGCAACAGAGGAACTAATCCAGTGCTAGTAAGGTGTACTTAATGAAGTGAGGTACAAGTGGTGCAGGCTTATTAAGAAAGCTTGATCCCATGGTAAGGAAGCACCACAAGCCTTTTTATTCTGGTGACTATGCTGCCGGACTTACATAAACTAATTCACTTCCATGCTGGACTCACCGACATATCGACTAACTGACATTTATTTTAGCAGATTTGAGAAACTCTGTTGTGTCCAAATAAATCATGAAGTGTTTAGAAAGTATTACAAGGAGCAATAAGTGCTGGAACACAAGTTTTCCTATATATTGAATAATTCTGGTGTGCAGATTTCAGCTTCAGTTACACAGTACTGGATGCATCTTGTTTTGTCAGTTTAGTGAATGCTCGACTTTCCTCACAGTGTTTAAGCTGTAAACCTTTTGCAAAGTCAACCTCAGTTCAGCAAAGGTTAACTTAGTTTGTGAAGAACTGAATCAAAGCGCTGAAGACAATTGTTGATCCTTCAAAGGGACACAGAGGCTTAATTTAAATGGTGAAGCAGTCTGAATGTCAGCCGGTCTCCTTGTACACTGCACAGTATACAGTATAGGGTGTTATCAATTAATTAGACAACCTAGCGAAAGATATATTACAAACAAATAAAAGAAATATTATGCAGCTCTAAGTGTGTTCAGTATAAAGGTTATCAGAGAGATTTAGAACAATAACAAAAACCATAATCTGATACAATTTGATTGGGTTTCCCCTCTGAGCAGTGTCAGTTTACAGAGCCTCAGTTTTTTTTTGTGAGAAAAGACATTTCCACCTTTTTTTTATATCTATAAAAAAGTATAATTAAGAATCATAGCTCATTTCGGTTTTCTTTTTATTAGCACTATAAATATGCAGTGATAACGGCGTGGAAACAGCAGTGAGTAATAATAATGTGCTGTACGCAGAACCAGCCAGGCTTGACTGTTTCTTGGAAAAGCCTGTGCTGGTATATTATGACTTTTACGCTCCACAGCAGCTTTATGACATTTATTAAGATGCTCATTCTAACAGTGTGTGCACTCGCAGTACTGTCTGTGTGTGTGCGCGCATGCAGTTGTATGTGGGAGTGCGTGCGCCTGTGTCCACCAGTTTATGGTATGTCTGTATGTGGCTCTGCGCCTGTACTCGTGTTAGTGGTGTGAGAGTCTGTGTGCACATGTGTTCAATCAAGTCTATAAAGCGATAACTTAAAGAAAATCCCATCAGAGCATTTCTGGTCGGCTGTTCTGAAGGATTTACTGATTGTGGCCCACACACTTCAGTTCCCCCAACAAGCACTGTGATCGCTAGAAAATGTGCTGGCTTTGACTTTTCTCCACATGAGTAAAATTCAATTCATTTTCTGAACTTTGGTGGCTGAAAGTGTCAGTACTATGTTGTGGATGTTTTGAAAGAGATTTTCGACACGCTGAGATTTGTCTCGTTCTTGCTTGCATATGCGATTGTGTGTGTTTATTCAACAGCTTGCAGATTGTTTGCATGCCTACTTTTGTGTCTTGCAGATGCGAGTTTTTGCCCGTCAGGGATTTTTGATGGTGTTTCATTGTGTAAGTTGTTCCACTTTAGTTTACAGCTTTACCCATGATGGAAACCCCTGAGGGTCATCACAGCCTATTAAAGTGAATATATTCTCCTCCTTTAATCATGGTGAAGTGAAACCTTGCTTGCATGTGTTCCATTCAGCAGCAACAGTCTCTTTGGGGAGAGTTTTAAACAGGGTTATAGACAATTATTACTTCTATTTTCCTTCTTTTTTTTTTTTACCAAGTAGAGGGTGGGTGAACTGATTATCTACAATGTGTGTTTACCCCAAGATAAAGCTTTTTCTTTCTCATGTTCTGGGTCAGGCAAATAAACAACTAGCTATTTAGTTTGGGCATCAGACATCATTTGGAGATCTTCAGCTGATTTCTTTATGAGATCAAAAGCAAAAAATACCCCTGGTTTGAATTTTGCTTCTATCCTCTTTGAACTCATCTCCTTGTGCACCTCTGCACCACTTTTCAGTCCTGCTGTTGTCTTTAGAGTCCTTCTTTATATACTAACCACTTGCAGAAGCACATCTGGACTATTGCAGTGAGCGTTCATGTCCAGCTGACCCAACTTTCATGTTTAGGATCATCAGTGATAATAAGATCCAGGCCCCAGCAGCACATCAGGTCAGGTGCAGGGCCAGGTGGTCCTCAGTTCCCCGGGGTTAGACTGTCAGTGCTAATTTCAACTGAAAACTCCTCAGTGAGAAGAATCTGCAGAACTGTTGTTGCATGGCATTGCACTCGTTCAAAGTGCATTGAAAAGTTTAGTTTGATTTGCCAGATTTGGCTCTTTGCAATTTCGTCCCGGGCAGAAATTCAAGTCGCATTTTAAACACAGTGGAGAAGATCCAGCATACATCAGAGATGCAGAAACGCAAATGAAAATGTGACTTCCAGGGAGCGATCTAAAAGTAGCAGAAGTGCTCAAAGCACTGCAGACTGTAGTCTTTATTACAAAGAGTCAAATGTTCTTTAAGTTATGCTGGGAGTACCACAGAAAACCGTACCTTTAGCTTTACCAGATTTACTCCTCACAGGGTAGTCGGGGGAGCTGGAGCCTCTCCCGGCTGTTGTTGGGTGAGAGGCGGGGTACACCCTGGACAGGTCGCCAGTCCATCACAGGCGTAACACAAACAGACAGACACCTACAGCTACTTTAGAATCAGACAAAGGCACATGCAGAGAGAACGTGCAAACTCAGTCGCCCAGCATGTTTGAATCTGGTAACTTTCTGTTGTGAGATGTTAGTGCTTAGCTCTACACCACAGTGCCACCCTGATTAGTGATGTTACAGTAATACAGGCATACATGCAGTTGGTTTTTCTATATGGTCCATTAGTAGTGACAATGTCTTTAGCAACGTCCTTGTGTTTCCTAGTTAAGACCAATAATAAAAACTAATAATAAAAAAAAAACATCTATTTATATTGCAATGGTTTTTAACTGGAATGATAAGTAATAACTGGGACTTCAGCAACACAGAGTCATCAGGACACCTAAGTAGTCTATTTTTGCGTGAAATGCCTCCATAGCCTTTCTCTTGGTCGCTTAGCACCTTATCATTTACTGAATGTAATTTTCTCCGTGCTTTTTAAAGACATATTGAGGTTTCTCCCTTGTAGCATGGCAATTTGATATCATGCATCTCTAACGTACCGACCGTGACCCAGTAGATGAAAGAAATCCTTATGTTTAAATAATTAATAAAGGTCTAGACTAATTGTTTGCCATTCATCGGATGACCATTGTTTCCCTGCTATAGGCTGCATGAATTAGACTGCCTGAATAGGAGATTACATCAACTTTTTTGCTTGACAGCAATGTTGCCTCGTCTCTGTCTTTATAGATTAAAAGATCTCATAAAGGCTGTATGTTTCCATTTGGGCTCCTAATTTTGTTGTAAAGTAAAGTTTGTAAAATTTCTTGATTAATTACTATTATTGTTTTGTTTCAGACTCTCTGGCTTGTCTGAAAGTGTGTGAGTGTGTGTCCATGTATTAATCTCCTTTATTGATTGAAGTCCTAATTAATGTATAAAGCAGCCAATAAGGATTAGTTGAACAAACAGCTTAAAAGAAAACACAACAAAGAGCCTCTTGTTATTGCTAAATGGTGAGTTTTTGTTATTTGTACATTTTAGATAGGGTGTCTACAGTTGGAAGGAAAACATATTTAATTTTTAATTTTACTCGTGCACCCACTTCATATGTGCACAGCTGGCAGTGATCGTGTGCGCTCATTCCAATTCTTCGCTTGTGTTTTCCAAATTGCTTCAGGGACTCGATCTACAAATCATCTGGTGACAACACCACTTAGATACAGTATATCTGGGGTGGCTCGTGGCTCCGTTTGTCCTGTCCTTATGTCGCTGGCTGATCCTCTGCTGCTCGGGGATGATTCTCAATACAGAGAAACAGATCAGCCTTGTGCTCCTTGTCACAGCAACAGACATGCCGTACAGGTGGCAATAGCTGCCATATTTCTAGACATCAGACAGATATGCTGAGTTTTATTTAACAGCTGCTGATGTGATACACTTCTCCTAATTTGTACATCTTAATAATGCACACTGCAAACTCATTACTGTTCCTCTGTATTAAAGGGTTCGCCACATAATCCAAATAATCCCCAGGCTGTGGTGCTCACAGAAACTGTATCACTCTGCAGAAGAAAAATTCCATCTATGATTTCTGAAAAGAGACATTCTGCCGAGGCTTTCAAATGATTTTTTTGATGCTTGCCACAAGGCAAGTGCCATCTGGTTCCATTATATCCCAGTGAAAGCAGACATCTCTACAGTTGATAACCACAAAACTTGGCAACTCGTGCCTGGACAGTGCATAAATAGCACTGCAGGCCAGACAAACATAAAAATAAAATAAAAATAATAATGGTTTGGGGGTGAACTGTTAATACTAGGTCTTGACTCTCTGCCAGCAGCCCTTACAGCTTTTAGGCTCATCTGTATGTGTGCACTCTGGTGTGTCTGACTGACTGTTTGAATCAAGATTTCGGTGTAAAAATGGACTTTAGTGCCCCAGATGTCCCAAATGTTATTTGTTACAGTGTGAAAATGTGTTATTTTGTATGAAGCTTGTTAATTCCTCATTTAGTTGCAGACAACTTCAGGCGGAAATACATGCTAATCCCTGTTTAAACAGGATTAGTGTTTCTCCAAGTCTGATAATGGGAATGTTGCAAGTGACATCCTTAATTTGGATCCAATGGGAATCTGCAGTGGCTGTCATTTTTAAAAGCCTGTGAAGTGCAAAATCCACAACAACCTATTTGAGTTTAGCCAACAAATAATGTTTAATATATATGATAATTTAGTCTGACATGTTAATCCTGCATTATGTTTTTATCATCCAGCAGATGATGCTGGACCAGCTGTTCATGTTAAAGCACAAACTCCTGTGCAAAGCCGGGAGCTTGAACCTGTGCAACAGATTCTCTTGGAGTTAATATGGAAAAAACCCCAAAAACATCAGAGACCCTTTCACAACATTATTCCAAGCACATAGTGATAGAAATCATCAGTAAATTACAAGGTCAGCAAATACACAACGGTGGTGTGATCACAATTTTGTTGTTACTCCAAGTCGGTGAGATGGATATTTTAAAGCAGCAAAAGCAGAGCGACAGCTCTTTCTGGGATAGTGGCGCAGCTGCCCCTCTGTTGGTCTTCCTTGGTCTCTTGTGTTCTGGGGGCCTCTAAACGTCTGGAGTCTTGATCTCCTCCATACCTGCTTCAAGCCCCGGAGGACGGGCCTGTGGCTCCCCACACCCTCTAGCAGATCATTACATGAAGGAACCTTTTAAAAACAAGCGCGTCCATGCTCACAGGTGTACGCACGGGTGCTCACACACACAAACGACACCCTTTTTGGCCCCTACCTCAAAGCACACTGTGCGCTGTCGATATTACGTGCTGCACAATAATGTTTAATATTTAGTATTTACTGTTACATTCCCATATATCATCGTGATGTTGTTTATTGTATTACTCTCGTTTTCTTCTGCTTGTTTTCGTTTTTCTTTCTCAACAGGTGATCCAGGTGATTGATATATGTATTTTTTTTTTTTTGTCTGCTTATTTAGTTGGTTTTTGGGTTTTTTTGCCCTTTATTCCCGCCCCTCTTCTCAGCTGTTTTTTCCCCCTCTTCCTTTCTCCCTTTTCTTTTCCTCATTCAAGTCTGTCCCGTATCTAGCAAGTGAAAATAAAAAATAAATAAAATAAACAATAAAAGGTGAGTCAAATAGACCATTACGGCAAGGCTGGGATGGTCAATTTGGTAAAGTAAATCCGTTGGGCGTCTTTCTTCGCCTTTAGACAATAATTCTGATGGCAAAAGAACCAAACGGGACAGGCAAAAAAAAAAAAAAAAAGCAGAGCGACATGTACGCAGAGACTTGATTTAACTTGCTAAGTTTATAGAAGTGAAGAAAAAGTCATCTGAAACACTAAAACATAAATTTCCGACGCTCACAGCAGTGTACCCCTCTATCCCCATGCTCACAATGAAGTCAAGCTGAAACCATCAGCCTCACCTGGCACAGTGCTGCACTGATCATCCACCTCATGTTTACAGATTTTAAATAATTGCTTTCTTTTTCATTGTTTTGTCAATACTTCAGAGGTTTGTGTGTAATTTGTTGTGATTTGGAAACTAAATTAAAAATAAAAAGACTACCACGTTTGAAAGCTCATAATCGAAACAGATGTGTGTGTGTGTGTGTGTGTGTGTGTGTGTCTGTCTTCTGGCTGGTGCTGAAATCTGTGATTTTCTTTTAATTTTTTTAAACTCAGTAAAATGTTATGTGATTAATGTGGCACATTACAAGGAGACAAGAAGCTCGCTGACGTAATTTCTCTAGTAAATACACTGCTACTAATTCTGGGTCAGTTGGTCGGTCACTCTTTTTGTCTGCTCTTATTATCCACATCTTCATTTTCTCTCCCTCTGCATGGAAATCCGTGTTCAACAACAGGAAAGAGACCTTTTTAATATAGTCACGATCGCAGTGCAGAATCTCAGAGCAGTTAACACAAAAGCATCACAACAAAACCGCCTGTAAGGTGTGTGTGTTTGTGTCTGTGCTCGCCTGTGTGTATGCATGTGTGCCTCTCTGTGTGGGTACAGTGTTTGCTGAAGGAAAATGTGGGATCACTGAAAATCTCATTTAGTGTTTGCTTTGTTTTGCCCCCAGGCTCTGAGTCATGTAGGACCACAGTTGAGGTTCGGGGAAATTAAACCAGAGAGATCTGTTGTTAGACACTTTGAAAAAAAATGGATTCATTTTGTTCTTCTCAAATAACAAATCCAAACAAATTTGCAGTGTTCTGAAACAGTGGGCATGTGTAAGTACATGTATATTGATCTGCTTGTCTGAATGTCTGAAAAGTGAAGCAAATCCACTTTCTCTATTGGCCAGGAGAGGGTGAATCACCTGGCTTTGAAAAAGAAGTCCAAATTTATAGAAATTTATAGAAGAAGGGAAAACATCCCCTTCTAATTTGATTTATGACCTCAATGAAGACTTCCCTCACGCGTTTATGGTCTCCGTTGGGAATTTCAGTTCCTGTTACAGGAAATAGACAATAAAGCAAGCTATGATGGAGGGCTGCCTTGTGATTGATAAGTCATAAGGTGTTAGCCTGCCTTGTCCTTGGTTTTTCCATTAGAGTCCACTCTTGCTTGTCAAGTCTGGTTTCAAAATGATGGGAACATCTAAAATGCCAAATCCAAAGCTTCAAAATGACTCCAGAACCGTCGTTCATATACAGTCTGTCATAAAATTGTACAATATTTCTATTTCTGCGCTGCCAGAAACCAAAATATTGCAAACCAACAAGAAAATATATTTCAGTTCAGGATTTCATCAACAGTCTGTCCTTAGTTTTCACTTGAAGCTGCTGCAGATACCCCCCCCCCCCCCCCCCCCCCCCAACAATATCATAATCTACTGCAAAAAACCCCTCAAGAATAGTTTTTGACAGTAGCGTGAAATATCTGCAGTCAGCACCTCTGAAAATTGAAGGGAAATTGATTTGCGCCTGCATGAGTGGGGTGCTGTTTTGGGATGATGGATATCAGCTTGGTTCAATATGGCAAAGGGAAGAATTATAGAACAACAGATGAGAGAATTACCTGACTCACCAACAGAGGCTCTGTAGCGGTATGGATCATGTTTTGTGGAAATTGCCTTTCTTTCCCCGAGATACTTTGGAAACCACTAACGCTGAACAAGAAGGCCACTTGACAACAACTAGATCAGAGACTTTGGCAGAATGATTCAGGCCTGAGTGATGAGTATCCTTGCCTACGCAGCCAGTCTGAGTCACTGCAGACACACAGCGCTGTGCCCGGTTGTGTCCTTCTGCAACTGTTCTGCTGTGCCAGTAACGTGTACACACAGTTAACGGTGCCTACTGATTTTTACACATGCAAAATTGTACCGGAATCCACACGGCTTTTCATTTCCCTCGCCCCTCGTGAGCAAACGTACAACAATAACACCATTACATCTGTGCATATATATTCCCGGCTCATTTCTGTAAGCGTGAAGCTAATTGTTTGTAATTTGCATTTTAAATATCTAACTTAATGCAGATTTGCCTCAAGAGAAAAATTAAGCATGTATGTATTTTTTCATAACAAGGGGACCACTACAACTGCAATCCTGTTCCAACAGAGCTGAATAGATGGGAGTGTCTGATCCATTATAGCTCCTGGTGGTATTCCCCTATTGTGGGGGCTGAATTACAGTACACTGCAGGTCCTTTTATTATTTCCTTGTACAGCGAGCTGAACTCATTCCTTGTGTCCATGTTTCGCTTGTGTCAAATTTTCTTCCAGTTCTCAATCAGTTTCCCCTTGAAGTAGCTTACAGAGCATGCAGCTTATATACAGAGCTTATCATATCCTCAAGTCATATTGTAGTGGAGAGTATGGACCCCAAAAGTAGACTCAGATGATGGAAGTGATTAACAGAAAACAACTTTCCAATAACCAGCGAATATAGAAACAATGTTCATAAAGCCAAACCAGGGAAACTGGGAGATATTTGAGGAGGAGTCCTACAGATGATAAAAAATAACTGATAGTCCAAAGTCAAAAACGCAGGGTCAGACCCAGGACCATGATATCTTATGTTTCTGGGTCAGGAAGTCCATTAAATCATGTCAGAAAAAGAGTTTGTATTTGTAAACTTAAAGAGTGGAAAGCATGGAGGTCCGTATGTTAGCGCTGTTGACTCACAGCAAGAAGGTCTGAGGTGTGAATCCACCATTTACCTGAGGCTTTTCTGTGTGTCATTGGCATGTTCTCCCCGTGACCGTGTAGGTACTCTGACTTTCTCCCTGCAAGACATGCAGTTAGTGGGGTTCGGATAGTTGCTCAATCTAAACTTCGCATAGGTGTGAACGTATTAGTGACGGGCTGGCACCCGATCTAGGATCCTATTTGTATACATCTCTGTAGGTATATATGTATGGGCCAAAAGGGGAGCAGGGATAGCCCCCCCCCACCCCTTTTCCTCCACCCCCCAACCCTTAACTGGATGGACAGTTGGAACTTAAGGAGTGTTATTATAATGCACAGACATGCATTTATGTACACACAGGTGAAACCTTAAATTTCTTCACACTCACACAACTCTAAAGTTGTCCAAAGACTGATTGGCTGAACGTGCACCTCCTGCTGCTCCTATTAGTCGTATTATTTCGCCCTCATTGCTAGGTGACAGCTTTTATATTGCTCCCATACACAGGCTGCTGCATTACTCTGTCTGTGTGTAGGCTTTAAGAGCTCCTCCCATTACCTTTTTACCCCACCCACTCAATGTTCAAGCTTTAATCGACATTGAATAACCCCACTGCTGAGACTGCTCCTTGGTGTACGCACTAACATATGCCAACAACACGACACTGACCTATAATGCACGGAAACATTTTCGCTCAGATGGACCCACTGGCAGGCACAACATGTGAGCTGATGCAAATGCATCTATAGACACACGCACATGTATGTATAGGGCACACGTGAGCATATTTCCACATAAAAACAGAATTAGCCTCTTTTTTCTGCAATAACGGGCATCAGTACGTTTTCCAATTGAGCTCCACAGTAGTAGACAATATTAGAAAGAAAAAATGAATTATTAATGTGTGTTAGAGCTGCAGCCTTAAGCCTTAAGGACACTACATAACAGTAACATGGAGATCTGTGGTCACACATGTTGGTTGGTTTGTTCCTTTTCTGGGACAAAAGTAGTAAAGAAGTTACAAATATTACTGTTAATTTCATAAAGGGTTTGATAAGGCTGTGGTTTAAGATATTAGTTCTCCAGTGGAGTAGTTTTTCACTCATTTTCAGTCTCGTCCTCCTACCTGACCATTTCCTTGTTTTTAATGTTAAACAACACGACACTGACCTATAAAAAGGGAACCTAATTCATGGGGTGAACCATCTGTGGTTTGGGGCTGCATTTCAGCCAGTGGTGTTGGGGATCTTGTCAAAATTGATGGACTTACAATGAACAAAAGTATCACCTGGAAGGCACATTGATCCCAAACACGCTGCCCTGCAGTGAATGCATACTTGGATAGAAAAACACACAAAGGATCACGATCGGTCATGGATTGACCTCCTCAGAACATGGACCTCGGCAATATTGAACCAGAGTGGGATCATCTGGTCAGAGATCAGAAAAAAAGGCAGAAAAATCCAAAGACGAGCTTTGAATGTCCTGCAAGACGCCTGGAGAACTATTCCTGAAGACTGTGTAAACAAAAGACAAGAAAGGTTGTGTAAGAGAGCTCAAGCTCAGGTGACAAATGAAGACTTTTAAGCTTGTTATACTGTATATCTACTGTATGTTTGCACATGTTTCAATAAATGTCCCATTTTTCTAATCTAAAGAAATGAGATTGGCTCAAGATTTCTGCACACAGCTGAACAAACTTGTGTTCAGTTAGTCCCATAAAAGTGTGACATTTTTCCTTCATTTATTGATTTGGTTCAGGAAAGTTTCATCTTTAAAATGAAGCCTTTTAATCTATCATTGCTCTCTTTGTGACAAGGAATCAGTGAAAATAGGCAACACAGTAAGTCCACACTGCGCGGTAATTATTTAAAGCGGTTTCTATTTAATCTCCACTGACATAATTAGCGCATATTAGTACTTTGCTTGCTTGTAAATGTGCATGTCACACACAAAGCTTATACAGTATCATACATTTTCATTTACTCTTCCTATTTGTATTTATTTATTCATTTTTCAGTGGAGAAAAAATAACTAACAGGACTTGGCCCAGTTACTCTTCATGGTGAAGCTAAGTCGGCAAAGATGAATCGAGGAGTTGGACAGATGGCGAGAACGCAAGAAAAAAAACTATTTAGTTCCAGCTGTGACAAAAACAAAACAAGCTTTAATACACAAAGGAGCACATACAGTACAGTATCTATCCCTACGTTCTGTTTTTTACATTTTCTACTTTGGCTTCACCGTTGAACATGTGATCGATAGTGACGCATGCAGTCTGTAGAAACGTGTAGCGAATTAATGTTTAAAAGATGGTGGCACGTAAGTGGGAGGTGAAAGGAAAGTGAGACAGCAGCGATGTTGGTTTGTGTCAGAGGAGGAGGACTCATGGCAACAATGTGATTATACAGTATGCTTTTAAATGACTCACAACGCTGCATATTTTTAGTTTACATAGTTCAAACCGATCTTTTTCTCTACTGGCAAAACACTTTAATTATATATATATATATATATATATGCATGTTTCTGTAATTACTTTGCTTCATCTAAATGTGTTGTAAATAAAATGTCTTATTTTTTGTTCTAATTTAATCTAGAATTAAATAACTGAGTAACAGAGAGGCGGAAACAAGGTCTGATCAATTTACTGCATGGGACACAGCGGTGTCACCTCACCCCTGTATGTCTGTATGGGGGGGTGGGGGGGGGGGGTGTTCTTTCTGGTACTCAGGCTTCAGACACCAGTATTTTAGGTTAACTGGTGATTCTAACTTGGCTCTACAGTACTGCACAAAAGTCTTGAGGTAACCCTTGTTTCATTATATTTTCTTTCCAGGGTTTTAAGACTTTTTAAAAGTGGTATTGAGCAATAGTTTTTTCTTTTTGGCATTGGCTGCTTTTTCATTCATTTTCAGTCCATTCTTTATACCTGACATTTTCATAAGTTTATTGTTTTGTTTGTTACACTTCTCAACGATCTCTGAGAGATCTGAGAGATGAACCAGTCTACACAAAACAACCAACTTTGCAAATAACCTATTATAATTCTTGCATCTTGAGGCACTTTGTTACTAGTACTCTATGACAAAAAAACAATGTATTTCCATTTTGTTGAATTTACAGCAAATGCCAACGATAACTCAGTTTGAGAGTTTGATTTCCTAACACTTAGCACATCAACTTGCACACAACTTATATCATATCATATATCATATGACAGACTGTTGATGAAATCCTGAACTGAACACATATCATATCTCAGCACAGTATGCAATTTCTCCCATAGGGTTGGCGGATATATTGACTATCGATTGTTTTTACAAGGGCGATTTATTTATTTATTTGCCCATGAGAAAGTTTGCTAATAATGATGGAGCTAATAGAAGCAGTCAACAGAAAAAAAAATAATAGCGCTGTTTTAACAGCACCCTCTTCCATCTGCGAGCAAATGCACCCTCCTCAGAGTGTGCCCAAATGGAGCAATTAATTTACTCAAACTCATAACAGAAAGAAAGAAAGGAAGTAGCCTATGTTCAGAAAATGTTCGGATGGTGGACACATACATGCCCATGCAAGTTAGTCATGTTTGAGTCCTTTGCTCGCACTATACGGCTGCACAAGTGGCACACCGCTTCGGTTGCATCCTTGGGTTTACATCTTTCATCCAGTTTAAAGCCAAAGAAACCCCAAATTGACAACTTTATTTTTTTGGGGGCAATTAGTTCATCCATGTTTGGATCAGTCCGTGCTTGATTACATTGCTCTGCCCATCGTTTATTGGACTTAAGATTGTTGGTTGGAAAGTTTTTACATATCGCCCAACCCTAGTCTCCCATGGAAATTTGAAAAAAAAATCAGGCAAAGACCTGACACAGGACCTGAGAGATACATTAGGCCCTTAAGATCTCCACCTACTGTTCACTGAAGCCTCATCAGAAATGGTCTCAGTGGCTGCCAAGAAACGATTCTTAATCAGGGAAACAGGGAGAAAAAGTTGATGTACACCAAATTACAGAAGATTTTTGATCAAATTAATGAAAGTATGTATGAAGGAGCCATCTACAGCCTAGTGGAGGCTCTGTCATGGACTGGGGCTACTAATCAGCCAGTGGTGGAGATCTTTTCAAATTTTGTGTAATTTGGACACAGAAAAACAGTATCATATCCACATCCCATACTGTTTAAAAAGCATCTGATTGGAAACAGCTTCATTCTTCACTATGACAATTATCGCAAACACAACGCTAATAATGTGAAAGCATACCTGGATAGAAAAACACACAGTGGAACTCTATCAGTCATGGATTGGCCTCCCCAGAGTGTATTTTCATATATGTTTATCACATTTTAGTAAATCACTGCACCTTTCCCCCCATTTTTCTAAAAATATATAAGGAAGAGTGACTCAAGACATTTGCACAATGCTGTAGGTGTGAGTTGGTTTGTCTCTCACTGTATTCATCCCTGTGAGAGACTGGTGTCTTGACCAGGGTATAGCCTGGCTGTTTTCCGTAACCCTGAACTGGACAAGCTGTAAAAAAATAAAATGTACGAATGAAGATGAATGTGAAGGTCAGGGCATATGTGAGAATATGTGGAAAAATGACATGCAAAGGAGTTGATCTGAGTGCTGCAGTACAAGTACAAGAAACTAAAGCACTTAAACAGGGATGTTTCAATTAAGCGATGCCACAGACAAACAACGTATGCTGCCAGAATTAGTGTGATTACTGTAACATTGTAACCTACTTTATCCGGAGCTCAGGTGGCCTTTAGGCATGCATCCAGTGCCTCGTCGTCGTCCCCCCTCTCTCTCTGACATTCTCTTTCTGTCTCTCTTTCTCACAGACTGTTTTACACTCAATGGAGAAGTGTGTCAGCCAGTCTCTTGTGGCTCATTACTGTTTCTGCATATCACGAGAAGCAATTTGATTTTAATTTGCAATAGGGCTGCAAATGTGAAACTAATCTATTTAAAAGATCCACCCACAATATCATCAAACCAATGGTAGACCTGAAATTATTTTGTTAGACATCATCTAATAACAAGAGCAGATAGGCTGCCTCGTGATGCGCTTTTTAAAATCAGTTGTACCTCAAAATAAAGTGTACAGTGTTTATTGATTTGGGTTTTAAAAGTGTTTCATGCATATGAATAAATAAAGAGAAAAAGGTGCAAACATTTCAACTAATATGAATTCGTAAAGTTTTGATAGGAAAGTATGAATTAGTTTTAAAGTGCTTTCCACCTGTTTTCAATATTTTTCACCAGTGGGCATCTTCCTGTAAGTACCAGCGGCTCAGGATGGCAGTAGTTGCACCTTTGCTGAAGGATATCGGTGTTTACACTGTAAATAAAAGTCCACATATATGCAGGCATATGTTGAACTGAAGAGCCAGATGTTCACAGTTATTTTCACACCGTGTATTTCAACACCAAAACTAGTTGGTTAGGTTTAGGAAGTGAAGTTAACTGGCATAGAGATTTTATATGCGCCTCTTCTCATAGACGTCTCCTACATCATCTGGGCAGCTTTCTGTTTATCATTATGACAAATGATAACTGCCTGCTGCGCCCGCTGCAGCAGGGCATATTTATCGGTCGTTTACTTTCAAATTCAGGGAAATTTTCTGTCTGCCAGCTTTTATCTGCTATTTCGTCTAAAATAAATGAGTCCAGTCGTAGTAATAAATACAACCTGATTGGTGACAAACTTAGACACTGCCTCAGTCAACAGACATCTTAGTCATTATTATCATGACGGGATTAAAGCACAAGCAACACTGACACTAAAGTCTATTGTCACATTTAGAGCATTCCCAATGCTTCCGGGCCAATTACACTCCGCTGTCTAGTAAAAACAAACTAATGTTAAAAATGCAGAGTTGACGTACAACCTATTTTTTCTTTCTTTTTTCCCGATTGCAGATCCTTTCACTACTATACTGGGACAGGTAATCAGTGACACATCTGTGATGAGGACTGCTGGCTTGCAGGAGAGAAACAGAGAGAGGCTGTTTTTGGCAGAAGAAGAGAGAGGATAATATTGCCTATAGTGCCGGGGGTATTAGAGAAAGTCATTACTGTCCATCATCAGGCAAATGAAGACATGTTTAAGCGGAGATGAATAGGCTCATTGTTGGGAAGGCTTGATAGATCTGTTGGGAAAAGTGACTGTGGGGGGGGGGGGGGCAGGTTTCATATTTCAATAAATATTTGATGGGAAAGGATGGCTGTATTGGTTTGCATTAGCATGTGCGTGTTTGGTGGTGGTGGCTTGGTTATTTACGTCTGGCTGTAAATGGTTTCATAACTATGAAGAACCATTTGAAAGAAGCTTTTGATGTGGGGGAAATCACTTTCTTACTTCATCTATGGAGCATAGAGAGCAATCGTATTTTCTTCCTCTTTCAAACCTCCTCTCTGTCTCATCTATTATCATCATCACCGTCATTCCTTTATCCATCATGCAATTAAAGCCTCAGAAAGCTGAATGAGAGGACATATTGTGTCAGCTCACCGGGCCGCCTGACCTGATCTGAGAAGTTATGTGTTTTACTGGAGAAAAAAAAAATTCTACAAAACATGCAGATGCTTTTTTGTGGTTATTTTATATTCCCTGTTTCTTTCACGGTACAGTAAGAGCTAAATTCAAGTAAATTTGCAGCTTGGCTGTTATTTAGGAAAGTCAAAGTTTTATTCTGGAAACCTACTCTTTGTTTCAGGATGTGGAACCAGTCCTGTGATTCCTGTTGTTTGGTTCACTGATTTTCTGAAGCAACAAGTCCTCCAACTCAGATTAGTTGGATGGACTGGCATTTATGCTCTACTTTCTAGTCTTGTGTCCATTCAAATCATTTTGCACAATAGCTAGTGTACATGCAGTAGGGTGTTTATCTCATATCTCAGAACCAACCTATAGGAGTGTACTGGAGGCAGGAGTTTTGTCACAGGTATAATGGTAAATGTTATAGTAGAGATTTGTTAAGAGTCAAGTAGAAACGGATCATTTATCCATTCATTATTTTCCACTTATCCCAACTCGAGTCACAGTGGCAGCCAGCCACATGTCCTTTCCCTCAGCCACATTTTCTAGATCCTCCTGCAGGATCCTGTAGACTTTATTCTTTTGGCCATTGCCCAGATTAACGTTGGGACAAAGATGAACTGGTACATCGGAAGCTTTCCCTTCGCTTCAGTTGTCTCTTAACCACAACAGTCTGGTACACTGCCTGCAATACTGCTGACACTGCACCAACTGGTCCACTCCACACTACACCTTCCCGTTAATCTTGTTGTGACAGGCTCTGCTCTTGAATCCAGAAGTATTTCACCGAGAACAATGGCCTCAGACTTGGAGGTGTTGACTGTCACCCCAACTGTTCCACAATTAAAACTGGAAACAAGGCTGTCTGGCTGTCGGTCATTGCATGACTTATATGGTTTGTTTTGTAGTTCAGAGTTTTGTAGTTTTGAGTTTTCTTTAGAGTTTTTCAGGTCAGACTATCAGACGTTATATACTGCAGTGTTTTAGGATGGCTCCACATTACAAACATAGCCCATCATCATTACATTTGCTGCACAAATGCTCTGTCTAAATGAATTGGTGGCTTCTTTAATAGTCATCATGGAGGGCAGTTTTTTGCTTTGCTAGTTCTTTGTTGGTAGATGTATACTCTGTTTTGGCTCAAACAAAGCTTTTCTCTTTAGACCTTAAATAGAGTGCACCTGTATTATCATCGCTCATGGTCGTGGCCAGGAAACAGAGGTATCATCATTAATCGTCAGCAGGGGCATCCACTGACTGACTCAGCACCTCTAGTTTCTATGATCTAAATTCAAATATTGCCCTGAATAAAGGCCTTAACTTTGGGCTTTTTATAAATATCCTCATTTTTTCTATAACTGGAAGCTACACATTTCTATACATTTTCTAAATTGCTTTCCTGTTCTGGGTCACTGGGAGGGCTAAAGCCTGAGTCTGTGAAGATCAGGTGAAAGACTGCAAAATGCAGTTTGCAGTCATTTACAGAAAAAGTTCTGGTCATATTTACAGTACATACGTGTACTTAAATACTGTATTCTGACCATAGTATTAAGAAACTTCAGTGGATGAACTTTGGCTTTGTATGGAAATCATAGACGGGTAAAAGGCAAAGAAGCAGATTCTAACCATATTTCACTATTAAAGGATAATAAAAGTGTAGTAATACAATAAAAACAGAATTTATAATAACTTTTTGTTGCTGTTTACAGAGTAAAAGTAGCTCCTGTTACGTGTTGTTCAAGAGCACCTTGTTCTTAATGTCCTTTCTGGATATTTTACAGGTGTCAGAGGATTTAATGCATCATCTAAAACAGATTTTTATGCCTGATTTAGTATTCTGATACAAAGGTCTCATCGGTAATGAAAAACTTAAGTAGTTTTGACAGGTGGGCCAAAATGAAAGATGCTGACAGCTGTGAATAATGCACTGATGCTGTAGTGAGGCCATGATGTGTTTTAATGAAAACTTGGTTGGATGAAAAAAATTTTTTTTTTTTTTTTTACATAAACTTTCAATGAATAAATAGATAAAATGTTACATTTAGATAAAATCCACTTTATCAGCACTTTTAAGTTCTTGTATGTTATCTGTATGGACTTGCAGTACAGGTGGTCAGAGACTTCAGTAGGAAAGATAAAAGGGATTAAGGAAGTTTTCGATATTTGTCCTGTGTGTGTGTCCTGCTTTAGGGGTTTAAAGAGTTGTGCATGCTTTCATCCCAACTGCTTTTATACAGAGCGTACAGCAGCATGATGAACAGTGGTTCCTTTTTTGGGCTTTCAACTTTTCAGGCTGCAGAACGAACAATAAGAAGTTTTTATATAAAAATGATGACGTAGATTACAATTCCAGGTCAATTATATACTATCCTCTAAAACTACAGTGCTGTAGCAAGTACAAAAGTGCAAGCACAACATATTGTAACAGCTTCCCCCAGGAAAATCATTCACGTGTGTGTTGCCTACAGGCTGATGAATTGGAGCATCTGTTTTATCCCTGCACCTGCTTAAACCCCAGAAGTCAGTATTAAAAGTGTGCTATGAGTATGTGTGTTGGTTGGTGTGCATTTGCATTATTATGTCCAATGGTGACTTTATCTTGATCACACACTAATCCATGGGGACACCGTGGGGTGAGAAATCTAGGTCCCCAGTGAATATTCAACTTGTATATCTGGATATTGCGGACAACAGTTTGGTTGATTAAGGAATTTAACAGGGGGCAGCTTATGTTCATGATTACAATCACTGCAACTAATTTACTTTAATCTTCTTCACATATTTTACCAATCAGATTTGTCAGCTGGGCACAAACACAGCTCCGAAAATTTAGATAATGTTGGTAGGTGCCCACTAGATGTTTAGGGTGGAATCATTAGTTCCCATATCAGCCCTAGAAATGTGCAACTTTTACATTTACTCATCTTTGTGCTGTCCCTAAAAGAATAATTATTGCAGAACTTAAATTATAGGTTAATATTATTGTTATTAATATTTAGTTTTTATGTGTATTTATGCAGTCCAGTGTTTTTTTTAATGCTAAACGGAGCAAATGTCTTGAGATACTCTGCACACTGTTATCAGCGTGTCTTTGATTTGGTGGGTTAATAAGGTTGCAGGCAGCATGCTGATTTGTGCCATAAGAGGACGGTTTTATTACTTTTATACTAAAGGGATGCAAAAAACATACTCTGCAAGATGTATGTTAATGACATCACTAATGAGGCTATTAGAGCTCATCAATAGTAAACACACACACAGTTTTGACACCTTTACGATCTTTCTTTAACCTTTCATGTGTGCAAATAATCCTCACTGCTAGATGCACCGGTGTAGTTTTCCTTTACTCTGCCAACCTGCTTTAACCCGTGTGTCTCTCTGCATCACACTGTTATTAATAACCGTGTGATTTTCTCCTCCCTGCGGATGGAAACATAATATCAAAGGGCAGCTAACCATTATAATCAGCTTCATCATCATCTCCACCTCCTATACATCCATGCAGGCTGTATAGGAGGATTACCTGGAGACCTGGATGAGTGAAATTCATTTTAACTTTTCACAGAGAAATCAGGAAGAGAAGCGTACTGTCAAACTGTCATGTGATTATGTCAAGCAAAGCCAAATTCACAGTCTTGTAAAAAAAAAAAAAAGAGCAGCTTGTTAGTCTCCAGACTGTCAGTCTGCTTGACGTTTTGCTGCATGCACAGGTTAATATCGACTATAGGTGAAAATGCCTGTAAGCGGACACTGTTGAAGGTAAAGTTTGTAATCGGTCAGATTAACGACCGAGTCTTGTCTTTAAAATATTATCCACATCACCAAACATGATGCAGATCATGTTTGGTGATGTGTTCATTCCGCCGAGGTGTTTGTATTTTATCGAGACCTGACGCATGTTTCTTTTTTCCTATTTATGCAGGAACCTTGGAAAGTCCGGACTCAGAGTATCTTGCTTAGGACTGGGTGAGTAGACTTCACTCTGCTTCACTGCCGCGCTTCTCCACATCATCCCAAACTCAGAAAGATCAGGGAATTGAGCGATTAGGTTTGACCTTTTTTCTCATAAACTAACAAACACTGCTGTTGCAAACATGCACATACTAGACCAAATCACTGAGTGTCTAATCAGGTCATAGAGATGCTGTTCTGTGTAGGCTGATGGTAAAATTTCCTTTCTTTGCTCTTAGGTTCAATGTAGTCCCACACAAAACCAGTGGCCTGCATTCCTATTTCTGTCACCATGTAGGGCTCTTAAAACAACAGAAGAACCTTTTTTTTAGGTATACACAAAAATATAACAAAATGTTTTCTACATCTTTTATCGGTTGAACTCCGAGGAGGACTCCTGTTACTGAAACACAGAGTTGGCTAAATAAAAAGCAACAGCAGCCTGGAGTATATAACCCCTAAATCATAAGACAAACAGTATAGCTATACTTTTACCAGTGGAGACAAACTGTATGTAGGCCTGCAAGATAAATGGACACAACTGTGACATAAGCATAACTGTAAAAGAGAACAAATACAGAAGCTGAATTAACCTAAAAATCGAACTCTCGGTAAGAAAACGGTGAGTTTGCTGCTTTGATTTAAGGCTTGACTTCCATTGATTGGAAGGATTTTGATTCGTGACCCACTCTTCCAATTTATTTTTGATGCTTTGATAAATACTGTAGTGGTTTTCACATTCAACTAATAAAGATTTCCAGTTCAATCCTGGGAAGAGACACAAATCCATTTGGGGGTTATGTGAGGAAAGGCATCGTAAAAGTCTTCCGGATCACACACATGGAGCTGCTCGCTGTGGAAAAGAAGAGAGCAACTCAACTATCATCTAATATAATATTAGTGTTAGTGGGTTTTTTTTTCATTTCTTACAAGAAAAATATATACTTTAGGTTATTTGCTAAACATTTGTCCAGCTTGAATGCCAACCCACATATTTAAACACATAACATATTTAATTTCAGTCCAGCTTTTGAAGTTATAGAGAAACTAGAGATCATTACCAACTCAGATTCACAGAAGCTAAAATATTTAGTATTTTTTCCTGTCCAATTTTTTTGTGGAAGTCCTCTGATATTGCACACATTGATCCAATCGTAGTCGCTGCACTCATTTATAAATAAGTCATGTATATTCTCATGAGTCCTTCTCCACCACTAACATCCTACCAGTTAGAAAGGGAAACTTGGGTTTGTTTAAAGCTAAGGGCCGTGCAAATAAAACTACATATAATGATGAAATGCCTTAATTATCTTTAGTGTACCTATCAGAAACATTTTTGCAGCAGTGCATATAAATTGATGGCATGTGCAACAAGAAAATAGTTTGTAACAGTTTGACAATAGTTAAGGAGTACTGGTGGCTCTTACTGTTAAGGTGGTCAAGCAGCGACCATCGACAAAATCATATCAAAACTCACAGTGTGTTTTCTAGAGTAGTAGTAGATACAAGGTGTGATCGAAAAGTTCTGCGATCAGGTGCATCAAAATCGATCTGTACCTGATTTAAGTTTGGCCGATCTCCCAGTAAAGGTCATGATCACGAGCAAGCCTAGCTTTCAGCAGGGCTGCTATTTTCAGCTCATCTGGCTGAAGGAGTGATGACCTCAAGGGTTGCTACTCCTTTAGTCCCGGTCAGATTTTTATTGAAACTTGCACACAATGTTCTTCTAATGGTTTTTCATCTAAACTGTGCTCAGATCAAGGTCACATTTTTCATTTTGCAGTCAATAATTTGTGAATTGTGGTGGATTCAGGGCCAGATGAGCTCCTACATCATTAATGTTCTGGTTAGATTGCTTCCTGTCCCATTCTGACCACAACTGTCCACTCAAAGCTTCAGCAGAGAGCAAACACCTGGCCTGAATGACTCTTGGACGTTCATGTCTGGTGATGAAAGCTGCATCTTCATCTGTGAGTGAGCAGCTTCTTTAGCATTTTAAACACACTTTGTAGTCGCGGTTAAACACAGAGTTTTCTTTACCTGCGTTCGTTATGTTTTTGACACACTGATGTTGTTCCCTAACTATTTGTCAGTTGTCCCAACTTTAGACTTTTCCTGGCTTTCTCATGTTCATAAGACGTCAAGTTGACCCAATTTGCTTTCTTGATTACATTTTCCAGCTGTACCTTCTACTCTGTTTCCAGCCTAAACTGCACGTCTGGTTCAAGACACTGGCTATTTTTAGCCTTACGATACATGCACCACTTGTGATGCTTGATTGACATGAAACAACACCGAATGAAACAGTTTCTAGGTTATTTGAGATGATTCCACTCAAAATGTGCTGTGGTTATTTTTACTTCACTTAGATATTTCCCGATAGAGAGCGCAGGAGGAAAGTTTCTCTGTGCTCGTGTCTCGGGTTAATATAGATCCATAAGGCATTAATTTTTCTTATGGACTTTTTTCTCTCCTTTCACCCAGGCTGGTTGAGGCAGACTGCCACCCACCCAGAGTGTGAGGTCTCTGCTTATTACATTTTTTTCTCCCAAACACTTTCTTAAAGGTTTTTTAGTAGATTTTAACTAAAGCAATCAAGATGTAATTGAAGACTTTCTGTTTTAATTCAAGGTCTTTAACAAAAGTGTTGTATTAACTGTTTAAGAATTACAGTTAATGCAATAGCAGAAAATGCCATTTAAAAGAATGAAGAAGCTTATTGAATTCATCAGTCAGAATCTGATGTTTAAAACAAGCATTAGGTATTCAACTGAATTAGAAGCAGCTTCCTCTTGGCAGCATGTAGAAATAAATAACAATAAAAACAAATCTAAAAACACCAAAACATTCCAATGTACAGAGTTTGTTCTGTACTATCATGATCTTTGTTCTCCACTGGCCCCATTTCCTAGTTTATCTCCTCTTTATGTAAAAGGATCTTTACTGTTGTAGGTTTAGCTGCTGAGGTTTATCATGTGATGCCATGTGCCCATTAGTCAAGAATGTGGGCGATATGGTGGTTTTTGTCTGTCACTGGATAAAATCTGTCGCAAAGAAGGTTGCTGCATCAAAAACCTCTTAGATCTTGCTTTGGTTGCAGGAAATTGTCATAGTTGTCTGTAGTTTCTCATGTTTCTGTAAATACCCACTAACTATTAGCCCAGCGGTAGTAAAATTTGAGAAAGTTCATTGCAAAGTGGAAGTGGGATAGGTTCACCTTCAGAGTAAAAGTTGCACGTTTGAAACATGTTGGATGAGGCGCTTAGGCACAGCTGTTACATTTTTTGCTTAATCTACTTTGCATTGTCTGTTTCACAGTTTCGCTACAGCTCCGAGAGCTGGAGGGTGATTAATTTGGTGGCTGCGATATGCTAGCTAACAATGCAATCACGTGGAGTATTTTGTCAGCCTGCTGGGGAATACTCTTTTCCCCCTGGTGTCAAGTGGTTGCCAGATGGTCACAGACGACTCTCTAGGCTTGTGGAACTGGAGCCTCATTCACTTGATCCTACATTGTCTCCATGGTTGTCGAACATTCAAAATGGCGGATGAGTTAACGTGGCTAGTGGTCACGTGTCTGCAAAACCTCAAACCTTCTGTTGGGCGACAAAAATTACTGCAAAGGCTAAATCAGACGTGTAAGTTTTTGAAGCATCATTAAAAAGTATCTCATGCCATTCATACTGTATATTAAGAAGTGTTTATGTGTAGTATACTATGTATATACTATACAAACATGCTCCACCTTTTATTTTAAGGTGACACAACTTGCTGGATGCATTTTTTTTAAAATAAATATGCAGTTGACACAAAATTATTTTCCAGGGACGCCTTTGGGTGCAATGCAGAACTTTTATTTGTGTGGCTGTAAGGTTTGGCTCCTCCACAGGACGATGCTGAGGGCTGCTGCCTCAGGTGGTTCATGGAAGATTGAGATGTCTGATTCAAACTGGCTGAAATCCACAGTGCAGAAAAGGTCAGCATAATGCTATCCACCTGCCACACGCTGCGGGCAGGCCAGACATGATGCTGGCAGGGGAGGGGGGGAAGAGAGACGGCAAAGGGCAGGATGCTAAATTGTGTTTCATTGTCACACTTGATGGTAGAGAAAATAGATGAGGATGTAATGAGTTTACACTGTGAGAGACTTGTCTGTAGCTATTCTCATAGCTCTACTGTACTGTCAGACCAAAGTTCATCAGAACGGAATAGGATGACACACTCTGTCAGTCGTGTTAAATCATGGCTGTCAGTTTGCAAAGTCATGACGATGCCATGGGGGATACATAGACCTTTGTGAACATGTGGTTTAAGCAGTTGAAAATGTTTTTACACCTGTTTACTGGCAAATCCTGAGATCTCATCAGTTTTAAACTGTAAATAATCCTGGTTTTCACACTGAGACATTAGATCCATACAGATGAGTTAATCATGTCAGTTTCTAAAACAGTGATTTTATCTTTGCTGCACTCTAACCAAGGACCCAGGGCTGCTTTTAAAAGTTAGAAACTGCTCAACTTGGCCAAAAAGAAGTGTGTTTTAGATAAAGCGTCCAAGAGTTATGTAACAATAAAGGAGCAAATTGACCTTGACACGGAGTGGCTGACTTCACACTGCAGCTACTGCAAAAATAATGACTGCTGCTGTGTTTAAGATTCAGAGCAACACTGCTGAGGTGCACTTAAACAAAAGAGGAGGAAAGCAACATTTTCGATACATTTAAGGTGTAATTGCAGTACTGTAAATAGAACATAAATAACAAAGTAGAACAATTTCAGTTTCCATTACTAGGATAGATCACTATTATATTCAATTTGCTGAGGTTATTTTCTTCAGATAAATTTTACAATTCAAATATTTGGAAAAAGAGTCATTGTCACCAAAATCAGGTTGTGTTAATGTTTAATGCAGGTATTTGATTAAGAACATGATTTTTTTTGTAACTGAGGGATTCGATTAAGAACACTTAGCATAGCTTGTTTCTCTTCCAAGCTCCTTGTGCTTACTCAAAATGTAAAAGATAACCTGCACCACAGATGAATTAGCATTCCCAACAAGTCCAATTCCCAGGGACACAGTGCAGTTTGGAGGGAGAGCTGAGAAGACAAGAACGGGGAAAGTCAAGAAAAAAAGAGGAAAACAAACAACATAACTTCTAACTGTCTTTGTTTAGCAGTTTTGTCCTTGCTCCTCCAGTCCCCATCGCTTACTCTGTCTTTATCTCTGTGGACCGCGCTTCTTCTCTCCTCATCTGCAATCCTTTCTCCATCCAAACTCTCTTTTAACACTAGAAGGATGTGGAAGGATGAAATCTGGAGTGTGCAGTGAGAGCGTTTAATGACATGCGCGTGTGTTTCTGTGCAAATCTTTTAGGCACTTTTTAATCCAAAAGATGTGACAAATTAAATTTTAGCTCATCTGGTCAATGAGCTAATGAGCATGGTAAGGTGTCCATCTTTCTGTCTACAGTTGTCAAGAAATAATTACATAACATTATAACATTATGACTACAGACAGGTGAAGGGAATGACACTGATTGTATCTCCATCAAGGCACCTGTTAGTGGCTGGGCTATATTATGGAGCAAGGGAACATCTTGTCCTCAAAGTTAGTGATGTGTTGGAAGCAGTAAAAATGGACGAGCGCAAGGATTTGAGCGAGTTTGACAAAAGGCCATATTGTGATGGCTAGATGACTGGGTCGACTGGGTCAGCGCATCTCCAAACTGCTGCTCTTGTGGGGCGTTACTGGTCTGCAGTGGTCAGCATCTATCAAAAGTGGTCAAAGGAAGAACCGTAGTGAACCAGCAACAGGGCCAAGGTTAGTTGATCTGCATGGTGAGCGAAGGCTGGCCCATGTGGTCAGATCCAACAGACGAGCTGCTGTAGCTCACATTGCCAAAAAAGTTTATTGGTCATCACAAAATATATTTGGATCTTAGATATACTTAATCATAAAAAAGAATTATTCTCTCAGGACACTCATAAAAGGCATAAAAGTTCATGATTTGGATTTTCATGAAGATGGGAAACTTCAGTTATTTAGAAATTGTTCTGCAGTCCTCAGTTTAAGTTTGCTCAGTCTCGCTGACACACACTAGTGTGCAGGGGCATTTCTGTTGCAGTCCTGTTCAAGTTCTAAAGAACTGAATTGAAACTCCTTCTCAGCACGAGTATGCAGAAGCTGTGTGCCTGTGCAGTTACAGCAGGCAGTGCAATGATCACACCACCAAACAAAGCTCACTTTGCAGTGTTTTCAGATTAATCTGTCTTTTATCGACGTGCAAACAAGTGGGAAAAAACTGTTCATTAATCCAACACTACTCAGCGAGTTCTGCCTCCTATTTTTCCTGGCAGCCTTCCACAATAAGAAACCGTTTACACAATCTCGCTGAAGCTGACAGTTAAATAGAATCTGTTTATTAGTATCTGAAGCTCAGTTTAATCACTTATTTCCATCCCACTAACAATTAATCAACCTGTTCCACATTCAGTCAAAGCCTAATGTCATGTTAGCTCAATTTATATTCACATGAAACTGAAAAAGTTACAGACCGTGTAACGACTGTCTGCAAATGTAAAAACCTCTCACCAGTTAATGGAAAATGAATTGATTTTTTTTTAAAAAGGTGATTATCACAAGTGAGAGACCTGGAGTGTGGATTAACTGATAGGTGATTAGTGAATTCATCGCGTCCTCTCAGCGTTGGCTGTCTGCTGCTGCAGATAAACCATTATCTCTTCAGTCAGTGAGAAAGCTAACAGAGTGCCTATAGGGGTCTGCAGTGGCCTCGCTATGCTGTCAACACACACTGGCTCCAGCAGTGCTGATTGGTTGTGGAAAATGGAAAACAGAGTGTTTGTGGAAACCTATTTTTAGTTGCTGACAAAACCAAAAATAAAGTCGATGCAGAATTCATGATCAGCATTATTTGAGTCTTCAGCACTTCTGTGTGAACCCAAAAACTTTGTAATCTGTCATCTCGCTCATAGCACACAATCCAGGACCTTTTTTCCCCCCTTTAAAGCCTGCTGCACTGATGCGGCACAATTGATTGATGAATTCTTAAAATGGCTATCCTGGAAAATCCTGCAGCGTTTAAGACAGGAAGAGGTTGGACCTCTGTGTGCGTGTCGCCGAGATTAACAGTCCACAGCTTCTACAGCACATTCTGTTTTCTACTTTGACTTGTACTTTAATGCAATTCAATGAAAATGATCACCTTCATTAGTTCAGCCTCAGTAATCAGTCATACTTCGCCATGCAACACTTAAAGTTTCCTCCTACTTTTCACTCAAGTCCTCTGTGGCTGTAACCTTGGTCTTCAGGCAGTGATATAACCACTGCCAACAAACTGCATCTGATGATCTGAGCTGGCTCTTGCTGATCATCTTACGAACAAGAGACGAGGCAGTTTATGACAAATGCCTTTTTTTAAGTTCCTGTATTTCTAGAATTTATATATATATACTTTCTTATGTTGTTGGCTTGTTCACTACCTGTGAGCCACACTGTAGCCAAAAGAGTAGACAAGGTAGAAATAGATATGGATTTAACAGGAGACGAAGGATGGAAATCAATAAAACTTGGGCAGGAGACAAAGGCATAAAACTGGAATGAAAATAGGTCCAAAGGAGTCTGTGTGTGTGTGTGTGTGTGTGTGCGTGTGTGTGTGTGTGTGTGTGTGTGTGTGTGTGTGTGTGTGTGAGAGAGAGAGAGAGAGAGAGAGAGAGAATGAGAGTTTTTCTTTGTGTTTGTGTGTATGTATTATAAAAATAAAAGGCACCATACAAGGTATGAAATACAGGTCAAAATACCAAAAAACATGCATATCTAGATATGCATAAATATGCATATGCCTCAGTATGGAGGTTCATATCCATACATAAATATGGTTATTAACTGATTTTAGACATTTAAATAGCCCCACAGTGTGTCGTTGGAAGGACCAGGGGATTTTTGTTAGTTTAATTTACTCACTTCAAACTTTACAAACTTTCAGTCAGCCTTTCCATTTGCAGCCAGGAAGGTTCAAAATACTGAAAAGAAGAGTAAAGAGGTCGGTTTAAGTGAGACAGAGAAATGCTTCATCTAAATTTGTGCCATCCATCACACTGCCAAGCACCGGACTTGGGTCCACTTCTGAGAGATTTAGGTTAAAAGGACTCACACAAAGCTCTTTCCACAAAGCTGCTTATATTCTCATCATATTCCTCCCCTTTAACTTCTTCTTGGGATCGTATTGGTTTATATTGGTTTTACTTGACCTGCTTTTTGAAAACAAATTCTAATCTGATAGAAAAGGTCGAGGAAGCCGAAATGAGAAAGGCATTTAGACTTATTTCTGTTCCATCATTATAAATGTTACCGATTTGTTTCTTGATGTGAACACTTTTTAGGTTTAGAAAAAGGCACTGCAAGGTTATCAGGTTTATTATTGTTGCATAGCAACATCAAGTGACTCTTCCAGCACTTTCCACTGGCAGCTGCAAGAAAATAAAAAGAGGAAAAAAAAAAGAAAGCTTGACTTTTTTCAGGGCTTTAATTTCCATCAAACAGAAACGTCAGCTGGATCTCGGAGAGCAGTGGCCTTGACACTAGAGCTCCGCAGGGTTTTCATCCCACGCTGAGCCTCAGACACAAAGCCCAGAGCAACCACTGGACATCGTCAGCTGTGATTACATTTCCACCATGCTGGAGACAGCTTTAAGGGATGATTGAGCCCACACAGACACAGGCACACACAACGTCCAAATGTCGACACGGATATTACAACACACAGCGGCGAACTTTATGCACACGTGTTGATAAGAAATGACCCGCGCTGTACATACACTGTATAATAAGGATTAGCCCTCATGACTGCACTGCACGTACACTCGAGGCGTACGGAAGCTGCCATGGTAACTTGTGTTAAGGAAGTATAAAGGCAGCTTTTTCCACCCGCCGCTGGCGTCACTTCACCCAGGCTCCACCTCTGCTTAAAAAACTTTTGATGATGATGTATGTTTAAACCCCAGCTTTTTTTTTTTTTTTTTAGCTCCTTATTAAATCAGTTTCATTATGCACCAAAAAGATCCAATACATCCTCTGGGGGTCATCTGTAAGTTAAACCTCAGTGGAGTTGATGCTGCTGCAATGTATGGAATAATGAGCTGTAGGATATCAAAAGCATCCTGCCTGTTGGGAATGAAGAGTTTCTTCTCATTTCCCCACACTTTCTCTGAGGTTTATAAATTGTTTTATGACAGCCGAGCTGCTGAGGTCAACAAGGCCTGAAGAAGAAAGACTGCGTGTTCATGTGGTGTGAAATTGGGACCACTAGAGCACAGAGTGGGCAAGAGAATGACGATATAATATATTTAATAAAAAAGAGAGCAGAAATAGGTGGAGACTAGCATGGCCCAAAGGTAATTAACAAATGTCCTAAGAAAGAGAGTGATCGGTTGGCTAGTTGGTTGGAGGGGTTGCTTTATTAGCCTCATCACTATTGGAAATGAATACTGAGAGAAAGATAGAAGGACACACCATGTTCTCTGTGACTTACTGAAAGTAATGTTTGTACTAAAAATGATCAAAATGTATAGGTCAGTACATGAAATTCACGTGATCCAAATAAAATGTTTATATGTGTTACAAAAAGAGATCAGTGAGTATGAATAGATTAATAAAATCTAACTGATGCTTGTGAAATGTGTTATGCTCTGGATCAGTATTGGCACTGAAATTGTCCTGTGTAGCCCATTGTAAAACTGAAGTTGTCCTGAGACTGAAGTACATAGTTGGACTGTATAGGTCCAGGTGTTTTCAGTCCCATTGTCACAGGTGTATAAAGTCAAGCGTATAGCCATGCAGTCAAGGCTTTGTGAAAGAATCAGTCCTCCTAAAGATCTCACTGAATTCAAGCGTGGAGATGTATTCGGATGCCACTGTTGCAGCAAATCAGTTTACGAAATGTTTTCCTCCTCCGATCAGCTGTGAGTGGTAATAATGTAAAATGGAAATGTTTATGGTCAAGTGGTGGCGTTTTAAGTATGTCAGGGTATTGTTCACGAGTAAAAGGAGAGTTAAGACACTGGTCATTTTTGGAGGCACTTGGAGTAAAGCTGCTACTACTCAGAAAGAGCCAGTTGAGCCAATTTCTGCCAATTCGGAAGGTCTGCTAGGTGAGGTGTTCCTGGCATGTCCTACCAGGAAGAGGCCCTGGGTAGGATGTAATCCCTCCAGGATACCCTAAAGCCTGTCTGGCTTGGGAATGTCTCGGTCTCCTTCAGAGAAGCTGGATGAGGTGACTAGGGATAGAGCGGTCTGGGTTTCTCACCTTAGACTGCTGCTGCCCGATGGATGGATGGATAAATAACCTTAGGTACCACAGTAACTCAGCCATTAAGTGGTAGACCCTGTAAAGGTAGAGAGTGAGGTTGTGGAGAGGTGCACAGTGAATGAAAGTGACCAATGTTCTGCTGGCTCAGGAACTGCAGAGCTCTAAATCTCCTCTGGCATTAACATCAGTACAAAAACTGTACACAAGGAGCTTCGTGGCATGGATTTGTCATACTTTTATTCATGTAGTGTATGAATAAAAGTATTACCAGTGGAAAAGTTTGGGGAGTGGGGGATGGGGTTCAGGATTATTATTTCTCTTGAATTTCTGAATATTTTAAAGATGTTATGTACAACAGATGATAGCAAAAATGTGACCTTTTGTTTAACTATCTGAACACATTGTCTTTCATAAAGTGGTAAACTTTGTTCAGCCTTTCTTAATGCCCTTGTGATACAGTTGCATTAGGTGACTGTAGCTGCTTGTGGGGTGATTGTGGCGCAGGAGTAGAGCTAGACAGAAAGCTCACTGATGCAGTAAAAAGTACGTGTATGAATGTGTGAATGAGACAGGTTGTATAAAGTGCGTTGAGTGCTAAGGTAGACTAGAAAAGTGCTATTTATGAACCAGTCAATTTACAATTTGGTGACCACGAAAAAAACATAATTAGTTATGAAATGTTCCACCAAGGCTTTCTGGTGTTTAGGCTGAAATTGCGATGTTTATTCATGCATGGAATTCAATGCAGGCAACAGAAGACTGGCAAAGTTGTGCAATGCTTAATCACCATTTTATCCGACACGGTCCATTTTTGGAAGTTCCCTTTAGCTCAATTTAGGAAAAAATATGTGATGACAGTTTCCATGGACCTGCTGCCAAACTTCACAGGTGAACTGCCTCATATCTTGTCAGGCAGCCCAGATTTTCTTGCAACTACCAAAATACACATAAGCCTTTCTGCATTAACAGGTGAGCAGCAGACACTTTATTGATATAAAAAGGTGTTCCTGTCTCTCTGTCTGTCTGGCAGAGTGGGACCCTTTCAGATAGCTAAAACTGTTTTGACTCAATCTGAATAGAAAGCTATGTGCATAATTCCCTGAGGGAATGTGCTGAGGATTTAGTGTCTCCTCCGGTTGTGGCGGCTCAGCCTTTTGTCTGGCTTATCGGTATTGTCTGCGGGACAATCGGGACTGTGGCGTCATTATTCTCACATGCACAAGCACATGAGGACAGGGGATGCAAGGTCTTCCAAATATGCGCGGCCGTAGCAAACGAACAGTCATCAGTAAAGACAGAGAGGGCTAACAGGGGCTCGCACTAGGTGATACTTCAGTACTGAGCAGCAGCTCTAAACAGGACAGATTTTTCTCTTGGGAACTTGACAGCCTTCCTCGAATGGTGTCACAGCCCCGGGATTAGTTCTGTTTACTTCACGATGTCAAACAAACACACACACACTGACACAGACAGAAAGGGCTGACAGTAAAGAAATGTTCCCTAACGATGAAATGTCTCTCCCTCTCTTCCCTCCAGGTACATGGGTGACATTTGGAGGACAGATAACAGACGAGGTATGAAACCCTTACCTTTATTTTACATGTCTACTTGATGTCAGTGCAGTCTGCTCATTGATTACACTGATGTACAGTGTATGGCACATTAGACTGGTTGGTGTGGCTTCTTTTTTTTACCTATTAAATAATGACACAACTTTTTTGCCTGTCAAATGTTTAAATGCAATTAAATATGCTATATAGAGAAAGCTGCCTTACTTATGGATGAAACAGCAAAAATGGGTCCAAGTGCACTGATATAGGAAACTGATGAGCCATAATAGACAATGTAGCTTAAAATTAGCAGCACGGTGGCACGGTGGTTAGCACTGTTGCCGCACAGAAAGAAGGTCTTGAGTTCAATTCCACCATCAGGCCGGGGTCTTTCTGTGTGGAGTTTGCATGTTCTCCCCGTGTTTGCGTAGGTTCTCTCCGGGTACTCCGGTTTCCTCCCACCGTCCAAAAGACATGCAGTTAGTGGGGATAGGTTAATTGGAAAATCCAAATTGCCACTAGGTGTGAATGTGAGTGCGAATGGTTGTCTGTCCCTGTGTGTTAGCCCTGCGACAGACTGGCGACCTGTCCAGGTTGGTTGTCTGTCCCTGTGTGTTAGCCCTGCGACAGACTGGCGACCTGTCCAGGGGTGTACCCCGCCTCTCACCCTATGACAGCTGGGATAGGCTCCAGCGCCCCCCGCGACCCTGAAAAGGATAAGCGGAAGCGAATGGATGGATGGATAGCTTAAAATTACACTCATATCATTGCCCACTCGCCGTAAAAAGGAATGGATTCAAAACTGAATTCCCTTTGAAAATTACCAACAAAGTCAAAAAAGGCTGCAGGCCAAGACAAGTTGGCAGCATTCAAGGTAGAATTATTTCTATTTTTTAATTATTTATTTCTTGTTTAAAAAAGAAAAAGATGCAATTTTTGGGGGGGGGGTTTTGAATCAGAATAAATACAGATTGACACTGTAAATGATCCACGGCAGAGGAAGCGACATGTCCGTGCTTTGCAGCGTACTTTATTACCACACGGTTGCTGTACAAACGCAGTCGGCTGCAGCTCCGCAGCTCACAGCCCGACACATACTAACAACAACCATTACAGCAGGACCCAGTACAGACTTTAAGCTGGCGAGGCGTGATTGCGGATGCCGCTCAGGTGCGTCCGCCTCCCCTGCAGTGGCACCGTAGACCACGCCCCGCCACAGACACTTCCAGTTTTTCTTTTTTCTGTGTCATATTTATTTGAAAGTCTGTAAGATCCTGAAGCGGGTGCAGCTGTGTAGTCCTCCAGGAAGGTTAATTCTTCTGACTACAATCCATCAAACAAAATGTCACATACAAAGGAGCAAAAGCCTAATCTGGTGAAGGGATTTTCCATTCTGTACAACAGTTAGAGTCATAGGTTAACCAAAGAACTGTCACTGTGACTGTGGGACATCCTGTCATGACTGCTTTTTTCTGACTGAGTGGTGCCACAGTTAACCTTCAGCACACCATACTGACAGAGCCCTCTAACACCCACAGGCTCAATTACTCCACAGTTTCACTTTGTATTGCTTTATTCCTTTAAAGTCACAGCCTTCACCGAAACCTCAGGTTCGATGAGTTGCGTTGTTTGGATCGCAACACTTTGGTCCACACGGGACAGAAAAGGTCAGCATGATGGCTACGTGTGCACGCCGAATTCTCCTTTGCACTTATGCTGATGAACTCTAACGTGCTCTGATGTTGCCCCTGGGGTCCCGGTCTTGGTCACCGCACATATGCACATATGCACACACTTAAATTGACACAGAAGAGAACAGCGCTCACCCAGGGGTGCGCAGAAGCACCAAGCTTATGTAAGAGTATTATTTTTCTTTCCTTAGGGTTGCTGGCGTTGACTTACTTGGTACCCTCACTCAAAGCTTAGCACCCTTTTCCCCTTCCATTATCCTGAACGTCCGCAGTTCAGTGTCAGTAGCATCACTCAGACACTTCAGGCTGTGACAGCTGGAAGCGTTATGATCAATTCTGGCTGGCTTGTGTGAACGTGGTTTTAAATTTTTAAATCTTCTCTGTAAAGTGATCTATGGTAGGAACGACCAGAAAAAGGAGCTGGTAGAGCAGACAGAGGGTCTCGATGGACATGCAAAAGCAAGAGAACTATCATTACATGCAGTGCTGGTAGGTTAACCAGTCCTCCAGTGCCCTGTTCAATGTCATTGTCATCAAGTCTGCCCTAAATTTGCTAAAACGTCCTCAGCAGGGTTCAGCGTCCCTGTCCTCATTAAGAAATGCACAACAACTGTAGCACACAAACTGAGATAAAAATGCATAAAACACTAATATTTTCCCTTTATTTGTATTCAGAATAATCATGTAATAACTTTATTGATATTGGAAGACATAAATATTAGTATAGATTTTCTAACGCTGGGCAATTTTTGGAGAGCGCTTCTTATCAAAGCGTTACATCCTCGTCTTAACGATAACACATTCCCAGACAGGCAGGAAGTTCGTGGCAGTTAGCGAGCTGATATTGCTTACTCATTCAAAAAGGGCAAAAGTGGATCCATAAATCATAAAGTGAATTTAAAGACGACGTCTCTTGTTCGTGTCAACGTCGATGCAGAGAGTTTGAAAGGGGAGGAGGCAGCGCAGTCATAAAATCCTCTCTCAAGGTTGTGTGGGTTGTATGTGGGAGGCTGCTGCGGCCTTGATTCTGAGGTTGTGTGAGGAAATAATTTTTTTTTAAAAAAGTCAATTTTTTTTCTTATTATATTCCCTCCATCTATGGAAATTCATTTGTCTTCCACCTTTTGTGCGCCTGAAGAAAAAAAAAGGGGAAAAAAGGAGGAGAGAAGCCTGAAGCCACCCATGTGTTCCTGCAACTTCACAGTGACTCAGTGTTTGACTACAGGAGGAGGTTTTTATTTTATAGACGTGCTGCTTCTGCAGTTTCTGCCTGTTTATTTTTTTAAAGCATCCCATCATTTGAAGGCCCTCGCTCATATTCAGTTCATCTGAAATGCCTAGAAGTCAAAGCAGAAGTGAGTAAGCAGTGATGCTTCAACACCACTGCAAACTTTCTGACTTCACAAATGTCACTTTCGGTTCTTTGGCAGCGACTGGCCTGTTAGCATGTTGTGAGACTCGTCATGAATAAGCAGTCACCCTGAAACTATCGCTCATGTTCTGGTTTAATTCAGTCTGTCCTTGTAACGCTCCCTTCTGCATGTTTCAAACTCTACCAGCAAATAAATATCAGTTTTAAGTTGTCACCACTTTGAAGTTATGCAGTCCATCTATTAGCTTCTTACTTACCTCATCCTTCATCCTGTAGCTGTTATCTTACCTAAGACCTCCATTCGTTCACTTTCCAGTGTGGCCAACAGTTCTGGCATGAGGTTGCTTCCCTGTTTGCACTCAGCAGAGACCAATAAGGGAAAGAACATGCTTTTCATATTCTCTGTAATCCCTCTTCCCCAAATCTTTCTCTCCTTAAGTGACATCTCCTTTCTCTAACCTCTCCATTATCCAGCTCCATCTTTTTATTCTGCTCTGTTTGTCTGATGGCAGTCCAGGGCTCAGAGACTGAATGAGCCATTTTGAAATGTGGACACTGTTATGTCCTTCCTTTATTTCCTTTCCTGGCTGTTCACTGAACCTTATCTGAAAGCACTGGATTTGCATCTGATGCATTTCTTTAAAAAAAGAAAAACAAGAAAAAATGACATATATGAATATATTGTATCGATGTTGGTTATACTAGGCTGAGAAAAAAACACTTATAAAATTAATTTTCAGATAGGGAACAGAAGAAAATGCTGTTTGCGGTAAAGAATCATTAAAGACTGGATATAAAAGATGGACATGGCTCCAGTTGTGGTTATTCCAACTTTTCCTATTTCTGAGATGATTTTCTTTCTACAAGCTATAGCTGAAATAAAAAAACAAACAAAAATCTATTTTACTTTAATGTAAAATATTATTTTATTTTAAAAAATTAATTGAACTTTAAAATGCTGCACAGGATTTTTCAAAATAAAGTGCTCTGCTACTAGAAAGAGGTGCAAATAAGAAATAAATGGAAATAAATTTTACCTGATGGTGGTTCCGAAACTTTTACCTAAACAAACAGAAGCAAATGCAACACATTTATGTAACAGAACAAATTTCAGACTCGTTTTGACCAGTAATGAGACAATGACCTTCTTTGTTTTCTAAAAATGCTTTGATCCTGTCAGTGCTTATACCGAGGCTCACACCAAGGCTCCTGGCTTTTGGTTGTCTCTGAACTCTGGTTGGATTTAGCTTTAGCTACTTTTCCCCTTTTAGCGTCTTTAAAATGTCTCTATTTACCCAGATGAGGGGATTAGGCGTCTGGTTAGGTTTGTCATTATAAACATTTTCCCGCTAACACTTTTTTTATCTCAACTCAGAGTGAAGAGCTTTTGTGCTAACAACATATTAGCATATAGCTGTGAGTGTGATCTGGGCCGATTAACAATCAGCCAATCTCAGACCTTGGCAGGTAGATCGGGACGCCTTCAGTGCCTAATGAATTTTTTTGATTTCTCTGTCAGGTCCACTTGTCACTCTAAAGCTGGTGACGTCCAAAATGCTGATCTTGAGGCAATAAACTAAATGACTGTTGTCATGGTAGTACGTGTGTCTTTTAAATACAGTCTGTAGGGTGCACCAATCTGAAACACTGGATTAGTTTTTTTCAGTCATGTCATAACATCATTCATGTATGGATAACTGGACAGATAACTGAGAGAAAAGATTACAGGATTTGATTTCCTCTCTGCTGGTATAAAGGCCAAAGATGACTCCCCCAGGTGGTTCTGAAAGTGTTTGCCACTGCAACACTAGAATAAAGTCAGTCAGCAGCTGCACTTTTCTTCTGATACGTTGTAGTTTTAGCAGCTAAAACTACTCAGTATTATATTGGCAGGAGATGAAGAATGCCTCTCTCTTTTTTCTCCTTAAGCCTTTTCCTGCTGTAGAGGAACACCACTTGGATTCCTGCTTTGCTGCTACAAGTAAAAATGCCATTTTAAGACTTTCCACAGCTGGCAATTTCTCCATTGAGAACAGGTGCTGCTGTTTCAACAGGTGATGCTACATTATCTCACCAAGAATCCTTTCTGGGGCTTGCGGTTAACTTTAAAAATGGATTTTAAAGTATAAATGACTGTTTTCAGCTTTGCCTCCGAGCAAAAAGCCCATGTGGGAGCTGCTGTAGCTACAACATCTTAAATCAGTTTACAAACACACTTTTTATTGACTTTTATTTTGCTTCCTTTTGGTCCTTTTCCATTTTTTACGACTTTTGTTTCTTTTTGTGTGTGTTGTCCTTCATTTTATTGCCGTTCTATATTACATTACGTTACACAGGGGATGTGCCTTCAGCATGTTCATCAAGGCAATGTTAGTTACTAATAGATACTAATAAAATCAAATTTACTATCACTGTATCACACAGAGGCTAGGAATGCTATCCCGCTTCATGCTAGTTGCAAAGTGATGGTTGAGGAAGGCTGAAAACATTTCTCAGAGGAGACGTTATCTCATTCTTCTAGAAGCAACGCCTCCACTGTCTGCCATCACACGCACACGAAAACCCACACATACTGTACATGCATTCGCACAAACTCACGCACTTCACGCAGACACGTGAACACAAACACAACACAGCACACCCTTGTGTCACTACAGAACTCCACAGGGAAATGACAGTAAATTCACTTAAAGTCCTCCATGTAATAAAAGTCACCTCGGGGAAATTGGATCTCAGTTAGATGATTTATGGTCACCATGTCTGCAAATTTTAAAAAATGCCACACACAAACACACACACACCGGCACAAAGCATGAATTAACTAAAGAGAAAAGAGCTGATACAGCCGTACATCATGAAGTCGAATGATTTTTCACAGCTAATTACGCTGCGGCCCTACTTACTCAATAAAATCTGAATATGAACAAACTTCCAGCACACGAGTACAGTTCTGCTTGATCCAAATGGAAACGTTCACGGTCGTTCTGAACCACCAGGTGAAGCATGAATATAAAGGTGAGCGTCACTGAGGTGGTTCGCCATTGTGACGTTCACTGTCACATGAGGTTCACGTAAATCTGATAACACCAAGCTTACTGACCAGCCAAGAGGCAGTCTGGCTTCTGAAGGTATTTGACTGCCATTTCTGCTCCTCTGGACGCTCTCTGTGCCTCACTTCAGCTCAGCTTTTCTTTTATTAATATCATGCTAGCCATTTTTTATGCTCTCTAAACCAGATTATGTGTTATTAAGTCGCTCTCGAGATGGTGTGGTCTTTTCTATTTGATATATTGAAATACGCCATTGCCTGTAACGTGCTGCATAAAACTCATTTGCAGTTAAATAATACTCCGAGGAAGCCCTCTGGTTGCAATTCCTCAGCAGTGATTCTTAGATGAAATGCGAAGCTGCACGGGCTGATGATGTGTGTCATGTTTTCCTACTTTGAAAGAGATTTGGGTAAATCTTGGACACTGTATCCGTGGAAACACATGAATATTTAAAAGGAAGATATTGATATGCAGGAATAATGCGGCTCCCTCACGGCCGATTCATCAGTAGGCGCCTGAAGAGGAAAAACATTGTTTCTTTTTGGTAAAATAGAAACTGCAAACTAACCTTTCTGTATCCTCTCTTTTTTTTCATGTGTGTGCTCGATCTGACCGCTTGCCAGGTTGCAGAGCAGCTAATGACGATTGCCTACGATAGTGGAGTCAACTTGTTTGACACAGCTGAGGTGTACGCGGGCGGCAGGTGGGTGATACACAGACCAGTGTTTTTGTGTAATGGGCTGCAGATGTCCGGCCTCGCTGTCACCAAAGTGCTCTTACTATAATATTCTCTAAACTGTTAGAAACTATGTCACATTTAGTGTGATTATTCATGAGCTTTAAAGTCCAGACATTATTCATTCAAAATTGTAGGTTTCTGTTCAGGATTGTAGCAATTTTTGAAATTTCTTGCATGTGTCTGTTCTTTGCTTTTCTCAACCACTGTTACCGTCTCATCTGTGAGGTCTTTTTATTTGTGACCTCACAGATGAAAGTGTATGTCAGAGACCTCATAATGCAACGGCAAGCACTGCAGTTCCAATAAAAAGACTTCTACTAGCAGGAAGTAGTATAATACGTTTTTGAAGACCCTTTTATTACGCCGTCCAGCTGCCTGGTTCATAAACAGAGATGGGCAGTAACGCGTTACTTGTAACGCGTTACTGTAATCCGATTACTTTTTTCAAGTAACGAGTAAAGTAAGGGATTAGTATTGCAAAAACGGTAATTAGATTACCGTTACTTTCCCGTAGGAACGCTGCGTTACTGCGTTACTAAAACCGTGATTTTCTTGCGAGAATGTCTCATGACAGTGAGGTAAGCGAGTGCAACGTTCATGACAACAGCTGTGTGCAGATCAACAATGGATAATATATCGAGTGCAGGGAGAGTATGAGCGTGCAGCGTTTAAAGCGTGGAAGTACTGACCTTACTTTGAGTTTGATTCCATAAAAAGTGACACAAACAATAGTGTCCGCTGTGCGTGGGAAGAAAACTTCTTTTTACAGCGAAAAAAACCCCCCTAAACTTCCAAGCAAGCACCGAGTAGCTACGACGTAATGGGAAACTCACAGAGAAACTGCGGTATCCTTCCACTGACCGCTGCGGCACACCTGCACCAGGATAAACCTCCGCCTACTCTACTCCTGCTTTACAGGTGAAAATAGAGCAAAAGGACCGCTAGTCTTTGACTTTATTTATTTCCTGCTGTGTTTTACTTGCATCTGAAAGAGTGAGTGTAAACACAAAAAAATAATTATATAATTATATATATATATATATATATATATATATATATATATTATGTGCTGGAATGTGCAGAAAATAGGTTTAAATGTTAAACAAATTTCTTCCAGTCAGAGAATGGTGCATATAATTAAAATTTTGCTTCATGCATAAAGTTAAAAGATTAAAACTAACAAAACAAGTTTTAAAAAGAGACTTTTCCATTTGATTACATTTTGTATGATGGATTATGTAGAAAACGTAGAATTGGGCTGAAAGATCTATCACTTTATCACCTATTCAGGTTGTAAATCATGTTTTTAAAAAGTAACTAAGTAACTAAGTAACTAATTACTTTTGAAAATAAGTAATCAGTAAAGTAACGGGATTACTTTTTTGGGGAAGTAATCAGTAATTAATTACTGATTACTTTTTTCAAGTAACTTGACCAACACTGTTCATAAACAACCGGTTTGCGTGCGGGCCTCTCTTGTTCCTCACTGTACTGTGGGCCGATACTGTGGAAGGAATGTTTATGATTTCAAAGTGCGATTTAATAACAACGCTTTGTTTATATTGCCTCGCAGGGCCGAAATCATTCTAGGAAACATCATCAAGAAGAAATGCTGGAGGTATGATTGCTCCAATACTTCTGCCTGAGAGAGAAACATGAAGAAGGATGATCTGTGTGTGTGTGTGTAGGTGTGTGTGTGTGTGTGTGTTGCAGATGAAAGATGCATGAAACTGTGTTTTGGGTTTTGTTTTCTTTTCCAGTGAGGAATTGTGCTTTTGTCTCAAAGGAAAAAAAGGAAAAAAGAACTTTTATTAGTATTAATTCCTGCCTTATTGTCATAGTTTTGTTTTTCTTTTATTAAATGAAGTTAAATGTCTAGTTCATGGACAATACAGACACAATACAGCAGCCTGAAATAGCTTCCACATGAAAGTCTGCCTGCAGGCATTTTTTCCACAAATTTAAATATTCTTTTTATGGACTTATTTAAACATGCTCATTTTTTTATTATTGATCGGCTCTGTAGGAGACGGGGAGAAGAGGAGTTACAGTAACATCAAAAGAAGCTCAAATATTGCACATTTATACGTCTGAGTGCAAAAGAAGCTGCACAAAAAGTCGCATTTTCAGATCATAGTGAAGGGATTCTGTGGGATCACCGCGTGTTTGATATGAAGCCATAACCTTAACCGAATTTGTCTTAGAACAACAGGATGTGATAAGTGATGGAGTTTCCATGCAACAATAACGCTTGCCACTCTATTAAATGAAGCTATGGAAACATGTATTTGCTAATCATTAGGTGGATTAGGCAGATCAGTGTCATGCACTGAGCTGCCTACACCAGTCTGTGAGTGCTGTCATGACAAATGGAAAGAACAAGCGCTCTACTTTACACTTCTTGGTCATATGTTGAGAATTCAGTGCCGGTAGCACTGAATAATAATTATAAAAAGCTGCAGGGCATTTATTGATTTGTCCCATGTGACTAAATTCTGCAAACACTCTCACAGCTCCTGCATTTAATTTGCAAATCTAATGCGGTGAAACCAGAAATCGTGTTTGCTTTTGCTGCCGTGTGAGATGCTGTAGAGTTTAATGATTTCACACAGCGCCAGATGTGAAATGACAAGGATGTCATCAAAACTCTTAAGCAAGACGGGCGTAGCATTTTCCCACCTGTTGCGTGGATAGCTCATTAGTCCGACAGTGTGACTAAACATTGAGGAACAACAAGACTGTGCTTTTGAATAAACAACTTAGCAAGGAGGGATGAATTAAAAATGGGAAAATAGCTGTAACAGACATGGTAGTGAGGAAAGCTGCAATGTAATTAGTCTTTTTTATAATACAGTCTTATATATATAATACAGAGAAACCCCCAACAATCAGATGACTCCTATGAACAAGCACTGGTCACAGTGGGAATGAAAAACTCCCTTTTAACAGGAAGAAACCTCTGGCAGCAAGACAGAACAAAGGACACGTTATTACAATACAGCACATTGCACTAAATTTGCCTTATCCCGCTTTCTCTTTGCTTTCTAGGAGATCCAGCTTGGTCATTACAACTAAACTGTACTGGGGAGGAAAGTAAGTAAGAAACCCTGCAAACTCTTCACTTCCATGATATGAACTGTAATATTTTTTTAGGTTGTGTTGCTCACAAATTCTCAGTAATGTATTATCTGTTTGCAAAAAAACCCTTGCATTGCACTTCTTTCATGTGAAACATTTGCAAAGCCCTTTTTAAATCCTGCATTGTTTACACGAAGGTTGGTATTCGTCTTCTTCTTCTTCCTTTTCCTTTTACAACAAAAATAAAATACAAATAAAATAAAAATATGTCCTCGTGCATCTGCGCTCGCAATACAAGCAAAACAGGGACCATCTGACAAAAAGATAGTAGTATTTGAAGATACCTCGAGGATCTTGGGGTAAATTTGCAAACGTGAAACGATTTTTTTTCTGGGTCACAGAAATAAAATATTCACAAAAATCATTAAAAAAACCCACCTAACTTTGTTCAGATAAATAACAATAAAGCATGTATTTTAGTTAAGTCACTCAAAATCATACAAAAGACAATATTTTCTCCTTTTGTCTCTGCTACATTTATCATTATTTATCCTTAATGTCTTTCAAAGCATTCAAACTTTTGCCTCTCTGCACCAAAGAAAGTTTCCTCGTGTTTTCGTGTGTCCATTTATCTCCGTTAACAACCTGAACGGCAACATGTCACGTAAAGTAACAACCAATGGGAGAACCTTCTGCTGAGACTGCAGAGAGAGAGAGGAGAGGGGATAAAGAAATCTACTTTATAGCACACACATCCAAAACACACACACACAGAAAAGAAAGAGAAAGTCTGTCAAGCTCCAAGCCAGAGGCTGCCCAACTGGGTCTTGTGATAAGGAAAAGGTTATTCTGTAGTTTTCAAGCATTTCCTCCAAACGCAGAGTCTGTGCTACGTCTCTCTCCTGCAGAGTCTGGATGCATAATGATGCTGAACAGCTGAGCGTGCGCTGACCTATTTACTTTAAACAGCCTGAAATGTACATTTGGAGCTCGTGTTTTTTGGTCGCCCAGCGGGGTTCAAAAGTAACTTAAATTGACTTTAAGTCTACAAAGTAAAACCAGTTTGAATTCCCACAATTTCTGGAACTTTTAGAAAAAAAATCTTATTCGGTTTTTTAAGATAAAAAAGAAGTGAAGCTGTTTTTTTTTTGTTGTTGTTTAATTAAGTGCAGTTTATGATTGATGTGATATGTGTTTTATTCAATCAGAGCAGAGACAGAGAGAGGGTTGTCAAGGAAACACATTATTGAAGGTGAGACATGCAAACTTTTTTTCTTAAAGAGTGAAACTGTTTAAAATGAGATCACAGTAACATGTTATAAGGTAAAAGTCTTTCAGTTCATTAACCTTTGAGTGTCCTTTGCCCTCGTGTGTGTGTGTTTGTGTGTGTCAGGTCTGAAAGGCTCTCTACAAAGGATGCAGCTGGAGTATGTGGACGTAGTTTTTGCCAATCGCCCAGATAGCAATACTCCCATGGAGGGTGAGTCAGTGTATCAAGTTTTCCAACAACATCCAGTTATGAAACTAATCGAATCAGCTGGCTCTGGTTCACAGTGTCTGACTTTCAGCAAATGGAACTTTTGGCGTTATTGTGATCGTTTGTAAGATTCATGAAATAGTTGCGTTGTTGCTCCACAGAATCATGTATTTACACTTGCAGAAAATGTGTTAGGTTACCAGTATCACGGCTGAGAACTGTATATAAAAATAATCAAGTATTTGCGAGTAATTATGTCTTTTCAAACATAATTGTGATTTTTGACTATAGAGAAGCTGTCGATGAAATCCAGTGTGCAGAAAGCTATTTTCTGTTTGCAAGACAAATTCAAGAAAACCTCAGAATATCTTGTCTAATCTGAAACACTGCATTCATTTATCACGAGTGTTTGTACAGTGTCTCTGACAAAGAACATATTTACCTAGTGGTGTTAGAGCTACTTATTATTTCTATTATATTGAACTAGAAATGTAAGACTAGTTTTACTCTTGGAAAATCAGTTCTTTAGTATAGCTAAAGTGAGGCAGGCAGGTCTGCATAATTCATTATCAAGAAGTTTCTTATTAACATGCATATTAGTAGTCCAGTGGTTCCTCATTAATCATTATAAATTGATTGGGTACTATTGCTTACTGAGGTAGAGCCCCTTAACAGTGCGGTTTATTTCAGTAGCTTTTTAATTAGTGCTTCTAAGCAGTCGGTAGAGCTACTTTCTTTTATATGAACTATGCTCTGGTTAATATTACATTTTAATATTCCAGTACAAATCTGTGTGACACTGACATGAATGACAGAGTTCAATTAACAGTATTAAAGCAAAATGCTCTTTAAACATTGCATAAGTGAGCTTGTAATAGTGTGGTTTACACTAGTCAGGTCCTGCTGGAGACACAAATCCCCTTTGGGGTTGGATCAGGAGGGACGTCCAGCTCAAAAACTGCAAAATCAAACATGCAGAGCTACCTGGTGTGGTAACCTGTTATGAAAGGGGAGTGGTCAAAAGTAGCTTATAGGGCATCTTTCTCACAAAATTAACACTCCCTATGCAGGCAGTAACCCAAGCTGCCCCGCTGAATCTCTCAGTGAATGTTAATAATTGGCTATAAATTAATTTATGTAGAAGTAAGTGTAAAGATGCATTTGAAAATAAAAAAAGACATTGCACACTTAAAAAAACAAAGTATTTTATTCAGGTAATTATCAAATATATAATTAATCTGATTTAATTTCTGTGTTGCGGTGTCTGCCTCTCTCCTCTGCTCTCTGTTTCACTGCATATGTTTCTTCGCTGTGCTCGGCTTCTTTTAGAACACACACACACACACATACACACACACACACACACATACACACACACACACACACACACACACACACACAGTGAATCAGAGAGCAGGTTGTAGCTGGATGTTTTTTGTCGGTTCTTTTGTGCTTAAGCTTGTCTATTCCTTTATCTTGTAGCTGTTTAGGATCTGCTCCTGTACACACTTATTTTCTTTTGACCTCACTGTTCTCTTCTTATTTAATTCCTTCAGCTTTTAGATGTTTTTCATGCTCGTTGATGCATGCTTTCTTGTTTTTCATGCTTCCCCAGACTTGTTTTGCTCTCTGTTGTGCTATGCCGCCCGGAAATAGATGCAGGTTGCATTTAAATATGAACACAGCATGATGCTACGTAAATACAGAGCAAGGACGACAGGAGGGAAGGGCGATGAGAGGAAGACAACAATAACAAACGAAAGGAAAGAAAGCGAATTGTTTTCTTGTCTTAATCCTGTGTTATTTCCCCTGGCAGCATACTATTGAGTAAGACGTCTGTGCTTCAGGTTAATTATTACTCGTGCAGGGAAAAACAAAAAACTTCATTACAAGTCTTCTTGGTTTGTCTTGATTATATACTTTTGGCGCATGTTGACTTCTACTAACGCGCCATCTTTCCTAACCTCTTTTTTTCTTTTCTCTCTGGGAGTTCTTAAACTTTCTCGCCCAGCATAATCGGTTATCTTGCCAAGTATCGGTTGTGCAGAGTGAAAAACAAGAGTCCTGCCACAGTGAACGATTGCACTATAATTGGAGTGAGCACAAGGCGATGATGAACAACCTTAATGACAGTCCTAATCTCAGTTTTTGTTGGCCCCGACTGCCGTTGGCTCTCACAGTCAGCAGCGTTGGAGCTAATTGCGCCATTAAAAATGCAGTAGCTTGAATGTGATCAGAAGGGCTTTAGTATGTGAGCTTGTTAGTTTGTCCCCGGAGTCGTCAGGGAGGTGTGATGAGCCGTCAACAGGTAAGAAAGACTTGAGGAGGCGGGCGGCCTTGTGAGGGTTTAATATATTTATTTATTTATTTTCGATTAGGTCATGACAGAAACTGGAACAACATGAAGAAGAAGCTTCTTTCAAGGCCGTTTCTCTCAAATGTTGCCTTTTTATTTTCTTAGTCTTTAAGTTTTTGACTGGTTTTAGTTTTCAATCTTTTATTCATCAACTTTTCTGGCATTGTCTTTTCATGTAGCTCGGCTATTGCTGGCTAAAAATATTTTGCCAAGCTCTAGGTCAGGGGTGTCAAACTCAAATACACAGTGGGCCAAAATTCAAAACTGGAACAAAGTCGCGGCCTAACATGAATATTTATTGAAATATATTTATTCCTCCAGATATGAGAATGAATCTTTTCTTATGGACTCAAACACGTTTTGCTGAAAAACTGAATATGGAACAAGCAAAGCTTAATACTAAACAATATATATATTAGCTGTGTAATACCAGTAGGCCAGCTCTAATAGTAATTTGGTATGGCTTCGCAAATGTAGGCCAGAGTTTGACACCTATGCTCTAGGTGTTTCGCACCAATCCTCTGATAATGTTCTGACTATGTTATCGTCATATTCTGTTGAGAAAATGTTTGACATGTCCCTGTCCATCTGCTGTGTTATTCTGGTTTTACTGCACTGTATGTGGCTGAATCTTAGGGGTCACCACAGTTTAGATCTCTTCCTGTCCTCTGCTTCTTCCTCATTTACACCACCCACCTGCGAGCCACGGCCACATCATAGTTTTCTTTGGCTTTACTTTGATCTGCTTGTTCTGCAGCTCTGTGTTAGTCCTTGTTTTAATATTTACCAAACCTCTTCTCTGCATAAGTCCAAGCCAGCACAATCTCACCTCTCTACTTTTTCCCTGAACTCTCTGATCCAAGTTGCGTCTCTGTGATATGTTGAGTCCTAATAATCCATTTTTCCATCTGCCTCCAGCTCCGCCTCCTCTCTTTTCATCTGCAACATTATCTCCAACCTATATGCAGCGAGGGCTTAATGTAACTGAACAATGATTTTTGTGATGTAAACCACCACAGTGGGTTTAAACCAGTGCAGACTTTAAGCTTTAAATCAACTGATTTGACAAAAGTATCCCTGTTAACCTTTTCAGAATTACAGCCATTTTTATACATTGTCCTTCATTTTCAGAGGCTCAAAAGTAATTGGACGTGGCCGGATGTGGCCCGTTCTCTTCTTGTTTCATGACAAATCAGGTAGAGTAAAGATCTGGAGTTGTTTGCAAGTGTTGGTAGCTGTTCACCTTGATATCACTTGCTAGTCTCCAATTCTACAATCACAAGAGGACTTCATGAGGATGCAATCACTTAAAAGAAGGCCAGTTTAGACTTTGCCAGCAAACATCTAAAAGAGTCTGAACAGCTCCGGAAATAACAAAAGTATTTGGGCAGATGAAACCAAGATGAACTTTTTCCAGAAGGACGGGAAGAAAAAGTTAATAAACTGAAGAAAACCACATCATCTGTCAAACATGGTAGAGGAAATGTTATAACTAGGGCATGTGTGACTTACAGTAGAACCGGGTGGTTATTTATTTATTTATTTAGTATTTACTGATGATATGACTGCTGATAGAAGCAGCAGGATGAATTATGAAGTGCAGTCTTGGATTGTTTTATTTTACAATCCACTAGCAGTGCAATAAAGTGGCAAAATTATAAAATAGTGCCTTTGTACTCTTGCACTCTTCTCTCACTACAAATCACAAGCATCTATAAATATTACTGATGATGCTTCTCAGCGAGCAACACCGAAATGCAAACAGTGAAGTAAACACGCACAATTTGTTCGCTGTTGATCCAGCTGACCGATACCTGTCATAATTGCATTTATCCACAGAGATTGTTCGAGCCATGACCTATGTGATAAACCAAGGCATGGCCATGTACTGGGGGACGTCTCGGTGGACGGCCATGGAGATCATGGTAAGCAGCAAACAGCTTTGAGTATAAGAAATGAAGAAGAATGAAAATGTCCAAATAAATGTTTCCTTTACACATTTGGTAACCGACTACAGATTGTATATAAATGATGGATATAGTATCTGGCGTGAACAGTCAAGCCAATGCAGATGTGCCTTTCCAGTGTCCAGCATATTCACAGTATTGAAAATGAATGAGTAATTACAGAGCTGATGATTGGAGGGAAGTTGGGGGGAGAAAGTAGTGACTGTAAAAGACTGAGAGTGAAAAGAGGCTTTTTCAGTAAGTGGCACAGGCACAGCGGCTTCTTCTGGCTTTTGTTTTGTTTTCCTGTCAGAGATAATCCACTTCCTGTTTCAACCACTGGTGCATTAATGAATATATACATGAGGCAGAGAGTTATGAAGTGAACACATGCCTGAAGTGACACTCAAGGACGTAGCATCCATCCCCTCTTATCTCTCTTGGTCTCTTTATCACCCTCCTCCTCCCTCTAAGCACACTGCAATATGTTGACATTCTCCCTCTCTGGCTGTGAAAAAGAAGCAGATATCTTTATAAAGAACAGCAGGCCCAGATGAACACTGTGTAATTTAGATAACACCGCTAATGAAGGTGGCTTTGATTCTCAGCAGTACAGCATGCACACGCAGTTATATGCATGGACGCGCACACAGGCTGGAGGCACATGTCATGGGTTGCAGCGCAGAAGGGCAACTGGTAATTTGTAAGTTGAGTGATGGCAGTGATATTATCCGTGCATCACACAGAATACACTCCCACTTCGACTGTGCTCTCATCCTGACATGTGTTGCACAGCAGGAAACCCACTAAATTAAAGGGTATTTAAAGAAGCAACAATGGCGCTGTTTTTCTCTGAGTAGGTGTGTGTGTGTGTGACTCCTCTGGCATTTGCCTTTAAAGGATCCGTGGAGAAAATAGATAAGGAAATTTGAACATGGTGCCTCCGAGTTGTGATATGAAATATTGATTCGCTGACTTACTGAGAGGCATGCATTTGAATTTGTGCCACGCTCCCACAAGCTGATTAACAACCCCTCCCTCTCTCATTTCCTCCCCGAGTTTATCCCAAACCTCTGTGCTTACGTACCAAATAGCTATATAGCTATAAAATAACAATCTTTTGAACAATATATAAAAGTAAATCCACATGAAACATCGTGATGAGCATCTTTTCTCTGTCTTTATCTCTAGGAGGCTTACTCTGTGGCGAGACAGTTTAATCTGATCCCGCCAGTGTGCGAGCAGGCCGAGTATCATCTTTTCCAGAGGGAGAAAGTAGAAGTGCAACTGCCTGAACTTTACCATAAGATAGGCAAGTGTTTGACAACAGCTTGATCAGTCACATGCATCCTTGTGTCACTTTCCTATCCACTCCATCCAACAACCTTTCTGACCAAGTTGCTCTCCTTCTCTGTTGCTCATTTCCACTGCGCTTTAATCACCCTCTCACGTTTTCACTTTTTCTGACGCTCTTCTCACACATTTCATCTCACTAAAACTCCTCTTCAACTCTCCTGCTGTGTCCATGGTTACAGGAGTCGGCGCGATGACGTGGTCACCGCTGGCATGCGGCATCATAACAGGAAAATATGAAAATGGCATTCCTGAGTCATCCAGGGCCTCCATGAAGGTAAGCGTGAGGGTTCGTCAAAACAAAGCGACGGTGAGAATCAGATTCAAAGCAGTGATTCATGACTTGCGCACTTCAGGTGGTGTCGATATCTAAGACGTGAGACAGATGAGATCTGGGGAAGGTTTATGGAGGTTTGATTTGGACACGCTGAAACTTAAGGACGTGCGTGTGTAATGTTTTCGGTTTAGATGTAACCAGACAAAGTTGCTTCCGCTTGCATCTTCACCCTAAAGTTAGATATAGTCATGCTTTATTTTTCCAAGCTCATGTTTTGCATCTTTGAGTGCGTCTGTGTCCCTGACTTGAGTTGAACAAACAAATCAATACAAGTTGACTTTAATTAATTAAATAAATGATGAAATTAAGGCATGTCTGTAGCACTGTGACTACACCTCTGTGTGTCAATAATTTATTAATAATACATCAGCTCTGGAGTCTCCAGGCTCTCAGGCCTCACCCTGCATCTCTTCACTCATTCAGTCTGTGTCTTCCCTGTGCTGTCAGTCCTATCAGTGGTTGAAGGAGAAAATAATAAGTGAGGATGGAAGGAAGCAACAAGCCAAGCTGAAGGAGCTCAACCACATCGCAGAGAAGCTGGGATGTACCCTGCCTCAGCTGGCTGTGGGTAAGACTTCCCTGTCTTATAGCAAATACAGCAGAAGCAGCTTAAAGCAAAGCTTTTAAACCATAAATGCACAGACCTGTCAGACAGGAGCTGGTTTATGTAAGACGGGCACATTTTTCATCACCTTCGTTGGGCATTTGTTGTCTTTCGTGTTTGATATTTCCACCAGCTTCCAGTCTACACACCAACGCAAAACTTTTCTGATGCACTTGTGCTTGCACTGCATCCCTGTGGATGTTCAAATAGCTGGGTGTGTTGTGCACTCCCCATGTGATAAGTAGATGTCCAGGTTATATGCAAGAGTGCTGGAACCTCTGGTTTGTTTAAAGACAATAACCAGAAAGTAATAATAAGACGTGTGCTGTTGAATAGTCACTGACTGAGTATCTTCTGCTTTTCTGCAGCTTGGTGTCTAAGAAATGAAGGGGTGAGCTCGGTCCTTCTGGGAACATCCAATCCTGAGCAGCTCACTGAAAACCTCGGGGCCATACAGGTCAGCACAGGCAGACACACATTGTTGTCACCTGTGTTTCTTCACCTGCATCCTCTGCTGTCTTCCACTTATAATGATTTCTAGATCAAAAAAGTTGTCCCAAGTTTGTACCTATAATGACTAGAGATGGACCGATCCGATATTACGTATCGGTATCGGTCCGATACTGACCCAAATTACTGGATCGGATATCGGCGAGAAATAAAAAATGTAATCCGATCCATTAAATATCAAAAAAGCACCTCACAAAACTTGCTACACGGCGTAACTCGGCTCATAACCGCAGCAGTATGCATCACCTGATAGAGCGGCTGTGTGTATTTGTAGCCTCACTACCAAACCAGCATTTCATCTCCGAATAAGTTTTCCCAGAGAGAAGTTAAGCAAGTGTGTAAGTTCATCTCTGAATGTCTGTAAAGCATTCCCACCTTAAGCTTAACAACAGATATATGGAGCGACTGCCTCTCTCTCTCTCTCTCTCTCTCCTGCTGATACTTCAATCTTGAAACTGCTTAATGATCAGCTGATCGGCTTTTCTGTCGTGAGTCCGTCTCTCTTGTTTGTTTTTGGCCCACTTCTCACCAGAAAGAGGACTGAACAACAGCAGCACGTTTAAGCTTGATAAGCTGTTGTTAGAATTTATTTAAAATTACTTTCTACACCAGGATCGTTTTCTACGTAGCTGACGGCTGGTAACTGTGCAGGGGCGGATCTAGCAAAGTTTAGCCAGGGGGGCCGATAGGGCATGAACAGGGAAAAGGGGGCACAAAGACATACTTTTCTTTCTTATTCTCATTTAAAATGTCTAGCTTTAATAAATAATTATCTGACTCTTACACCCAAAGTTTTAATCTGATGTAAAATATATAGAAGTCCATTACTGTATATAGTAACTGTTAAGTCTAATATACCCTAGTAAGCTATACTACTTTTTCCTTTGGGAAGATACCATCTGTGCAGTCTGCAGTTCTGTTGAAGAAAGATGTTGAATCTATTTAATTATTCTTGAAAAATTTTCCCCCTGCATCAAATTAAATTTGATTACATCGATTAAGCATCATGAGGTGGAGGGTGGGGGGTGGTTCCCTATTTTTTTTTTTGCTGGGAGTTTGCAACCCTATTAGTTAGGTTGCTTAATATTTCTGCTAAGTACTCTTTAAAATACCAGAATAGGGAGGATGGAGTAGGTTTAAGTTTATTAGATTGATCAGTATTGCTGAACTATGAAATATTTTGGGCGCAGTGTATTTTTTTTTTACATACAGGTATAACAGAATAGCTTTAGTGTTGTTATTTATTTAAACTTGAGTATAAACTTATACAAAATGCAGCAAGATATTAAAAAAACGTTTTATTGATTAAAAAACACACTATATCGGATTCATATCAGTATCGGCAGATATCCAAATTTATGATATCGGTATCGGTATCGGACAAAAAAAAGTGGTATCGTGCCATCTCTAATAATGACTTCAGACTTTCTTCACAGTATTCTGTCTTCCTTCCTTCGCTCCTCTCAGGCTTACTCAGCACATCTCTTTCTTTCTTAGGTCCTTCCCAAGATGACCTCCCATGTGGTGTCAGAGATCGACCACATCCTAGGCAACAGACCGTACAGTAAGAAGGACTACCGCTCTTAGACCAGGCAGTTGGACTTCCAAGAGGTCAGCTGTACCTACCTACCTAACCATACTGCTACCTTGGACCCTCCATTCAGTGTTCATGTCCATGGTTCTCTCCTCGGGCCCCACTCAGCTCCAGCCCGCCTCAGCCTGGAACAGACGGCCTTGCTAAGTCCAGCGTTGCATACTGTACCTTTGTCTGTTTGAGCCTTGTCCTGATCAGATCAGCTCTACCAGGCTCATCTCAGGTGCCCAGCTCAGCTACGTCATGCTTGAGAAACTCAGCTTTTTGCAGCCTGAAACACAAAACATGATCCACTTCAGTAGTTCTAAACTTTGTGCTCCTCCCAAATCAAAGTGTTGCCACGTGCAGGTAGAACTATGCAGATCTTAGAGTAGAACATGTAAAAGTTTAGATTCAGGCTTATATTTGAGATCCCACCACATCCCAGTTCAGCTCCATCCAGGGATAGATATACAACTGACCTGATATTTGGATTAAAATTATATGAAACTACAACTGCAGCGCCTCGTTTTTAAAATATATCCAACCTTACACTCACATCCAGTTAGCAGATAAACCAAAAGAAGCAAAGCGGGCGTATTTAAAGTGCCTTCCCGAAGGGTACCTTGATAGTAGCTGCTAAATGAGACACCTGTGTTACTTATTTATTGGACTCAGGCCTTCAGGTCTCGAGCCCACCCATTAAAAGCCAAGACCTCCACTCACAAGTAACATAATTTGAGCACAAAATTCATATTGGGCCCATATTTTATTTATGAGTACCACTGTACCACAGCTGAATACATGAATGCAAGAAATCAGAGGTATCTCAGGAAAGTGGACAGTTGTATTCTGAACCCCACCCGCCCCCACCCCACTCAGTGCTTTCATTAAATCGCTATGCAGAGCAACATACAGAATTACCATAAGAGTGTAAAACTCCAACCTCCTGTGTTGGAGGTAAGCAGCAACCAGGTGACTTGCGCATAATACAGAGTTTTATTAACATGAATGAAGCCTCAACAGACCCGATCCCTATTAGAATGAATTAGCTTTCAAATACCTACCAAGTATATTCTGTCCCGTATTTAAAATAGTTAAGTATTCAGTGGATTATAAAGGCTGCAAATCGTGAGCGTATTTACCACCAGATGCATGTTTCCCTGCTATAGTGTGCCTCTTTCTTCTTTTCGACAAAGCACATAATTAAAGACTAGAAGAGGGTTTGATCAAAAAATCCTGCAAGCTTGTCCCCCCAGCCCCCCAGGTGTGACAGAGTACTGCGGGACTTTGAGTACTAGTACATATTGGACTCTGTTTGAGGAGAGAGTGAAGCATGTCGCCCCCGTGTGTTCCCTCTGAGGAACTGCTGAAGAATCCCACAGAAGAGAAATAAAGCGGACTGCTATTCTGCCTGTGAACTGAACCTGCATCGCTAGATCGCTCCAGCAAACCTTGAGGATTTTGGACTTAAGCTTACGATGAATCTATGAAATAAAAGATAAACTCGCCTCTGGTCTTGTCATGTTTAGAACGACTGCTTGTTTAAATGGCACAATGGGGCACAGACTCAAGGTATTTGGGATGTGGCAAAGATTACAGTATTTATTCTAGAGTAGTTAATATATATGAACTTTATTTTGACATTTTGAAATACTGCTTTTGTTTGAAGATGCTAAATGTACATAAGATGTTAAGAAATACTGTGTAACATAAGGAGAAACCCATCGAGGAGCCTCTCGTGCAGACGAGGACTTCACCGCAGTGTATGGCTCACACATAGCAGACGTGTAAATAGAGTCACTTTTCTGCTCCTCTGCAGTATCGCTGCATCAGTTGCAACGTTTAGGCCACTGTCCAGCCCGTCCTGCTCCTTCCATCCTGACAAAAATGTACTTTTGTCTCCTCAAAGACAAAGAAAGTCACAACTATTTATAAGGATTAAGATTTAAATTTGTATTTCTCTTTTGGATTCTGCGTCAATAAGAGAATCGTTCTAAAAATGAGCTTCTCTAATGAGACGTGACAAATGTGATTAAAGGCTTCTTAAAGGACTTGAAGGTGGATCGACCCTTCGGATTTCATGGCTGTCACCTTGATGCATTATTTTTGTTCTCTTTCATGTGGAAAACAAGCCATCTCTGAGATCAGCAGAAATGTTGGCCAGGTTCCGACTGAGTCACTTTCTTGTCCTTGGTGTGCATCTGTTGACTTGCACCACAAATACCACCTATGTATGGATCAATCAAGGGAAATCTCATTAGATTACAAGCACCTACAGTTATCCAGAGCACGCTGTTACCTGTTTTTGGATGAAACACTAACATCTCTTTGGCTCACAGCTTATTTAAGAAGTCTGGCCTTGGAGGAAAACTAGAGTTGGATCCAAAATGCCTTGAAATCAAGAAAAAACATCATATTTTGCTTATTTCTTATTCTCTATGTGGACACAGCACCATCTTTTCCTACGCAGAATTCACTTATTTGTAGCTTTTGGTGGCAAACACGTGCCACTGAGACACAAAGGGGTAAGTTTGTGTGCAAGTCAACAGCTTTCCCATCAGTTTGAGTCAGTCACTGTTGGACTGTGGCCACCTGGCAGAGTGCCTTGAATTCCTTCGACAGGAATAAATTCAGGGATGTCTTTCACTACGAGTTGGTAAATGGCGTTTGGCTTCTGGCCTACAAGATATGTAAGATTTTAAAACAAATGTATGCAGATGATATTATTTGATTGCCTAATCTGTCTCCTGTGTCACTTTAATAGAAAGTTGTAAGCATCAAGCACACACCGACAGTGTAGCTACAAAAAAGGAAAATGCTGTCTTTAAATTGTTATTATTCTCTATTGAATGATGCGCTTACTGAGCTCCATTGTGCTCCTTAATTTCCCGGGAGCGTTATATCACCGAACAGTGGAGCTGATTCTTTAAACTGGTAGCTTCTCCGTAAATGGGACTCGCTTTCAGAGGAATGCAAAACCTACATATTATCAGCTCCACAAACTTTGGGAACAAGCAGTGCAACAGTCCTACAGATATTAGGAAAAGTAATGCAAGATGGACATTAACCTTCTTGTTGTCTGAGAGAACAGTGACTTGTCTTCGTGGTCTTCTCAATTTCTTACAGACTTAGAAACAACTCTAAAATGCAACAAGCAAGTCATCTGTTGCTGTTTTTCAGCTTGTTGAAATCCTGTAATGTGCCACATCAACTGCTACCCAAGGTTTCTGGTTTTGGTTTGAGTCCTACCTGATAATCACATCTGAAAACTCAGAGGTCACTGATTCTACGTGTTGTTGGGTGGATGAAAAACACTTGAGAGACATTGACTTCGGTTCTTGTTGCGTCATTGTATTGTTTCCCCTCCTGATCAGTGGTTTCTCTGTAAATACTCTATGTGAAAGTGTGATTAGAAATAAAAGCATTGCCAATGGAAATGGTGTCTAAGCCAATCAATGGACCGTATAATTCAAACAGATTAATAATCACGCGAAATCCTGTTGTTGTTTTCTGAAATTAGCTGTAAAAAAGCAGACTGAACAACACACAAATCCAATGACACAGATGACAAGTAAACAGACTTGCTTTATTTGTTACAAAAACAACAGAAGACAGATCTGTAGAAACAACTCTGGAGATAATTTGATCACGACTTTCATGAAGATGAAATGTCATATTCCGCTTGTAAACCCTGTTCCTAACATGAGTGTACACTTCTTTAGCCCATTTCCTAACCTCCAGCCCAACCCCCACCCTTTCTTCCTTTACTTTGAGCCGGTGGAAAGCAAAGCAATGAGTCCTGAAGAGGCACTGATGGACAGAATGTAGTTGCTGGGAAAAGGTGGGTTAAGGTAAACACTGGTAAGAAAAGTTTGCAGATATGAAGCATACAGTGTTACTTTTGACAGGGAGTTTTCTTTAGTTTTAGTCATAATTTAAACATCAAATTTCTTTTAGTCAACTAAATATTGTAAGATTATCATAGACTAAAATATAAAGTATAAAAATGTCCGTTTGTAAAGTTGGGCGGGCAGACGGTGTGGACACTCAAAGTTGTAAATGTGGTAACTTAATGTAGGGTGATTTTCAATCTTTAATGTTTCAACCTCTGACCTTAGTGCACGAGGAGTTTACTTCTGATGGGATCAATTCCAAACTCGTCCTGCCTTTCTGCACAACGTGATTAATTCTCAAATCAAATCATTTTATTTGTTGAAAAAAGTGTCAGCACACTTCATCATAGGTTTTGCTCCTCGTGCATTCGTTTTAATAGTTATCGTCATTTACGATCACTGCGGCAAAACTAACACTGGTAGCATAAGCCTGAAATAATCGGTTTTCTATTAATCTGTTAAGATGTGTTAAAAGGATAAATCTGTCATACGTTTTCAACTTAAATATACTTGTGAACTATATACCACCACATACAGACGTGAAAGGATACACGGTGGGGTTGAAGTTCTTGAGCAGGAAGAAAGAGGCGATGATGACGAGAACCAGGAAGAGTGTGTTGTTGTAGAAGATGGAGAAGGTGGTGGCCTCGTAGTCGGCGACCTCGTTCTTCTTCCACAGAATTCTGGACAGGAGATAAAAACAAATGTCGTCCTTGTTGTCTACGTGTACCAGGTTAACGCAGACTTTGTTAGATACAGTGTGTGAACAGAAACAAGGTGGTTGATGTCAAACATAGACTTATACTCAATTTGTGCTCACTGGGTTGGTCCACTTAAATGCAAACAGCGACAATGCCACAGCTCCATCAGCATTTACACCAGCGCTGAGGGTGTGAGTACGCCCTGCTGTCTTCTCCTGAAGTGTCGCCACTCAGACAAAACCTTTTCCCAGAAAGTGTCTTCTTTTCATAGTGTTGGAACATCTCCCTCTATATAATCTCTGACTCTCTGATCCTCAGTACTGATTTATCATCATACTTTTGACTTTTGATGTACGGTGACGTTCACAAGGGCGAGACCAGTGAAGATAAATGGGTCATTAATGCGACCAGAAGAAACTGCACCTGAGTTTAGCACCTAACGCTGGCAGAAGAGGGTGTTGTTGTGGTTTGTTGACATGAGATTATAGTCTAACTATTATGAATATAATACAGACTAAAATACTGTAAACCTGTAAGCTCACGTATTAGTGATCTGTCCCATTCTCACCACAAAGGCTGACTGCTGCTTTCACACATTTATTACAGTTATAAAGACTTTCTGCCCGTGTAACTCATTTGCCAGAAAAAATAAAAGTTAAAGATAAAGTTGGTAAAGTTTATAATTTATGATTTCACTTTTAAGATTACTGACACAAACCAGAAATACTCACATCAGTCTGCAGCTTTTCCAGAGACAAAAAACGGTGTCGCACCACTGAATGAGGTATGTAAAACTGTATCAGTACAGGCTCAGAGTCGGATTTCTATATAACCTACTTCCACTTGGTTTGAAACACCACCTAAATTGGTGGCCCCTCCACACAGATAAGCAAACGCAAGTGTGTAGATGGCGTGTAGTTGCTGAATTTGAATTGGGCTTACGTGTGCACTACGTTTTACCTCTCGTCTTTCTCCTTGCGGGACATCTTGCGGTTGTCAGCCTCAGACAACTTCCTGGTTACCTCCTTTGAAACAGCATCCTCACGTTTCTGTGCGACCCTGGAGTGTGATGAGCGGAAGATCACAAGCATTAAGACTTTAATCAAATTCAAAACACAACAGCAACTCACAGTAGATTCAGTTTCTAATAAGAAGTAACAAAATCATTTCTGAACTCAAGTCTGTTGATTCTTAATCTGTTTCAAAGTTTCCCCAATGAATAACATCACATTTGTCAATCAAGTTGATCGAATTAAAAAAGCTCTAACTCTACAGAGACAGTTTGATTCCCTATTTGTGTTCAAACTACTGATGATTATATGTTTGTGTCCCCATGTAACTGAAGTTAAAAGGTATAAATAAAGTATAATATGAAGCCCATTTAACCAAGCAGCAACGCGTGTGTAGTGGATTTGTCCCTCTTACTTGTGTTTGAGCACAAACTTGACGTTCTTGTAGGCAAAAGCAACCAAGTAGGTGCTGACCAGGGTCATCACAGCATACAGAACTGCAGACTGGACCAGGTCCATATGCCAGATCCTCCAAAACAGCCCTAAAGAGAGGAAAAACAAGCACAAAAAGCTGCTCAAACTAATTATCTGAGACTGGAGTTTTTCAAGTAAAATCTCCCTAAGCTTTTTTGTGTTTTGATTCATTTGTTACTGCACTTCGTATCACAGCGTTATTACGAGGTCACGTTAGCATTCCTGGTCAATATTATTAACTGTGCTTATGTGTTATATCTCTGAACATTACGTGAGCTTAAATATGTAAAGTAGCGGCTCTGAAAACCTCGTTTTTATGGACAGTTTCTCATTTTTCATCCTCCACTCACTCAGTGTTAGCTAAATTAGCGGTTAGCACCAGCTAGCTTCCTCAGCCTATGCTGTACTCACAGATGGGGATGGCAGAAACGATGAGTGCATTTCCGTAAAACAGAGCTGTGGACTTTGCCGACAAGTTTCTGCTGAAGTCCTGAAGGAGAAGATCTTCTTCTGACTGCTGCTTGTTGCTGGTTTTGGGAGCCATGAGTGCTCACTGAACGGCCTGCCTGCTGCTCAGACCCGGGTAGAAGAAGACTGACACGTCGGTGAATGGAGAAGAAGAGGAGAAGAGAGACGCGTCAGCACTCCGGCTTCTTCTTCTTCTTCTTTGTTTGGATGACGACGGAGACGCTGTGGCTTTTTGCTGCCCTCCACAGGACGATAAGGACACAGCACTTGTGCCGTTGCACAATAGCCTACTTTAACGATATTTTTGTGCACCTTAATATAATGGGCATTTTGACATGAAGAATTAGGTAAACACGTCTGTTTCTGATCACATTAATGAGGGCTGTTTCATGTAGGACCACAAGCTAACTAAAGTGACTGTTAACAGGGTTATAGAGCTATCAGCTGCGGTGACCCTGTGACAAGGGAGCAACTGAAAGTGGCTATTAGCTGTAAAATTGTTTGATAAATCCTTAGAGATCAGTCAATAGGCCCCTGGTAACCATTGGTTCAAGGGAAAAGTGTGTATTTTATTACTAGTTGATAAGTTGATACTGTAGGCTGCCGGCAGTCGCTAGCATGAAATAGGTCAAAAAGAGACATACAGTGATATGTAGTGCTGCAATAGACACCCTGTGATTGCTTTGGTCACTAGCGGGTTGCTGTGGTCAGCAGTAAGCAGTTGGTATATAATTCTTGTTTTGTGTGCATATATACACAAAACAAAACATCCATTTCGGTACCACTGTTTTTTGTTTGGTTTTTTTGCCTCATGACGCCGAGACAAATTTGTTTATACTTCGAATAAACGTAATTCTGATTGTGAATTTTTTGGTATATGTGTCAATTCTGTGACAGTCATCATCAGTCAGCAAATAGCTGATTACAAAATAAAAGAATTAAGCTCTCTACCCTGTTACACCGCATCACAGTACAGTCGCATCAACATGCCGCGCAGCACACTTTAATATAGTAACAGTTTGTTTTCTAACAGTAAACAAGTCAACAACCCTCTGCTTTAACTGCTTGTCCTACTTCTCATTTGCAGCATCTGTCATTTAGAAACAGATGCTATCACATCACCAATCTCATTTGTGATGACATGAAAGATAATTCTTGAACAATGTCATTCTAAAGCTCCAGTCAAGAGTTCAGCTGCTTGGGATATTTTTAAATTTCCCCACTAGAGGGCGATATCTATTGCTGTATCCTCCGTGTGTGTCATTTAAGGTGGCCAAATCTCCAGTCGTTGGTGTTACAGTTGATCTGCAGGTCTCAGATTACTGGGATTTTTATAAACACCCACAGAGAGTAAGACTGTGGCTCACAGTCGCTACGTTGCCAGACTATTTCTCACCCTTAAAAGTTGGCTAAAAATCAGATATTTCAGACTTTATGGAAAAGTACGAGCTGACACTTTTTGAAGGCAATGAGGATAAGTGGATTATAATGCCTTTAAAAGCACCACATCGCTTAAATTCTCAGTTTCCATGTATAGGTTAGTAAAATAGGCCTTCTCTTTATTCTGCAGGCATATTACTTCACCTCTTGCACATATTTGCAACTCCTCCTCTACACATATTTCTGACAAAGAGGCCATAGTCCATGCTGTTCACTTGAGTGTGACCATACAGTCACAGATGCACGGCACATTAGAACACCATGAGCCTTTAACCCCTCTCCTCTTTATCTCATCATCCAAGCCTGTCACTTCCCAGCCCCTGCAGACATTTTAGGACTGCAGAAAAAAAACGGACAGATAGTCTGCTGCTGCAGCCAGCACAGTGCTTAACCCCCCGCTGAGCTATTTTCTTTCTTTCTATGTGTTTGGACAGAGGAAACAGCACGCATCTTTGACTGAGTGCGTGCATTGAGCGGGGGTTGTTGCGTGTGTGTGTGTGTGCACTTGGACGCAATGCAGACAGGCAGGTTTGCGTGATGTCCCTGTCTTTAAAGTGGGATAGAGCTTAGGGATTAACCGTGCACTTCAGGGGTGCAGGAAAGAGGCAAAGAGGAGGAGCGGGAGGCAAGCAGTGATGCCAAAAGCCCTGCCAACACAATGCCAGACAAGGCTGTTGATCTCGCTCTCTTTCTCTCTGCCTGTCCTGTGTAAGTGCACATGTTTCTGCTAGATTACCCTGGCTTTGGTGACACCATAGACATAACCGCTACAGCACAGTGGCACATGCAGGACTCCTCCAAGGCAGCTGGCCTGGCAGTGCTGCAGTTGTAGCTCCTTTCTTGTTCCTCCTTAAGGAGAGTTTATGACAGCTCAGCTATCAGCAGTGACAAATTCTTCTTGAGTTATCTTTTCTCACTCACCTGAAGCTTATAGCTCTAGGAGCATCTACATTTCTAAAATCTTTATGTAAGCATGAGGTGATGAGACCATGTGGAAATACCAGCGTTATGTCACCAGCTTTCCAAAGAAATGAGATCAGCATTATAGTCTAAGTGTGTACTTTATCCATGAAGCCAGGTTTCATATATCTTATTGATTATCACACATGAATGCAGTTAGTTTCACAGAAATACAGTCTAAACTCACTGAACATGAATAATGGATTTTAAAACAAAAGTGGTCCCAGAACTAAGTCGCTTTCCACAGCTTTGCACATTATGGAAGTCCCCTGCCACCGCAAGAAATATCGCCCAAATGGTATAAAGTGTGAGTGAGCTGCCGTGTTGTCAGACGACATCCTCTGACTTCAAATGGATGAAAGAGGAACAGCATTTATTAATGTTTCATCACAGACATGTGGCTCTGAAGTGATGGAGTTAGAGGACTCAGAGATGCGGCTTTTAGGTTTTGTTTTCCTTTCCCTCAAACTGTTTGGTTTCTAAATAAAGAAAGAGAGAACTCGACAGAGCATTTTTATTCTGTGGATTACAGCTGAAAAGGAGCTGTTTCTATGTACATCATTACTTCTACGGTGTCTCAGAAATGTGTGAGTATATATTTTAGTTTTAATTCGCTGTCGTGTACCACATTTGAGCAAATGTGTTTTGCCAAACAATAAACTGAAAATACTTGAGGCTGAATTGAAAAAGCCAAAAAACAAACAAGAAATCCAGTTGAAAGTCAAATGGAAAAGGCCACGAGCGTTTTCCAACAATTGAATTAAAGAGCAAACTCAGTCCATAGGGTATAGCTGTAAACAGTGGAATTGCCCAAGGGTGGACCTTGGGCAATTCGCCCTAGGAGTGGCATCAGACAAAAAAACTTCTATACTACCAAGGAAGGTCAACAAAACCATGCTCTCGCCTTAGCTGGCTTGAAAGATCTGGCTTTCTGCTCCAGGTGCTTTGTGCATCCACATGAAAGGGGGCATTTCACACATCCCATCACTTTTATTCTCCTCAAAATGATCCCCGTGAGTGACACCCACTGCGATTAGAGAAATCTATAAAGAACACAAAAACATAAGAGCAACTGTTACTTCTTATATACAGCTGATTATTGGAGCTCTGACAACTTTAGGCTGGATAAATTTAAACATTACACCTTACTGTCCCGTTCCCTAATTAAAAAATGTGGAAATCACTTTAGTTTGTCAGCAGATTAAGGTGAATTACTTTTATTGATTAAATACATATTCTTGCTGTGTGTCCTGTGCTCTAGTAGCTGCAGTACCAGCAGTGTAAAAGACACTAAAAAGAGCAGATTAGAATCAAGCATTAAAAACATGTGCACATTTTCTGCACCACCAGAGAATTGCACACAAATTCCAGTGACAATGTGATGCACTGTTTGAGTTGCTGTCACTTTACATGCTAGATGTTAATAAGGCACAGCTTAACAAGTTGTGCACACAAATTATTCCACCAGCAAAGAATCTGTTATACACTTAAAAACCTGCTGTAAATAAAAGACTTTGTGTAAACACTGCAATCCATGCTGATTTTAATCCAAGCTGACCAACGTAATGTACCATGGTGATTTAGCCCAGTAAAAAAAACAGAGAGCCACAGAAAACCCTGACTTTAAGCTGGACATAGCTCATTAACCCAATAATCCCACAGTAGACCTCCTCAGCCTGTAAACATGTTTGTTTCTGGGATAAGTTGGTATTTTAACATCAGAGTCTATGGGGGACTGACAGCCTCGACCCAGCTGAAAAACTCAGTTTTGGGCGCTTCATCATTGCTTTTATTTGTCTTTTAACCTCCAGGCTAAGTTGCTGCTCAGGCAGGATCTTTATTGAGTAAAATTATTTGCAGCCCTGACAATGAAATTTCAGAGGAGTAGACATACAAGAAAAAACTTCAAAAGCGCTGCCATGACTGGAACTTTTTCCTTTATTTAAGTTCGGGTAGAGACGTTTGTTGAAATTTCTGTCTCAAAAGGAATCACTGGGTTTCTCAAAGTGCCATTTAGATAAAACTGAACTGGAAATACAGAGTTATCAAAGATCTCTACGCATGTGCTTCATCTGTTAGACAACAGGGGCAGCTGTCCCTCCCCCATCACCCCACCCCCACAGTTGTCCACCAGCTGCAGGTTGTGGAGACGTCGGCAAGCCTCTGGCACCGCATTTCCTTCAACATGCCACGTCGCTGTGACAGGCCCTTAATGGTGAGGTTTTAAGTTGTTTCTTAAGGCACGGAGACAGTGGCAGCAACATCAGCATCCACCCACCCTCCCTTCCTCCCAGATACACCCAGCAGCCCTTTCACCCCAACTCCCCCACCCGTAATGTCTCTCCCATTCACAGACATTTACTCAGATGGTTGCGTGTGTTGCTCCTCTCCTTCCTCCTTCGTGTCCTGTGATTTATGTTTCCCCTTCGGCTCAAAGGCACGGAGGAAAATGTGATATGGTGGTGTAGGGAAGGTGAAGGGGAAAGGCTGCGGGTGTGGGGTGGGGATTCCTCAGAGAGAGATTAAGGGAGGAAAAGGAGTGAAATACTTGTCTTTTCAAAGGATGCCAGACATGTGTTTACACTTTCTGCCCACTTTCACCATAAATAGTTTCCTCACACTCAGGGTTGCACTCTCACATGTGAATCTGCACGACTCTGTGTTTATGTGTGTGTGTGTGCATCTGTTGCTTCTTGCATGATTTTGATTGGTGGTCCTCAAAATTAGTCTCTTATGCAGTTGATTATACATTAACGAGCACTCGCTCTGGAAAAATGACATAACTTTCTTCAAAAATCTCTTGATATCTGCCAATTATGTGAGGATTTTCATTTGTTTCCACACAGTTATGGCCTGTTTTAAAAATCATTTCTGCATAAAGTACTATTTGTCATTACTGAGGCCCAGTTATGGGAAATCCATTGAAACTTGAGGCTGATTGGTGTATCCATTTTTTTAAAATCATTTTTCTTGCGTTATGTTTATAAGTTTACGAGATGATAACGACAGCGATGCTGTGTGAATTGTGTTGTAGGTGTGGAAGTGCAGCTTTGGTCAGACAGACATTATTTATCGGGTCAGCTAGACCCAGGCGCTGCGATTCATAACTATTCAGATTGCGGTGACACAGGCTTAGCTTCCCCTGGCAGAGTTATGGTGACCCTCCAGGCAGAGCTCAGTCGCAAAACAAACGCTTGCACAGTTCCAAACCTTCACTCCAGTAAACATCAGATTTCACAGCGTACTCACAGAGAAAGCAGATAGATAAGATTGATGTGTTGCAATGTGTGGATGCCTACAGCGAAAGTACGGCGTGGCCCGGCAGTCGTCTGTTTGCAATGTTTGCTGTTAATGAACTAAGTGGCAATTTATATCCTTAAACAAATCAAAAGGGGACGCTTTGCACAGGACATTGTGTGCATCATGCGTGTGTATGTGTGTGCGCGTTAGTACTTTGCCATTGTGCAGAGATAAGGAGGCTAACCTGCTGCCAACTCAGTTTTTCTCAGAAGCAAAGAGAGAGCAAAAGATGTTGACATTCTGGCAGTGGAGGGGAGCTGCTGTTCCATCTGCATCTGAAAGGTCACTGCGGTGGGTTTTAGAGCACGATTTGTGTGTGGATGCGTGCACGTGTGCGTGCGCCAGTGTGCCTGCCAAAAGCAATGTGTTTAATGTGTGTGTCTTTCTCATCAATTCTGTGTGAAAGAGCAGAGGAGAGCTATAAACAAAGATGCTGGAAGTGTTGGGCATAGTACAAACAGAATAGTAGGAATCCAACCCCCTACCTCTCTGACACACACACACACACACACACACACACACACACACACACACACACATCCATGCTTTGAAGATGTTTATAGGAAGTATGTGGGAACAGGCTGGCAGCAAAAATTAGACATTTTACAGTAAAAAAAAAAAAGACTCTCTTACAACTGAGTAAAAGAGACAGTTCCTCTGGACTGTGGCGCTGCTTATCCGGTATGGTTAGATCGTGGCTCTAGAGCTGTCTGCCTTTTCTAGAATAATGGAATTAATTGGGTCTTGCCTTGCCAAGAAACTGTACTTTAAAGAGATCCACACACCTTGTTATGGGATGCTTTCCAGATGGGATTGCATGGTGGATCAAAAGCTGATGGTATTTTTTCGCCTTCAGATGGGCATCTCAGGTCCTGTCAGGTTGTCAGGCTGGATTTTTCCCTGTGTTTAAAGGACATGACTTTTAGGTACTACTCATCTGCTGTAGATCATCTCACTTCTTCTTTTGTCCTCCATTTATCTGGTTTCGAAGGATAGACAACACACCATGCTGAGATATCCCAAGTTCCCAGCTAACAGCTTTGTGAATACCCTTGTTGGTGCAAAAATACTATTTTATTCCTATTATAGATTTAACAAAAGCAATCAGAACAAATTATTTTTTTTTTTTAACAAAGTCCCTAAAGATACAATTTAAAATTGTAGGGACTTTTGATTCTCTGATACATTGTCTGTTATGTGTAAACACAACACTGGTTCATCCCAGTTAGATATGTTTTCATGCTTGAATGATTCATAGGTCTGTGTTAGGTGACTTAACAAAGAGACAAACAAAAAGGAAAAAGAAACATTTTCTGCATGTGGTTACACATAAGGGTCGGAGTGCAAATGCAGGGGAAAAGAGCCAATGTCCAAAGAAAAACTCAGGAAGACCATTCGAGTCTGGTTCGAGGTGGTTCGAGACTTTTGGTACATGATTGTTGTGATTTGTGGAAAGAGCTGCGTATTTGAGTTTTTTAAATCTTACATTTGATTTTGGTTTAAACTGCCCCTTCAAGTTCAGCCGAAACATGCCTCCACATGTAAATGCACAACAGAAATCTAATAATAAAATAAAATTATTCATAGTCAAGTCGTAGATGTGCTGAAACCTGCTCTCTTTCATTGATTCTTTCATTCTTCTTGTAATTAATGACAGTCTTTGGCTCTTTGGCTTTTAAAAGTTTCAATATGTTCACCACCTGAAAGCTAACTGCTAATTTGCCTGTCTGCCCTCTGGTGACGGGCAGATTGTGTACTCTGTGTTTAAGTACACTTAAGAGATCGGGGAGGATGAACTCTGCATACTGCTGTACCAAAACAATGTGCTTAAAGATCCTAAAGCACTCTATAAAGGCAGCTCAACAGCCATTTTTACCATTTTCAACCTGGTATTATTTTGTTTTCCTGAGCTATTATATTCTTAATTTGTCATTTGCCACACATAGATGCCATCTAACTATGTGAAGCACGTTTGGACAGCTGCTGACAATGACCAGAGAACCTAACTCTCCGCACTTGAAGACATTTGTGCTGTCTGTGGAAAAGTAACACAGTTGTGAGGGCAACTGGTGGGGAGCTGTATCAAATGACCGGAGGGGTTGGGGCTTACAAGCATAAAGGATGTTTCAGGCCCATGTTGGAAATAAAGTATTTCAACTGTCACCTGACAAGAAGTTTGGACAGTCAGTGCACTGTTGTGAAAGCAGCTGCGACGAGCAATGACCAAAATCTGATCTGGTATGTAGTCAGCTCATAACTTTGCAGCCTGCAGTACTTCACCGAAAGCAGTTTCATATTTATACCGAACACAGATTCCATCTTGATCATTTAACAACAAAAGGGCTTTTCGCAGTCTTAGAGACAGTACGTGAATAAAGAAAGCTCAGCTGCTAGTGCCAAGATGTTTTAAGATCCGTAAACAGCAAATATATCTCGAGAGACGCGTGTGTGGAGGGCGAAAAGCCTCACACTTGGTGCTCTTGGCTTTAAGTCTCTTTCAAGTCGGGTGTCAGATGTGTTGTTTACGATGCTCATGAAATAGATATCAAGATGTCAGAAAAAGTGTGGAAAGTATGCAGTGTGGTTTCATTACAGCGGTATGTCTGTTGTTTGCAGATGATTCTCATAAGACTGTGAAATAAGCTGGAGCGATTGGTTCATCTCCAAAGTTCCCGATCAGGTTTAGAGTGTGGAACCAAAGCAAAGGAGTGGTGGCTACAGTAAAAAAGGCTTGTAAAACTGTTTAGACCTGTAAAAGGTGAACTGTACACTTTAACAAAGCAGAGAGTTCACCTTTGTGGGCAACATATTAAAAAGGGGCAACCTCAGACAAGGCCCAGACTAGAGTCTCTTGATATTGTCCTGAGTTCATCACTAAAATCAGCTTATGACTAAGTGACGGCTGGTTGGTCTTGTCTACTTCCAAAGACATGAGAAATGTTTGAATCAAGGCTTAAATCAGGAATGGGTAAACCTTGATTTATTTAACTTGTGTGTGCACTGCAGGCTATGGTGTGCACAAGCCCGTGCACAAAGCACCATATGTCGAGTGATCAGGCATGTGGCTGGAGAACATATGTGAGATAACAGGAATTCTTCTTGGATACACTGTGCGTCTAAACGACTTCATATAAAAGCCAGGATCAAAGCTGCAGGATAGCTGCTGCAGACTGTCTGTCTGATTCAACTACAGTTACCGACCATTTCAAAATCTGTTAAAGGCCCATTTTTTTACCTCGAGTTTGTGTCCCGGCCCGTCACTTCTTAGAAATTGTTTGTAAATATTTTTTTGTTTCCTGTCCCTTGTTTTATGTATGTATTATGTCTATTATGAATTATTGAGGTGGGTGTAGCTAAAGAGGTAGAGCAGGCCATCTACTAATCTAGAAGCCTGGTGGTTAAATCCCTGGCTCCTCCAGCCTGCCTGCCACCCCTGAGCTGTTCCCAGTACATTCATCGGAGTCTCACTGTTCGATGGAAATCATTTAGAAAAAAAGTGAATGGGTGAACAAGGCATGTTGTGTAAAGCACTGCTCAAAATAGAGTAGAAAAGCATTTTTTTTAGCATCATACTTGTAAATGCTTCAGTCTCACACGACAAATATTCCTTAGTAGCGCTAATTTGTGGACATTTTTATCTGACCTAAGCCTCCACATTGTTTTTAGCACATAGGAAGCTGTATGTTTTTTGGCCTGACAGACTTTAAAGAGTTGTCATGCTTTTTATACTGGGCTATATTGGCTTTGTGTTTATGCAGCAGGCAGCAGTCATGTGAAAAAAATGAGTTTTCACAGCACTCTATGCAGTCCTGTAAAAAAAAACAACTAAGTGCATCCTGGGTAAGTAGCAAGGATGTGCTACTAATCAATCGTATTTGATTAGTTGGTCATCAGAAAGTGTGAGCACCTCTATGAAAGCAGAAGTCTTGGCAGTGTGCATGTCTAGAGCGATAAGGTGTACGTAAACATGATGTCACGATCTTCCAAGGAGTGAATTTGCAGCTTAATAATGGATTGCATTTATATAGCGCTTTTCTAGGCACCCAAAGCGCTTTACAATAACACTATTCATTCACTCTCACATTTACAGACTGGTGCAGGCAAACCACAGTTGTAGCCACAGCTGCCCTGGGGCAGACTGACAGCTTCTTAATAAAAAGAAAAGCTTAGCATGCTCAGGTTTTCAAAGTTGCATCTGAGCAAACCACAAGACTTGAATAATCCTTTTGACGTAGGAGACCAAAGTGGAATTTTATGTCTTTTCATTTTTAATTTCCATCTTATTTCTTGTCTTAAAACTTTAGATTACTTGTTGCAGAGCACCAAGTTTGGAGAAAACCAAACAACTCATCAGCACAAACACTTCATGCCAACTGTCAAGCACGGTGGTGGAGGGATGATGACTTGGGTTTGTTTTGCAATCACAAGAAGTGTTCCCCTGCAGTCTCTGAGTCAATCATGAACTCCTCTAAACACCAAAGTATTTTAGGGTCAGATGTGAGGTTGTATGATTGGCAATGATGCCAAGCACAGCAACTCTACAACAGAAATGCTGAAAAAGAAAAGAATTAAGGTTTTACAATGATCCAAAGTCCAGACCTCAACCTAATTGAAATGCAGAACCATAAGAGAGCTGTGAATAAATGAATGCCTGCAAACCTCAAAGAACTGAAGCAGCATTGTAAAGAAGAGTGGGACAAAACTCCTCCACAGCAATGTGAGAGGCTGATAAACTCATGCAGAAAATGATTACTTCAAGTTATTCCTGCTGAAAGTGTTTCTACAAGCTATTGAAACATGGAGTGTTTTTTTTTTAACTACTAGTGTACATGGAGCATAAAAAACGGTGTACCTTCAGGTTCAAACCTTTTGCCAGTGTTGTATAGCTAGCTCCGCATCCGCCTGTTTGTCCATCCAGTCTGTCTGCGTTTCTGTTCACGCAAGATCAAAGACATTCCCTCCAAATGAAATCCAGGTCCTGTTACATGCAACTGCCGTGCACCGTTTGCATTCACATTTGTGAGGTCTGCATATTAAACACCACTGGTAGCTAACGTCCATGTCGAAAAGGAAGAGTGTGCCGAGGCTACTAATGGCGTGGTAATAAAAAACACATTTGCATGATACGGCATGTGTGTATCTATCATGCAAAAATATGGAAGCACTTTTCTGGTGTAATCACATGTTCAGCATTGACATATTTGCACAGGATCGTACAAATGCGTGAGTATTTGTGTGCGACTACTTGAGGCAGCGCCCAGGTCTCGTGAGGAAAAGTGCTGTGCATGTGGATGTGTAGGAAGAGCGTATAAACAAGCTAGTGAATCAGATGCTCAGTGAGGAGTGGAAGAGGTGAATGTTGTGTGAGGACTTGTGAGCGTGTGTTTACGTGTGTGAACCGCAGCGCTAATGAAATCTGAAATCCCTCCAAGTCACCTCTGTCCTCCTCCTCCTGCACTGAATCCAGTCCGCCCCATCTCTCTCTCTTTCGCACACATTAACAGACATGCTTGCGCGGCTCGTGTTAACACGGGACTGTTAGTGTGGAAAGAGGTCGGTCACGTCTCCTTTTTGTTTTCTCCATCCTGTGACGCAATGGCTCTCCCTGGGCATGTTGACAATACAGCTGGCAGTCAGGGAGCCTCCAAGCACACACAAATACACACACACACATGCATTCATGCATGCATGCAGACAAAGGCACGCTAAGCAGGAGGCCATGAAGCTGCTGGCGTGAAGGACAGACACCAGCGTCTGATATTAGAAAAGTAGGGAACCTTGCTGACATGCACTGGGAACCACTGTCAGGATAACAATGGCTTGTTTTACTATTAGTGTCTGTGTGGATAGGTTTAGGCACTATAATGGGACAGTATCATGTTCCAGAGTGTGCATATGTGAAAGTATATTTTTTTAATAATTGGTCATTAGCCAAATCTATCCTGAGAAATTGTCTCGTAGGCTTGACATAGCTGTCTACCCTCAGATTATTGCGCGTTAACGCAGCAGCATTGTGCAGCAGTGACAGCTACAGTCTCTATTTTATTTTTCTAATCAAAATAAAAACACTGGAGTGAAAAAGTAAGGTAGAAACTGTAAGCAATGTGTTCTAGAGCAAGTTTCATTGTTAGCTCATATGGCTATCATGACCAAGAGAGCAGACACATTATTTTGTGGGTCTACAAATTATGCTAAAAATACCCAGAACATGAGTACATACAACCACTGGATGGCAAGGCATCACTTATTATGCTAACATGAGTAACGCTATAATTAGCAGACTGATACTATTACTCACTCCTTTGTCCCATGTGGAAGCATCCAAGGTTATTATTAGCAAAAACTAAACAAAAAACTAGATGTGGAAAAACATTTCAGTAACTAAAGTAAAAATAAAAACCTTAAGAATTAAATTAATTAATCAAAACTCACTGAAACAATTTTGTGAACATGGAATATGTTATTATAATTTATTCATTTCTGTACAGAAATTTGTATATACATACTTAGTATTTGCTAGTGTGGTCAGAATTTTATTACAGCTTGCCTCTGTGTCAACTGCTTTCAAAAATATCTCTGTTTTTATACTTGATTTTCCTCAATCTGACATTTGCCTTCCATAAAATAATAATTACAAAGACTAAAAATAAGTCTGAAACTGATAAAAATTTAACTAAAACTGAACATTTTCAGATGTTTCATTTCAAACTAAACTGAATTAAAAACAAAACTGAAAATTAAGATAAAAACGAAACATAAAATGAAAACCTATAATATAATAAATGATATAATAATCTGGTCCAGATGAATGTTCTCACCGTCTTGGTGTTTTCAAACGAACGTGGGAGGCTAGTGGCAGAGCTGAATGTGAAACCACACGTTCCTTGGCTCACCAATGAGCAAAATTGACAAGAAACAAATTATTGTTTCGTTTAGTATGAACTGAAAACAACTGAGTCCATAAACTCATAGGACAAGTGTTTACAGAGCTAAAACCTGAGGGACATTTTTTAATAGGATCATAAGTTTTTTTGGTAGCCATGTTGGTTTCATGTTTCAGACATGGAAGATATGTCCAACTCTAATGCTTTACACCAGGGATGCCAAATTTTCAATTCATTTTAAATTGTGGACCAACCAATTTTTTATTTTTCTCTGTCAGTGTACAGACGTGTATCTAAACTATGGATGTTCCTGATGACTAATTTTTTATTCGATTCACTGTGTAAAAAAAAAAAAGTGACTAAATGCATCATTATAAATGATTCACACTGTTTGAAATTTCTGAAGTCAGGTCAGGCAGGGACAGCAGCAAGGAAGCCCAAACCTTCCTCTCACCACCTCCTCCAGCTTTTCTCAGGAAACATCAAGTCTTTTCCAGGCCAGCCGATAGATATAATCTCTCCAGTCTGGCCGGCCAGAACATTTTACCAAGGTGTCTCTTTCCCCACATGACTGAACTCCTCACCCTATCGCTAAAGGAGAGTCCATCAACCTTTCAGAGAAACCTAATTTCCGCCACTTGTATTGCTAACTCGTTCTCATAGCATTAACATAATGATCAGACCAAGATTAACAAATTTGACGTTTCTCAACAATGATGCGCCACCTGGTGGCAGATGGCTGCATAACATTTAGGACACAATAATTTACCAGCACTGGGCATGAAATAACATTTTAACACTTAGATTAGATGACTAGTGGCAACAGCAACGATTAGTGAGATGTTTAGTAAGAAGTGCAATATTAACAATATTTTCTATATCAAAGTTTACAGAAATGGTTCTGGCAGCTGATCACCCAGACTCACCAGAGTGTATGTATAAAACATAATTTTGATTAATTGATTATCTTCCTTTCCAACACTGTGAACCCACTATAAAAACTAAAAATTTCTATATTAGATTTTGAAAAACAGGAACTGCTGTCATTAATTGTTTATATATTACTTAACTAGTTTGATTTTATATGAATGGGAATGGGGGACGTCTTGATCAGTAGGAAAAGCTTTAAAGCGTATGAAAATATGTTTAAAAGTTCAAAATCCATGCCTTCCTATACATTTTCCAAAGCCTTCCAGTGGAGTCTTTGCCAGGCCAATTCTGGGCCCCAGTCCTTATGTCTGACATCCCTGCTGTGTATGAACACGCTACTTTAAATGACAGTAATAAAGCATGAATAAAATGTGCCTTTCTCTTCAAAGTTAGCATGCTGAGCAGGTAAACAGGATTAGTCTGGGATAGCACTGCAATTACACAAGCGCTAGCAAATGGATGGGTAATGCGTGGCAGCATGTGTGACCATCTCTCTTAAAATACCCAGTTTTAGTCACAGCCTTTAAACACAATATTATGTAAGTAGCTATCATGCTAAGACACTCAGATGACACAACAGTTGCCTGAGTCAGAAACCTGGAGGAGGCCGACCGCTGTTATTTTTAGCTAATGTTTTAGCTCAGTTAGCTAGCTTAACTTGACATCATTTTCTTTGTTTTTATCACTGTTGTGTTTAGTTTTTTCTCCATTTTCTCACATTACAAGTCTTTTGTTATGGGCCTGTCGTACCTTTACTTTTACATTGTTGCTTTTATTATTGATTTTAGTATTTTATTCTTTGCCCTGCTGCTGTAACACGCAGTGTTTGAATTTTATCTGACAAAAGCAATAGCCATTAGCAAGAAATTTGTTCTTGGAAATTATTAAGAACTTCAGGCATATCAATACTGTGCAAGTAGAGAAAGCCTGGTGAACCATTCAAGTGCGGATTTGTCATCTCTCAGTTTACAACACAAATGCTGGTTGTGAATATTAGAAAAATCAGCAGCCCAGTAATAATAATTTATATTTCCTGTCAGGCCTTTAAATATTAGTCAGGCTGGTTTCCTGTGAACTGATCTAGTGTATTTACTGTACATGACTGGTGTGAGATGGTTGTCTGAGATAAATCCTTTTTCTCAAGAAAGCTTAAAACCTTTTGCATGTGGTGGCTTTTTTTCCACACGTAGCTGCACAGACGCTCACATGTGCGCAGGCACGTGTACACAAACGCACACACATATGCAGTATACGTGCATCTGTGTTCCAGATGGGTCAGCACTCCTCTAGTGAATCATACAAGCTCTATGACTTAACCATTGCACAAAGACAGTAGTAAGGAGCACATTTTCCATATTACCACCTCCTACCCTTTGCTTCTTTCCTTCCCACCACTATCTGTGTTTTAGTTTTGCTCTCTAATGTTTGCTCCCCTCTATCTGCCTGACTGTTTAATACTTTCTTTGTCTTCCTCCCTATCTTTCTCTGGTTTCTATTAGTCTCCTCAGTTTTTTTTTTTTTCTATCCCACTGTGCGCTGTGTTTATCTTTCCAGTGATGTGTCATCCTTTTACTTCAACAGCCAAAACTTTTGGGTACTTTATTTCTAATTTGTCCTTTTCCCCCCTCACTGATGTTAAGACAATTTTCATTTACTGTAATCCCCTTCTCTTGTCTGAAGTTGGAGCCAAGGTATGGGAGCATCGGTAAACATGTACCCTGTTAGTGCAAAAAGGGAAGAAAATGCACGTATTAGTGTGTTTAAATGTACATTTTTTGAAACAGTAATAAACACATTAATTCCTATTTGCATGCAAAGGTTGTTGTTTTACATGACGGATCAGGAAATGTCCTTAACCCTCTCAAGCATTCTTTCAGTAGATCTCATGCGGGGCAGCTGAGCAATTTTCAATATCTGCAAAAAGACAAAAAAAATCTGAGCACAGATGAGCTTTCTGTGCTCAGATTGTGATCTTAGTGTTCTTAGAAAGTACAGGCCCTTTTGTTCTTTCTTGATGACCCTCCATGAGCTGATGGAATGAGAAATTGTCCATTACCCTCAGGAAAGTGAAGCTTCTGTAGGCCACAACATGTTCTCCTCAACTGAGAAAGACAGTCCTCATATTGTAGTGGTCAAAGTCTGCCAGCGCCAATACAAAGCATCTTCCAGGTAGGATGTTCATCCGTTGGGTAGCATCTGGTGATATACAGACAGAAGCTACAATGTCCGTTGTAAACTCCCTGGAGTTATGAAAGGATCTGGACCTTATCATCTGAATTTTCAATGAAGTATAGCAGTGACTGGCAACAACAGTAACACAGTACACCAAGGTTAACTTACATACTAGAGCCCTACCAGTTATTGGCCGATGTTAGCTGTTTGCATTGGCATTTATAGCAGCTGATAAAATGGTTAGCAGCATGTTCGTAATACATACAATAATCTGTACTGGTCTTAAAAACTCTGTATCTGTCAGGCTCTGCCATATATATTTACACTGCCTGTAGAAATTTTCTATATGCTCGTTTTGTTCTTGTTTCTCGTTTTTGTTTTGATTTCTTTAAAGTTTTGACGCTGATGTGTCATCTTTTGTGTGAGCTATGTTTAAACCAAAATTCCACCAGTTCTTGATGTCCACCGGGATTTTCCAGCTGTATGAAGTATTCCCATTGGTGATCCAACAGAAAATTACTTTATCAAACAGGTAATTTAAATAAATCATTCTTCTAGTCTTGGGAGGATATTCTGTATAGAAACTGTTGCACATTTGTTTATATAGTACATTTCATTACATGTAAACTCAATGGGCATTGCATAAGAAATCAGCTTGCCTTGATTTTATCATACTCATGTAAAGAAAGCGAATAGGCATTTTTTCCAAAACTTCTTTCATTTCATCTGCACAGGTGTACGTGTCTGTATGTGAACAAAGAGAGTTAAAGAGGCCATCACAATACCTGCACAGATATGTGCACTGTTGATGGTAAAGCTGAGTTTAGATGCAAAAGTCTGGATATTCATATGATTTTTGTCTGGTATTTGGACATGTTACATCTAAAATAAATCTAATAAAGTTATTAGATTGCATAAACATGCATATGTAGTATTGATCTTGAAAGTGTCAGATATGGGATAGTGTTCTTAGATCAGACATTAGAAGAGCCATCTGTGCAATGTTTTGCTCGTGTTTAGTCTGCTGCAGCAAATGAGTGTGAGATATCTGTAATGAGAAACCCCATGCACATGAATGTTATAGGAAATGGGATTTGTTCCAGACAGAATATCATTATGAATATCTATAATTTCAACTGTGAACAGGTAACATTTGACTGATGATACCTGACTAGGAAGAATTGTATTACAGCAATGTGCAAAATCCATCTAGTCCATTTTAAAAATGTTAACAGCTTGCACAAACTCCAACCTCTGATTTCCTGTTACGACAGACATTGTTCACACAGAGATCGAGTCATAATGTCACTAAGAAGACACCTTTCTTAAGCCCTCTTTGCTTTTTCAGTGTAAGGCGTGATGTTTAAAACAGAAGAATCTGTGTCTATCGCCTGTTCCACCATGTTGGCTTTAGTTCTCACACAGACTGTGATTTTGCTCCTTAAATATGTGCTACCTTAAATCTGGACTGAAAATGCACTCCCATTTGTCTTCGCCTTTCACAGAAAACTTTGAACAGGCAGTGTGAAAAAAAAGTAGAAGATGGGGCCAATCCCTGAGGCCTTCAGGCTGGGAGGACTGAGCGGCCTCATAGCCACGTTTCAGCTAAACGTTTGTAAGGCATTTTTAAAAGCTGATCCTTCCTTAACAGTAACTGAGTCACCTAAATCAGGTTTGGGTTTGTTTGTTTTTTTTTCATTTTCCTTCTTCCTGCCCTGGCATGCAGTGTGTGTATGAAAACAGCAATCCAGGAGGTGGAGCTAAAGTTGTCATATTTTATTATTTGGGGTTTTTTTTATTAGGAGACAAATTAGTTTTGTCATATTATTCACAAAGTGGATTTGGTAGTTAGTGACATCCTGTGAAGAGACTGTTACAAGGTCTACTTCCTTTAAAGGAAAGGGTTAGACAGAGAGCACCTCCTCTAGAGACCTGGTAGGGATTGAGCTTGTTGCTCAAGGACACTTCAGCAGGGAGTGTGCTTATCCTCAGAAAGTCATGAACTGTGGACAGAGGACAACTTGTTGTTCATTACACCACCTGTTGCAAACACTTCCTGGACTTTTTCGCGCAAAAAATTGTTTCTGTGTTTTTCCTGTGTACTTTTCAACTCATCCTCTCACTACTCCTCTCCTCTCGTGCCACACTGCCCTCTTACCAGGAAATGAGGTGATTGATTCAGTTTCAAAACCTGCCGCAAAACAAAGGCAACTGCTGCACACATGCTTCCTGTGTAAAATGCACAGGGGATAAAGTTCAGGCCCTGTATGACTCAGTTATCCTCCAGCGAACACCCACATCCACCAGTGGACTTTTAATTACAGTGCTCCCTTAAAAAAAAAGCCCCCCCCCAAACAACCCAAACATGTACACACATGCACGTACGACACACACCAACCTTTCACCTTTTACTCAATTACCCACAGCTCATCTCTTACACTTATTGCTGGTACTTGTTGCATAACTGTTAACTGTGGTTAACGTGCAAGCTCGAACACACATGTACAGAACATAGCGCATGCGTGTTTGTGTGTGTGTGTGTGTGTGCACGCTGTGGAGCTCGCTCGGAGACAGAGGGGAAGCAATAACTGAATACTCCGTCCTGGCAACAAGCTGTTTTCCTGTCAACACTGCTGTATCTGTGCACCAGTGTATGAGCGTCTAACTGACCATTCTGCCAAACTGTTTTTCCATTCAGGAAATGGTGGAGTGTCATTCCTCTATCATCCTCCGCCACCCCTCCGGTGAATTTTAACACAAGCTGAGAGCTATCTACCTCTCTTATTCATGTGTTTTCCCCCCACTGCTTCTCTTTTTATTCCTCTGATGTCTTTGTGTAGCTGTCATTGGGGTAATGGAGAGCCGGTGAGGGAGGAGGAAAAGGAAACATAATATGACAGTAAAAGCAGAAGGTAGGAGTGCAGATTAGTAAGAGAGTGAGGAAACAGGAGAAAGGTTAGAACTGAGAAAAGAAATCCTTCTCTTTTTTTTTTTTAAATCTCTTTAACTGGGCAGTGAGTGGGAATTTAAATGGGATGTTGTAGAACAAAGATCAAGGATGCTAAAAGTTTCAGAGCCTGCAATGCTTATCCCATCTTATATGATGATATCATCATAAGCGAATGCGTAATCGGCTCTTTGGATCGATTTATCGATCCATCTTGGGAGCTCAAATGTGTCCAGTCATGTTCGCTGTAATTTAATCATAGATTATGGGATATGTTGTTGTGAAAAGCCGATGTTATGGCATTACCTAAAAGAGTCCAAAGTAGAAGATTTCTTAGATGAGACCATGAGCAGGAAGATGAGTAGGTCAGGAAAATCACTGGGAATGACTCTTTGGGATGTTTGTGCTATGTTTCATGGCAGTCTAGCCAGTAGGCTTTTCATTTCTTTCTCGGGAACAACATTTCTCGGGAGCGCAGGGATAGACTGATGGACCAAATGATTAATATTGAAACCCTGAGTCTAGCAGTCACATAAATAAACATTGAGATTCTGAGGAACATCATAAACATGTCTGAGGGAGAAAAAAAGACCAAAAGCTTCCTCTTTTCTAACTGATTTCATGTCATATAGATAAGCAAATATATTCATTTTACAGTTAGTGGTTACTACTACAAGCAGAATGTGGCGAATACCGCAGTTAAAACAACTACAACCATAGTGTTGAAAAAAAATGCAAGAAAAGCAGTTGTAGCCACTTCCTAAAAAGAATTTGATGTGTATGTTCTCATTTTCTGACTGTTGTCTGAAGCCTCGGGTTTCGATGCTTGAATCCTATATGCCAAGGGTGGCGCCAGGCGGTCACTGTGTCAAAAAAAATGGCACTGCACAGTCCTCGTTTAACAGGTGCAGCAGTGTTTCAGGCACAGGCATGGCGGAGACTACTGACAAATGAGGCAGACATCAGGACAGATTCAGAGAGAGGTTGGTATTAATGTCCAAAGCTGTTATCTTAAGCTGCGTTTGACCCAGTCTGCAGATGAGTCTGTGCAGGCGATGATCACATTTAAGGGAAGTAGAAAAATCAAATGCTAATAGCGATCCTGTGAGCTGGTAACGATAATATATACAAAGACAGGCTTAATGAAGGAAAGAAGTTGTGCACAAGCATTTGAGAATCGAGTAAATAAAGTGATAAATTTGAATAATTCTGCCTCGAAGGTGATCAGATATCATTCACTATTCGCAACTCAAGTGGTATGGCAGTGAGTAATATACAAAACAAGCTACAGATAAGCTTAGGACTAAAGCAGAGGCAGAGAATGAAAAGCAAAACTAACCCTCCACCCCACGCTGAAACAGTCACGTGCACAAGAGCCAGTAACGCTACAGCAGGCCCAGGGACTGATTAGAGGGAGACGGCGTCCAGAGGCTTCGGCTTGTGAAACTGAAGGTGGGGTCTAGCAGAGAAAGGAAAACGGGAGTCACACCATTCTGCCACGGTGTGACTCACACATCACACACGGGGTTAAAGGTAAGCTTGGGATATTTACTGAACTGTGAAAAGGGAAAGGTAACACGAGCTCTCGTAAACAGAAACTCAGAGTAATCATTACCCATCTCTGGGTTTCAAAACATGCAGAGCCACAAAAAAGACAAGCACCATCATAAAGGGTAACCGCACGTACTGAAAAACATGCTGTTGCTGCAAATAATGTGTCTGATATTTAACTTAAGAAGAGGCAGGGGTCCTTCTCTCCTGTGCGAGGAAGAAGTAGAAGAGGAAGACAAGGGAACTATCTGTGGCATTCAACCCCTCCAGACCTGCTGGGCTGGTTTCTGGGTCATTAAAATTCCTCCTCTCCTCACTTCTCCTCTCCGAAGCCACAGTTTGTGCCCCAAGCGACAAGTTGGCTCATGTCCACCTGCTCGGCCTTGCCTTCCTCTCCTCTACCTCTCTCTTTCTCTCTCTCTGTTATCTCACTGCTGCAGACCACACTGCTTTGTCTGTGAGTCAGGAGTCAGACGTTTCTCCAGAAATTTTCTTTGGCTTTCTCTCTGGCGGTCTCGTGCTTCCGTCTCTGTCACTCTTTCTCCCCTTGCTTTTTCTTTTCCGTACCCCGACGTGATCACAACAAATCCACCTAGACGGCACAGATCTAGAAAGTCATCCCTCATCTTTGTCTTCTTTCGCTTCCTTCCAAATTCCCCCCTCGTTACCTCACCTTTCTCTCTTCGGTGCCTGCTCCCTCTCTCTCCAGCGAAGCGTGTAAGGCGGTATTCTCTGGAGTGTCACTTCTGCTCAAATCTGAGATGATGAAGCAAACAAAGTAAACGCCAGACCTGCCCAGACTCCTTACCACTAGTGTAAGTATCCCCTGCAACAACAACCGCCACAAAAACAGCCATGACTTGACTAAAATATGTCATGGTAACTTGAGCTTCCCAGCACTTCCAAATGTCACCTACACGGGAAAGAACATGACGACAACAAGTCTTGCAGAAACAGCGATGGCTCGACTAGAGAGGCTTTACGTGATTAAATTAAATTGGAAAACATTCTGTGTGTCTGACGCTGACTGAGGACTGCTGTTTATCTGTCATAAAACAGGCTCGTTGTCCCTGCATACCAAGTGCAGATACCAAAGTAGCTACGCTTTTTAATCCAAGTCATATGGGTTGCCATATATGAGATACTTTGTTGTAGTTGCCTTCAAGCTATTTGAAGTTTCCATATAGAGAACTAAACAGCATATAAGCGGATGTCTTAATTTTGAATGCTTGCGACAGTATGGATCTATATACTCGGTCATACTTTTTTTTATCCTCTTGCATGTAAGGAAGCAAATGCTAGGCATCCTTGTATACACTGGCTGCAAAGACTACTTAGATTAACTTTTAGATTAAGCATGATCTTAAAAGTTGAGATAGTGTCTGTCTCCCGAATTCAAACTGAAAACTGGGTCAACAGAACAGAGGCCTAGAGGCTGACAGCACTGCCTCCCATTCTACTTTTAAATAGGAACTACAAGTCCAAGAGCAAAGTGCTCTAATGGGGTGATATGATACTATCAGGTCGTTAAGATAAGATGCGGCCTGATTATTCAAGACCTTGTATGTGATTAGCAGGAATTTAAATTTGATTCTGGATTTAACAGGGAGCTGATGAAGAGAAGTCAGTATGGGAGAAATATATTGATTTTTTCTAGTCCTTGTCATTGATCTCCCTGGGATCACCAGAAGGCTTTTCGGGGTGTTTTAAGACATCCTGATAATAGTGAATTACAATAATCCAGTCTAGAAGTAATAAATGCATCAACTAGTTTTTCAGCATCATATGTGCGAGTGTGTGTCTTTAATCACGTCTTCCTCCCATCATAACAAACCGGTGGTGGCAGATTTCTGCCCCTCCCCTGCCAGAGGTGTCTTCCTGTTAAAAGGGAGTTTTTCCTTCCCATCATTGCCAAGTGCTTGCTCATAGTTTGAATTTAATTGCATCTAATTGTTTTTGGTTTCTCTGTAATTTTGTAGGGGGTTTATTTTACAATAGTAAATGACTTGGAGTGACTGTTGTTGTGATTTGGCGCTATATAAATAAAGCTGAATTGAAATGAATTGATGGGTGAGGCACCACTATGAACACTGTTTCCGTTTACTTGTTTCCTGTAAATAGACACATTTTCAGAAACAGAATCCATCACGATTAGCATGTCCCTCAACAGATTTTTGGTAAGCTATTTCAACTGCTTCTCCATTCACAGTGTGTCACCACAGCCAGTAACTGCACATGTTTATTTTGGCAGATTTCTTATACACCACATGCTATTCCTGATGCAACACCTAAGGGATTTGTGTCCCCTCCTGGGATCAAGCTGGGGATCTTTTTGCTTGTTAGGTGAAGGTGTAAACTGCTACACTGTGGAGCTACTACCCCACACTCTATTTTACATGCCTTTAATCCTTTAAGGAAGTTTCAGAGGAGAATAATTTTCTTCACAGTCCAACAGTAATTATTTTCTCTGGCTCTAGTGTAGCCGCTCCAAGTCTGACCCAAAAATAACCCTGATAATGCCACAATGACGTTGTTTGTATTATCAGGATCTGGAGTTTATGAGTGAGCTCATTCAGTCATTACAACAGACACTCTGTGTTTCACCAAATAGTGAGCAAGCAAATGGGAATCGTCATTAACTGACACAAAATTCAGTTTTGTATCTATAAGATACATATACATTATTTCATGAATGTACCAACCAAAACCTGTGAAACAACCCAATTGGAAAGATATATATAAATCTTATAAAGTTTGTATCTGTCTTGTGTGAAACTTGAATGAAAAGCATACAAGAGTGAAAACAGATATAAGATCCCTAGAAAAATTATATAAATGAAACTTGTGTGTTTTGGATACTTACTAAACCAATATATGAAAGTCATGAGAAAGTGGCCACTGTGAGGGACCAAGCAGCCAAAGCAAAGAGGACACAGGCAAAAAATATCTTCAAAAAGGGTTTTCTTTATTTTAACCCTCAAAAAATTCAAAATTAACAAAATTCAAAAACATACTTAGCAGGCCCATAAAAGAGGTCAACTAAATATAACTCCACAAAAAGTAATTTCCAGAAACTTAAACAAAACAAAATGAGAACCAACTTAACTCACAAACTGACCTAATTACAAAGGCATGAAGGTAGCTTTTATAATGATTTGGCCAAACCATTTGAACACACTAGGGGGGAAAACAAAAACACACTAATATTAACTAAGCACAGAATAGCCTAACTAAACCTAAAACACCCCTGCTCCTGGTAAGCCCATGGTTGGTCCTGCCGAGCAGGCATTTTGTTCCCAGAGTCCTCAGCCACGCCTTTTGCCCAAACAGGAAACAGCCACCGCCCAAACCCAGGTAACTCAAAGAAAGAGAAACATAATTAATATAACAAAACATTTTAGAAAAACCACACAATGTTACTATGTGCGCGCCTCATAATATCAGTGTTAGGTTTAACCAAATGATTAATCAATTATATTAATGAAGAAAACTGCAAAGCAAACTAATAGTGAAAAATGGACTAATTTACCCCTGTGTGGCTGATGCCATCACAGCCACTTTCACGAGTAAATCACATAAGCCTTATATGATTCACTATATGAAGTAGGCCACATCTGATGCAAGTCTTTTATAAGTTTTTTCTATTTCTTTTCCATATGGGAAAGTGGATCCTGAAATGCAATGTAAACCACCTGGTGGAAATTTCGGAGATAAAAGAAAACTATATGGACAAAAGTACTGGGTTACCTACAGCTTATCAGCCATGGAAACCCATGCAGTGAACCTCCCAGCATACAGTTTATGAGCTGATGTTAATGCCAGAGGAGCTTTGAAACTCTGCAGTTACAGAGTCAGCAGTGTTGACCCTATATGTGCCTCAGCACTCGCTTACAGTTGATACAGCACCACCCTCAAATTCAGTAAGAGCTTTAGAGCGACCCATCCTTTCACAAATGTTTGTAAAGGCAGACTGCAAGGTGAGGTGTTTAGTCTTGTATACCTGTGACAATGAGACTGAAGATATTTGCCCATGTGGTGTATGTGAGCTATCTTTGAGTCAGCTGCTGGAATTTCTGTCTTTTTTTTTAAATCTGTCTCTTCTTGCCGACTTCCATTTATGAAATACTAACAAGTCTAGCAGTTGAGGGAGAATAGCATTTATCACTTGCCACCTGTGTTTACTGAAAATAGTTATAATTGTAATGACTCACTTTCCGTGCCAGTCCTTTTGTGATATGTTGGCACTTTGACCAGCAAGCCAAAGACCGAAACGTTCAATAAAGCTCAGCTTTATAACAATATGTGGACTCTGTGCGGCAAGGTGTTGGCCTCAGGCAACAAACCACATTTGTTGTCATTACACTTTCTCTCTCTCTTTTTTTTTTAAATAAATGTATTTATTTAATAACATAAGGCACCTCAGTTTTCAGTCAAATGCGGAGTAAAATAGGGTTTGACCTTTAACCTGGGGGTGGAGCAATGCTTTCATGAACCAAATCCGCATGGGACACAGTGCTAGCTAGTGCTAAAAAAATCTGTTTGCATGTACATGCATATCTGAAGAAGTGTTGGTTGGTTGTTTTGTATGCATCTGGGCAACTTTTCTAAGGGGAATAATGGTTAACCAATGCCTCTAAACTCTGGACCTTGAGACTGATTGTTTAAGGCTTTCAGGTTTTTGCTATACTCAGCTGATCATTTAAATCAAGTGTGTTGGAGCAGAGATTGAGGTCTCATTTTGAGAGCATTGACTGGTGGGATGTATAACCAATCAAACCACACACTAATAGGAACTTGCACATCACTTACAGGAAATGGGAACAAAAGGTTTTATGGGAGGAACACATGTCATTGGACAGTTGCAGATCAGGGGTCAGTTAAGGGCCACGTATGATATGTGAAGGTAGGAAATAGTGTGTGCATGCAAATTATGGTGTGTGTGTGTGTGCGCTATTCGCTTGGAGAGAGCTTTGTGAAGGGAGATGTAAGGTACCAAGATGCAACGGTGCTGCAAAAGTCAGATGACAGAAATGTGATCTCCGCGTGTGACGTATGACGTTCCACAGATTCAGATACACAGAAACACGTATGATTGGACCTACGTGCTAACCCACGAGCATGAACACACATATTTGACTGATATTTGACTTATATGAAAATTGACTTGATACTTGTTAAAAGGAAAAAAAGGATAAACAGCTTTTTAACTCCTGTACACACAGAAAACCGTGACATTTTGGGACCCTTATAGGACATTGTTGCCCTGAGGAAGAGAACCAATTCCTGCTGAGTGGGGGTGCGTGGGGGACTAATTTATCGATTAGTCCCCAAAAAGTAGGTGAAAATATTTTTTTTCTCCCAAGAGGGCTAAGTAAAATTGAATGTGTGACTGATCGCTGTATTTTTATGGCAGTCACATTGCTTTCTAACATTGTGTATCTATCACTAAACTATTCTGTAACTGCCAAAGAAAAAAATGTTCCTTCCTTCCTTACTTGAGTGTTCTTTATGTGTAATCATAAAAGCCGCCCACCACTCTACACTTTGATGAATGGCACACTGTTTTTTTGGGAAATAACCTAAGACCTGCTGACCCACACATTACCACACACACAGTACTCCCTCCTGGGCTAATCTCCTACACTGCTCCCCGACCCTCCAGCTCCATCCCCGGGAGCCAGAGCTTGCCTTTGATCAACACACATTGTCAAAGAGCACTAGGTGACCTGTGTGTGTGTGTGTGTGTGTGTGCGCGTGCGTGCGTGCGTGCATCTGTTTGAGGGAGAAATACTTCAGACCGGTGGGGCTGGGAGGTCCTAACCTGAAGTGCCGGATATTGTTCTGCTACTTCCTGCCCTTAAGCCTTGACCCGGAGAACCCGAGCCAAAGGGCCTTTTGTTTGACTGACCCTGAACCTCTCCTGTGCTCCTCCCTGAACAGCTCACGTCCTCCTTCTTTCTTCTTGTCTTCTCTACCCCCTCTCTCTCTCTCCTTGAACCTCAAACGTACACTAATGCCGAACTCTTGGAATCGATCATCAAAGAGACCCCCTGAGCGCCCTCATACAAACACACACATACACATACATTCCTGTTATGTTGCCATAGCAGCAGAGAGCCCTGATAGCCTGGTGCTTTGAACCTGTGTGCGAGTAGGTCATTCTCACCTTTAGGGGTCCGCTGAGACAGATTGGATATGACACTGAGAAAGGTTAATGTATGGTTAGAAGCCTCAAATGTCTAAGGAGAAGACATCATGTATTATACACCATCATGATCAGCACTGAGAGAATAGACACAGCGATGTGGGAAAAACACATGGACACATTAGCATGGCAACCACCTGCCATTTCACTGAGTCCGTGTTGACCAGATCTGAGGCAGATTGAGCCATCATGCACGCATAAATGAAGTCTTTTGTTATCCCGTGGAGAGCCTACAGCTCACTGACGTAAGAAAGGTAATACATTCATGGTGATAGACTTGCATGCGTAGAGGAATGTAAGCACAAGACGCACACGCATAAAAACATTAAAGCTAGATGGTATTTTAGGAGCTTAGTCCACTTAAACTAACATGCTTGCCATAGCTGTGCTATTTTGGATTACATACAGCTGCCAGACAGAAAGAGAGAGCAAGGAAGACATTTACAGGTAGCCTGACTGGTTAGATCACAAAGAGAGGGATGTCTTTGTGTTTTGTAGCTCAACGTGAGAGGATAATGCGAGTTAACGTAACACAATTAGCATGAAGAACAATCTTGATCCCTGTTGAAAGACGGTTCAAAAGATGAGAGAAATTTCCTTCATGCTTCAGCAGGGAAGGAAACCTTATGATAGGTCACAGCAGCACGGGGTTTCCCTCAGCACCTTTGGTCATTAGTTGCCCCATTCAGCCTCTCCCAGTTACATCATCTGGTAAATGGACTGCTTCTTATATAGTGCTTTTCTACTCTACTGGAGCACTCAGAGATCTTTATACAACATAGCAACATTCACACACATCCATCTATGGGAAAGCAACCTGGTGTTCAATATTTTGCCGAGACTGCAGACTGGAGCAGCAACGACCTGAACTACCAGCCCTCCAATTAGTAGATGACCTGCTCTACCTGCTGAGCTACAGCCATTCTCTACTCAGAAAAACGCACACATCTCTGACAGATGATCATGTATCGAAGCCTTCCTGCAAATAAGATATTATCAGTGCATCCTTTTAACACGAGAGGAAAACCAAGAAGCAATATTTTAGCGCGGATCAGCTGTGCATGTGGGTGGATGCAGGCTGCAGGTAGCTCACTGGTGACACTACCCTCCTCTCTTACAGGCTGGTTGCATTTAAAAATCATCAGTTCACTTTGTTTGACAGGTTGTTGACTAGATATGGTTCACGGAGCAGACAGACACAAGGCAGATGTTTCATGCACAGATGATAAAAATGTATTCATTTCAGGTGGAAGTATCATGTGGGCATTATTTTTTTCTATCGCTTAGACCTGTAATAACCCCACTGTGACTTTTACACATCTTTCATTTTCTTGTTGGCACTAAACACAATTTGCCGTCAGCCGTGTTGTGTCTTTGGCTGGATTAAAAGACTAGCTAATAAAAAATAGGTTACACTATACACAATATATGTAGAAGTTGACAAGATATTCCAAATATTTTTAAGTGCAGTTAAAAACCCACCCACAACCTCGTCTGTCACAAGAAAACAATTAGACGTATGAAACAGAGATCAGGTAGTATCAGACACGCAAAACCAGTTTCAGTCTGAAAGAATGGTATAAGCTGAGTCACCGAATCAAAAAAATAAGGCACCTGTTTTGGGCGTTGGAGGTCAGAAATATGTGGAACTTTACTCATATAGAGCACAAACAGTCCTGAGTTCCTCCTCTCTGTCACATCATAGAAACTTATCGGGGTGCAGGAATTATTCAGATCCCCGAGAATGAAGCCAGAACAGCTCATTAAGAGTCCTGCGTTGAGGAGCTTTGTTTCAGCAAAAGTAATGAGCAACAGAACTGGAATAACTCATTATGCAGATGTGTAAAATCACTAAAAAGTGATCCATTGTGATTCACAAGAAAGACACCGAATTACTGCCCGTAATCACAGCGATTACAAAGTGAGACTTTCATCGTTGTTTATGGCTCCCATTGGTTCCACTGCCAGTCAAATTGCCTCAATAAAATGGATTTCTGCGTTTCCATGACACGAAACAGGCGTGTCGAGGCTGAGACGCTGGCCCCAGCGTTAACTGATCTGCCTCCAGTAATCGTGTTGTGTGCAGGCATGTGAACAGATAAGACTAAGGGTGGAAGGTGAAACATCACCTTTACCCTGTTTGTATGTAGAATTTCCTTTTTTCCTACACTTTATTTTAGACCGAGTGTTTAGCCACCATAAGTTTTAAAACAGATTCAGGTCTGTGTTGTTGCTCCTGACAGACAAACTGCAGCTATGACCTTTCACCTCATTTTTCAGGGAGCCGAGTGTACGTGTATTTATCTGCAGGGACTGATCAAGAGTCAGAGCAAGAACAATTTCACTTCAAGTCAGAAAGACACTGTACACGTGAACGTAGCCAAATCAGTATTTTTCCCATACAGTACTCTGTGGTACATTGTGTTATTCTTTTAATCCATGATTATATAACATGCCTGCAATGTTTCTTTAGGCTATTGAGTTATTTCTTAAGAGCATTGCTTCCCAGATATATTAAACGACCCTCCCTGTGTTTGTTGTTGCATTTGTTCAGTTCACTTGCTGACTTTCTTGAGAAAACAAGCAAGACGGATTAGGCAAGCAGGTATCTCCTTTATAGGGCGTCCTCAGAGGCAAGTCGGTACTTGAACAACAGGTCGTCGTTGCGCATGTCAGCCAATGAGGAATGCTCAAGATCTGTCGGTATGCAGCCAGGCAATTATTCTCATATACGTCAGTTGTTAAGTGCCTTCAGAGACAAGCCTATAATTTCCCAATTACTAACCCTCATTGGAATTATTTCGACGCATCGGTGTTTGTCCTGAAGCTGTTGATCTCCTTTTGAACCACAACCTGTGGGACACACACATAACCTCATGGAAAAATCAATAATTGAACAACTTTCCAGGAAGGGTTGACCTATGACATTTAAGTTCAGGAAGTTAATAAAGGAAGAAGATGAAAGATAAGCAGGTTTGAATGTTGTTGAGTGAGTCATTAATAGTTAATTTCAAAAAGAGCTCCTAAAGGGGATATGATGCTTCATTTACTGTTATTTAGAGCAATTAAAAAAACAGACGTAATGTTCCACCTCACTGTTACTGTCAGTGAGGCGAAACATGGCGGAGCATTTAGATTTATGGAAAATTATCACCCTCTCCATTGTTTGCATTCTGACACGCACAGATACGTTGGCAGTTTGAATTTTGTGGTTATTAAATAGCTCCTATTGAGAAATGCACCCTTTAGAAACCAAAGACGGTTTGGCTAAGCAAGCTGGGAGGATGAAACTGAGGCAGGAAGGCAGTGTCACACAGCAGGTTCCTAAAAAACTACTTCTGGTAAAACAGCACAGAGAGGGAAGCTGACTCAATGCACAGTCAGTAAACATTACACTCCCTTATGGAAACATGACAGATTAGCCACACAGGGTGGCCAAATTTTTCCTGCAATACTTAAAGGGAAACAATATATTCTAAGTAATCATAAAAAAAGTGACTCACCCTTCATATGTGGGTGAATTACATATGCTTCAGCAGGTTTCACACTTAGTCTCGTGCGAAAGAAGACAGGATGATAAAATATTTACATAAGACAGGCCTGACAAAATATTGACTTGGCAAATTTCTTGTATGTAAAATCGATTACCATTCCAGTCTATTTAAGTTATGAAATGAGTAGGCTGTATTCTCTCGGGCAGTGTTCTTAAAGCACGTGATTTGCGTCGTTTATGCAGCTGTCATGTGGCTGCTTCTTCTTCATTTTCATATGTGGCAGCATTGTGCATCTTTACTGTATTACTTTTTTTGGCAGTCCGTCCAACACATATCAGGAACATGTTAAACCCAGGTTCACTATGTCTCAGTGTGTTTATATGATACTACTTCACGTCCTTTACTTTCTAATCTTTTGGACTTCTTGTGCATTTTCACTGTTCCTCTGTCTAGTTTTAAGATCATCTCTAACAGTCATTACACTGCTGTAAGTTGTCACATTTGCATGTTTCACATCATCAAACAATATTAAAAAGAGATGACCCGAGTGATTAAACACTTTATTTGGAAAACTGAGTTCAGTTTCACTAACCACATCAAGGCCTGATTACTAGCAGACCTGTTGAATCAAGAACTCTCTGAACCAGAATCAGATAAAGTGAAGTAGGCTGAAAGATCTCAAAAATTAGCACATCATGCCCTGATAAAAAAAAAAGAAAAGAAAAAGAAATGAGAAACAAATTAATTGTAACATTTTCCAAAGTGATAGATTTCAAAGGTATGTTTAAGGCTTTGGGTCTCCAGTGAACCACAGTGAGAACCATTATACACAAATAAAGAAAAATCAGAACAGTGGTGAACCTCTTTGAGAGTGTCTGGCTGACCAAAATCACTCCAAGAGTGCATCAACAACTCTTCCAGAAGGTCACAAAAGACCTCACTTGTCTCAGTTTCTGTTGTGTAAAATTGACTACTATTCTAGTGCATGTAAGTTATGAAATGAGTAGGCTGTGTTCTCTCAGCCAGTGTTGTTAAAGCATGTAATCTTTACTGACCTTGTCCTTTATAAAGCCATCATGTGGCTTCTTCTTCTTCAATTTCTGTTGATCTCTTCTTAAACCACAAGATTTCCATCATCTAAAGACCTTAAGACTTCACTTACCTCAGTTAAGGTCAGAGTTCAAAATTTAATAATAAGAAAGAGACTGGACAAAAATGGTATCCATGGGAGAGGTCCGAGGAGAAATTCACCGCTGACCAAAAAGAACACAAGGGGAACCATCATGATGTTTGCCAACAAACATATTGATGGTTCCCAAGACTTTTGGAAAAATACTCTGTGGATGGATGAGACACAAACGGAAGTTTCTGGAAGGTTGAGTCCCATTTCATCTGTTGTAAAACTGTATCATATCATCAGTCAAACATGGTTCTGGCAGTGTGATGGTCTGGGGCTGCCATAGTTGAAGGAACTATGAATTCTGCTCTCCAGAAAATCCTGAAAGAGAATCCCTGGTCATCGGTTCACACCTTGAAACTCAAGTACACTTGGGTTATTTAGCAGGACAATGATCCAAAACAGCAACACAGCAGTCCACCTCTGAATGTTTTTTTAAAAAAGGGGAAGGGGGTAGGGGGGGTGAGTGGCCCATTAAGATGCTTTCGCACTTACTGAAACGGGCTGTTCATGCTCAAAAACCCTTCAATGAGTCTGAGCAATTCTACAACGATGAGTGGGCCAAATAGATGTGAAAGACTCATTGTCAGTTATCACAGTTCTTGCTGTGAAAGTTCTTGCTGACACAACCAGTTATTAGGTTTATGGGGCCAGGTTAGTTTGGATACCTTTTTTTCTCTTAATAAATTTGTTTGTTGATCTAAAACATGTAAGGGTGATAAATGTGAAGAAAAGAGACAGACAGACAGAAAGACACACACACGGCAAGAGAGAATGAAATCAGTGAAATCAGCAAGAGGGAGAATACTATTTCACAGCTGTGGTAATTAAAACAACCGCAAAATAAGGAGAAATAGAAATGTTTTGGTTTGTGGGTTTAGAATATAGCTCCAAAACTCACTACAGCAACCTACCAAAGCATTTTTCATATAGTATATAGTTTTGGTTTTTTTTACCTAAACCATTAATCTACTGGCTTTACTTGGAATGGATACATCTAAATTATTTAATTATTTTTCCATCAAAGAGCTGTAATTAACTTTAACAGTATGTTAATGCTTGTTTGTTTTTAGAAACCTACTTCCGGGGTTGCTGAGGTTTCCCCACACTCTCATGCAGCGTTTCCGGCCCCGCCTCCCTTCGAGCCGAAACCCAGCCTTCCTTTGACGAGACCCCGCCTCTGACAGGTTACGGGGCGGGGCCAGGTTGTGCAAAGATGGGAGAGAGGGCAGTCAGTTAGAGCGTCTCTCGCCACAGCTGTGCGTTCCTCTCTTCTGTTCTCAGTCGCCTTTTCCTATCCGGCAGAAGGATACAAAGAAAGGGAGACACCATGAAATAGAGACGTAGTATGAACGCGTCGGGGACAACAGAAGGACGAGAGCAACCGAACCGGACAGCAGTCTAGCCCCGGACACGGATACTATTATCCCCGGAGCTTCTCCGATGAGTGCACTGGATTTTACCCACCAAAGAGCGTCGAGACTGGGGGGGAGTGGGGCGGACATTATCACGCAGGTAGGGTTTTGTCGCCGCGGTGTGAGAGACCCGGGGCTCTGCGGGCTGTCCTGTGGGGAAGCTGGGCATGCTGCAGTGCTTCTCTGTGTGTTTCTCTCACACTGACAGCCCGCAGAGCCCCGGGTCTGCTGACCAAGTGTTTCTGCTTAAAGGACAACAAGAGCTGCCGTTTGTGTAGCGGAGCGCTGAAACAAGTCTCCGGGGTGTCCCGCTTGTCTTTTGTCGCTGCTCGGCGTTTGCGGTGCCGTGCGTGTCTCTGTGTGTGCATATATGGGACTGTGTGTGTGTATTTGTCAGCTGTAAAGCGTACGTGCAAAGTTGCTCGAGCAGCGACGTGTGAGCGGCACGTAGACGGCAGGGACCGCGTATCGGACTCCCGTGATCAAAATACACCGTCCCGGGAGAGGGAGGTTTTGTTACATTGATGATTTTATCGCTCCCGTTCGGATACGCAGCTGTAATTGCAGGAATGACGTTAGCAGCACACCAAAGAAAGGCACAAGAAGGAGGAGGAAAAAGCACAAGACACTGCAATTATATGTTCTCGTTTTTTATGATTAATCTGAGGCTGGAGCCCAAGTTCCCTGCTGTAGGATTAGGTAATATTTTTCCGCTTCAGTTGGCCTGCTGACTGCACTAAGCTGCTTCACTAACAAGACTCTGTATAACAGGCTGTTCCTGTAATATTCCTATAAGGACTGGGGTTTATAATGACCGCAGATGATGATGATGATGGTGGTGGTGTAACATGTGCTGGGTCATTCTGGGACCAGAGCAGTTTTGGTCTGCAGAGGGAGGGGGTGAACTGGTTTCGTTTCGGTATATAGAGGGTGAGGGTTTTCCTTTCCAGGAAAGGGAAGATGAGTTTATGATATGGGCTAATACCTCGTCCGAGCGACACAGACTATTAATCATTTCTTTATGCGCTAGGATGACTTCACCTTGGAAACTAGGCTTAAAGGATTATAGGTGTTGTCTTTGATGACTACCTCTTTCTCTTCTCTTTCTCCTTCTCCCAGGACTGACGGGCTTTCACAGAAGCTCATGGACAAAACTTTGCACATTCTCCAGAAATCCACAGATGGTGTGCCGACCGGGATCACCCTGGATGTGAGTTTGAATATGGACGAAGGGGAAGATTTCACGGAGCAACAGATCGTGGGGCTCTCGGACAAAATACCTCTGGTGAAACCTTATTTCAAGAAGAAACAAAGGAAATTGGATGCCAAATGCCTCCACCGAGCCCTGGAGGATCCTATACTGACTACTTTGCTGAGCACAGATACGCTGGTCTCCGGGGATGGGGTGTTTGTTCCCCGGAACCAGCCGGGCCGGACTCCGGGGAATTTGTGCGCAGCGGCTGTAGTGAAACAGAACTGCCTGGGCCAGGTGTGCCTCAAAGACCGGGGCACCGCTGACAATGCCACCGCTGGGGCCGGTGTGCCTGGGTTGATCACCCAGGACGTTGATGTGGAAATAGCCGATACTACTACGGAGCTGGATGAGACTGTTCGGCGAGGGGAGCGACCTAAGATCAGCGATTCTTCCCCCGACTGCTTCCAGCTGAAACCGGGCCTCAGGGAGTCTGGTAGCGCGGTGACAATAACAGCTCCCAGCAGGGATATACCTCCCATAGTTGCACCCCAGGTTCCTCCACACCAGGAGGGGGCAATCAAAAGCAACGACCTCCTAACCTCTGGGGCAACAAATCTTCCAGTCAAAGACTGCACTGGAATCTCGGACCCCCTCCTCCTGCAGCCTGACAAAGGAGTGCTATTTCAGGACAAAAGTGAAGAGGCCTCACTGGATCTGGTTTTTGAGCTGCTCACTCAGCTCCAATATCACACACACCAGTCAGACTCAGTGGACATTTGTGTGGATTTCCTCCAGGGACTGTGCGTTTATGGCAATGACTGTGCCCACCACCACACCGTCCTGCCCTACCACTGGCAGATCCGCAAGAGCAGCAGCCAGACCTGGCAGAGCATAGCAGATGACTCCCAGGAACAGCTGGAGAGACTGTACTGCAACCCTGACAATGAGCAAGTCAGGCTAAAGTATCAGTAAGTATCCCACTGTAGTGTTTACTGCAACCTGGACTCTGTGTTAATCAGTAGCATACGTGCTGCGAACTCCCTGGTTAGATACAGGACCCCTGCTACAGAGGGAAGCAGCATCAAAGTATTTCTGTTTTGTTTTGTTTTTTTGGTTGGATCTTTGCCATCTGTGTCTGTGGGTGATGGGACAATTCACTTTGCATTCAGTCAATTGAAAGTAGGAAGTGAAACCACAATTCATGCCCCAAGAGTATCACCCTTCAGCATTTCTCTTTATTCCTGACAATTGTTTTCATATATATTATAATATTTCCAATATAAGTGGACAATTAAACCGTTTCAAGTTTTAACCCAAATCCTCATTCTGTATAAGCGGGGCTGAAATTAGAGAATACTGCCACCACCCCAGTCCATTTGGTGTTGAACATGCTGCTGAAAGGACTGTGTGTTCGATCGATGGGTATTTGTGACATAGCAACAATGGTGCAGTAATCTGATAGGCTGCATGCAAGTGATAGTCTAAGCCACTTCTGGTTCAGAGTGTTGGAAACTGTAGACCTGAGTTTCCTCTTTGGTTTTGCCACCGGTGACAAACTGAAAACACTGCACAGCTGTTCTGTACATGCGTGGATGATGGACTGCAGACAAGTGACTGCTCCTCCCAATGCTGACTGTTGCTTTCACAGCTTTATAATGCACATGGTCCGTGTGTCCTTCTAGTTAATGTGTCACCTGCATCTACTGTATCTCTTTATTTGAACAGCTATCATGCCCTTGTGTAGGCACGGCCCTGATATCGGTTATCTATTTCCTGCACTTCCCTTCTTCTAAACCCAGATCTGTGATTGGCCAGAAAGCTGTCAAAAGCGAGGCTTTTTCTTTTCTTTTCTTTCTTTTTTTTTTTTTTTTTTTTTATAGCACTCGTTGCAGAAAGCCGTGAACTTGCGTGACCCCCAGCTGCCTTGTGCGGTCAGTGACACAGACGCACTTGGCAGCTTCTCTTCTTCCCTCGGTCATAAGCGTGCACGTCACTGTGTACACTCGCACCCACACTCACACACGCACTGCTTGACACGCAAACACTCGCACGAATAAACTGCACAGGGAAGCGAAGTGACTCGCAGTGCTCTCACGCTCGCCTTTTAGCAGACGGAGATAAACGTCTTTTTCTCCCTCACTCACACCACACACAAGATAAACAAGCACTTGGCAAGCCCCATTGGGGTGACACAAAGGAGCATCTACTGCTTCCTGTGAAACTGTACTGTATGCAAGTACATTCACACTCTCACACACACAAAGGGTACTTGTACACAGGTTTGACCCTAAGCTTTCAATCTCTTCTACAGTTTTCGCGAGTTAGAGGCCTCCCCACATTTTCATGTCATTATGTGGATCTAATTACAAGTGCACTTTATGTCAGTATAGTGTAATCTTAAGGCATTAACCCTATCCACACCCCCACTCACATTTAAAGCCCTTTAAGCACCTAGGTGTTTTTCTATCTTTTTTATGCTTTTGTGGACACTGCTCACACACACACACACACACACACACACACACACACACACACACACACACACACACACACACACACAAAGGTTTTGAGGTGTGCACCAACTTTTGTGTCTGTGTGTTTGACTTGTTGACTCATGTTTTCAGCTGAAACTATGCAAAGAGCATATTGCTCCACAAACAGGATATGCACCTGGTGGTGTCAACCCAGATTCTTCAGAGGCCTTTTGAATGTGTCTCATACAGTGAGACAGGACCATCTGGCTCACTTGACAGAAACTGCAGTGGAAACCAGAAACAACAGAAAATTTTTACCAGCACATTTTCAATGTGTATATGTGGAAGTTCTGTATCATATGGATAATCCTGTAATGACTGTTTTTGTTTTTCTTTACATAAAAAAAAAAAATACTTTGAGGCATTTCAGTCAGTTTTCTTTTTTAGTCTGACTCTGGTGTATCTTCTGATGACTGGAGTTTTGTTAAAAGCTAATTCATTAATATATCTTTGCCATTTTTAAGTGAATATACCCAAGTAGCAAAGGATACATTTTTAGTTTGGCTAAAAAGGAATTCTCCAGCCCTGACCCTTAAAACAGGTTTGACTGTTTGTGGATGGTTGAATGAAAACACAGCGTAAAACATTTTCACATGATCCCAGATAAGTCCTTTTCTTGCGTGTTTAGCTTTTTATCTGCAGGAAGTAAACAGTGGCCAGTTTCTGGGTTTTTGTTTTTTGGGGGGGGGGTTTTGTTTTGTTTTGATTTTTTTTCTTTTTCTAAGGTGGGCCATTGTAGATTTTATTTACACCACAGGTAAGGACTGTAAATAAGCTCGTCTCTGGCAGATTCGATTATGTGCACTATGGGCAAACTTTAATATCGGTCGGGGGCTCTGAAAGCAGAGCAGCCTGCCGAGTGATGACACACAAACTGGGGGAAAGTCGGTTAGCCGTGCAGCGTCGACACAAATCAGCTCATTCAGCCAACTGCGCAAAGCTTTGTGTAGCACTGGGTGTGTGTGAGAGCTCTTTTGATCGTCTTTCTTTAGAGATGCAACCCAGCTTGTCTTTTCATGCACGCAAGCAGCCACACGCACACACGGGGTGGAAGGCGTCACCGTGGTTACGGCAGCCAAATGATAACATCGTTAGCAGTATAAAGAGGAGCAGATGACTTAACAAGCTCTGCCGTCGGTATGGAGACGCAGGCCCATTCGGCCTTTGGCCGCGCGTGTGCGTGGCAGGAAAGAAAATGCACGACTGCTTTTGTATATCTCCATCTGATTATGTTTTGCATGGCCTACTACAGGGCGTGTGAGTGTGTGTTCTGTGCTGAGCTGTTCGTGTGTGTGTGTGAGATCCATAACACAGGTTAATCCCATCCATATGATAAGCAGGAATGGAAGTCCGGTTAATCCGTCTTAGTCATGAACTCAGCAGTGAGGAGGAATGTCACAGTCATCGCTTCTAAAACTTTTACTGTAATAATCCTGCACCGTACAGTTGTTCGTGTGTGTGTGTGTGTGTGTGAGGAATAGTGTTCACTTTACAAGCTGATTGTGTGACAACTGCTACTTACAACAAAATACAAACTTTTTCCTGTAATATCTGTTTAAGGAGGAACTTTAGCACTTGACATCTTGCAGTAAAGGTGTGTGTGTGTGTGTGTGTGTGTGTGTGAGAGAGAGAGAGTGTGAGAGAGATAAAGACAGGCCTTTTTTGGTTAACCATGTGATAGAAGCTTTGCTTGTCATTAACTGGCATAAAGAGTCACTGAGCGCCAAGGACAGAGCAACCTGACACCAAGGTGTGTGTGTCTTTGTGTGTGAGTGTGTCTTTGTGTTTCTATCACAGGGGATTCTGTGTTACCTTGATGTGTTTCATGAATCTCAGAAAATTAAGGATGATTGTGTCTAAGTGAGCTGTGTTTGTTTGTGAGAGTAGAGGCAGATAGTCAGACTGCATGTGTGTGTTTGTGTGGATATAATGTGTCAGACGGATCACGCCATGAATCAGAGGGGCGAGGTCTGTGTCGCTCTGCCTCTCATTACTCAAGAGTCTGCCTCCATTTTTTTTTTTTTTTTTATTTCCAGCTCCACCTCCTCTTATTTAATTTAATTCTTTTTTTGTTCATAATAATTCCACACCAGATGTAATTTTTTTGTCTTCTACATTTCCTTGACGTGCCCATTTTCTTCCCTTTTATTCCTCTGTCTCGCTCCTTTTCTTTATTCCTTACTTTTCCCTGAAGGGCCCCAAAGAGGTGGGAGAGATGTCCCAGTGGTCTCAAGCAGAATCCTTTTCCCCGTGATTTCAAACCGTTTTTCTTTCTCTGGTCTTCTCCTCCCTCAAGTGTTAATTAAGTGTTGATTTAAATTCCAAACTCATTTGCTTATCTTCCCCCTTTTTCATCTCCTTTTTTTAAAGCCTCGCATTCTTTATAGGCTGGGCACCTTTAATATTTTCAAAAGAGAGGCTTAAAGGACTGAGAGAGGACACCCTGAGCTATGAGCTCAATTATGTGGACAGATACACTCATACTGGAAAAATCCAGGACGTGCAGGTGACGCGAGTGTGCGCTTCTTCCTGTTCTGTGTGTGCGTGTGTGTGACTTTGTTGTGTGTTCACTGCCTGTAAAGCTAAAAAACAGGAACAAATGAAGCCTATTTAAATAGATAACTGGATTGTGAATACAAGGAAATAACACTAGCACATGACATCAAGGTTCTGTGTGTGTGTGTGTGTGTGTGTGTGTGTGTAAAAGAAGTGTTCGTCAGCAGATTTGCTTGACTGACTGAGTTATCTGGGCGTGACTGGATGAAGTTTTGCGTGTACGTACATGAATCTGTCCAAAGAATGTGTGTGTGTGCACGTACATAGACGAGTGTTCCTCCAGTGTGTGATGTTCACAATAGCATGACTGATGTTGGAATGTGGGTCCTTTGGTGTGTAGTCATGAGAAAGTTTGAAGGTGTGTGTGCTATAGGCATATTGGGGGGGAAATTTCTTAACCTTTATTCATGCAGGGAAATGTTTTCCTTAGGAGCCGCTGTCCTTTTTCCATCACCTTGCCTGCTTATAGTGTTGGGAGCTGTTGGGAGTTCAAGTTCCTTTCCTTTTGGGTGCACCTTGGGAGAAAAGTGGGAGAAGCCCCGCATTTCCAGCGTGGTCTTTGACTCTGCTAGAGTGGGCGTGCTTTGGGTCACTATCCAACTCTTGATTGGCCTTCTCACCAAATCTCAGTTCACTTAATTTAACTGCTGGAATTTTTATTTTTTAAAATGGCGCAAACTAGATGGGGAGGAAGGGGCTATGTGAAAGGATTTGGAAATAATCAACTCCGGAGGCTCTAGTATTTGTCTGAGTGTGCAGCGGGGAGGGAGAGAGTAGGATGTGTGAGAGGTAGATACAGAGGTTACTTCCTTTTTTTTTAAAATTTCCAATCAGTGTTTTATGTTGAAATGACAAGGTTGAAAAAGCAAGGCTGAGGTGGTTTGTGGAGATGGTGGATATATTGGTCGGAGGAGGAAAATAAGACCTCACAGGAGGTTCATGGATGTAGTGAAGTAGGACACATGACATGACACATGGTTGGAACGGGTAGAGTGAGATGGAGGCAGAACTGGGTCAGAGGCTTTTCAAACAGTCTTTTTAGAGGTCCTAGTAGACCAGAGTAGTGCAGACCTGAGGCGTAAATATAACAAGCATGTTTTTAAATGAAAACATATCAGTAACTACACTGTGGTGATGAGTGAGGTAGGATGGAAAGCTCAAGTTTATTTTCTCATAACACTTGTGCATGGTTTGTTAGTCAGCCACACACACACGTGTCATCATTACATACCGTCACAGGCGAAAAACATTCTGTTCCGATACCATGAAAACATGTCACAGGAGAGCGCACAGGTGCAGGACAGGGTGAAACTGAAGATCAGCATCAGTGAATATCAGATTTATTTATTTTTGTATCATCACTCCCTTGCACCTTTTTTCATTGTTGTTCTGTTTTTCTCTTCCATTTCTGCCTTTCATTTTCACATTAATACAGCTATTCATTTTTTTGTTTTGTTTTTTTCCCATTTTAAACTGAAATGCGTCTCCGTTAGTTGAGAAGAATTCAGAAAGTCACAGGGATTATCTGCACCTTCTCTCTGTGTGTTTCTGGTAATCAGGTGGTCTGATTATCAGTGACTCACTCTTCAGTTACTGTTTTGTTTCTGCACGTGCTCTTTAAATGAACTCTCATTTCACTTCCTATTCCAGAGATGTGTTTGCGGTATGACTTTGCAGAAATACAGATGTAAATTTAGGGTATGTAACTACCATTTGAGTCAGTGTTTATGCGAGTTTTCAGAAAACGAGACGGGGCCTCTCATTATCACCTTCCTGTGAGACACAAGTGTGTTTGCCAGTAACCCCAGCAGCCAGTACCTGCACTTAGTGGATGAAACTGAAGACTTGTTTTCTCTTTGGCCATTATAATACGAGGTTTCACCACTTCAGGCTGTTGAACTTATAAGGAGGTTTCAGCGCTACTGCTGCTGCTCCACTTCTCTGTTTTTCAGTAGGAAACCTCTAAACTGTGTAGTGTACTTTATTTAAAGTAACACACACACAGTCTAACATTTTCATGTTACATTCACTTAGCTTCTCACTAATAATCAATGAGACAATTAACATCATCGTGCAATGTGCCCGCTTCTATGGCTGTAGTGTCATGTTCATGTTTAGTGTGTTAAATATATGTATAGATCATGTATATATGTGTCCTTGCCATAACATGCCAGTGTGTTTGGCCACATTTATGTAAGTGGTATGTCTGACCCAGAAAGGATTTGCCGGAGGCTCGAGGGAGGACTAATGCAGCGCGACTGATGCACATGCACACACTCAGACATGCACGCAACAGTGTTTTGACCCGCGTGTGTTGGGACAGAGAGGGGTTAAGGTGAGGTTGTATGGGCGTGAAAAGATTATGTGTTTCCCCTATTTATTTTTTGGCAGATGGTAACTCTGTGTTTAGATATTCTACTGTACTATGCTGAAGTGCATTCACTGACCACCTACAGCTACTAGATCATTATTCTGTAGGTTAACCTGATTGTTTGCTACTCAAATAGCAAGGCTTTAGAACAGGGCCTGGATTATTATCATTATTATCATCATGTCTAGATTATTGTAATTCATTGTTCACTTGTCAAAGCAAAAACTCCCCGAATCGTCTGCAGCTGTACTAACTCCCCACTGAATGCAGAATTCATTTTAAGACTGTGGTTTTGACTTTTAGAGCTGTAGATGGACAAGCACCAGCTTACATCAGTGAACTTTTACATTCTTACGTCTCCAGCAGGTCCCTGAGGTCATGTGATCAGGGCCTGCTGGCTGCGTATCATATGAGGCTGAAAAGGACACAGCTTTTTCAACATTGGCTCTCAGACTCTGTAGCTCTCTCAGAGGGAGAGAGCTACAGAGTCTGAGAGCCTTAGATCTGTGGACTTGGTGATCTCTTTAAAACACACACACAGAACAAAACAACTAAAAACTCACATTTTTAGATTTGTTTGTTTAACTTTTTTTTTTTTTTTTTTAAATGTTCTGGTGTTTTCTTTGATGCTTAGTGATGTTTTGATTTGGAAGGGCTAACCTATCTTTTTATATAATATAAACTTTGCTAGGCAACTATTTGGTTACTTACTGTAAAGATTTGAGAGCAATGTCAACCATCGTTGTACATAATGAGAAAGCTGTTCCCATGAGCTGGTTCCATGGGGAAGTCAAAGTAAAGTTAATCCTAGTAACTTGTTCAAGGGCACTTTGAAGCACAGTTGTCATGTATGGCTTTCTGTTTTTCATTTGTAAGTCATTTACTTTAAATTTACACCCTATGCAGCTCAGTATAAGTGACTAAGTAGAGGTTTGATCATCCTGCTCCAGGGCTCACGGATTAAGTTAACGTTCCATCAACAGCTTCGTGCTTTGTAGCAGAGCTTCTAATGGAAATATAAACTGTGACCATTTAACAACAAGGTCATCACTCCACAGCCTTGCGTGCTAGCCGTCCGGGTTAATGTGCATTGCTGACTGCAGCGCTTAGCTACGTAGTTATTCTAATGACTTCAAACCTTGTGTTGCAGGGGTCGAGTGTTTGCCCTAGACTTTGGGACGATGCGAGTGTGCGACCTCGAGTTTGACTGCGTCCGACGACTGAGCACCCCCCCCAGCCCTCTACCCCTGCCTGCGATGAACCCAAACCCCACCCCCAGCTGTCACACAGTGTGGAAGTACTACTGCAGAGACAATTTTGGCTGGAGGGAATACTCCGAGGTGAGCCATTTGGTGCATTTATTTGTGTGTGTTCGGGTGCATTCAGGCTCTGCGAACAGCCAAACACTAGCTTTGCCCACATTAATCAGTTGTCCAGTGATGGGGTGGATTTAGAAAAAAAGCTCTCGTGTACACAAACTACTTGCTTTTGTAACACAGCTTTTTATCCATGTGTGACCTTTTATTTATCATCTTTACAATGGCCACATTTGATTTACAGGTAAAATGGAAAAATGCAGAAGTTACCTGCAGAAAATGGTAAACAAATGTGTTTTCCCTCCCTTTCCTTCTGCTCCACAGCCTGTGGTTAAGCTCATAGAGGAGGCGAGTTCGAGAGGTCTTAAGGAGGTGAGGTTCATTACGCTCCAGAACCAGTATATCCTCAACATCAGGGAGGGCTTCCAGCAGAACGCAGTCTTCGGGTTCCGACGTCAGATCAAGAAGCGGCCCATGTTCATGTCCTCCGTGATTCTCACACCACACCTACAGTAAGTAAACATGGCTGATATTAGATCTAACTACAGCTTTGCTTTTGTGGTTAGGAGGTGAGCACTAATAGAGCTAAAGCTGGATCCAGAGGTTGAGGTTTTGGCCATGGTGAAAACATGGCTCGAGTAGATAAACAACAACACAGCTGAGATGTCTCCACAGTGACTTGGTGGATTTGCTCTCAGAGCATCGCTTGCAGTAATGTAAGCAGGGATTCGTTTTTGTGAACATGTTACTGTATTCATAGGAACTGTATTGTACTCTGCGCTGGAATTAGGCTTAATTTAGATTGGGCGGAGTGATACACCCAGTATGGTGGCTGTTCTCAACTACCTAATGTGACGGTTGTTGTGATGCAGACTTTAAATAAAGGACTGCTTCTGAGGCCAAAGCTGTTAATCACATAATGACTATTGCCAAGATCCACCCAGCCTTATAGTAAGTAATGCCAGAAAACGACTTTTTCCAGAGCTTAGTATTGGTACTAATTAATAGTAGCAGTTCTCATTTGAAAGGTAGCAGTCATTAACTAGATTAATAGCCTTGCTTTTCTGTTTTTTTCCCTGCTGGTTTGCCTTTTTACTTTCCAACAGAGCTGTCTAAATCGTTTAGCACTTAGATCAGAGAACATTTAGTATTTTGCACATGAAGCAACACTGACTTTTAGAACAAAGTTCTGCGTTCAACACAAAAAAAGTCCCTGGCAACATGTGCAAAGTCACTCGCACACAAAGTTGATTCTTTAGTATCTGACACGCCATCTTCTTGTGGCTCTCTGTGTTCTCTGAGCATCCTGAATTTGTAGTTTGGAGACGCTGCAGGCATACAGAGGTCGGTACATGATGTTAATGTCACAGTCAGCGTTGAATACTGAACACTGTATTCACATTTTATCTTTTCTGCTGCACACTGGCAGCCTGAGCTAAACTCAAACCCCATCTTTACCACTTACCACGGCACAGATTTTTGGCACGTCAAACAGAGTCACTGGGACACGGGGAGATGTCCTGTGCAGAGCGAAGCAGATGGACGGGAAAATGAGATAAAGGAGGCAAACGAGAACAGACGAGACAAGTCGAGAGACGGGGGAGAGGCAGAAATCAAGGAAAGGGTGAAAAGAAGCAAAACATTAGTGCTCCAGATCCAGCGAACCTTTCCTAATGCGTTTCTTTCCCCTCTTTTCTTTTTAAAAAAAGAATTCTGTCTTTAGCTCAGTCAACTTCCTGTCCTTATAGCAGTGAAGTGATCTGGCTCGCAGCACTCGGGTCTTATTTTTGAAACAAGTGATACCAGATTGGAAACAAGTGGAGTCATTTCACCCCATTTGCAGAATCTTTCACTTCCTTTGCCGAGCAGGCTGCTGTAGCGGTGTCCTGCCAGTTTCCCACACAGAGCGAACGCTAGAACGAGCTGTTCCTACCGGGGCCCTGACAGTCAGGGGAAGACAAAATGGAGAGCAGGAGATGGAGGGAGAAAAGGAGAGAAGGAAAAGAGAGGGAGAAGGAGGGAGATGCAGAGCACAGCTGAGGAAGTGAATGAGGTCTAAATGGTTTCCAGACTGGGTGCACAGCAGAGTGGAGTTGGTGAGTGAAGGAGTGTGAAATGTTCCTGTGGGGAGCTGGAATTTGGATTGAGTGACTTGTTATGGGACGTTGTCATCCATTTGGTGTGTGTGTGAGCTTCAGTTAATTACTTTATCTGATCACAGTCACACAATGGGCACCAAAAAAAAAAAAGCTTCTAGCCAGGCGATCCAATAAAATGGGAATTTTATTTGTGTAAAGGAATGGCTGTCAGTCCGTCCGGTGTCCTTTCGAGTGACCCAAAACTGTTTGTGTGTGTGTGTCTATCAGGAACAATCTGTGCCTGGGCTTGGAGGTTGAGGTCATTAGCTTGATTGGCACTCTCCCCCCTCACTCCCCTCCCCACCGCTCTCCCCCCGCCTTCCTTCTGTCATCTCTTTCTGCTCTGCCGGTGTTATTTTCAGCCATCTCCTCCCCTCTCTCCCTCCCTTGTTATCTGCCCCTAATCTTCCTCCTTTTCTTTTTTCCTCACTCTTTTGTCTCCCCCAAGTCCATCATTCTCGTGTTATCTGTCCCTTTTCATTTCACACTTGTTTTCTGCAGCAGGCTGTCTGTGATCTCTTCAAAGCACACGGGGAATAGAGACATCGATTTCAGGGAGGAGGGGGGAGAGATCGAGACCGGACAGACAAGATAAGCACGAGAGAGAGAGAGAGAAAGGAGATGAGAAAAACTGTCGCACAGACTTAGAGTCACTCTGATCACAGTCTCCTGACAACACGCACACGCGCACACACACACTCACTTTCTTATGGCTGATAGCACTAACAGCATTTACACTTGGAGGGCGATAACTTGACAGCCAAACTACTGTTACCGACTCAAATGCCAGACGTAATAGTTTTCTTTTTTTGTCACTTTTTGACAGCTCCACAATGGGCATTTTATTTCTTCCCCCATCGTGTCTTGTTCTCGCTCCTGTCTCTGCTTCACTTCGCCTCCCTGTTGTCTTGTTTGGTGTCTGGGTTTCATTTTCGCGCAGTCCTGTTGTTTTGTTTGGTCGGTGATGGCTGACGGCTGCTGAGGAGCTGCTCCGCTCCCCTGTGCAGTGATGTCATTGTTGACAGTCAGTGGCAGATGATTTTTAGAGAGCGCGCTCGTGGAAATGCTAGCCCATTGCGGCAGGCAGGCGGGCAGTTTTGTTTCACTCTTGGGGATTTTTGGGTGTGTGTGTGGGGGGGAAGGGGGGTATTGATTGCAGGCATATGGGAGCACAGCTGTAGGAAAGTGGAGAGATGGGGAGTGTGCTGGGGTGTCATTAGGTGATGGTTTGGTTGCTGTAAATTCCTCCAAAGCTGCTCTCACTGACCTTCAGCAGGCATGGATAAAGGCAGATGAAAAGAGATGAGGTTTCAATAAAGGGCAGCAACTATCATCCCTCTGTGAAGCACACTTGATCAGAGTAATCGGCGCTTCTGATCCAGTCACAGTTGTCCGGTCTTTCTGAGCATCGTGTGGAGGCCTTTTCATAATGCGGATTCTCAACTATGAGCAGTTTATTGATATTTTTTGTTGTTGTTTTTGTTTTTGTTATTGTCGTCTGCCATTCTTCTTCTCCTCGCTGGCTTGTCTTGTGCTGTTTTCTTTTTGGGTTTTTTTGTAAATAGACCATACTTCAAAACAATTGAAGTTGGTGAGAGCCCGTCCTCTGTCACATGTTCCTCAGTGGCTTAGTGACTAAGTTACCGCTCACTCTGTCCCTTGTATGTTGAAGGTCGAGGGTTCAAGTACAACGTGGGATGTTTTTCAGGATGACACTTTTTTATCTATATTATGTAATGCTCATCAACACACTTTTTAGGAATCAATTTTATTTTTTATTTTTTTTAACTATAAATATTTTCCCACGCACAAAATGATTGCGTACTGCAGAGGGACAGCTTTACTACAGCAAGGTAAATGTCCCTGAACAGTGAGGGTGACTACACTTTGAATACAAAACCAGTATGACAGAAATTATTATGATCACTCAGAGTAATCCCATTATGCACCAGGTAGCTGCTATCTCAGGTACAGTACACTTGTGTTTCTGAGCCATCTCTCTTCAACTCTGTTAGCCAACCCCTTTATCTCTGGCGTTTTAGCTGCGCCGAAGTCAAGCTACAGATTGAGTCCACTCATAGCAACAATCCCACCACAGTTTCTCCAGAAATTGCGTAGTCGAGTTATTTATAAGATTGCATGCGAGTAAGATCTATGAAGATATATGTGATTGGTCGGTAGTACTCAGGCTACAAACCGAAAACGTCCCTTTGCCTGCAGATCTGAGTATAGAAATTCGAGCTGCACTGAATATTTTTCATATAAACCTCATCACAACTTTCCAGAGCCAAAACTGATGTGTATAAATGTTTGTTTTGTCTGATCAAGCAACTTGCAAATTCATAAAATGTCTTTTTGTTTGATAATCAAACAGTCTATTGTCAGTAGCTTGGTTTGTCCTGAATATAAATATATATGTCTATGACCGTGGCTCAGGGGGTTGGGAAGCGTATCTGTAACCGGAAGGTTGCCGGTTCGATCCCCGGGCTCTATGTCCTGGTTGTTGTGTCCATGGGCACCGCCTACTGGTGTTGGCCAGAGGGGCTGATGGCGCGATATGGCGGCCTCGCTTCTGTCAGTCTGCCCCAGAGAGCAGACCAGAGCAGCTGTGGCTACAACCGTAGCTGCCTCCACCAGTGTGTGAATGCGAGAGTGAATGAATAGTGGCATTGTAAAGCGCTTTGGGTGCCTTTACAATGAACCCAATCCATTATTATTATTATTATTATAATGTGCAGTATATGCCCTAAATATGCTATTAACATAGGAAATAAATAACCATTAATGATATTTCTTACACTACTGTCAGAAATCTAACGCTTTCTTTTCTTTCTTTCGTTTTAGGACTTTGAGCGGCCTCTCTCTATCTCCTCTCCCCTGTTTGTCGTCCTCTTCCTCATCCTGCTCATCATCCTCCTCCTCCTCCTCATTATCATCATCCTCCTCCTCTTTGTCCATGGACCTTCCTGCGTCATATCCCCTCTCGCCAACTACCACCAACCCACCCAGCCTTTTTCCTGAAACGTGGTTGCCGATGACCATGAGCCAGGACTTCCTTCGGGTGCCGGTTTCCCGCGAAGACCGCAGCTACAGGACGGTGTACAGCCTGTTCCACAAGACGGTTTCGGAGACCAAGTTCAGGATCATCAAGATCCTACGTGTGCAGAACCCCTTCCTATGGGAGAAGTATAAGAGGTGAGAGGAGAAGCAGATTATGATAGAGATGTCTTTTAATCATGTATAATTCCTACAAACTTTAACCATGACACCAGGAAACGTTTCTGTCAGTAAGTGTGCTGGCAGGGTTGCATGTATTAATTTCTTTTGCATGTAGCTTTTTTTTTCATGCTTTGTGGGAAAGCTGTGGCATCCGAATTTGATGCATCTGTGGTTGTTGTTGAGCACAGCTCTGCTGAAATAATCAACATCTACGATGTCATGAGAAAGGCACGAGTTTCAAAACTTGTTTTGACAGTCGAGAGATTTGACCTCACTTGAGGACATAAAATAAGTATTGATGTTAAAAGCAACGATCTGTGTTTTATATAATGAACCCATAGTGTTGCTGAAGTTGCACCAGAGTACGGTGGTAGTTTCACAGACTTTGCTGTTGCGGTGCAGACCGGGTGTAAATCCTTTTTATTCAGATATCTGTTATTGAAGTCTAAAACGTTTAAGACTGAAACGATAATCAAAAAAAGGTTTAATGTAAAAAATGTAAAGAGTGGGGAGGAAAGAAAGAAAGAAAGAAAATAGGCCAAATGGGAGCAGCTGTGTGGGACTTCGTGAGAACGAGTCAGCAGTGGTGTGTGAAAACAGCAGATGGAGAGATGTTTGGTGATGATGATGTTCCTGTCTTCAACACACAGGGCTAACCGCTGTGATTAGTGCAGGGCAAGGCCTATCAGCTGTGACAGTTATACTCTCCCACACGGGTACCACACGGTTTCAAAATGACTGAAGGTGTGTGTTTCTGTGCGTGCGTGTCACTGAATTTGAAAGTGTTGCCCCCCCTCTGAATGTCGGTAGAGTTCCTCTTCCCACACTCTGGTTATGACAGGAAACCCATAACTGCTTGTTTGCTTGTCTGTTTGTGCGTGTGTGTGTATTTGCACGCAAATGACTTGTGAAATGTTCATGTGAAAAGAGAGCGTTTATCACCTCTTTTCTAAATTTGGAAATGAAGTGTGCATGTTTGCCGAGGTGTGTGTGTGTGTGTGTGTGTGTGTGTGTGTGTGTGCGCACGCGCTTGGATGTGTGTCACTAACAAGCTGAGAGATCATGGGAGGTCATGCCAGGGTCACAGCCTTTCTGGCCTGAAACACTTTCAAAACGAGCAGCACGTTACAGCGTCACTGTACCGATCGTTGCGCAAGAACCAGATTCAGGGCCGCGTTTTTCTACAGTTTCAGTGCAAACAAGGTTGTGGTCACAGTTAGTGTCAAGTCGTATTTTCTCATCAATACAGTCTGTGTGTTATTTTCTGAAATGAATGAATCGCTGACAAATCCCCTTTCGCCTCCTCTGCTCCGACAGGAAGAAGGAGTACATGTCGCGGCGCATGTCGGAGAGGGACCGGCAGCTGAGCGAGCGTCACCTCTTCCACGGCACCTCGGCCGACGTGGTGGAGGGCATCTGCAAGCACAACTTCGACCCCCGAGTCTGTGGCAAACACGCCACCATGTTCGGACAGGGATCCTACTTTGCCCGTAAAGCTGTCTACTCGCACAACTTCTCCAAACGCTCGCCGAAAGGAGTCCACTGCATGTTCCTGGCCAAAGTCCTCACTGGAAGGTAGGTGTGTGCGTGCATGCTTGTGTGGACACTGATAAGAAAACATCTCCAGTTATGGGTGGAGTTTTATTTATCTGGAGGGGAAAAAATAACTTGTCATTTAGGTTAAATTGCTGGGAATATATTGGCTTAATCATGTGATTTATGTGCCTCTAAAGCAATGGCCCCCACTTATACCACTCACAGTGCTTTGCTTTGTTTAATTGTTCCCCGTTTACATCTTAGCTAGATGTAAATCTGCTTTGGTTTAGAGGAGGTCGGAAAGAACATAGTTTGGTAAATGCTAAATCAAGGCCTTATGTGTCCTGGGTTTATCGCTGGCTTGCGCGGTTTAGCGTCCCTAATGAACCGTTTGCAGTGTTTGACAAGTATGTTCCCTCCAGTGCACGCCTCTGCATAAACAACTTTTCCTTTTTGACCCCCGTCTCTCGCAAACGCTCGAGTACTTGGATTTACAGAACACATCGGCATCAATTTGGATCGTGAGAAACCGGAGGTTCTTTTCCATAAACCATCTTTCATGTCATACTATCGTCATGCTACACAAATTCCTCTTAAAATGCAAGTCAAATGTAGAGCCACACATGTAAAACAGCTGATTTGGCTGTGCCCATCGTACGTTGCCGGCTTTGTTTTTGCTGCAGCAGAGAGTGTGTGGTGCACCCAGGGGATTGTGTGGCAGTTTAGGAACAACACTCTGTCTGTAAACCTGGGTCCAATCTGTTCCACGGCATAAGCGTCAGACCCGAACAGCAACACAGACTCCACGTCTCTACCCGCTGTCTTTGTCTTATTTATGATCCCCAAATAAGCAGCACAGAGACTGATGGATGACGATGATGTCTTTGGGGATTGACATGAATATTTAAGCGAGGAAAAACAACCCGCCTACAGTGCACAGTTTCATTTCATACAGTCGCTACATGCTATATTATATAAAGTGTGGCGAAAGATACGGCAGTCTTGTATTCTTGAAATTTAGATTTCTGTGTGGTAAATTATTATCTTGTAACTCCAGAGTCCCAGCTCCTTAACTGAGCTTTTCTGTTGTCCTCTTTGTTTTCACACAGGTATACTGTAGGAAATCCCTCCATGCGACGGCCTCCACCTATCAACCCTCGTGACGCCTCTAGCGACCTCTACGACTCCTGTGTGGACAACTGGATGGACCCCCAGATCTTTGTCATCTTCAATGATGACCAGAGCTACCCTTACTTCATCATTCACTATGAGGAGGTGCCCAGTACAGTCGCTGTCTGAGCCAAGATTGCAACGCGGTGTCTGTATTTGCAAACACTTAATGTGCAGAGTCTGTTCAGGTTGTAGATGAGTGGATCTACTCATCTACAGCCACTTTAAAATAACAATTAAGACCAATTAAAAAGAAAGTATATGTCTACTTTGGTTTAACAGACTCTATTGTAATCGGTTTGTTACACTAAATTTAATCCAACTGAAGGTGAAACCAGTTGAAACAGACTAAAAAATGTTTGCAAATACTCTGTGTTCCCAGTCTGTAGTCAGCTGGATCCACCTAGCCTAGACTGCATCAAGGAATAACAGACCGGATTCATCTGGACAAAACTGGACTAGCAAAGGACACACCTGTTTTAATCTACTGTTCAGAGGTGGATGACAACTGAAAACAGCTGCAACAGCCTTGAGTGGACACGTATAGCACACTTTGTCTGCTGTAGACAAGTGATTATTGTCACTTTGAAAAAAGGGGAAATGTACTTATTTGGAGCAGATGCAGGTAAAACCAAATCTAACCCCGCACCCCCACACTTAGCCTAGCCTGGCTGCCCCTCCTTGAGCCTGCTTCTGATGGAGGTCCCTTCCTGTTAAAAGGGAGTTCTTCCACCCCGCTGTTGCCAAGTGCTTGCTGACAAGAGCCTGTTGGGTTTCTCTCTGTAATACTGTGGGGTCCTTACCTTACATTATAAAGCGCCTTTGGGATGACTGTTGTTCTAAACCTGCGCTTATATAAATAAATAAATTTAATTGGGTAATTTTGACTCGTACATGATCGTGGTTCCCACTGGACAAACGCTGTAGTAGACAGTTGGCGTCCTCTCAGTACTGTGAATGACCACCTGACCACATTATTATTCTGAGGAAGCGGCAACAGACCAATCAGAGGCTTCCACAGAGAAGCTGTTGGAAACCCTGACCCTCCTGCTAAAGTGTTTACCCAGCCTCCGGCCCATTTTCAAGTATATGTGCTGCGTGTATGAATCTTTTAAGTTTAACGGACATTTATTTTGTGGCCTCTTCTTACCAGAGGTGGATGTGAGTTTCAGAGGGACTTTCCACATACTGTTAACCTCATGGCAGAGGATTCACGTGAAGCTAGTGCTGCTCCCGGATGCTGTTTTAGCTGTTGTGCCCACCGCTTAGGCTCCTTTGAGGGGCTGAGGCGTGTACGTCATGCTGAGACATAATGCTGCTGCAACGGCGGCAGCGCTGTAGCGTTCTGTCAACAAACCCCCTTGAAACTCATCTCTCTCGGATTGCTCTGTCGCTCAGAGACGGTAGAATTTCTTTTTGTTTTTGAGACAAGGTGTACAGAAGTTCTTTGTTTATATTTGAACTGTGTGCCTTTTGTTCATAAAAATGTTTATTTATGTTAGTTTAATGTAACATTGGTTAAATAAAAGAATCTAAAAGAGAAAACGACTGACTGGTCAACCTGTGTTTTATTCAAATCGCATTATTTTAGTTTTAACAAGCGCTCCAACACCCCTCACAGAACTGTAGCCCCAAACCATGACGAGCCTCCACCATGTTTTACAGATGGCTGTATCGCTGTCCTGACCTCCGCCCTACATACTGAGGATAAAACCCCAAAGTTTCACATTTAAAGGCATCATTGCATCACATCTTTTGCCACTGATTTTCAGTCCAGTTCTTGTGTAAATTGAGAAACCTCAGCTTTTTAACTCAGTTTCCCTTCCTTAAGAAGGGCTTCTTGACAGCTGTCCTTCCACCGAGATCATTTCTGATGAGGCTTCAATGAACAGTAGATGGATCATCTGAAGGGCCAGATGCATCGCACAGGACCTGTGTCGGGTCTTTGTTTGACATGACATTCAGATTCTGCTCATCTCCTGTAGCTGGTGCCAAGTTTTCAGCTAATAGCTTTTTGGTGCAAGAATACTTTATTCCTGTCAATATAATTCCTGTCAAACTTTGTTTGGCGTTTTTTCATAGATTCAACTAAAGAAATGGTGGAGAAATTATGTTTGTGTGACAGCTGGTAGTAACAAAGTGTCTCAAGATATCATTTAAAACTGGTTCTTTGCGAAGTTACACCTTACTCAACATTCTTCTAAAAATGTCTAAACTGCTCTTCTGGGAGCTATGGGAACATCGCTCGATCAGTTCAGCTCAGAAGACGACTGCTGACACTTTCAGCAAACTCAGATCTGTTCTAAAGTCTAAAGAAAATAAAATAAGATACAAAGACAGTCAAGTGCAGTTGCTGGATTTACTATAAATACACTGAAATCCAGTAAACAAAGTGTGGCTCATGAATAGTGCGCTGTATCTTAAGTCAGAATGCATTGCTTTATATCCACGATGCTTCAGCTTCTTTTCAGTTCAGTGAAGTCAACAATAATCCTTCGAACTGCCACGGAGAAACACTGGCTTGATGTATTGAGACAAAAGCATTTGTTTTATCTTCTAAAGGTACAACATGGCCTGTGCAGCTTTTATTCTGTTATATTTATACTGTTGTACGCTGATGGATGCGCTTTTAAACATGGCAACAATTTGAAGTAATCCCTGTGAGCCACAAGCTAACTGCTTAGTTTCAGACCATTATTTTTCTACTGTCGGCTCGATAAAATATGAATGTAGTTATGTTCATCTGGTCCACAGCATCCACATCTATTTGCTTTTCAAACCTGCCAATGAGGGGCACCCGATCACAAAAGAGGAGGAGCTGCAACAGCTTGCTTCAGTCAGACAAGTAGCAAAGGCTCTGCACAAAGGTGCCCTATAAGATCAATAAGGTTTGTTTTGAACTTGGAACCACAGCTAATCTAGCAAATAAAAATATGGAGCTGGAAATGAACATAATTAGTCCTCCTTAAGGGCACGTCTAGTTGAGATTGTAGCTGAAGCAGACTGCCAAGTGTTTTCTATTATGCAACTGGTCAGATGTCTGCATTAAAGTTTAACCGACAGAGTGTATGAACTCCAGGTGAAAAATTTAATTGGCCACTATCATTAAATTATAGATGAACATTTAATTGTGTAGTTGTAAATCATGTATTATAAACCGCCTCTGCGGTTTATAATAAAATAAGTCAGAGTTTTCAGTGTGCTCAATGGTGGATTTTTTTTCCGCCTATACTTATCCTACAGTTTGTTAGCGTGGCATCAATCTTGTCATCTAACTGTTAACAAGAAAGCAAATGAGCCTATTTTACCCGGAAATGTCAACAAATGCTTTAAAGAACACGTGCTCTATGAAATACAATGTTGTAGTATCAATTAGAGATGGCACGATACCACTTTTTTATGTCCGATACCGATACCGATATCATAAATTTGGATATCTGCCGATACCGATATGAATCCGATATAGTGTGTTTTTTAATCAATACGTTTTTTTAATATCTTGCTGCATTTTGTATAAGTTTATACTCAAGTTTAAATAAATAACAACACTAAAGCTATTCTGTTATACCTGTATGTAAAAAATACACTGCGCCCAAAATATTTCATAGATCAGCAACACTGATCAATCTAATAAACGTAAACCTACTCCATCCTCCCTATTCTGGTATTTTAAAGAGTACTTAGCAGAAATATCAAGCAACCTAACTAATAGGGTTGCAAACTCCCAGCAAAAAAAAAAATAGGGAACCACCCTCCACTTCTTAATGCTTGATGGTTAATCGATGTAATCAAATTTAATTTGATGCAGGGGGAAAAATGCACAGAAAGAAATTATTTTTCAAGAATAATTAAATAGATTCAACATCTTTCTTCAACAGAATTGCAGACTGCACAGATGGTATCTTCCCAAAGGAAAAAGTACTATAGCTTACTAGGGTATATTAGACTTAACAGTTACTATATACAGTAATGGACTTCTATGTATTTTACATCAGATTAAAACTTTGGGTGTAAGAGTCAGATAATTATTTATTAAAAGCTAGATATTTTAAATGAGAATAAGAAAGAAAAGTATGTCTTTGTGCCCCCTTTTCCCTGTTCATGCCCTATCGGCCCCCCTGGCTAAACTTTGCTAGATCCGCCCCTGCACAGTTACGTCAGCTGCGTAGAAAAAGATCCTGGTGTAGAAAGTAATATTAAATAAATTCTAACAACAGCTTATCAAGCTTAATAGTGCTGCTGTTGTTCAGCCGCTGGTTTCCTCTTTCTGGTGCAAAGTGAGACAAAAACAAAGAAGAGAGAGGGACTCGCGACAGAAAAGCTGATCAGCTGATCATTAAGCAGTTTCACGATTGAAGTAGCGGCAAGAGAGAGAGAGAGAGAGAGAGAGGCAGTCGCTCCATATATCTGTTGTTAAGCTTAACGTGGGAATGCTTTACAGACATTCAGAGATGAACTTACACACAGGCTTTACTTCTCTCTGGGAAAACTTCCTCAGAGATGAAATGCTGGTTTGCTAGCAAGGCTACAAATACACACAGCCCTCTATCACGTGATGCATACTGCTGCGACGTGCTACGGTTATGAGCCGAGTTACGCCATGTAGCAAGTTTTGTGTGGTGCTTTTTTGATATTTAATGGATCGGATTACATTTTTTATTTCTCGCCGATATCCGATCCAGTAATTTGGCTCAGTATCGGACCGATACCGATACGTAATATCGGATCGGTCCATCTCTAGTATCAATACCTGTTTTTTTCAGGTAGTCTGCAATTCAAAGGGGAATTTTTGTTCTTGCCTTGGTGCAGTGGTAATTAACTCTGCAAACAAAAATCTCCCATGCTCAGGTCTCTCTGTCTCCACCTTCCCTGGATCTCCTTCCCCTCATCCCCACAAGTGTATTATCTAAGCACCATGTCTAATGCAGTTCAGAAGGAGGTTGGCAGAGGCGAGGATCAATCCCAAAATCCTAGAAATCACTCACAGAATATCTCTCCGTTTCGGACTTGTTTGTGAGTTGTATTTGTTTCCAGTGCTACCATTTAGGCCATTGGTGGACATTTACACTGTATATATATCCAGTATCTTTCTGTTCAGCACATTAAACCTGAAGAGTGTTTGAAAGTGTGTGTTTCAACATATAGAAAACACAATCAGTGCTGGTATTTTGCCAGTCAGGATCTAGATACGGTCTCTGGGTAATATGGGGCAGGACGGCGGTGCAGAGATCAGCACTGTTGTATCAGAAGTCCTGGGTTTGAATCCAGCATCCTCCCAGGCCCTTTCTGTGTGGAGTTAGGTTAATTGGTGCCAGATTGGAAACCTGTCCAGGATGCACCCTGCCTGGGATAGGCTTCCATCTATCTGTCAGTAACATTTGGTACGCAGTAATTGACAGGCTATCTGCAAGCGTCCCAGCTATCCTGATGTGGCTATCCTCATCTATCAGCAGCAACCTTTAACTTTCATCTGCTTTGTCTCTCTCTAAGTGCATCCTTCTGTCTCGGCCCTGCGCTCGGGTTCAGGCGGCTCATGTAAGACTGTCGTGCTGGGCTTCACTTTTTGGCAGAAGAGAGATCAATTGCAGAGACTGAGTGAAAGGAGGGGACGTGGAGAGAGTGAGGTGGGGGGAGGAGGAGAAGGACTTCTTTTACGCGCTCTCTTCGAGCCTCCTCGCTGCCCGCTCTTCTCATGTGCATGCGAGATCGCGCAGGTTGCCCTCCATTTGCCCCCATCTCCCACTCTCTCTACGTGTCTTTCCTCTCCCACTCTTAATCTCCCTTACCGCCTTTTGCACTCTCAACACTTTTTTTTTTACCCCCAATCTCCTTCTGTTCCCTCTCATCGCCTCTTAACAGCTTCATATCTTTTTGCTCTCTCATCTTAATGATTCTACCCCTTTCCTCTCGCTCTGTCTCTGTATCTCTGTGAGTCATGCAGTGGGCACTGCCTGGGTTTGTTTGCCTGACTGCCCTCCAGGAATTGCTGCTGGCACACAGAGAGCACTACTCTGTAGACCTGCTGGCTGCTGGGGTTAGGAGAGGAGAGACGAAGGGAGGGGGAGGGGGAGTGCAGGAGTAGATGAAGATAGGGGATGAGAGGAGAGACGAGATGAGAGAGACAAGGGATGTGTGAGGGCAGAATAAAAAAAATGGAAGAGGGACAGAGGAGAGAAGAGGCTGCGGATACACAAACAGGACTCGGTGTGTGTGAGAGAAAGATAAAGTATAGCCATCATAAGAACAACGACAGAACTTTGAATTATTCAAAGGAGTGTGTTGCTTCATGTTGTGTGTGTGTGTGTGTGTTTATGTCTTAATGTTGCTTGCTCATTTAAAGTAAGACTCTGAATGGAGACCGGGCTTCTAAAACAGATCCAAATCAATTTGGATGGATTTATAATTCATTTGGGTCTCATTGTACATTAGCTTCAAATGTGCACCTACACACAGACACACACACATGCATCAGTTTGATTCCAGCTCATTAAATTTTCCAGTCTAAATTATTCAGTGGGCAAAAAGGGCTTTTCTTTGTAAAGAAATGAGACAGTAAACACTCACAAACTGATTTGTAACATGTAGCATTGTGCATGTAAAATTGCCTTTGCTGGTTTTACAGTCGGGGCTTGCATTTTACTCGTTGTGTTATTTTATCATCTTATAGACGACAATGTAACCGAGACAAGCAGCAGAACAATGGCACGTTTGATCTGCCGCGGGCTGTGTAACAAAGCAGGCAGTTATTTCTTCGTGTGAGACGCAGTTTCAGACGTAACATCTGCATTTGACTCGAGAATTTTAGAGCTGAAACTGTGTATTTTGCTTTCTCGCAGCACTCAATAACTGTCGCAGCCATTTTTCATTCTATTCAGTTTTATTTATATAGTGCCATAGTACAAGAACAGTTGTCTCTGGTAGCTTTATACTGTAAAGTAAAGGCCGTACAGTAATACAGAGCAAATAAAGAAAACCCAAACAGTCAGATGATGATATGAGCACGAGCTCTGGTGACAGTGGGAAGGAAAATCTCCCTTCCCGTGATGCACCGACTGCTCTTCACTCACCTTTTTTTGTTCACTCACTATGTGTTTATACACCCCTCTACATTTAATCACTAATTACTCTTTCACAGCGTGTCTTTGTCCTGTCTTCGTCCCCTCAGCCCCTCCCTGAGCCTGGTTCTGCCCGAGGTTTCTTCCTGTTAAAAGGGAGTTTTTCCTTGCCAATGTTGCCACCACTCCATCATCATCTTCTTGGTCAAATTGCCTTTACACAGCCTGGAGGTGTTTGCGGGTCATTGTCCTGTTGAAAAATAAATGATGGTCCAACTAAACACAAACTGGATGTGACTGCAGGATGCTGTGGTAACCATAGTATGCCTTCAATACGCCTTCAATTTTGAATAAATTCCCAACAGGTCACCAGCAAAGCACCCCTACACCATCACGGGTCCATGCTTCAAGGTAGAAACCATGCATGTAGAGACCGTCCGTTCACCTTTTCTGCGCCGCACAAAGACACGGTGGGTGGAACCAAAGATCTCAAATTTGGACTAATCAGACCAAAGCACAGATTCCCACTGGTCTATTCCTTGTGTTTCTTGGCCCAAATAAATCTCTTCTGTTTGTTGTTTTTCCTTAATAGTGGTTTCTTAGCAGCTATTTGACCATAAAGGTGTGATTCACACAGTCTCCTCTGAACAGTTGATGTAGAGATGTGTCTGCTACTGGGGCTCTGTGTGGTATTTTTCCTGGGCTCTAATCTGAGGTGGTGTTAACTTGTGATTTCTGAGGCTGGTGACTCAGATGAATTTATCCTCAGCAGCAGAGGTGACTCTTGGTCTTCCAGTTTCTCCCACTGAAAACGCTGCGTTCAGATAAACAGAATCAGCTTTTGGGGATTTACTTACCTGGATGATTGAGCTTCCAGTTTTGTCGTAGCGCTTGATGGTTTTTAACATGTTTTTCTGAAAACATTCAAAGTTTTAGCAATTTTCTGTACTGACTAACCTTCCGTTCTTAAAGTAATGATGGACTGTCATATATTTTTCCTTATCTGATTGGTTCTTGCCATAATATGAATTCTAACAGTTGATAAATAGGGCTGTCAGCTTTGTACAAACCTGACTTCTGCACAACACAACTGATGGTTCCAATCTGTGAAGTGAAAACCATTTCAAGTGACTACATCATGAAGCTCATTGAGAGAAGGCCAAGACTTTGCAGCACTGTCAACAAAGGGTGGCTACTTTCAGGAATATAAAATATGATATATTTAGAGTTATCTATCTTTTTTTTCTTTGCTACATAATTCCATATATGCCGCTTCATATATTTGATATCTTCAGTGTAGAAAGTAGTAAAATTAAAGAAAAAACACTGAATGACAAAAGTGTGTCCAAACTTTTGTCAGGAGGTCTAAAATGATCAGTGATCGAGTCACTGGTGAGGTCAAAACAACACTCGGGTGGGTAAAGCGTTACTATGCCTATAAGAGTCCCTCTGTCTCTTGTCTGGCTTTCTGGTATCCATAGCAAAAACCATGGACCTGTAACCTCATACTTCTGGCTTAAGCTTTGTTATATTCCTCTAATATCTCAGTCATCCGCACACATGCTGCCATGCGTGCAGACACGCAGCCATGTTGCTTTCACACAGACTGTATGTATTTGGAAAAGTCTACTTTTCGCGTCGTATTAGCACGATATCTCATAACTCTTCATTCACACGCATGCTGCACAAACATGCTGACATGCGTGCACATATGTATGCACACAGATCTGCAGACGCACAGACGTGCACGCTCTCACTTCCTGCTTTAAACCCAGGTTCATATTGCTCCAGCGATGCCCAGCTGCAACCAATGAACATTCCAGCTTTCCAGATTTTTTTTCCTTCCTCCTCCCTCCCTCTCTATCATTTCAAATTTCACTTCTAAGCCTTTAAGAGAGCGAGCAGCCAAATATGGTCGGGCCTGTGTCATGAACTTTGTGCGACCTTCGAGAGCGGCGTAGAGATCGTGACCTTTAAGGCCCAGCCTGAGGCTGAGCTTTAGGCTGCATTTTACACGGCCGCAGAAAGAATTTGGATGTGCATGTGCATATGTATGCTGTCGTGGTTAAATCAGAGAGGGAGTTCATTGACTCAGTAATCATTTCTGTCTTTTTAGTGCCTCTTTTTCTCTGTTTTAAGCATTTTATAATTATCTCCACCACTTGTTTTCTTTGCTCGTTTTTTCTCTGCTACGTTACTTCCTTTTAGTGTACAACATTTAGTAAGTGGAGCTGCTATACAAACCATCTTCTCTCATAAGAGTGAAGATGAAACTTTCCCAAAGACCCAAAAACAAAACAAGAAGTAGCAGTAAACACTTTTGATTATGCCGAGAAGTGGCCTTTTAGGTATATGCTATAATGTCAGCCGTCTTTCCTGTGCGAATTGACGATGATGCACAAAAGGGCCAAACAAATGCAAAAAAAGCCACCTGACCTAAATAAAACTACTGCCTCTTCAGCTTCTTCGCTGTTAATCAGAGCAGATACAACATCAAGGCTTGCTCCTTTTCTGTCCGACTCTATCTGCCTTTTCCCTTTTCCTTCTTTTATCATCCTCTGCCGTATCTCACTGGCTCCACCAGTCCTGCTGTCAGCTCCCGTTTATCTAATTGGGGTTCCGTCCTGCGAGGAGGAGGGGAAGGAGGCGACACGGAGAGATGTGGGCTCCAGGAACAAGCCCTTTTTAGGAACCCGAGCAGGCGGGAAGACTCACATGAAAGTGATCTAATTTTGCGCCGAAGCACTGAAGTGCACTTGTCAGAGAGCTTGGACACGGAGGACAAAGACTGACTACAGCCTGGTTCATAGTTTACACAGATCAATCAAGTTGCTAATGTTAATTTCCTCACTCGCTGTTCTTTAGATGTGACTGATACCACTACAAATATACTATTTTATGCAACTAAATGTGCTCTCTTTAGAGTGTTTTGCTAAAAATGTTCCAAGGTTAAACAGGTAGAGTGGGTAAAGCATCTATCCTCACTACATTATGCTTGTTTTGCTCACTCACAGATGCCTCTACTCTCCCTCTCTCTCTTGTCGGTATGCTTTATCGTTAAAATGTAAGGAACATGACAAAACATTTATTTGTTGATACTATTCGGTATAGTGCTATTAATGCTTTTAATTCAGGGGAAACTGTTTGGAGTTATACCACATTTACAGTATTATGCCTTTCTTTTGTTCAGCCAAAGCGCGCCTGACATGAACAACTACTAACTGTAAAACTTACATGTTTTTTATTAATTGTGCACAATTTTCTTCCTTTACCAAGGAGGGACTTTAGATGAGCTATTACCACTGCCATGCTAGCTCTGAATGGAACAGAGCTCCTCACTACTGTCCGGGACATTGTGCCCTATTTCACTGAAATAACACCAGTTGTGTAATGGGTCAGACATGCAGTGGATCCGTTGAAATACCAGTTTAAACCCTATAAATCAAGGAAAACTCAGGAGACTCAGAGCAACAGTGGATTTACAGGCTGTAACTGTGTGCAACCAAGTGTGTTGTTACGATGTGTTTTAGCAACTTTTTTTTGCCTTCATAAATTGTGCTTCTATGAAAAACTTACAGTGAAACAATTATTGAAATTTTCAATGCAATGGGCCTCGGGTGTAGTCCGCATTAGTTTAATTTTGTTATACTGTTTCTAAAAGTGGTGCAAATTTTGCAACAATGTATATGATGAAAAGGTTGTTTCCTTCAAAGACATCCTGTTTGGCACGCCACAAGCTTTGAAGAGGTGATTGAAAGCCCAGAAAAAAAGGTCAGTGCCACTCCCAAGAACACGTCAGTCTTTTGTCTCTGCAGCAGTGCATCCGTCTTTATATTTATATAAGTCTATAGGAGAATCAGGTAGCTTCTGCTCTCTTATTAGGAGAATATATCCGAGACCCAGTTCTCACACAAGGTTGCATGCCTAAGGATGTTCATTTATGACCATGTGGGTCTGTCTGCCTCTTTCTGTTGAAGGTTCAAAAGGTTAATCGTGCCATATGGAGCATTCGTGCGTGTGTGCATGCGCGTGTGCCTATGTACGCCAGCATGCACGCAAACCAAGTTCGTCTGTGCCGAGTTCAAAAGGTTAGTCATGTCACAGTGCTGTGGATCCGTCCTTAATTATTGAGGCTTAACAACATCGCGATTCTCCCCTCACAAACAGTCGTGGCTCAGACATGAGAACAAGTAAAAGAGCTTGTTTGTCCGAGCTGAATTATTCACCAGTTCATGTGTCCGATGTGAACCCGGAGCGGGCCTCTGTCGTGTCATTACTGGGCATTTTTTGTGATTTTACTGTCTGTTTTGTGTACTTTGTATAGATCTTTATAACTGCCAGAGAGGTACCTTATTGGACCAATTTACTCAGAAACATGAAAACACATGAAAACACCTAACGTACAGTTAGATTAATCACAAACTGTCTGCGTGGATGACATACTGCTGTATTAAAGGCAAAGGCGTATGTAGATATGAAAGCATCATCACTTTGCATTGAAGGATTGTGTTTAAAAAGGTTGCACAGGAACAAACATCCCACTCATTTCATTAGTCATCCACAAAAACAAAAACATTAATATTATTACATCTTCTTTCAGAGAGAAGGTGTTATATTTCTCATGCTGAGCTCACTTCCAGTGTATGATTACATGATTTTTATCAGCAAGTGTTCATATCATGATTAATGGAGCACCTGATTACTGTATAGTCTGCTTAACAGTGATTCACCAACCTGCAGGACAAGTCTGAGACTCAGACAGACTTAAGAAGGAGCCTTGCCAGTATTAACACTTCAAATCTGTCCAGTTCTTCTTTTAGGAAGTGACCATATTAGGTATGATTAGATATAATGATTTCGTCAAAGTATTTTGTCCTCACTGGACTATATCCACTAAATAATCTTAAAGAGAATCAATCTAGATATATCCCAAAAGGTGTGTGACACCCAAAACCTTATTCCTGATTTTCCCTGCATTTGTGCCAAACTCACTTCAGGTTAAAATAGTTGTAGGTGTTTCACCCCTTCTTGTGTCTTCTGTGTGGCACATTAGGCATCTGAAAAGGCCTTTAAAGTTCCCATTACCTGAGAAAAGTGAGTCCACATTTTACCAATTACACTTCTGAAGATATAACCATCCAAATGTGAGGGAAAGTATCCAAAAGAGACCTGCCCAGCCCTTGTTTTCATCAAAATGAAAAGATTACTTGGCAGCTGAGTGTTGGTGTTTGTGTGTGTGCGTTTGTTGTGGGGAACAAAAGTAGTTTTCGACACTGATATGAAGACATTTTAGCATGTGTGTGCTTAAGATCAGGGCCTCAAAGGTCTAGGTGATGGTTAAGATCGGGGTTGGGGTTAGGCATTTACACGTGATGGTTAAGTGATGCAAAACACCTAGTCCTCATAAACATAGCTATTTAAACGTGTGTGTGTGTGTGTGTGTGTGTGAGGGGGCACTGCAGATACACACAATCCAAATGTTCACAGCTGGCAAAACCTCAGCTCTGTGAGCCTCACGCACTGTGCCAGTGCCCATTCCCATGGCAACATTATCAAAAGTTCAGCAGCCATGTGGCAGCTGTCGTATGTGTTCCAGCAAAAATGGCTATTCAGATGTTGATTTGAATAAATATGCTCATCCTATCCATTCAAACTAGGGTAGAGCTGTGGCTGAGAACACAGTGTGCAGCGAGGAACAATGTGGATCAGGAGAGTGCAGACCGGGGAATTTCAGTGAGGGAGGGGGGGAGGCAGCAAGAGCAAGAGCTGGCTTCGGCTCACTCCCAGTGTGTACAGGTGGAATTAATGGGAAGCTACAGGAAAAGACTGAATGTGTCTGCACCTTCCTAAGGCCTCAAGGATTACGGCTTGTGTGTACACGCTTACACACACACACACGCCAGTTGACTGAGTTTTGCATCTGTCATTCACTCCGACGTGTGCACTCCTTTAATAATTGAAGTACACACTGACTTAACTTAGTGGTTGCCAAACAAGGACAGGTTATGAATCAGCATACCCATCCCATTTTCATGTTCAGTGCTGCAGTGTTTGTTAATAGGATGGGCTGGGACTCTAGCTGCTCCAGACATGATAGATGAACTTGCATTTGTCGTTCATTCATTCAAGTCTGCGACTAAGGCTAAAGGTATTAGTGCCTATTTTTGTCTCGGTTCCTCATATGAAAGACTGATTGTGTTCATGTTGACAATTTTACTTCAAGGACATTAAAAACAATAACTGCTTTTTTGACACGTTGCTGTTTCCTTGATATCCTAACAGGAAGCTATCTGTCCAGTTTATTTATATACCGCCAAATCACAACAGCAGTCCCCTCAAGATGCTTTACATTGTAAAATAAAGACCCTACAATAATACAGAGGAAATCCCAACATTTAGATGACCTCTAAACAAGCACTTGGTGACAATGGGAAGGAAAATCTCAGTTTTAACAAGAAGAAACCTCTTGGAGAAGACCATGTAACCAACATTAGAGCTCATTATTCATCAGACTTTAAAGCTTAGACCTAAACGTCACAGCGTCTCGTGGAAGATAACTGTGACAATTCAAGTTTGGTGAGCTCACTGCTGTTTAACAAGAGAAATATGTTTTCTATGTGAGCGCTAAGTTATGATTGGTTTTAATTTGTCCTCACCTTTGCCTCTCACTGCAGATACTCGCGTGATTGCTGCCTCTGTGATTGCTCACCCTACCCTAACGTCTTCCCTCTTGCTGTGTTTTCCCCCTCGCTCTTTGCTCGTATTCATACCGTGTATAAAAGACTGCAGCTGTATTTCTCCCATGTGCCTGACCTCGTCTTTTTTTCAGTATTTCTTTTTTCTTTCTTTCTTTCTTTGTCCGATTGACCTCCTGTTTCTGATCTGGGTGCTGTAAAACTCCTGTGGTAGTTCAGCTTATCGTCTGTGCGCAAGAATAATTAGACGTCGCAGAAAATCCATCATGTGGATGATAAATTGAAGCAGAGACATTTTGATGTGACCCATCTGTTAAGAAGGATGATCAAAACCCAGCGTTCATTATTCCTTGTCGGAGTGTTTCCTTTAAATGTCCATTACACATGGATTAGTATGAATTCATAAGTTCTTTAGTTTCTTGTCCCAGCTGCTGCTGTACTCTGTTATCAAGTGGCTCGGTGATGGAGAAGAGGATGCAAGCAGGAAAGAAAGAAAGAAAGAAAGAAAGAAAGAAAGAAAGAAAGTCACCATTTCCTGTTCTAGGGAGTGTGCTGGAGGAAGAGTGGGCACTAGTGTGGGCGGAGGGACGGGTGGTGGGTGCGTGTTTGAGCTTTGCGAGTCGTGCGTACGTGCAGCATGGTGTGTGAGCCTCGATGGAGGTGGGGATGAAAGAACAGGATGCACAGCCCTTGAGGAATGTGTGCAGCCTGGTGGCAGGTCTGCAAAACTCATCTCTCCCCACTCCTTCCTCGCCTTCTCGCAGTCTCCTCTCCGCTGTCCCTTCCCTCTCTGTCCGGGACATCAGTCACACAGGGGGAGATCTGTAAACTCAGATAGTGAGGAAAATTAGAGGAGAGAGGATGAGAATGAAAGAGCTTGTGAGTGGCAGAGTGGAGAGAAAGGACCCTTGGGATATGGGACTTGGCTTTGAAAGGGGAGAGAGAGAAGTGGAAGCAAATGCAATGAAAGGGACAAAATACATTATCCCAAAGCCCCTGCAGTGACTCAGGGTGGGCAATTCCACAGTTTAGTAAGTCACGTCTTGCTGCCACAGCGTGAGTCACGTATACCCTGGGATATCCAGGGAGCTCTGAACGACTGCAGCTTGCAGCTCACGATTCGTGACGTGTCGACCTTTCGGCCCGGCTCTCCTCACAGTGCGCAGACACAAGAATCCCTGAAAGTGTAAAAGTCATGTAAATCCTCTTTAAAAGAAACCACAGCCATTAAACGTCTGACTGTAGGTTACACTTGCACTTTTGCCTCCTATATCGCTTCTGCTCCTATGTGCCAGGCCCGATCCTCTTTTTTTTCCCCTTCCAAGTAGCCTCGGGCATGTTCTCTTCCCATTCATTTCGTCCACATTCTTTTCCCATGTAAAATCTCGGCGCTTTGTCTTTTTGCTCTCGTACACCCCATCCCCTTCTCCGCACTGCCACCCCCTTCTCAAAAAAGCAGCTGCTCTCCATTTGTCCTGATTATCCTGGAGACCAGAACAGAACACACCATGTAGCAGAAAGGCGCAGAGTGCACTTTATTCGCTGTGCTGCACGCTGCTTAGCTCTGGATGGCTAACTAGCCACAGCAGGCCTGCATTCCAGGCCTCTGCTGTCAGCCTGCAAACTCTGTACCATCTGCAGCTCGTGACTAAACTGGCTCACCTTTCACAGATCCAACCACGGATTGTGGCTGGGTTTTCAGCTAAATTACCTACTGACCAACAGAATAGCAAACTTATAATGACTGCTTAAAGCAGGGATGTTAGTAATTTTACATCGTGGGACACATACGGCACACTTTGATCTTAAGTTTGTTGGACCGGACCAATGAAATGATGTGATAAATGTGTGAAATTATAGAAAATCTTTCTTTTGATTATAAAATATAAATTTTTAATTTGTTTAATTCACACAAAATTCAAGAAACTGGACTCACTGAAAAAAAATGCATGACTAAAAATAAACAGACATTTTTATAGCAGATGGGAAAAAAACCCTTTTTTAAGCAGGTTTCTCAGAGCTTTTATGTTTGCTTTGTGCTGCCGGCTTTGTGTTGAGAAGAGATCATATGTGTCTCGTCATTAGGCTAGGGATTTGTGTTTGTGTGTGTGACTGTGAGACAATGTGTTTAAGGTCATCTCAACACTGATCACAACAAAGAGGGGAAACAGCTCCAAAATGCACAAACATTTGACCTCACAGCATGCAGTTCATTTGCATGGATGTAATGTCTTTGACATCTTGATTAGTGATGGTGATGACTCTCAAAGCGGAACCAATAAAAACCCAATGAGAATCTATAATAGATATCGATAATAAAGTCACTAAATTCATATTTCTAACATTCGACCGGTCCAGGGTGTACCTGGCCTGTTGACTTACGTATGCCGTGATAATATAATCAATATAGTTGGGTCTGAGGCTCAGACAAAGTACAAGAATGGAATTTGCATTAAGATCTGTCACTGAATTTATTTTTCTACTTACAGCATTTTCTCCTGGCAATAAAGACTGTGATAGGAGGGGATATTTTGCATTCAGGCCTTTCTCTTTAAATTATTTGGAGTTTCCATTTCTTAGCTCAGCTGGGCTTAGGCAACAAAATAAGTTTAGGTCTTACAGTAGTCTGAGGCAAACTAGACCCTTTTAAAATGTTAACCACCTCTTACTAATTCTATCAATGCTTTAATAGAAAGTACTAAAGACAGTCTTCTCCCATGAGCCACGCATTCACAACAGTGCTGACCTTAAATGACATTAGATCCAGGTGCAGTGCTCTCTGATTGGTGCAGGTAAATGGAAACTGTTTAGAGTGGAAGCAGTGCCAAGCTGGCGATATAAACGGAGATGACATTTCTGTCTGATTTGAGATAAGCAAGTTGAAAGACAAGTTTGCACTGTGCACATGGGCTTTTTTTTAGTACTGAAAGAGAAAAAAAATGATATGCATAACGCAGGATGCATCGTTCAACCAGGACGATCAGCACAGGTGAACGTGAGTTTGTAAACACAGGAAAATCTGTGTCACACTGACGTAGTTCATATTCAAACTTCAGTGGAAAACTTCACTGCCCTACAAAAATAGTAACAATATACATTCAAGAGTGTTTCATTACACAAAACAGGCTGTTTGGCATCACTTGATGTTCAGCTACTAAATGTTTTCAATGTAAATGTAGCAGATGGACATAAGTGTCCATGAAAACACGTTTTATTTCAGATTAAAATAATCAATGGAAGACCTTAAAATTTCCACAGTGTGTGTAGTTAGTATGATCAACGCTGTGAGTGCAGTCTATGACGTAGCGGTTTAGTGGAAGAAAACAAACCAACAGGGTGTTCATGGAGGAGAGCTACACAGCAACTAAGCTCTAAGGGCTTTTGTAGAGCTGCGGCGCACTGGGCACAGGTGTTGCCAGTGCTGCTGATTGGAAACAAGCCACGCCTACTCCTCCCAGATGCCTGCGGAAAAGAACTGCCATACAAACAGAATGAAAGGTGGGCAGGGTGAAGTGAGTCGTCACACTTTGAACAAAAACAAAAGTGTGTTACTGTAACTCACAGAGGCTACGGTGTCATTTGTCTGTAGTGTGTTTGGTAAATGTTTGTTGTTATCTTTCCTTCGGTAACCCCGGCAACAAGCCTTGGGGGCGTCATGGTCCCCAATCATCTGAAATTGTTTTGGCAGTCACAATGTCCTGCTTGATTAAACTGCACATATGTGTGTGCAGACACACACACACACACACAGTTTGACAAGGTGCTGAAGGGGGGCTGCAGGGTATTGGTGGCTCAGAGCTATGGGGTCTGGTACTCTGGTAAATATCCTACACACACACTAAACAACGGGGATGGTGAAAGAGAAACAGCAGACCTCGAGGAACAGATCCTCGTATTCACAGGGCCTGGTGGGTTTACCTGTTCTGCTCTGTTTCTGTTCCAAACTCGGTACATTTGTGTTGTGGAGGACGCTGGGTGTTTCGGGTCGTTTTCACTGACTCAATCTTTAAGCTGTTTGAACTTACTAGCCAGCTAATGTTTACCGCCAAACACAGCTGCTCACTGAGATAGGGACTGTGAACCACAGTGCAAAGTAGCGTAAATGGTAGGATTGATATCTTCGTTAGTATCTAATCTAGTTGTATTGTTGGACTGCGTGACAATGAAACTGAATGAAAACAGCTTTTCATGTTACCTTCATGGGAACTCTGCTGAGGGAAATGCATCTGAAAGCAAGGGCTCAACATTTTTGGTAATAAGCCCATTTCCATTCCTAATATTAATATCACTCCCCACACCTGCGCAGTAGATGTAAGGCTCAAACCAAATCATTTATGCTCATCTAAGTTTAAAGACTGGAAAGAGTTAGCTGAATAGTTTCCAGAATGTCTTAGTCTAATGTCTTAGTATTTGCGGACAACAGCCAATATTTAGGATAGTTGGGACAAGATTTCTTATTCTGTGTGCATATATTTACTTATGAATGCTGATAATTTTTTAACAATCTATAAAAAGAAAAAAGATACTTTTTATCAGATGACAGCTGATACGTTTAAGAATACACCTGTTATCCCTCTTAAATGTTTAACTGTTAGCCTGTTGTTAGATATATTTAGAACACCAAAGCAATGAAGTATGATTGGTCTGCACTATTTGGCCTAAAAGTGGACTACAAACATAAACAGTACCAAAAACAGATTGTATCCAGATACCCATTGGCCTGGCTGTGTGTTAAGGCATCACGAGGGCATTAAATTTGCCAGGAAAGCAACAGAAACCCAGTCTGGAGTGATGCTGCAACTTATGATTCCTAAATGTTTGTGTTTGCATAGAGTAGGCTGTTTAAAATTTTAATAATGTTAACATTTAGCAACAAATTAGGAATGAAAACAAATGTAAAAGTAAAATATGTAGCTATATTTTAAATTTTTAGCCTTTGAGTCACCTTAGATTCCACAACTATTTACTTGGAGGCTGTAAAACTTTGTGAACAGAGCAAGTTGATGAGTCATTCAAGCTCACTTCTGTCTGATGTCAGTGATACTGAGGTGAGCTGTTGACGATTTCAAAAACTCGTACGTCAGTAAGCGCTGCTGTTTTTGCCACTGTTAGCTGCTATTAGCTACTATTACTGAAACTTTCCCTGAAGTTAATCTCAGACACTTGTGTCAGCTGCCCAGACATGAGAGAGTCACTTGTCTGATATGCTAAAAATTAATAACTGCCACAATATTTGGAAGAAATATGCATGTTTACGTACGTTTTTGTGTATTAAGACATTTGCAGAAAACAAACATAAAATATTTAACGCCATTAAGCAATATCGAGCCGGTCCTGATATAAAAAAAAATGGCAAATGGCCTGTATTTGTATAGCGCTTTAATTAGTCCCTAAGGACCCCAAAGTGCTTTACACTACATTCAGTCATCCACCCATTCACACACACATTCACACACTGGTGATGGCAAGCTACGTTGTAGCCACAGCTGCCCTGGGGCGCACTGACAGAGGCGATATGATGTCTAAAGATGGAAGAAAGAGAGATTCTGGGTTCATGTGGTTCACACCAGCAAGCAGCAACAGGGACAATCTGGTTTAAACCTGTATCATGGCCACTTTCATTTCAGGATGTCTGTGGGCAGTTTGAGTTCTTGCTGGCCAAACCAGTATCAAGGCAAACATGCAACAGACCCGACGATCCACTGTGTCCATTCCTCTCAAAAGTGTCTCATCATGTATCATTGCGTATCATAGGCGTACCTTATCATTGTATATTCAGTACCAGTGTGTGTTTTGCGCTGCAAATGCCCTTGTTGCCAAATGACATGTTCTGGTCCGATCTGTTTATCTGCACGCAAAAACCTGATTTGAGCATGTTCCAGAAAAGGAAATGCTGCAAATTCCTTCTGCAAAGAGAGAATGGCTACATCAGGAATATTTTTAAAGCATGAATTTTGTCCGGCCTTTAGAGCCCAGACTTATGGAAATGTGAGGCCTGAGGTGAGCAGGAAGAAGGTGAGGTAGAGGAGCGAGAGCAGCGGTGGTGGAGGCAGATTTAGAAGAGGAAGAGGACAAAGACATAATGAGAAATAGACGATGAAATGTACAAATCTTAAAGCTAGAGCTATTTGTGAAAACTAACAAATACCTGACACTTTACAACAATTTTCAGCTATATTTAGGTGTTTATAATGTCCATTAGATTTCCCCTGGGGTATAGAGGGTTATCCTAAGCTAAGCTAACCAGGGACTGGCTGCATTCTTCTATTCAACGGACAGATAAAAGAGCGGTGTTTATCTTCTCATCCAACTCTTGGCAAGAAAGTGGCTAAAGCTGGATACAAGACGTGACCTCAACGCTGACCCTCACAGATGAGACATGTTTCTCTCTTCCCTCCCTGTAGACATATCAACACGATCGGCCTACATTTGCTGCTTGACAGGTGAGAGCAGGTGGGAGAGCCGTGGGTGTTGTTAACTCAGAGGTGAAAAGAAAGGCCCGGACTGATGTCGTTCTCCGTCCTCCCTCTGTTCTGATTTCTGCTCCTGCGTTGGCGTGAGTCTGCTCTCGGCTCCAAGGGCAAACAAAAAGGGAAACGGCAGCAGGTTGTCACGGCAACACAGGAGCTACTCATACACACAGGTGAAGTGTTTGCGTGTGTGTGTGGCTAGCTGAGACGTGTGGTAAATACGTCATCATTCTGCAGCGTGAGGAAGAGCGTCAGTGAGCTGGAGCTGAGGAACCTTTCACGACTTCAGCTGATGAGTGGGCATCTAAACATGGGGGCATGTCACAAGCTTTATTTATAGCGGGCTGTATCTTTAGTAGCTGGTGGCCTATTTTAACAGTCTCAGCAAGCACTACAACATGCAAAAAATAGAACTTAGAGATTGTACTATTAAATCAACCTTGTTCCTGAAAAGCATGAATGACACACAACATAGAAATTAAAACAGGTTGTATTTATTCGCAAAGCATTTAAATATAACACTGGTTTTGAATGCAGTATCTCGAGAGCAAGGCAACATAGGATTTTCAAATTCATCCTATAGATGCATCTACCAAAAATCACAAGTTCAAATCCTGGGGATCTGAACTTCAAGGTCAGAGGTCATCAAATTTATACCAAAAGCGCATCTACTAGGCGGCTGGGGCATAGCAGTAGCAAGTGCCAGTATTTTTTGCATTTGCTGTCAGGAACATGCAGGCTGCTGATGGTGATGTAACGATGTGGGGAATATTTTAATAAGCCTCTAGTACCTAGAGAGAGAGAGCTGAATCGGTCTATAGCTTTTTGTCAAACTCGGGGACCACAATGCTGCTTTTTGTGTAGCCATTTCCCTCATTGCAGAATTTCAAAGATGGTGGTTTTGATTTTTGTGAAGGAGTCGCTCTCATGACTCGCCAAGTGATGCCATTGACTGGCCAGTCATTGGCATGCAGTCTTTTGATGTCCCATTGACTCAGCTTGCTTGGAACCGCCAGACAGGTCCTACCTGATACAAGAGGCTACCACCTAATGAAAAACCCGAAAAACCAAGTCCAGCCAAGTATTGACAAGTGAAAAAGGTCAGTGCCCGAGTATTGTTATACAGCTTATCTGGGTACTGTTGCTGACCATGTAAATCCCTTTACGATCACAGTGTACCCATCATCTGATGGATGATTACAGTAGCATAATGCTAATAATTTCACATTTGTCTCGAGAACATGACATTGAGTTCACTGTACTCGTATGGCCTCTACAATCACCACCATCTCAATCCCACATTTGGGATTTGGTGGAACTACGGTGACCGCAGCTGAACAAACTAAATGTGGGAAAAACACAGTGTTTGTGCGAGAGCAAGTGGGACAGAATAACAACGCTGGGATGTTGTCCAGTACGTTATATTTGAATGCAACTTTCCCAACTCTGTAAGTTAAGTAAATACAGTAGGAATAAAAAGAAACTGAAGTTTGTTCTTATGGTCTCATGTTATTATCTTTATATACTCCTGTATTCTCTGTTGTTTCATCTGCTCTTCTGTCTGCTAACAGCCTTTGAGTTTCAGTAAGGATGCACCCACAGATTGGCAAACCTTTTTTGAGGCATATCTGACAACCTTTGCAATTTTTAGTCAGTTATGATGCATGCTTACTGTGTTTCTTCACACCATATATTCTCTAATGTGAATCTCAAAAATACCTCCAGCCCCCCAAAAACAAAGAAAAGAAAAACACTATTTCTTAGAAAACACTGCCACTTCATCTTCTTTCCTGTAGTTTACATCACTAATATGTGCAAAGCTTATGACTTTTTGGTGACCTTTAATCTTGGTGTCTAATATGTATTTAAATGTAAATGTGCTAGTAATATCTGTTTAAATGTTTTCCTGTGATTATTTTCATGTTTGCTTCAAATAAAATATCTTCCTCTGCTGGTACTTCTGCATGTGTGTACATTCTACGTTTTGGAGAGGCAAAGCAGGAAATGCACACAGTGGACCGGCGTGTCTATTACACGCCTTGGGGTGATATCGCGTTGAAATGTGGGACATTGCCTAAAGATGTGGAATAGAGAGACAAGAGACAAAAAATGCCCATTTAAAGAGGGATATCTGATTACCCTTGGTGGAACGGGAGATTTGCATCACAGGTGTGCAGCCAACCAATCAGCATGATCTGCACTCATGGCAATATGGATCAAAATCTCAGAGAATGTTTCCAGTACCTGTTTTTATTCGGAGCAACACATCCTGCCATCAACACAATGGCTTTTTGTTTCAGGGAAGTGTTTCTTGTGTCAGGAAGACAATCACTGCCGAACACACATATTCTAAAAGCATGGCACTGTAGAAAAAGAGTCCAGCTCAGTCTGGAAACCTCAAACTGCTGAGCATCTAAAAATCATGTAAGAATCTGCTTGTTAAGTAAATATCAACACTATTAGTTTATATATCTTCAACTAAAAACACAACTTCCAAATGGTCAGAATCAACTTTCTCAACATTTACCCTGCTTGTGGCTCAAGCATCTAATCCGTTGATTGAGTCTGTTGCCTTTCGTATTTGTAATGCTTTGTGTTTTCTTTTACCTAATAGAAACAAGTCACCCAGAAATAATCAGTGCTCACCCTCAGCCTCTTTGACATTTTGTCAGCACCAGTTATGGGTAGCACATCTTTAAGCTAAACTCACAGTGTAACTACAACCCGTGTGCACACAGTGTCCTTGACACCAGATATTTGGAGCTTAGGAAAAGATCACTGTGGAAATTAAGGTTTGGATCAGGACTTTTTTCCTAGCAAGTAATCCCATTTAGGCAGCATATTAATGACTAACTTTATGCTGTGCTGTTGTTTGATAATCTCAGATTTTTTGGCTGAAGTTGGGTCCATTTACGGCCTCTCGTTTCTGCCTATCAGGACTCTCATCATGAACTTTACTTGAGAACAGTATAAACTTCATCTTACGTCTGTTTTGTGCTAATGCATTTATATTCGCCTAACCATACTGCTATGGCTAGCCACCAGGTAGCACATCAATATATTTCAATTACCTTCCAGACATTACTGCTATTTTGTTTTGCTTTCTTTTTTCTTTTTTTATCTTTTTTTTTTTTTAATTGTTTGTCTATGTCCAAAGTGATTGCAGAGACATATGTTTTAGTTTAGTTTAGTTTCTTTGGAAACATCTTTACGTAGAAACTAGCATGCTAACGTCTTGCTAACCTCTAGCTTGGCTAAACCATTAAACTGTCCTTTTTTTGTGGCCACCTGGACGTTAAACTTTATTGTAACCTGGACGGGAAAGCCACAGCTTTCGTTTTATTAGAACTGAAAGAATTTTTACAGTTTTCAACTCTCAGTGATGCCGCAGTGTTTGATTTTGGGAACTGAAGGAGCGTTTGGACCCAGAAATGGCTAATGGTGTCAGACTTATCAGAATTGCAACAGATTTTGCTTTCGACACCACAACAGTACATTTTCTCAGTTCCCTAATGCTTTAGGTGATGATGCAGTACAGAGGTAAAAATGACCATGTCCCAACATGACATAATGTAAATTAATGTGAATTATATATAGGCTTCAGATGATTTGGAAATCATTTTATTCTGTTTTTAATTACATTTTACAGTCCCAACTGTATGCTCCCTGTTTGTTCATGCACTAGTATGTGTTATTCCATAAATGCTTCTCCTGCTTCCCATTAAGACAACAAGACATTTATCATTAGGATGCTCCTCCTCTTAACCACTCACGAATGTGGCTTTGATAATCTGCCATCTCTCTAGTTTCTTCTTTCTGTCTCGCTTTCTCATGTGTCATTCATGTGTCATTCTCCCCAAGAGCCCAGAGATAGTTTTAATGGCTGGGCGTGTCCATGCTTCACATGCAAATGTGGGTAAAGTAACGACCAGGAAAAATTAAGAGAAAAAAAAAAAATCAAAACAAATGCCTAATTAGTAGCTGGGGATTCAAATGGAGCCAAAAGCACCGCAGCTAAACACTTTTGAGAGGGGGAGTAAAGGGGGGGTGATGTAAATGTCAGGTTTTAAAGATGTGTTAATGTGCACTTTCTGGTACAGAGAAAGCATTCATTGGCTGGCTTAGGGGGCTTTGTGTGTGGAAGCAAATGCTCATATCAATGTGTGCCGTGTCAGCTCCTTCTTATGTGTGTCTAGCAGTATGTGTTAATTAAAAACGAAACGCAGAAAGCATTACCAAAGGGGGAAAGGATGTGGAATGCCTTAAATGCAAACACCTTGCTTAGCCATGCAAAAGATCAGACTGACACTGTCAAGTTCAGCTTTCACTGGTAGAATTCATGATCAAAGGATTATAATCTGATCCTGGATCGCAGCCTGGCATGAATTAAAGATTAATTTGCCCAACGTTAGATACAAAGAATGGATTGGCGAGGTATAGCTGTGCAAACATACAGAAACAGAGGGATGTGCTTAAACTCAGCCCGGAACAGCTTCTTACACTTTCCAGCGCTGTGCCGAGAACGGAAATTCTATGCCTGCATGTTGGTAGCCCCACCAAAGTCAGTAACAAAACAATATGAGAAGCAAAATTAAAATGGATGTTTTTTTCTCCTTTTTTTTTTTTTTTTTACGTAAGCAGGGGGCAAATCCCTGAATGCCTTCCAAGATCCCAGTCCTAATAAACTCTCCTCCGGTCCATGCCAAGTCTAATTTGTCCTCTGCTTGTGTTTCTGTACAGCAGGATCTTGATTAGGACACACACACCCCTCCACGGGGCCAGACCAACTTCTTATCTTACAGCACGGAAGTGAGGAAGGAACCGTCAACACTGACATAATGGGTGGGCCACTTGCAACAAGCACTTTTCCATTAGCTGTGAGGTTTAAAGACTTTGTTTTATTTATGTATCTGGAGAATAGACATTACAACACTGATACAAATTTAGCTAGTGAGAGAGGGATGGTATTAAAACGACTTCTGTCTTAAGACTGTACAAAGGACTGTGAATGTGGGCATCGATTGCAGTGTCACCCACAGGTTTGTGTTGGACCATTTTCATTTGGTCATCGCCATCTCAGTCAGAAGTGGATATCTGGATAATTCTATTCAATCAAATTAAATTTTATTTAAATAACACCAAATCACAGCAATGGTCACTTTAACTCACTTTATTTGTTAAGGTAATGAGCAAACTTCAACTATCAGCAAGCACTTGGCGACAGTGGGAAGGAAAAAGACGATTTATACACAGAAATAAACGTGCAGGAAAACCAGGCTCAGGGAGGGGCAGACATCTGCCGCGACCGGCTGTGGGTGAGGGGAGGGAGACGGGACAAAAGACAGACTGTGGAAGAGATAAGAGTGTGTAACTGGTGTGTGTCACTGATTTGCGACACATGCCTCTATTTGAGGTCTTATATCTACCATTAGCATGCTGATCAGACAAACTGAATTCATTCAATAAAAACATAACAATGTGTGGAAAAAGTAAAAGACTTTCAGTAGCTATGAGAGGAATTGGTGCTATAGCATATTGGAGGCAGAGTGGGGAAATAGCCTGCTCAGTCCACTGGTAAAACAAAATGTTTTATACTTCAGCAGATTAAATAAAGACGATAACGTGTTAATCAGCAAGCTTCTCCTTGTTTTGAGTCGTTATCTTACACTAAACTAACTTCCCCTGGCTTTAACTGTGGCATGTGAGAATATTATCAGGCTTCTCATCAGTGGCTGAAGACTTCAAGAGAATGGGTCAGGTGTAATCGAGTGATGAAGGAGAAATAAGAGGTAGGAGGATGTGGGCAGAAGGATGTAAAACGTGTGGAGGATGAGAAGTGCTCCTCTGCTGCACGCCTCTTCCTTTCAGCAGGGGTGGTCCTCCTGGTTAGATAACCCCGGGCAGACAGCCGTGGATGATAGAGATCAGATTGAGATGACAGACTGGAGTGCTGCCTAGATACACACACAGATGCACACAAAGTAATGAGGTGAAAGTTAAAAAGACATTGTGCAGGAAGCAAAAGTGTGCTCTATTAATGTTTTTTGAGTAAAATTGAGGAAATGAGTTTTCTTTTCTGTCCTCCAGTGCCGGAGCCTTTACCCACTTTCATTGCTTTCCACTGCGAGTTGAGAAAACATAAGCAAATCAAGAAAAACACTTTTTTTAATGCTGTCACAATTGCAGCACCAATACCAAAGGATACATTGTGTCTATGTATAAGGCACCATCAGCTATGACAAAATGAATCTCAAATTATAGAAGTTCTTTTGTCCTTTTTTGCATAATCTGGCTTTTCTCCAAGGGGAAGCTGACTCTTCTCTGGCATAAAATCCAGTAGAGTGCTGCTGTGTTTGGTGTCCTTGAAGTTTCTGTCAGAGTAACAATCCATCCATCCATCTTAGTCATCTCTTACTAAACGGGCTAGTTGTTGCTTTTGGGTGGTTGATCAGGAAAAGTGTTGTTTGTTTGGTGGTGACCCTTCAGCCCCGATCTAATTGATTTTTACTGCAGCTAAACTCCACTCAAAAATGTCCAAAAGAAAAGAGAGGCAAATGAGTTAAATTTCAAGTAATGCAGCAAAGGTTCTAAAAAGTTATATAATTGTGATTTTCTTCTTTAATGAATTTGTAAAAACATTCTGAAGAAACTTAAACTTGTTGATTATGTGGCAATCCCTTATGAGAAGATATTGCTAGTTAACTAACCATGGTGATCGATCTGGATACATGGTGGTGTTTTTAATATATCTGTAGTTTTACATGCTTCACCTGTTGTAAAATTGGTCAATTTATGTTTTGTGTTTGTTTTGTTTTTTACAACTTCCTTTCCTTTTCATGTTGTGCATTTATTTATAGACATATAAAGTAGACAGAAACCAAAATGAATGGTTCATATTATAGAACATTCAGGTGTAATTTTGTAGAACAGACCTTGTTGTTTTCTTTGTTCTTTGCTGACTAGAAAAAGAACATCCTGGTGCCCCTCAGGGCTCCATCTTGGGACCCTTTTTTTTCTGCCTGTACATGTTGCATATTTGATTTAAGTAACACCAGATGCTGGGATTCACAATTTGATGTGAATTTTAGTCTAGCTTTTGCATACCCATGACTTAAGAATGGATCTCTGCTTTTCAATCTGTTATGATTTTAAAACTGTGACATAACTCAATCTGTGAAGTTTGATTTTTATTGCAGGCTCACTGTCAAACTAGATTTACTTCATATTCATTTAAGTCAAAACAGTACTCCATCTGTTAAAATGTACGTTAGGTCTGTGGATGACAGGTTCCGTTAATCTAAATAGTCATCACAGTGGCCTAACATCTTTTCGTTGCTTCACTGATACTTGAACTTTTGTATTCCCCAGGGGTTTGTGAGCTGACACAAGTGACAACAGACTGAAAAAATGTATTGTTCCGACTGGAATTTAGAAGCCATTTAAAAATGTTAAGTAGTAAAAAAATACATGGTATTTAACACAAGCAGGATAGCTACACATTTGTAGTGTAGTGTAATGTGTGAGTGTGTAGTGTGAGTGCCTCTCTCTCCCAGAGGTCATTGTCTCTGGGCTCCGAGGGCTCGGACTCGGCTTCTCAGTGTGTCTTCACTAATCTGCGTTAATTGTGCCTCGCCGCCAGCTCACTCACAGCCACATATACATGCATACACTCCTCATCTCCCCTACTTGCTCTCTCTTTGTCTCTCTGTTTTCTCAGGAGACCATAATCGTAGCCGCCTCAGGGTTGCTGGCTGTGCATGTGTGTTACACGGTGTTACCCATGCTGCTGAGAAAGAGCTCCAAGGACTCCCTTTACAGCTACAGCGCAAACAAAAAACGTCTTCGTGACTTGCAGCAAAAGGGTTTTCCAAAGCGAGAGCCACCTGCCGCACTCATCACACACTTCTCCCAGTTCTACAACTGTGACGCATATCTTCCTCGTGTTTTATCTGTCGTCACACGTCAGGGTCTGCAGCGATGCAAGAGCTCAGCGGGCATCCAGAATCCACACCACTTGAACAGGCTCGTAGCGGTTTAGTTTAAAGGTATGGCTGGTCGATTTAACCTTGAGATCTTTTTTTCTTCTTCTTTTGCAGTACGCATTTGGCAACAGTGGGAAGGAAAAACTCCCTTTTAACAGGAAAAACCTCCACCAGAATTAGGCTCAGGGAGGGAGGAGCAGCCATCTGCTGACCAGTTGGGGGTCAGGGGAGGGATAAAATCTTACATTGCCAAAGCACACTCCATCCATACATCCTTCCATCCATTTCTGTGGCTTATCTGAGTACTGCCTGTCCTCACTGTCTTCATGAAACATAGCCTTATGCCACTCCCTTGGCCCAAAAATGACTTGACAGCACATGAAACACTTATTTTTGGTTAAGCTTCAAAATAAGCATTTTTCACAGCACTGTAAATCTAAAGTAGTAACAGTACCACACGGGCAAAAACTGTAATCACAAAGCACGTTAGTGCACATTTATATGGAGCTTTTCCCACAGCTGCAATGCACGGTAAACAACAGTTATGTGACACACACACACACACACACACGACAACCTCAAAAGAAAACTGTCAGCACCGTGGTTCGTTCTTGTGGTAGATTTAAAAATGTCCACTGCAGACTTGTAAGCAGTCATAGGTAGATATGGTAATCACCTTAAATATGAACTTTAGGTTGGCTATTTTTTAAGTGCACTAGAATAGATGGTGTTTGCATCGGCGTGGGCGCTGCACTGCACTCTGTTTATTGTCACTCACTAGAAACGTCTACTCCAGAAAATAATCTCCTACAGACATGACAATTTTTTATAAAAAGAAACTTTATTTCCTTTTGTCTTTTCAAGCTTATTAAGAAAATCAATTTAACATGCGTTTTTAAAGACTGTAGCTAATGGTTATAAAATATGCAGTAGCTGTTGAAAATACACAAGAAAATGAAAGGAAATATCAATCTGAATGACCGAATGGGAGCAGGAAGCAAATGAAACAGGCGTAAAAACGAACCTTTTGTTTAAGCAAACAATCCAAAAATAATTAACTTAATTAAGATCCAGTGTTTAGCTGCCCCCGCCTGCACCCTCTAAAATAACACGTCTATTTTAAATCTCAGGCATCACGACTAAGTGTTTTAAATGACAATTGTGGTCAGTAGTCATTATAATTGCAGTGATGTATGTCAAAGTGAACTCTATTTAACCCCACGACGGCGTTCATTTATTCAGAAGGCAGGCTGGCCTTACAGGACGAACCTGTTCCTGCCGAAAGGAACTCCGTGCCCGTGTGTCACTCTGTGCAAACCCCACTGAGCTCATTAAACTGTTAATATCTGTCTTCCTCCTCACGAAACCTCAAACCTCACAAGATACTGTGCACCACCCTGGACACACTCACACACACATATACAGAAGCACTCACTCCTACTCACATACAAAGCCCAGCAAAGCCTTTTCTGGCTAAATGCGTGCCTGGCTGTTTGCTTCAACGCACACACACACTCACACACAGAGACGCACACATGCACGGCTGCAGCACAGGCGCTCTTATTTAAACTGATGTGAGTGCTGTCACGACATCCGACCAGTCCTATTTGTTCCACAGAAGCCTTGGCGTGAGAGAGCAGGGTCACCCTACTGGCTCGCATGCAAATTCATTCAGCACACACGCAGACACACACACACACATACAGTGAGACGGTCACTTAATAGATCCATAGATAAGCAAAAATACAGAGAGAAAGACAGGCAAGCTACCAGAAATTCAAGCAGAAAGGGACCAGTAGAGAACCCATTAGGCTGAGAAAGAGCGAGAAACACGCGGGAAGGGCCAAAGACAGACAGACACAGAGGCAAATCAGAATCACACACAGTGAAACTGGTAGATATATAGCTGGACAGATATGTCTACAGCAAACAATGGCTGAGGTAGTCCTTAAAAGATATCCCAAGCTGCTTCTCTCACTGGTGGCTTCAAATGGTAGGACGAGGTACTGCAAGCATCTTTATTAGACTCCTGTGACTTTCAGGAAACTGCCTCGTGACCGGTGCAGGTCGAGTTGGGTAAAAGGTTCAGCCCTTTTTGTCAAAGATATGCTCATGCATGTGTGCCAGTGATGAACCATATCTGAAAGCAAAAGTGTTTATTGTTCTAAGTGGCCAAAAACTCACTGGAGGTGACTTGTGACTATAATATAAATATGGGTAAACGGACACTCACCTTTGGTCAATCTTTCACAAAAGGTGTTCACAGTGTTGTCATTTAAATGTTTGAATAAGTGAAAAAGGACAGTTTTATAATAAAGTTCATATCCTTGTACCAAAGCGGAACATGGGAGCCATGAAACCTGAACAGTTTGCCATATGGGCAGACACATAGAGCGATACCTGCATTTAAATTTAGATGGAGGTGACTCGTTATGTCTCATATCATTGCAAATGGTGCCGGGTGCAAAGATGTTGGAGTCAATTATGGAATAAATAAGAGATGGATTACTAATTACTATATATACAGTATATACATGAGGTTAGACTATAACTATATATAAATATAGGGTATAAGGATTTGTACAACAGAACAGTATAAGGAGCATGCTTTGATTCAACATATGATGCAAAATTTCCATACCTCTCTGAGTTTTAAAGACTGTGTGTGTGTGTGTGTGTGTGTGTGTGTGTGTGTGTGTGTGTGTGTGTGTGTGTGCGTGCGTGCGTGAGAGATAGAGAGAGAGAGAGAGGCTCTAGGCCTATATCTGGGCCAGCATCTGTCAAGGTTTAGGGATTTTAAGGGAAATCATCACCAAATATGGAACTGGTGTACAATGTAATATCAGCTGAGTTATAAACAACAAGTCAACCAAATGTGAGCCTCTGACTGACAATGGAAGTCAAAGCATCAACTGCCTTAGCTTACAGTAACGCCACAGCTAAGACAAGACTATACCCATCTAACAAAGAAGATGATTTGTTTTCTCTATTACTTTTTGGTAATGTTTTAGTATGATGTTCGCCCACTCAGAGTGGGCTTGCTAAAGGAAGATTATTTAAATCAAAACTGGGCTATAATTGCGATTTTCTTTCCGGGTCTCCTATGTGGGGATCTGAAGCCTGATTTGCGCAGGAGCACTTGAATATTTTAAACAACGGGTCTTGCTGCTGTGTGCGTTTGGGGGGGGGTTAACAAATAAGTATTCTGAAGATCTTTCGTGAATCACACATGGGGGTTTCTTCTCTTACTCAAAGAGGAAACAAGTGAGTGGATGGTTGACAAAACTGGGCAGGAGAGCCAGCCACAATGACGCAAGATAACAGGTGGACATGTCTTACGTTTACACGGAGCTGACAATGCGTGAGGAACAAAAGGAACAAAAAAACAAAACAAAAAAACAAGCAAAGCTGCTCACGTATCCACTGAAAAAAGTGTGTGGGATGGGAATGTTTGGCTTATTTCACAAAAGTTATATCCCAAAACATGAAAATAAAAGCCCGTGGTTATGTCTGTGGCACATTTGGCCATTTGGCAAGGTCTTTTGGTGAGTTCCACCTGCGCATTTGGCCTCGACATTTAATTTAATTTATTTATTTATTTGTCGCTGCCTAGCCTAAATATGTCAGGCGTGACAATATTAGTCATTTCGTGCCAAAAAAAGAAGAGTGGGTCATATTCACCCCTCCTCCCTTCTTTACTTGCACGCACAGATAGACGCACACACACGCACTTTCTCCTGTCGCCCCTCCCCCTCCCCTCTCCTTCCTCCCTCACTGCACACACACACACACGTACGCACGCGAGCAGACACTCAGCATGCTTCGTTATACACTTGCCCACACAGCATAGCGTGCCGGAAACAGACTCAATAGACGCCAAGCTCCCGGTCCCTGCAGGCTCAGAGCCCCTAAAAACACTGGAAGCACCTTACCGAATTAGGTTAATTTGCCGCAGAGACCGCCTCAAATGCGGTTCAAGGGTAAGCCAGGCAGTTATGACAGGGAATGATTATTAGTCTTATTGTTAATATATTATAAATTACAGCTCTGGCCAGTTAACTTTGGCTGGGTTCAATTAGCAGATCAGCTCATGTAGATGGACAGTTATGGCAGAGTTTAAATACACATGAAGCAATAACTCGTGACGTGACAAAGGACTCAGCTGTGGTCACTTTGTGCTCTTGTGCTTATTTTCATGCCCTTGCCATGGGGGGTATTTGGGGATTTGGTCAGTAGCAGAGGCAAAGAGGAGGGGCGTCTTCTGTCTCCCCATTTTTGTTACGGTAGGGTGAGAGGTTTATTGTCTCTGCTTGAGTACATCCTTTCCCGCTTTTGTCACGATCACCACTCGCCCCCCCGCCCACTTTCTTTCTGCTGCCGAGGCAGATAAACAGGCACGGAAGGGAGGTAGGCTAGACTTGAGTGGGCGAATGCAATTTGCATCAGAGCGACTGAGTCTGCACGATTCATTGATGGGTCCATAAATAGTGCGGCACGCATCCCAAATAAAATCAGACCAGGGATCTCACCCTGCCTCACGCTCTCAATCTCTATTAGGAAAGGCGACATTCGCAATTTTCCATCAGTCACGGGGAAAAAATACAAAGATGACAGCAATGATGTCCCAGGATAAGGCGCAAATGTAGGTCCAATGACATTTGTTAACCATTTACTACTATGAAACAATGTGTCCTGTAAAAGCCGACCCCCTGCGGGAATGTCTGGCCGCTATTTCGCATTAGTTCTGAGGCAATGAACTACATGCACACATCCCAAACAGCGCATGGAGTGTGTGGCCTGTGCATGCGAGCAGGAAAAACTCGGATAATGTGACTTCACGGCACTGTGCGTGTCGCTGTTTTACACACAATAACTCAAATATGTCCTTTAAAAGTGACCCATTACATCTATGGTCTCAGATTAGGCCTACATGAGGGGATCAACGCCAGTGTCGCCTTCCTGTGTGGTGCTAATGAGTGAAGGCAGCTTCGTTTGGTAACTAGGTTAAAGTTTGTAATTGAATCACACACAGTATCAGTAGTTTTGCTTCTTTTCTTTCTGTCTTTTTTGCCAAACTTGCCCATGTGAAACATGACACAGCTGGTCTGCTTATGCATTTAATATTTGTGTATTTTTTTATTGTAGTCATACTTGCTTTAGTAATAAACTTATGTATTATGTTGATATTATTTTATTTGAAAATATACCCATGTATACATAATAAGTATGGTTATGGTTAAAACTAACTAAAAGTACCCCATGTGCCTTCAGCACACTCCAGCTGCCCAAAACATGGACGAAGCAGTTGTCTTAAGTGTTGCTCAAGAGGTTAAAACAAAGCTGCTATAGCAACAAAGCAAACGGTTTCACAAATAAGTAACCGCTTCAAACGTGGTAGTGCGTGTCAAATGAAACAAAGGTCTCCAAGGTGGCTGCTTTTATTTTGGTAGACGATCGGGTATCCGGTGCTCGCGCTGGCTAACGTCGAGATCTTTGGACGTTCTACGTGTAGTTACGTCGTAGCCATAGCAACAGCCAGCGGGTGGCTCGCGCAAGTTAAACTTGTTAATGCCTTGTTGTTAGTTTTACCAATTTTTCAGGCCAGATAATGGGTAGGTAGCAGTTTGTTCTTTACTTATTTACATAGTCGACACATAAAAAAGTAACAAGCCTGTACATTCGTTTAACCCCAGTTAACTAGACCGAAGAAGAAGCGCACTGATTTGTTTCTAGTGTTAAGAGTTTATTTTTTTCTTCTTTATATTAGCCTTAGTTAATTATTCTCTTTGACTCATGTCCTTATGTTGTTTTTTTTTAAATTACACTTTGTGACATACTCAAATTAAAAAGTAGCTGGCTGCATTCTGTACACAGCGGCTAAACACATCGCTAAGCTGATCCAGCGTTTAGATATGTGTCTGCCTTCATTAGTAATGCATGCTCAGTGCTGTCCAGTTTTTAATATTTTATTCAGATTCAATATATTATAGACGTTTCTTCGCGCCAGCTGCTGCAAGAATACAACATGGTGTTGTGTTTGGGGGGGGGGGGGGGGGGGGGGGTCGTGGGAAAGCTGCAGAATAAGTTTTAGGTCTATGAGAACCTCTGAAATCTCATTCAAAACCTTCTTACACCTCTGCAGATTTGGGTGTTTTTCAATCATGTACACATGCAGTTTACCAGACAGCACGGGCATATATTTGTCATATATTGTACAACTATTACAGACTTCATGCTGCTATAGTTCTTAAGCAGACAGTAGTCTTGGTGGATTATTAAAACACAGTTATATAATCTCACCGTGCGTCCTTCATGATGATGATGGCTGAAGACACATTTTCTTTCGCAGTAAAATCCTTTTTTTTAATGGCCCTCGATGCTTGTCTTTGTGTTATTTAAGCCCCCTGTGAGCCCTGTTGACTTTTTGTGTTGTTGTGTATGTTTCCTCTCACGATTCAAGGCTTACACCCGTGCTGAATAGATGAGTTTATGAACAGCTTGCCTCTCTCACATTAGATTGATTAATAGTCCAATCAGGGCTAAAGCAGGCAAAATGTCACAGGGGAACGGTTGTCATGCAAAATCGGCCTTTTATATCTGTGTCCACGAAAAAGGGTAGGCTGGCTTAATGCTGTCACAGGGTGTCACTAATTTATCTGTGTTGTGTGAGCCAGTGATTGAGGATCTCTGCTGTGTTTTAAATGCAAAGCCTAAAGCTAGTAGGGGGGCAATCAGGATATTAGCGTGCGTGAGCATGAAGCCTGGTCTTTGATTGGATTGGGTTTATGTGTCTGCATTGCCGTGAGAGTGTGAAAGACACAGAGGGAGTACTCGTGCTTGTTTACATGCGAATGCTTGAAGGTTTCAGCAGGTGCATTGGGGCCAAACTGTCTGTCTTTGCATGACTTCATGGATTACTTGCAGTTGTTGATGTTTGTCTGTCTGTTTGCATTGTGCTGCTGGCCAAATCCTTTGTGTCTGTGCTGTACGTTTTCCCATACGTCTTCTCATTCAATATCTGCCAATGACCCGCAAATTGCATTTAATGTGTGGCACATAGCAGGTCATCTGATGGGAGCGACCTCTGGGTCTGAGTGAGCCAGAGGTATCTAATTTGCGGTCAAGTGTTGGATTGGTGTGTTCCGTTCCCCTCACTAATGGCAAGCCAATAGATAAATGCCCTAAAAGCGTGCACTCGCACATAGACAGAGGCCTGGTTACGCTTGTGTTGCTGTTCTCCTCATGCGACCTTCTGCATCCATTCCCGCATGACTGACTTTATCTCAGTGGCGTCTATTACACAATAGGGAAAAGACCTTATCTGGGACTGTAGCAATTACACAAACTGAGAGCACAAGGCAGACAAATAATTGTTCTCTTGCATTACACCTATATATCACCTTCATCCTTAATAAACCATGACACACAGCACAGAAAGTTATTAAAGTCCCCAGGCTTGAAAATTGAAACAGTTTGCAGTCGAGGACAGGCAAGTGTTTGGCTGTGAAGTCAAAATACCTCCAGCAGCAAAAAGCTGCTACGGTCTCTTAGCTTAATGCTGTAATCTGAACTGATTAATCTACTGAATAGAGTGTACCACAAATGGGTTTAATATGGTGGACATCACGCTAAGGGATTTGCCCTTACATTAACCTTAGAGGCAAAGTGCTATTCATCAGTTTAAAAGTACCACCCACTTTTATGCTGAAAACAGCAGTCAAAATGCAGAAGCAGTGTGTGAAAAACTAACTACACCCCATGATTCAGTGACTTTTAGAATCACTTTTAGCAGCAATACCTTAAAATAATTTTTTTCTGTATGATTTTCTCACTTTCTCACAGCTTTGTGCAGAAATTTTGGTCCACTTTTCTTTATAACATTGCTTCAGTTAATTGTCTTGTTCATCTGAGGTTGTACTCACCTAATTTTAAGACCTGATTTTTATGCCCCAATACATAAAACCACAGAAGTGAAAGGTGTACTTTCTTTTCACTATGCCTGCAATAGCTCCATAAAAAAACTCCAAAAAACTATCTTTCCATTAAAAGCTTTACTTGACCAACAAAATTGCTCACAAACAATTTTTAAATCTATTAGTCATCCAGAAATGTATTCTTATGTACCAATTTGCTTCTGTTCTCTGTTGAATCGCAGCTTGCATTGATTATTTTGGGCTGCTGTTCAAAAGAAGCAATTTCAAAATGCCATCTATCCGATGTTATATAAATGGTTTGATTACTTTATTCTCTTGAAAGTGAAAGACTAACTAAGCTAATTCAGCTTGTTTCTAGGAGACAAGGAGGTGGAGGAGAAAGACATAAGCGCGGACCTTCACAGTCCTCTGATCTACCCTTTGCCTGAAGAGATTCAAAAGGTTAGCACTACTTTGAAAGTTCCTGGAGGCCCTTCCTGATTATTTTGGTTAGAATTATATCTGAACACACAGATTCTAGTCTTAACAAAGCAAAATTAAGTCATTTTCATTCTATACATATGTTTAGTTTGGACCGTACTGTACCTTTTAAAGCACCATGTTAATGAAACACCATCTTGAAACCACATATGTTGTTAACAAATGTGCTTCTTTTTACAACTCAGAAATGTAAATGTGTTGAAATTACATTTGTTGCAATGTGAGGTGTGCTTCGTCGCTGCACCCTCTCCATATGCTGCACTAATCCATATAATTTGAATAAGAAATGGAACAATGCTTCCTCTTGTAATCTTCCATCTGTTTTAACGTAAAGCTCGCTCTCAGTAACACGGCAACGGCAGTGTGTTGCTTTGTCTCCTTGTCAATGTGAGGTGGCGGTTGCATTTTCCCATATGATATGCCATATGGTATGAATATTAATGATCAGGGAATCTTGCTTGTTTTTCCTTTTTAACCACGAATCACATTACAGTGGGGGAAATAATTATTTGACCCGCTGCTGAATTTGTGAATTCTGAAGGGGAAAGAAATGAAAGAAATCTCTTCCAAAGAAATCAAGAGTTTCTAAGTTCTATGGCAGTTTCATTTTCATGGAGAGACACAGAATATCAAACAAAGATTTGGAAAAAAAAACCCAAACATAAAAGTTATAAAGTGATTAGCATGTCATTTAGAGAAAAGTGTATTTGATACCCAAGTAAAAAAAAACCTTAGTACTTGGTGGAGAAACTCTTGTTGGCAAGCACGGTGGTAAGATTTTAATTGTTGTTGGTCACCAGGTTTGCACATGTCTCAGGAGGGATTTTAGGTTTCTTGGCTACTGCTTGGCAACTCGAAACTTCAGCTCCTTCCACAGATTTTCTATAGGATTGAGGTCTGGAGACTGTTAGGCCACTCCATGACCTTAATGTGCTTCTTCTTTAGCCACTCCTTTGTTGCCTCGGATCATTGTTATACCGGAAGACACATCCACGACATGTCTTCATTGTTTTGGTTGAGGGAAGGAGGATTTCAACCAAGATTTTATGTACACGGCCCCATCCATTGGTCCAGATGGGATGGTGTTCTTTTGGTCACACTCAGGATTTCTCTTCTTTCTCCCAAGCCTTTTCTGATCCTATAACCTCATCATTTAGATGTTCACTGGCAAACTTAAGACAGGCCTGTACTTGTGCCTTATTTAGTAGGGGACCTTGTGGGGACTGCATGATTTCAGTCCATTACAGCGTAGTGTGTTACCAACGGTGTCCTTGATGACCCAGCTCCCAGCTGCCTTTAGATCATTAACAAACTCCTCCTGTGCAGTTTTGGTCTGATCCACCACCTTTCTCATAGTCATCTTCACACTACAATAGTGCCCAGCAGACTATTCACAAAGCTGAGGGATCTGGGACTCAACAGCCGTCTGTGTGCATGGGTGTTGGACTTCCTCACTGGCAGAACTTAGGTGGTGAGGGTGGGTAGATGCGTCTCTAACAGCATCACCATCAACACAGGAGCACCACAGGGATGTGTCCTCTCGCCAAGTAACTCCCTCTACACTTCAGAATGTGTGGCCACCCACGGCTCCAACACCATTGTGAAGTTTGCTGACGACACAGTGGTGTTGGGCACCATCTCCAACAACGATGAGGCGGCCTAAGTGGATGAAGTGAAGAATCTGACATCATGATGCCAGGACAACCATCTCCAGCTGAACGTTGGCAAGACCAAGGAGCTGGTGGTGGATTTCAGAAGGAGTCAGCACATAGACTACAAGCCCATTATCATCAATGGAGCTCCAGTGGAGAGGGTGCAGTCCTTCAGCTATCTCGGTGTCCACATCTCCTCAGACCTGACATGGTCTTCCCACATTCAGGTCCAGACCAAAAAGGCTAGGCAGCGCCTGTACCACCTACGACAACTGAGGAAGTTCAGGGTCTCTCCAGAGATCTTCAGGATTATCTATACAGGCACTGTGGAGAGCATCCTCACACAGAACAGCTGTTTTAAGGACCAAAAAGCCCTTCAGAGAGTGATCCATACAGCTAAACGCTGCTGCAGGATTGCTCTCCCCACGCTTCAGGACACCTACACCAGGAGATGCCGGACTAGAGCAGCGCAGATACTGAATGACCCGTCCCATCCTGGCAACAAACTGTTCCAACTTCTGCAATCCGGTAGAAGGTTCCGCATCATCCGGGCAAGGACAGAGAGACTCAAGAGGAGCTTCTATCCCCAAGTCATCCGGGCCCAAAACCAAACATTTCACTGTGTGTTATACTTGTATAACTATGCATGTGACGAATAAAGAACCTTGAACCTTGAACACCATGAGGCAAGTCTTGTATGAAGCCAAATTTTCCAGTGACAATAGTATCGTTAGTATCCTTTTTTTTTTTTTTTTGCCTGTCCCATTTGGTTCTTTAGCCGTCAGAATTGTTGTCTGAAGACCAACAAGGATACCCAATGGATTTATTTTGCCAAATGGATCATCATGGCATTGCCGTATTGGTCCATTTGATCGACCTTTGTTTTTATTATTTATTTTATTTTATTTTCAGTTGTTACAGACGGGACAGACATGAGTGAGGGATAGGAAAGGGAGAAAGAAAGAGGAAGGAAAAGAAAAACAGAAGGGGAGAGGGACAGTGAGAAAGGGGGGGGGGGGAAATATCTCCGGGATCACCTGTTGAGAGAAAAAGAATAGAAAACAAGCAAAAAAAAAACCAAAGCAACATACTAAACACAACACCATCGCATTAATCTAGCTAAGTGTAAACAGCAGTAAATACTAAATATTGAATGTTGTTGTGCAGCACGCAGGACAGACAGCGCACAATGTGCTTTGAAGTAGCAGCCAAGAAAGGTATAAAGTTAGTATCCTTACAGCCAGCAGGTGGTTAATAATAATGGGGACCTTTGAAACTGTCTTTCTGTATCTGTAGATCTCAAAAGTCTACGGAGCTTGACAATACATCCTTGTCTTTGTCTGTCTGCGTGTGTACTATACCCTTGCTTTCGCTGCCTAGGGTTGGGCGTATAATTTTAAGACACTATCATGATTTTGATTAAAACTGTATTCCTGGCATACAAGGTTTTTCTTTTTCCCATTTGCATTCCTATCCATTGAATGCATTAATTATCACTTCATCAAACAGATTCTGATGTGACTCATCATGCGAACGGTTTAGTTAGGTGATGGTGGGGTACGTGGGATGTTGCGCCTCTGCTCTTTCTCTCTAAAATAACTGAGACACTCAGTTTTTTTAGGTAATACTTCCACATTAAACTTAACAGTGCAGTTTCAGATTTGGGGATGTGGACTATTTTTGTTAATGTTGTTGATAATATGAAACTTTAAACACACACACTGAAACTGAAAAGGTGCCATATGATATGCTTCATCCCTGTTTGTTTTTCTTATTATCTCACACTCTTGTTGCAATAAATCTGGATTATCTTTCAGTATGTTACATTTGTCATTTATGACCCATTTATGTAGGCTGATCCAGTGTAGCAAGCGCAAAGTAGTAAAAAGTCCCTGTGCGTGTGCGCGCTTCTCTCTGCTGTTGCTTTGCTTCTTCTTTGCTGTTGCACTTCCTCTGTCTGCTGCTGTCTAGTAATTACTGTAATATGCTATGGCTTAGAACAATACACTCCCTGGTTTAATGTAATGGTGGCCATTCCATCCCCGAGTTCATAAAAAGGTCCCATAGTCTCCCCCAGCAGTCTCCCATAAACACCTTCATTCATTCACATCCCCCGTCTGTCTCTCTGCTTGCTGAGAGTCAAATGGGAATCCATTCTGTTATTGATTTCTGTGGCAGGTACCTACCATCCATTTCTGTCCTTCTGTGTATGATTTGTCACAGGGGGCATGTGATAACCAGACATGGAGCAAAGGCCTGAAAGAAAGGGGCATTAACATAATCTAATGCATGACTGGAGAAGGAGACTCATTTTTGCCCCTTTGATTTAGTCAGGGTCTGTCTTCCTCCTTTCCTGTGTTCCTGCCTCTGTCATGTACTCAGATTCCAATAGATCTGTGAAATAGAGGACATTCTGGGCTTAGCCCCCCACCCCGCACACCCCCCAATGGGTGCACTTCAGTACCGTTTATTGGAGTCTTAGGCAGCCAGGGTCGAGCGAAGAGCACAAAAACCACAGAGGTCGTGTGTGTTGCATGAGCAAAGCTGTGGGTAGCACCATGTGTGCTGGTTGGCGTGGGAGGCAAAGAGGAGGTGGTGTACTAACAGGAACATTTAAGTGCTGTTAATCCTGGTGTGCTGGGAGAGGGCTGCCTGTGAGCTTTAATGGTGGGCTGCTGTTTTACACACACACACACTCTCTCACACACACACACACACACACACACACACACACACACTCACACACACACACCTACGTCATGCCTCTCACCCACGCACTCAGGCACTGAAACAAATACTTTCACTTAACTTTCATGCCAACAGTATGTTTATTGTGAGGGATGCAGGTGATGAAATGCAGCCACAGGTTCACAGTCATTAAAGCTCACATTTCAGGACAGGACATAGTGCAACATCACCAACTATCAACACAGTTTTCATGCACATGTAGGCTCTCTTATTTTATTATTTTTTATTTAAGCTGTTCATTCTTTTAGCTTTGTGCTTTCCTCTGTATTGATTATTTTAGTGAGCTTCATTGAATACCAAGGCAACAGTACCAACGATCCTTTAAACAAAGCAGAACCTTTGTTGACCGATTTATGTCTCTGCGGTTGTCAGTTTTTTTCAAGAGAAACTAAAATTTGGTATTTGTACTTTCACTCAAACATGCTGAGAACGCATGCTGCTTTGCAGTTTCACCCTGTGTCATGTGAACGCAGTCACACTTCCCTTCAGTCTCGTTCTTTGTCTTTCTCAAGGACACATCAGTAATCATTATTCATGGAGCAGATAACACTGCCCCCCTTTTTCCATTGCTGGTCATAGAATTGAAAATCAATTCACACCTAACTGTCTAAGCTGATGATCAGACTGCTGTTGGCATGTTTCTACAGGTACCAGTGAAGACATTATTCAATTTGAGGACTCAGATGGTAAAGCTCTAAAATGCAATGGTATCATTCTTTTAGTCTGTCATAAGATAAAAATATATACATTTCTGACCAAAATTATATTTTTTGCAAATTAAAAAAACAACCAAAAAAGTAAAAAACAAATAAGCAAACTACCATGCCTTACTGTGCAGTTCTTTAAATGAGTGCTTGAGGCTGACACTATAAGCTATGATAGAGGAAAACAATGATTATATGCTATATAAATGCATATAATCATGCATCTCCCTGCTTTCCTGGGTGTTCGGCTGCTAGTCTGTCCTTCACATCTTCCCTGCCACCAGCGTTTAGACCCCGGGAAGTCCTGTCCTAAATCCTATCACCGCTTGGAGTCTACTCGCCTAATACATTAATTGATTTCTCTATCTCAATAAGACATGTCCATTTCTTCCAAATGATTAACCCTCATCGAATTATTTACATTCAGAGTCCAGCTGGAACCTGATTTGAAATAGAAATTCAGAAAGTCCCCCGCAAATAGTGACATCATTGCTGCAGGATGGCAGTTTAACTCTATAATGAAATAGGTGCTCAGCAACCTTACTATTATATAGAACTATAACTAGAATCCAACTATTTGGTAGCCAGTTGACTTGAGTCCCTGTTGCAAAGAAATGTGTCGTAGATGAGTTCTGTTCTTCATCGCAGACTGACTCAGATCGATTACAACATGTTGGCAATCGGTCTGTGTTTATAAATTTAAAGCAATTATTTGCAAACCTTCACAAATCTGTCTGAGAGTGATTGCAATCAGTCTGAGACACATTGTTGCTGTTTAGAGACAGGTTGCCTCCCACATGGCAATCACCTATCAATTGAAAATCAGCACCCAGAGGCTAAGAGTGTTGTACGATGAACTTGTGGGGGACCAGCTGCTTACAGCCACTAATTAAAATCAGTTATGAATTTTAAAAAATTCAGTTCAATCACTAATCATCAATTTTCTTAGTTTATCTTGTTTTTTAGTTTAGTGTGCCATTAACTAGCTTCATTAACTAACTTCTTCTTGACCAATGATGTTTTTTTTTTTTAAATAAGTTGCTTTTTTAAATTGTATTAAGACTTAAAGTTATAAGGGGGAACTCTGATTGAGAGGTGGATGGTGACATATGCAGCTATAGTTGGTAGCTATTTGTAAGCTAATTTGAGCCACTTATTGGGCCCTTTTGCTTCAGGATCTTCTCCTTTGCTAACACAGTGACACAGCATAATTCTTTGTCCTGTACTGCCCCCAAAACTCACAACAAAGTCTTTTCACTCTCTCCTTGCTTGTCAGGACTTTTCTTTATTCTCCAAGATGCCAAAGTGACACTTTAACTTAGAAAAGTGCTCCTTGTTTCTTGGCATAGTTTTCAGACACATTTGGCCTAGAAGGATGAGCTGTTTTCAGCGCAGCATCTGGCAGAGTACACCACAGTCTTTTTATGCAACAGCAGAGCACCTCTTGTTCTCCATTAGCTGCTTACACCACCTATTTACTTCTCTGAGATGACCTCAAACACACACAGTGTAACAGGACAAGACGTTCATCTTCTGAAGAGAGGGAAGCATCGTGAGAAAGAGATACAGAGAGGAAGCAAAAAAAAAAAAAAATTAGAGAAGCAAGGGACATTAATTGGTGTTAACTTCAGAAATGTTGTGGTCTGTGAAGCAAAAACAGGTCGAGTCGTTCACTTTATGTGAGCAAGTGAGATGAGCGAAAGATGGTCTTTTCATCAGAGGAAGTCAGTGCAGAGAGTGACATCAGAAAGATGCAAAGTTCAAAACTCTTTCACTCATATAGAAAGAGACCCACATATCTGCATGTATGTTGATTCCTTTCAAAGCACAACACACGCTTTCTCAACAAAACAGGAGATCCTAAACAAAACATTAGTGCTTAAAAAGTGCAAAGCTAGTGACACATCATTATATCCGGGTACAGAGCAAAGATCAAATGTAAACACAAAAGTAACTTAGGCAGTTTTTCTCCTGGAAAGTGTAATTATAAAATAACTGCTTTAAACTTTTTTTTTAAAATGATAACCAAAGTAACTTAACCCTATAACTCTTATCACATAGTAATACCAAAAAGTAATACCTGGGATGTTGTCTTTTGGCTCAAGCTTTTTAACCAGCAGCTTAACGTTCTACTTTTCCACCATGTGACCCCATCAGTAATTTCCATCTACTGTCCCTGTCGTATGGAGCACAGTTAGTGAATGCTAGTGGAGTCATTAGTTTACTTGGTTTGCACATCACTGGCTGCTAGTATCTCCTTCTCTGTAGCCTGGTTTTCCTCGTTGCTGGTTGCTGAAGTAGCTCCTCTTTAGGTGCTAAATAATGGGAAGCTGAAATGTGGCTCCTGCTCCCAGATATGCCCAGGGCTGTTGCATGCAACATAAACGTGGGTCGTCATAGCAATGATATCACCAAATGACATTTTTATATCACATACAAATTTATGTGCCATATCGTGATATATGCATATATATCCTATTGCAAAGATGGGAGGGTCCTGTGGCTGCAACGCAACCCCAAATCACCAACCTTCCCCCACCAGGCTTGATAGTTGTTATGAGGTGTTTGTGCTGACATGGATTATTTCCAAACATACTGCTGTGCATTAAAGCCAAATATCTCCACTTTTGTCTTGTCTGTCCAAAGGACATTGTTCCAGGAGTCTGGTGTGAGAAGTGCAAATGAACCATACTTGTTCAGTTTTTTTCTAATTCTACCTTCACGAACTTTCACATTTAACATCTGTAGAGTCTGAGATGTAGCTTTTTTTTTTTTTTTTTTTCACAGTTTCTCTGGGCATTGCACGGTTTAAACTTGAGGGTGAATTTGCTGGGTCATCGTCGGCTGCTGGGAAGATTGAAAAGTCTGTTGACTGTTTTCCACTTAGAATGTCGGGCTTCAGATTGTTTGGAGATGGACTTGTAACCCTTCCCAGATTTATGGGGAACAGCAATTGCCTCTCTAGGTTCCCTGCCTTTTCTTGTTAGCATTGTGTTAACACACGCAAGAATGCTTAAGGCTAGCAAAGTGATCAATCAAGTGCGTTTGATTAGCAGCAGCCGGGTTCTGCTTACTCTCTTAATTCCTATGTAATCAGTGAGGGTTTACTTAGTTATTCACATGACTGGATAGAGTCATGTGAATAACTTTGTTTTTCATATGACTATTCTTAAATAAGACAGTAACAGTGGGTTTTTTACACATTAATGTACAAGTAAATGTAAAAATGATGGTGTTTTTTACATATTTTAATCATTTGGGACAAAGTGTTTTTCTCAATCACTTTTTCACTCTTTATTTTTTTTGTTTAAATGTTTTCCTGCATTCACATTGTGTAATTGATGAAGCCCCTGTTTCCCATGTAGGATTACTAGTCTGCAGATACAGAGCTGCTGATGTCATTAACTGTAATCAGAGTCCATGTTGTGACCACACGCCCTCTGCGTTGATAGGAGAGAAAATAAGATCACCGTTATTACGTGGCAGCTTTATCTTTATTGTATATATATATTGGAAGACTGAGTATTAGCAAACCTGAAAAGAAGTTTCTCCATGGTCTCTACCTACTCCACTTTTGCATGAGTGCATTTTTTTCTTCTTTGTTTTTTTTTGGCCCACACACTGAAATAAAGCTTGTGTATATATTATTAATGTCTTAATCTTGGTCTGCAAGTGCTATTACAGGAAAAACTGTTAAGACTGGGCCGTGATGCTTAGATTTTAGGCAATGAAAAATACAAGTTGTTATCTTCTTAATTCTAAAAGTGCAAATTTGCTACATTTAATTGTTTTTTATGGCCTGAGTAATGAAAATTTTTAACATCCAAGTGCTTTCATCCAACATCTTTCTCTGGGTTTATTGTTATAGATGCCCAGGTTCAGATCAAAGTCATAAAGCCTCTGCCTTGTCCTATCCTTTGACTGTCCTGCTGAGGGCTTTCAGCTGCTCTTGTTCTGCTTCCACTCAGCCATCCATATTTAATGTGAGCATGGCAAAGTATTCCAGACAAAAAGGAGGAGAGGAGACACAGTCCCCATGTCTGAGTAAATTACACCATGCTACACATCTCTCCTTTCTTGTGTTGTTCTCTGTCTGTCTTTTCTTTTTCACGTATCCTCCCCCCGAATAAATGGTAGTTTCAACCCCAAAACACTCCTCCCTCAATAATATTTCAGGAGGTCGTTGGCTAATGGCACATGTGTTGTCTGTTCGCTATAATCATTATTAACCCCCCACCAATAACAAAATTCCTCCTTCTTTCTCCTTCTGGCTGTTTTTTTGTTCCTGTTCCACCCTCACCTCTCATGCCCCCTTTTCAGTCTGTTTTTGTAAATCTAGGAGAAGACAGAAAGATTAAGACAGAAAGACAGAGGGGGGAGAGGGAAATGTTTCATCAGTTCAATGCTTATCTGCTGTAATGACTAAGTAACAGCAGGGGGATTATTGTGCAATATTGTCACGGGTGTTGTCAGGGTACCGGGTAATAAAAAGTGACAATATTGCATGATAACCTGCAGTTCATTACGAGGTCACTGCTGCTATTAGGAAGGAGTTGGTTGTGAAGGATGCACACACATTATTGTACATTATTAATTGTTGTATATGTTTGTATTTGCTTGCGTCTTTATTCCTGTTTGGTAAAACACCCCAACTTCCTTGGAGGTCAAGTCACGATGTCAAGTTGCATCTGAGCATAGAGGTGACAGGATCAAAGACTTCTTTTGCACCCATTTTTCAACAGAGAAGTTTGCTTGTATAAAAAATTATTTTCTCTATATTTGCCGACTGTTTTCGCCGCTTACAGTTAATTAATAGTGTGTTTTCTGGGTGCTTTCAACTAAATAATTATGGCAGATCCCATTAACTGAGGGATTTTCTCGTGAACATTCATTAACTTCGACATTCTGCTTTTCTCAGAAGGCGATGGTGATCCAGCCAAGCTCAGAACCTCTCTGTCTCACTCATTCACGCGCATAGATTTTCTTTTTCGGATTCAGCGAAGTGCTAAACGCTGCAGACAAAACACTCGTTTTCACTGGCTGGAGAAGGTGAAATGAGGCTGCATTTGCTGCGCTCCGCTGATTGCCATCGGGTCAGACAGACAGTCATTCAACCCAGTTTAAACTGCAAATGAAGGACACAAAATTAGGATAAGATTAAGACGACACGGGTTCACCGACAAGCTGCACGTCAACAAAAAAAAATTGAAAACAGACACAGATACACAGGAAGGGCAGACACACACAGCTCAGTCGGCGTTACCTCCTTTAGCCCTTCTCCGCTGACTGCACCCTGCCATGTCGTGCCGAGCCGTGTGTTGTGATGTGTGGCCTAGTGGGGCTAACGGAAGCACATGTGTTGTCTGCTAACTCTGATTAACGTAACAGACTACAATGCCTCTTCTCTCTCTGGCTCGTTTTGCTCTCTGGCTTGCCCGGCTGTCCTGTCTCCACCTCCTGTGTCTGGACTGTGTCTGGGTTTCAAAGCTCTCAGAAGACAAACCAAATCATCAGATCCCCTTGGCTTGATTGTACTGGTGTCATATAATTACAGTGCATTGTAGTCTATAGTGTAAGCAATCAAAAGGTTAAATCATACAATAGTTATAAAGCGCAGGGCCTAGGACAGTTTTTGGAGAGTTATTATCACTCTCAGGAGATTTCCTGTCTCACAATCAGCTCTTGAAAGGCTCAACTTGTTGTAAAGGCAACAGGTCTGTATGTGCTACAATGTAATATTTATGACCGTTTGATGTGCAAGAATATCCGTTATGGAACGATAAATGAAACTCAAATATAAAAGCTGATAAAAACCGTGAGTTATAGACCTTCTTCTTATCATTATTTTTTGGTCTTCAACCTGCACATGTTACATGTTAGTAAGCTCATAATATTGTAATTAGTTTGACAGTCGTTAAACCACTTCATCGGGTGATGACCTCCATCTTGGACTGGTGTGAAACAGCGACAGTGAGAATTAGTACCAAGTGTGAGGCCATGCTTCAGGAAAAAAGCAGGAAAAAAGTGGAGTTACCACTCCAGGTCTGGAATGAGTGGTTGCCCCCAGGTGGAGGAGTTTAACTGTTCACAAGTGACGGGAGAGTGCCGGACGGATTGGTGCTTCATTGACAGTGATGTGGACGCTGTTCTGTGTTCCTGCACCTTGAAAAGAGCCAACTGAGGTGATTCTGGCATCTAATCAGGATGCCTTCTGGGCTTAGATGAGATGTTTTGGGTGTGTCCTACCAGAATGAGGCCCCAGGATTGAATCATTCAGCTGTTTCGGGAACACCTTGAACACACGGCCAAGGTGGAGGAGGCTTAACTTTTCTAGAAGTGCTAGAAGATGGATGGAAAGCCACCTAGCTACACTCAAAGCTAAGCACTGAGTCACTTTAAAAAAAGCAGAGTGATTAACTCCCACACAGCCAAAGTCTTCAAACAGGCACACAAGCAGAGCAAAATGAACACAGCTAGACCTCTGCCCGCTGTCTGCTCCTTGAGCTATGGGTTTTGTTGTGTGCCGTGCCATGCCATGCCGTGCTGTGCCTCACCCAGTGTTTGTATGTGACGTGATGCGTGGCCGAGCGCCGGTCGAGGGGAGCCATAGGTGATTCTTTCCCTGCCGCTGCCCTTTCCCTGCCTCCACCCAATGGAACACGTGAGATAGTCAGCTAGGCGGACAGGAAAAGGAGGGTCAGGAAGGAGAAGACATGCAATCCTAGACAGCATCCCCCTGTGAGCCCCACTATATTATCTTTCCTCTGTATTTATTTTTACAACCTGAGAAGTACCCCTCCAACACACATTTCAAACCTCTCCTTCCTTCCTTTGTCTCCTCTACTGACTTTTCCCTGATGCATTTGTGACCGTTGCTGATCATTTCAACCTCTCTTGCCTATGTACACACATCTGTGTGTGTAGGGGTGAGTGACTGTGGATTCCTCAATGTTAATCTTCCATATAGGCACACACAATCCAGATACTGACCCCTAATCTTTGACCCTATTTAGTGAGGGGATTCAGCATTTCTGATTTGCTGTGGTGCACATTTTGCTGAAGTGATCACAGTTATCCTGTGATGGAAAATTTTTATCCTGATGGGAATGGTCTCATCCAGGTTTACAGTGTCCTCGTACACGGGACACGAGGGCGTTACTGATTGCTTTTGAAAGTATGAAAATGATGGGAATCATGTGCTATGGCCTTTGAGGTCACCAGGTCTTTGATTTATTTTAATTTGTCCCTTGCTGTGCTTTCATTCATCCACTCTGCAGATCCGCACCCCCCCCCCCCCCGGTCCTTCTGGTCACTCTCTTTTCTCCTCTCTGCTATTCACAGCTCCCAACCCCCCTTTGTGCCTTGTGACTGCTACCACCCCTCCCTTCTTGCTTTTCCACACACATACAAACACACACACACACATGCACACCCACGTAAGCTGAAATAGAAGAAGATATTCATTCACCGAGGCATGCACATGAGTGCGATGGTCGAAGAAGTAGGAAATATTCATGCACATGTCCACATCTACACTCACACACTCACTTAAAAACACACACGCACTCCTCATGTGATGTGTACGGTGCGCCACGGGGTCCAGATGAGTGGAATCTCAGTGTTGGCTCTCGCTACACTGAGCGCCACAGGGGGTCTTTATCGTCGCGAAAATCAACAAAGCTGCAGTCACGAAGTGCCGCCTTGATCCCACTCGCACACAATCAGGAACACCATGCACACCAGCGACGGACAAACAAAAAAATAAAAAGGAAAAAAAGAATAATCCGAAACACAGAAAAACGAAAAAAACAAAAAACGTGCTCACACGCACGAAAAAAGTGACATAGCTCTGAAATCCCCCCAAACATTCTCATATTTTCATGCGAAAAAAGAAGAGCACAGCAGGGCAGTGTTTTCTTTAAAGTACACACACTCCACAAGCACCCTCATAATGTCACCGCCCAAAAAAGAAAATCATTTAAAAAAATTAGGAATAAAAAACCCACAAAAAAAAACCCACGGGTAAGTCCCTTAACTACTTAATCCCTTCTTTAAATGCTTGCGTGATCTGCCATGTCTGTGATTTCACAGACGGACAGAGGCAGAAGCACGATGAAGTGCCAGATTAGCAGATAGCAGAGAGAAAGCATTTGTTAGATTGAAAGAGCGAGAGAGAGAATTGGAAAGCGAAAGCGTTTTGAAGGATACAGGTACACTTGCCTTTGTTTTTTTCCTCTAAATCCACCGCCCTTCATCATATCACTTGATTAAATCTAATCCTAATGCCTCTAATCCCCTGGGCACCCCCCCAGCCCACCCTCCAAAAAATGCTTAAGTGCCTTGTACCCCAAAGTGACATTTCTAGCATGACATCTCTTTTACTATTTCTGCCCCTTTATGTATGTGCATGTGGGTTATATATTACCTTCCAAAATTACAAAACAGGGTACGTGGCTTTCAAGTACCGAGGATTAGTGGAAAATAAACTGTTTAGTCTGTCTGTCTGTGATTATTTGCAGTGGCCTGCTACAAATCTCTGTTTCTGTGCACTGTGAGCAACCTGCACGCTGCACCAAAAGTGTTGGCCTTACTTGACAAATATAAATATAGGAAAAAACACGATTTTCTTTTTTTTTTTTTTTTGGGTCAGATTTTGGCTAAGATGATATGGAATGGTATTAGTGTCTGTCTAAGTACTATGAAATTGCAGTACGACAGCCAAAGTTATATTTAAGGTTTAAGAAAACCAAAACAGGCTCGTCTAAGCCTTTTAAAGAGTCTGTTGTCTGCTGCTTAAGAGACAGATTACATTCTAGGTTTCCTAAAAACTAAATCTCAAAATACATGAAAAATGTATGTTTTTTGTGTTAATTATTGTGGAACGTAAAAAATCTGAGTAATCTAGTGATCGTTAAAACGTGTTCAAAATTTAATACTGACGATCATTCATCTCATAAATCTTGACTGTCGCATCAATATCAAAATTTGCAGTATTTCACAGCGCTATTATGTGTGACAGCAGACGGAGGTACATACTGCTGTGTATGTGTGCTCAGTGCATGGGGCTTTTTTTGTGTGTAAGTAAGTGCATGCCTGTTGGGCCAGTTTTGGTCACGGAAAGCATGCTTGGGTGTGTGAATGAACATGAGGGGGTATGCTGTGTCCATGTGTGCGTATCTGATGTCTGCATGTGTGTACGTGCGCAACATGAAGGGTCCGTGTTCGTGGCAGTGACCCACTTCTGGTGTTTTGACGAGCCAGATGGGTCACGGCAGCTGTAGCTTAGGAAGCAGAGTTGGCCTAGGGAGATGAGCAGGAAGAGAGGGAGGGAAAGGACAGTTGTTTGGGAGGAGGAAGAAAGAGGCAAGGACAAAGTGGAAGGAAAACTGGAATAAAATGTCAGGAAAAGGAATGCCGGAGTGGCTGTAAAAGGAGAAAGGAGTTGTGAAATATTTGATCTTTTTATTAACAATATATGCAGTGAAAAAATAAAATTATTAACAAGATAGAAGAAAGGAGAAGACGGGAGTTTTTCTTTCCCACTGTCGCCAAGTGCTTGCTCATCGGTGTCACATGATTGTGCTAATGTTAGATTTTTACCTTACAATATAAAACACCACTAGGCCACTATTTTTGTGATTTGGTGCCATATAAATAAAACTGAATTGAATTGAATTTATGTTTCTGCTGTTTGCATGATTACAATGACAATTGCACAGAAACGCACGCATGCAGACAGTCAAAAAGTCATCACGTATATTAATTATGCTTCTTGTCCTGGAAAGACACCAACCACACACACAGAATGACCCCCACCCTGTTGTTTCCACTGGAACCCTAGCCCAACTAAGTGTTTCACATCAGGGGAGAAGTAATAGCACTATGTTTAATTGATGGAATATAGAGGAATTCTGGTGATAACAGGGACTGTAAACATGTTGCAAGTCACATAACACAGGCTACAGTCTTCATACCTAATAGTTGTGGAGACAACCCGTACATTCAGTTAAAGTATAAGTGATCAGTCAGTAGTTACTGACTGAGGACTGAGACAGACACACAAACACTTACATAGCTACAGCACTGCCAATGCACCCTGAGGCAGTAATGCATGGTTTGCATAATTTTGAACGTTATGTAGGCTGACTAACAATCTCTCTCGGAGCAGATATGTATTAAACATACATATAAAACACAGGGTTCATTGCCTGAGTAATTAAACCAATGTGGTAGAAGTTTAAGAGCCTTATGTGGCCTGAAATCTAATGTTTTAAACCACTTTGGCAACAGTCCAGCATGCTAATGGAGTCAATCAAGGGACAGAATGAAAGGGAGATAAGAGCGAGAGAGAGAGGGAGCTGTGTTGTGTGCACTGGAGGACAAAGAGGTCTGGTGTGTAGAAGAGAAGCATCGGCTGCTGGCATGAAACATTCAAAGGGCAACACGACCTTTCTCCCCTTCCCCCTCACTCCCTCACTTTTCCCTTTCTTTTTCTGTCACTCCGCAGTTTTAATGTGTCGCCTTTCTTTCTTTTTCTCCTCCTGTCAGGTGTTTCTCCAGGCGTCCATGCCCATGCCCGGCGTAGTAGTCATGTGCGAGCGTGTGGAGAGGTTAGGTTTTTTTTTTTGCCATTTGAGCACTAAGTGAACGTGTCAGTGCCCAGGGCAAGGGGTCTCCCCGCGGGCCTGAACTCAGTCACGGGAGCACACAACCCACTGGTGGTGCAGGCATTCTGCCCTCAGGGTGTGTATAAATGTGTGCGTGTGTGTGTGTGGTTGTTAATGGCGAGTGATTGTGTAAGTTTCCTGTTGGCCTGTAAATGCTTATATGACTAAATTTGCCTTTGTATGTGCCGGCCTATCTCTGCATCCTTTGTGTATACCATGTACATGTTTGCGCTTGTATCAGCGTCGGTTTTAACGTGTCCGTTTGTTTTGTCAATGTCTGCCTCCGCCTTTCATCTGCCTCCGTGCGTGCAGAATGTGTTTTAGACTGTTTGAGCAGTGTGAGAAAGCATCTGTGTGTGTGTTTGTGTACGTGTGTGTGTGTGTCTGAAACCATGGAGGAGGCACAATTCAGCCCTCAGGTCACTTAAACAGTGTGTATTGCCCCCTTGTTGTCTGTCTTCATGGCTACGTCATCATGGCTGGCATAAAGAACTCTCTCACCACACCCACCCTCCCACATGCACGCTCAAACGCACACAAATTTACATGCATAAGCATTTTCCAACAAAATATAAACCGTACTCTCTCTCTCACACACACACACTTAGTAGTCTTTGCTGTATCTATGCCTGCAGGAACCACAAGGACATCTGCACAGTAAACACTAAACCCCCCTGAGTCTCAGTCCCAAATATTGCTCACAGTTGCACGCTCTAACTCTCCCTGGATCTCCCTGTCTCTCTCGCTCTAACAAATACACTCACAAATAGATAATAGGCCTGATTCTCCAGAGTGCATTCTGTGGCAATATAATGTAATAGGTTGTCATCTTGTGGAGCTTTTTTTCTCCATCCACCCACACAATACACTCCCCCCCCCCCCCCCCCCTTCTCTCTTTCATTTCTGCCTTCTTTGTTTCTTTTTCCCCCCGTCAGCCTGTTTGTAGACCTTGATCAGGCCAAACATTCAACAATAGGAACTTTAAGATAACATTTAGTGAGCCCATTAAGGGCTCTCCTTAGTAATTTCAAGCATCCAAAAGCACGGGGGATCGTGTGAAGCTAAGACGTGAACATACTTTGCTTAAAATATTTAGGAGTGGGAATTAACAAGTGTGTGTATTGCAACGTAATACTGTTAGATGGTGAATATTACAAACATTATAGCAACTATATGTCAGCTGATTTAAGTTTCTGGATCAGCTTCAGTAGCAACAGTAGAGCTGTGCCCTCAGCCTTCAGGATTGCTGTGTTATTAATCGCTGAGCATAATGAGCGCATACAAAGTGATCTTCTAATTGTCTGTCTGTGTGTCGTGGCTGCTGAAAGACCGACTCCCGCTGTCTTGATGACATGAGGCAGATGCAATCTGCACCTTTACCTGATATGGATTGACAAGGTGCTAATACAGAGCCGGAGCACTCTGATAGGTGGGCACAGAAAGAGAAAGTTGATTGTGGTGGCTGCAGAGACAGAGAAACAGGGCCTATCTTGATTAACCTGTCACATGTCAATCATTTGTCATGTGACAAGCACTTTGCCACGATGGTGTGTTTTCTTTCAATCATGCCGATTACCCTCGTATTCCCTTTGACTTCTGTCTTAACTGTAAAGAAGAAAGAAACACAAGGCACAGAGGAAGCACGAGATAACAGGACTGGAGATCATTTAATTAAACCCTTCTCAGTGTCTTTCAGGACTTTGAAGCAATGGCTTCCATTCTTTTGATCTCTGTCCTATTGACTGTCTTTTCATGTTTAGTATCTTTGCATGTCTTTAGACGTGTTTGTAGATCATCTCAAAGGACAAGTAATGGAATTTCTAGACACTATTTGAAAGCTGTCTATAGTCATGTGAAGAAGACAGTTTTTGGCAGGACTCTGTACAGTCCTGCTAAAAACTAAGCACACTTTTAAGCTTGTAGAAGCTTCTTTATTGGCAAAAACTTTTTATCAGCCTCTCACATCTTTTTGAAGGACAGTCTTCTTTAAAATGCAGCTTTAGTTCAATGAGGTTTCTGCATATTTGTTGATGCACAGCTCTCTTAAGGTCCTATGAAGGTATTTTAATCAGGTTGATGCCTGGACTTTGGACCATTGCAACACCTTGATTCTTTTCTTTTTCAGTCATTTTGCTGTAGATTTTTTGCTGTGCTTGGGATATTTGTCTTGATGCATCACCCAGCTTCAGGCCAGTCTTTAGCTCTTGGACAGATGGCATCATATTTGACTCTAAAATACTTTGGTCTACAGAGGAGTTCGTGGTTGCATCAATGACTGCAAGGTTTTGAGGTCCTTTGGCTGCAAAACAAGCCCAAATCATCATCCCTCCACCTCTTAACAGTTGGTGTGAGGCCATATTTTATGAACACCTTTGTGAACTTTAACATTTAACTTGCTAACTGAGGTCTGTAGAGTCTGCAGTGTAGCTCTTTGTTTTTGCAATTTCTATGAGCATTCCAGGGTCTGATCTTGGGGAGAATTCGCTGTGGTGTTCACTACTAAGAAGATTGCAGGATTATGTTAACAAACACCCGAATACACCAGAGCAACAAATTACCAAAACCTCTGCTTCTACAGAGGTCCTCACACTTGCTTCTATGTACCCTCTTTGTTCCTGTGCAAGAAGTAAGGTTGTACTTATATAACCTTATAGAGCTCAGTGAAAGCTCTCTTTATCACATGCTCAAAAGTTATTCTCAAAGTAAATTAGTGTGTATTTATTATGGAAATAGTGTAAATGATGATTTTTATATATATATATATATATATATATATATATATATATATATATGTATATATATATAATATCAAAAACCACCATCTATTTTGCAAGGAGCTGTAATAAATAATATTATTAAAAATAAATAATAATAAAGGTTTGCTTGCCCTGCAGTCATACTTTAACATAATTTTTCAAAATACACACAACCAGTGAAAATATATTGTTTCAAATGTCCTGTTTCACCCCTTAAATGTTTATTACTTTACTTTTTTTCTCCTTTCTTCTGTCATGCTCTGGAAAGGAGGAGTTGAATAAAATGAGTCTGAAATAAAATAATCACTGCCATGTACTACCATGGATTGTGGGTCTTGTGTTAAAATTGGGGAAAGGTCACTGGGTTCTTAAAACAAATGGGTTAGTTCACTTGTGAAGCAAGAATCTCCACAGTAATCCCTGTGAACGATAGATGTCTAAATGTGTCATTGCAATCACAAAACCACTAAAATATCACAAATAAATGTGAACACCAAATTTCATGGTCATTACTTCTAGATAGTGAAAGTGCTCTTGAACTAATAGATCGTCAAATGGGTAAAAGCAATTACTTGACCTTTGAGACTTGACCAAAATAATCTGTTTTGTAAGCTGCTGTACTCTCAAGCATGACATCTTTGTCTGCAAGTTTATTTCATCTTGTTTACATCATGTAGCAATTTATTTGGAGCTTTCTGACATGGGAGCTGACAGCATGCCATCCAAATATCTGTTGCCTCGCTGTAACATGTCATCATAAAGATGAAAGCTCAAGGGATACAATCTTATCCCTCATAAGCCTGAAAAAGCTTGGAGAGAGTACATTGACATGTACAGAGAAAGCAGGAATTATTTAGGAGAGAGGACAGACATCAGTGAAGACAATATCTGAAGGAGGGATCAGAGTATCTGTTCATCCACAACTTTGAACTGCTGACAGATAGAGTAAAAATACATTTTTGATACAGTGGTTAAAGAAGATTTTGATCAGTAACAGGACCTGCAGTTCAGTCTGAATGTGTTAGACTCTTTGAATGGTTAGCTATCTTTATTCTCCCCATACATGATTTAACCCATTAAAATCATATTCTAAACTCATCCTTAGTTTGATATCGGACAAAAAATGATAGATTGTCAATTTATTTGCATATTATATGCTATATACAGGGTGTATCAAAAAGAATCATCTGGTTTCAAAGTGGTTTAATCTCGCAGTTGTTAGCGATTGACATGGGTAGAAAGAGGAGATTCATGAGTTTCAGTGGTAGTTTGAAGTGACAGTAGGCACGCCCCCAGAACTATAGGATTAGTTTGACTCTCGGTATGGACATTAAGTACTTATGATCAAAAGTTTTGTATGTAAATTTTATATTCAACCATATATTTTGAAATTTACGCCATCTTCCATGTCCATTACTTTAAAAAGTGTAGTGTGAAGTAAAAACCACTTGTAGCCAGTTCACCTTCACTTAAGAGAAGGACAGCCATCCATTTTCTGTGAAAGTGATCAGTGATGCAGCTAGTTGTACCAACTGTTGTTACTTCCTTTGCTTTAAAATAAAAATTGTGAATTTTCTTCTTTTCTTTTAGACATGCCACCAAAGTGGTTTGGCCATGCTTTCGTGCTGCTATCAATTAGATTCAAAGCACAATCAAAGTTAGTGTTAATACTCTAAATAGATAACAACTGGTTTCAAATGAAGACTCAGCTATAGAGAGGTGCGGGTGTGAAAATGTTTTTCTAAATAGTTGCACTTCATTTAGTATTTTTAACACCTTGTTTGTTTTTGCCCTCAGATGGAGCGCACTGAGACGGTGTGCTGCTACTGCGGCGTAAGCTACCTCATCTTCCACGAGTTTCATCAGCTCCGCACCCAGCTGGCTCAGTTAGAAGCTGAGCTCCAGGACCTCAGAGAGACTGCCCAAAAAGAGAAGGCCCAGCGTGACGCACTGGAGCTGGGCCGGTTGGACTGGGAGAGGGCACTTCGGCTGGAGATGCAGAGACAAGCAGAAGTCAGAGAGAGAAACACACGAGAAGAGCTAGAAGAGAGGAACCAAAATGCAGTGAGAGCTCTGAGAGATGAGTTTGAAGCAAAATCTGAGAGTACAAGGAAAGAGGTGGAAGAGGAGCGTCGGAAAATATATAAAGAAAAAGAGAGTCGAGTTAGAGGAGAGCTGGAGAGGAGGAGCGACGAGAGAGAGAAAGTTCTGCGTGACGCACTTCAAAAGGCCAATAAAAATTCAGACGAGCTGAGAAAAGAACTCCAACAGCTGGAAGAGAGGTGAGGTTTGGAGGTGTCTGTACTTCCCATCACTGGTGTGAAATGATCGCCGTTGCCAGGTTTTGTGTGGGCAATTATCCCGTGAGTCATGTTATTCACACAAAAACACAAAAACTCGACTCTCAGGCACATCAGCTACCCCGCAGGCCCACATGAATATGTACATCTTGAAATATATTTTGCTCTGTAATTATAACTTCTGCAGTCATCTTCCACACTGTCATCATAGCCCAGTGCCTGTTTTGGGCGCTGTTACAATGTGAGGATAATGAGCCAAAAGGAAAGTGAGCTTTTTTTTAAAAAAAACTTGTGTTAAGTAAAAACATACCGCCTTTCACTTTGGACCAGCAATGATGCAAGGGAGGGCAGAGGCTATTTCTGGATCAGGATGTGTGGAGGTGTTTGTTGGACAAAAGATATCCCTGCAGGTTTTGGAGCTTTGCAGTGTTGCTGCTTGACTGACAGCTTTTATCTAATTACCCTGTGAGCACTGATGAAATTTCTCCTTTTTTCTGTATTAGAAGAAAAGCAGTTTGCTCTAAAGCATGCTCTACCAGTGCAAAATGCTTACAGGTGGCTGTCCAAGACCCTCAGATTTAAAGAGGAAAGATGATATTCAGTACTCACTGTCATGCGTTGGCACTGAACACTCACACGGAAGGAAGTTGATAGACAGCTTTCTCCATTAAAACCAGCTTTCTCGGCCCATCATTTATTGCTGTGCCTCTACCCGCCTACACATGTACTGTATCAGCTGCATGCAACAGGCTCCGGCATGTTTCCAGAGGGCTGTTGACAGCTATTCTGGGAAATGTAAGTGCACACCAGTAGTGGAGTTGCTTATGCTGCTCATAAATGTATAGCAGAGGGATCATAGTTTCCAATTATTATAAAGACATACTGTATATTAGTTTTAGCTAATATTAATCCCTAGTGCGTATGTGTGTGTGTGTGTGTGCTGCAGAATCATGAAGACGATGGTAAATTTGCTGTTGCCATTTAATTTTTTTTCCCACTTAGTATGCTCAAGTTCAGGAAAAGTTGACATCATGGAGTTAGGGAAAGTCGTTTTTTGTGTGTGTTTGCACTTATCCGTAATATGGTGCACACACTCACTCACACACAAACAAACAAACAGGTGGTTAAGACTCCTGCTGGCTTACTTACATCAGCCTTCACATTTTTGGTAATCAAATAGCAGGCGTCCGCGAACAAACAACCATCAAAGGCTTGCTTACGTTGCTGCGTTTATGGGAAATATGTAGGAAATGCTTTTAATGTTGTGACTCATGAGAAAGCTACGAACAGCCCAAACTATTAGAAGTCTGTGCTGCTAAAAAACAAAACAAAACAAAAATGACACGGTTCTAAAGCAACTCGCCCTGTAAGTGACTGACACACACACACCTGCACGTACACCTTGCAAACCACAAATTACCGGTTTACACCATTAAATTTGAGAGGATGTTGTGGATCAACAGAGTTAAAGCGTCGTTCATTAAAACACACGCTGACAATAAAAAAATTCTACCATTAGCTCAGCTGGAAGCCATTCAAATAAAGGCCCTCCCAGGAGTTTTCCCTTGATTGACATTTTCTCTTTGTTGGCCTGTTTGGATGAGACATCTTGTACCTATTACTTGAGCATGAGTTTTGATGACTTCATGTAGTTCTTGGTAATAATGCTGTAGCGTTGCTCCACCCACCTTCTGCATGATCAGATGCAGAAAGTGGAAATGTGTGGTTGTTCTGCAAGAGCCTCTTTCGAGCCAAGATCTACTTTTAAAGTCTTCCAGTATCTGTCAGCCCAAACTACGTTTTTCATGTGTACACAACACACAAGATAGTTCTTTAAATAAGAAAAGTGGAAACCTGTTTATCTCCTAGTCAGTAGGAGCTGACTGGAAGCCTTGGGCAAGCCATGAGGTGGCTTGGTCACGAGGTCACACACAGCATAAATAGGATGATCTATATTACTACAGTCACACCAGAGGAAATAGTGAGACAGCAGCCTGATGAAAGTCATTGTGACTGTGCGCAATGAATTTGCAAACTTGCTGCATTTGAAATGCTTGCATCAAAGGTGGGGGCAAGATTTGCGACCACTTTCAGTTAGTTGCCGTATTTAAAGTTAATGTGTCAAGATGGTGAAGTTTTGTAGATTGGATCAGATTTGTAGATGGAAAGTCTGTAACATTAAACAGAAGTTTAAAATTGACTATATACATTCATTGTTCAGCCAGAATCTCATAGACCTGAAACAGAAACTCCTCCACAAATAGTTGCTGCAGGATGGCAATTTAGGGCTGACTCCGACTGATTGCAGTGTCTCAGCTGTCTGTCAACAATCACCTTGAAAAGTTTCGATTGCAGGACCAATTGGACACAGCTACATGTGATCATTTGCAGAATAGAAAAAAAAAAAGAGTACCATTACCTGGCAACCAAAAGTTTATCCTAGTAACAAGGAGGTTATCATGCTGTTTTTGCTCTAGTGTGACTGAACCACAAAGTGGTGTCAAGTTTATTTTCTGAAGGGGGATGGTTTTGTTCCTGAACTCTCCATTCAAAAAGGTGTTGCCCTAGATTTGATGTTATTGTCATTTAGCAGCGTAAGAATATCTGTGTCAGCAGCAGAGATAACAAAATGGAAAAGTGATATTACTTTGGAAGCAATGCAACCTACAGTTTCACCAAATGACAAACAAACACACCTAGCTGGTCACAGTGTTGGATGAAAAGTCAGTAAAGCACTTATCAGATTCTGACTAAATGATGTCAGAGCTCTGCCTGCATGTGAAGAAAGTTTCTGAGATCACACCGTTCCAGCCTTCTTGACATCAGATGTAGCTTGCTTTTAATCTTGTTGACTAAACCAATCACTGTGATGACATATTTATCATTGCCTTGCAGCTCTAAATTAAACTCCTTGAGCAAGTCATTGAGATCTGTCAGGAACACTAAATCCAAAAGCTACTGCTGAATATTCTACGTTTGGAAAGCTTCAGAAGATTTAGGATTTCAGGCAGTAATTTGGTGAATCTTGCCAGAAATTTAACTCTGCTTAGCCGCCTAATGCCTGTGTGCTGCAAAATAACCTTCTCTGGATGGCTCCTGGCCTGAATGGAATACATAATCTTTGCTACAACATCCATCATCTCTGTCATATTTAAAATGTTTACCCTAAAGTGTTTACTCGTGAATTATACAATGATAATTAGGGAAGTCTGGAAAAGATTCACTTTGCTTATACAAAGCATTGAACCCACTAGTGCAACCTGGCATCACTGATGGAGATTAGCTTAAACTGAAGAGAAAAACCACTCGGTGGATTTCTCCTCAGCATCCTTTGCCTTTCCCTTGTTGGTTTGTAACACTTTCTCAAGATAGTTGTATGTCTTTGGAACCACGATTTCCCTTTTGTTGTCAAAGTAACAGAAGAGCATGTTTATTCTACATTCTTTTAAACAGCTTTAACATCCTTGAAAGACTTTTTGTCCGTTTGGAAAAATGTGACTGATGCAATAAAATGTCATCATGTCAGCCTGACCCTTGGCAGTGGGTCTGGTAAAAACTGAGTGTTGCTTACGAAGCTTTCCATTCCTATACTTTTGGAGTGCATAGAGTTGTTTTGCACTTTTTAGAAATGCCAAACCTACTTTCCTTCCATTGCTATGCCAAACTGGCATTGCATATAAAACACATGAGCTTTGAAAGTTTTACATTTATTTTTGTGGATTCCATATTTGTTTGTCTACTTAGCTACCTAAATAGTTGACTGTGGACATCAATCAACCTGTCAAATTTAACACTGTGAATGAACTAAAGTGTACACACAGAAAACCACTAATAACTTTTTATCCTGTAGCTCTGGGTGGAGTACACGGTTCATGAAATCTGAGAATCAATACCGTATTTTTTGGACTATAAGGCGCACTAGTCAGGAGCCTCGCGGAGTAATCTGGGTCCAAAACTCCATCCGCTTCAGGTCCAAAAGTCACTGCGACATCACTGAGAGTTAAAAACTGTCTAAATAATTTCATCTTTAACAAAATGATCAGCGCTGCTGCTTTACCAGGTGTAACAATTAAGTTTAACATCCAGGCATCCATGAAAACAAAATTTATTAAATTTCACAGAGTTAGAAGTTAGCAGGAAGTTAGCTCGCTAGTTTCCACCTAAACATGATATAGCATGTTCTGACCTAGAGATTTCTGAAACAAATTAAAATGTATAGCTCTGCTATCACTTCCAACATAAATGAAGGCAGAAAACTAAACAGCAGTGACGTTTGTAGGGTTACTGAAGTTGCACTAGCTGTTAAATAAAGCGACCCACCTATGTTAGTATAACATAAACACAGTGAAGCTGGAGGATGAATGCTAACCTTTTTCCACTCGCGAGGGTTCCCGATGGTTAAATGGACAAATGCAAATGCATGGGAGGATGCTGTAAACGGACCAAACTTCAGTCAGGAGAACAACTGAGATAATCCATCCACAATACGAGGTTAGTCATTAATATACTGCAACAACATGGGAATAGAGCAGCTGCGAGAGAATTCAACATTAATGAATCAATGGTACGGAAGTGGAGGAAGCAAGAAGAATGAGTTGAGTAAATTTTATCTTATCTGACTGTTTGTTTCGCTTAATGCGCCTTATAATCCAGTGTGCCTTATGTATGAAAACAGACCCGTTCATTGACAGTGCACCTTATAATCCGCTGCGCCTTATGGTTCGAAAAATACGGTACTCGTACCAGTGCTGACCAGTAGAGCACCTTTGGGATGTGAAGGAATGGGAGATTGTCATCATGGATGTGCAGCTGACAAATCTGTAGCAGCTCTGTGATGCTATCATGTCGATATGGACCAAAATGGCTGATTTCTAGGACCTTGCTAAATTTGTGCCACAAAGAACTGAGGCAGTTCTGGAGGCAAAAGAGGGTTAAACTCAGTACTAGCACGGTGTACATAACAAAATGCCCAGTGAGTGTAGGCTGAACTGATTGGGACCAAAGCACACTGGGAATTTATTATACTGAACGATTTCATTTTAAATGTTCAGATCAAATAATGGATAGTGACTGTATATACTGTATATACTGTAGTACTGTATAGTGTAAACAGAGTGTAGTACATGAGTGAAGTACATGTTCTCCCTGGTACTCTGGCTTCCGCCCACAGTTCAAATACATGCTTGTTAGGTTAACTGGTCATTTTAAATTGGCCTTAGGTGAATGTGAATGCTTGATTTACTGCTCACTACCTATTAAGTACCCACTGGGAACATTGTAAATACTATCTGGCAAAAACAATAATTAGTATATTAGAATAATATAAGGAAATACCAAGAAATTACAATATACAGTAGGAATGCCAAAGTCTGGTTTAAGCTTCCAATATGGGTTGGTTAATGACGGATATTTTACTGTAATTTACAGTTTGTGTGTGTGTGTGTGTGTGTGTGTGTGTGTGTGTGTGTGTGTGTGTGTATACACCAAAGCCGTTGTGCTCATATGGCGAGCTGGGTTTTAGGGTGTCCGTATGTTGTTATTTGTGTGATAGACTGGTGAGCCAATCCCCAATCTGGTGTAAAGCTGATTATCTCTCTCTCTCATACGCCGTCTCTTCATGTAGCCAAAAACACATGTACACAACACACACAAACAAAAGCACACACAGTCGGAGTCTAAGGGCCAAGGGCAGGTCAGGACGTCAAAGTTCAGACAGAGGTAATGACACAGTGAGAGGCCAGCATGGGCCCACAGCAAGGGAGTCTCTTTCTTTTTATACAGATATGAATGAATGTTTCATGCCAGGAGGGTACTGCCTCTGTTTTAATACTGTTTTTCTTCTTGAGCCAGAACATAGACACGATCAGACCTCCCTGAACTGGCCTTCCTACTCCCACATACACACAAACTGAAACCAAACTCTCACACAGGTTTTTCTTTGCTTCTTTTGATAATCTGTCAGCTGTCTGATCTTGTGTTGATCTGACAGGATAGGAGATTTCTGTGTGTGTGTGTGTGTGTGTGTGTGTGTGTGTGTGTGTGTGTGTGTGTGTGTGTGTGAGTGCACATTCAGTGGGAGAACCTGACTGGTAACGTTACAAAAATAACCAAAAAATAAACCCCACCCCCTTACACAAGCTAAACCTAACCGAAAGTGTCACCTGTCTGACCTCGAGTGTTTTTTAACGACACGTGTGTTTGAATGTTGTCTGTGTAACAAGCGTGTGACAGAAAAAAGAAAGGTGAGAAAAACCGTCATGTGCGCAGTGCAATTAAACCTGGTTTTAAAATGTCACCTGCTACTCGAGTTCAAGCGCAAACAAGTTGGAGATGTTTTGGTGTTGATGAGAAGATTAAAAAGACAGAAAGGGAAAGAGATAAGTGCCGTTTTTAGGTCATATTAGAAACCAGAAAAGCGCGTCATATCCAGCTTTCGCCCAACGATGTCTCACATCGTCTGTGGACTTCTACTTTTCATGTTCCTACAATCTACTTCTATCATTCAGACGAAGACTGCAGCATTTTTACCTCTTGTCCTTGGGACCACATGCTGAGGCAATGTTCCACATTTTTATTGGCTCTAGTTTAAAAAAATAAACACATTTCGGTCTCACAATAAAAAGCAGCTCAAAGAGATCTACAGATGCATCACCACCAAAACCCAAAGCTAATTACAGTCAAAAGTATTTTAGCAGTTAAAAAAGCAGTTAAAAAAAAGGAATACATGACTGGAACAAGACTGCATAAAGCCCTAAAAACAAACTTCAGCTTCCGTTACGCGCGATGTGCTTACTTAGTGACTGAGTTGGGGAAACTGCTACCGTGCATCGTTTGTGTTAGTCTTTATTTAGTTTAGTTGTGCTTGCCACACAAGCATACTCTTTGCCCCACATTTAGTGTGTTAAAGCTCACCTTAAGCACCTTATTTCAGTTGTAAGGTTTTATCAGGACATGATAATGAAAAGACAATCTGGAACTACAATCTCAGATGATCAACAACAAGTGAGATTTTTTAGTTTTAATTAATCGGCCCCAAAATGCAGAGTCAATGGAGTCAGTCAGTTACCTTTAGCAGCAATAACGATGTAATTCTTTTCTGTGTGACTCAATCAGTGTCTTACATTGTTGTGGTGAGTGTTTTGTTTCGGACAGCTTTTCTTCATTGAAATTTTGTTAATGCGATGCTCTGCTGGGTTGCTGGAAACCCTTCCACAAAAGCTTTACTGGTCTTTTTCCAGTTGTACCTTCAAGAACTTTAACATTTAGCGTGATAGCTGAGCATTGTAGAGTCTGAGATGTACCTCTTTGGTTGTTGCAGTTTCTCTGAGCATTGCACGGTCTGACTTTGAGATGAGTTTGCTGGGACCTCAATTCCTGGTACCTGTCTAGAGTGTTTTCCACTTGTGGATAATCTCTCACTGTAGAACGATTTATACTTCCATATGTTTGGAAATGGCCTTGTAACACTTCCCAGATTGTTAGGCAACACGTCTGCTTTCATAGAGGTGCTCACAAATGCTGATGATCAGTTAATCAAGTTACATTTGATTAACATCGCTTTGCTATTAATTCTTGTGGAAGCGTTTCTTTTTAAGAACTATTAACAACCAGTTGATTTTTCACTATGTCCTGATATGTAGAGCCTTAGAATTGAAAGAGTGTGTACTTTCTCTAATTCAGATTACATACAGCTGATTGCAACTTTATTAATGTTCAAAATTGAACCTTTAAGGGCAGTCTTACAGTCCAGTACACGTCCTTGATAGGCAGGAATGCTGAGCGGGCAGTCAAGGAGGCTATGTATGTGAAAAGACAATGACCATCTCTGAATCGAGGAGGGGGGCTAAGGGTACATTTTACACCATCTTACAATGCTGTGATTGCAGCCATCCCCCAATTCTCTGTGAATGGCACTCATGGCCCCTGATTAATGATCAGTAGTCTTTGATCAATGGGCTTTGATCAGTGGTTGTCGATCAGTGGTCATGACAATTTGCATATTAATGATCAAGAAACTGACCTCCCCGCCCATTGTTCCTTCAGTGGTGCTAGTTTCAGTCATTATGCAATGTACTGTTTATAAGATTGGGGAAACCTGCAGTCAGCTGAGAATGACGAAGTCACTTGGATGAGTGGCAAAACGTTTTCCCACGGAAAACGCTACGTCGAGATGAACAGAATCTTTTAGGCATTTCCTTACCTGGATGACTGAGCATGCATCAAGACTTATAGTTGTTACATATGATTTTTAAAGCAGATGCAAACCTGTTTATGTAACAGAGTTAATTCTTGTTGAAGTTTAGATAAAAGTCACCATCTGGTGCCTGACTTCTGCGCAAAGCAACTGCAGTTCTACAAAAGAAACATTTACACTCTGTGATTGTTTGCCTAAAAAAATCTAGCTTTTTCAAGTCTGTTTGTACAGAGGTTGGGCCCAGTCAGGTGGTACACTAGTTTGTGTCACTTTGCTGATCTGAAAGAGTTAAGAGAACATAAGGGAACTGAAAAGTTCATCGCTGTATTTGAGGCAAAAATAGATTTGAGGATGGCTCATACAAAGGGGTTCCCTTTGTATGAGTCACTGATGAATAGGTATGGACGGACAAAGGTTACCTTACTGAAGACAGGTTGATATTGCTTGTGTGCGAGCATTGAAAAGGACTGTCTGGGGTTTTTTATGCTCTGCTTGCTTCTTCTTGGCTGACTTGTCTCATTCTTGATTCAAATGCAGTGTTTTGATGTGAGTCTGTGTATACGTCAGTGCCCAACTGCGTGTACAGTGTATTTGCCTTCACCTGAGCCTGCGTGTATGCGGACAAGCCTGCATATACTTGTATGTACCTGCAATTGAGAGAATAATTACACTTCCACTCAGTAACACAAATTAGACTTGGCAGTTATGAAGAATGAATCATAAACATGTGGGAGACGTGCACGCACATGCACACACACACACACACACACACACACATTCTATCTGACACATACACTCTCTCTCTCACACTCACTCACACACACACACACACACACACACACACACACACACACACACACACACACATATATATATATATATATATATATATATATATATATATATATATATATATATACACACACACACACTCCTGGGGCTGGATTACAATAATGATAAGACGACTTGCAGGTGGCAGAATGGGAGTGAAGGGGAGACAAATGATGGATGGCAAATAAAAAAGAGATCCATTTGTAACAAGGAAGTATTTTGTGGGAAATTAGTTATGTGCTCACTCATGTGGTTTTATTTCAATTCCTTGTTTCCAGTGGCAACCACAGAAACAATACACAAATCCACCGTTTGCCCACACATATGTGTTAGGTAATATGCCGAGCCGTAATGTACAGAGTCGAGAAGCGCTCGCAGCCAGCATGTGAGGTATTAGCAGCGATCCAAGCTGAGGTTCACATTACCACATCAAACAGTCTCTCTGTGTCTCCGCTTTGTCTGTGCTGTGTACATATTAGTTACACATTAGAGCTCTCAACTTTAGAGGACCTTTGTGCGGCTCTAACGTGGGCTTCAATTTATTGTGGGGCTCATGACAACACGATAAACAAAAAACAACTATATTACTGTGCGGTTCCTTGTGTCAGCGGCGCAGCCTCCTTCGCACAGACACACAATGACAAGTTTATCTGGTAATCAACAAATCCTTGTTGAAGCAGTAGCATAGCAACACACACACAAGTGAAACAAAGGGATGCTGTTTTTGAGAACTGAAATATACAAACTGGAAAAACAAATGCATTTTCATTTCCTATGAGTTAATTCTATTAGCTTCAAAATGATGTACTTGATTTGTGATTTCTACTTGTGTGTTTGTGCGTGTGTGAGAGACTGTGTGTGTGACTCAATGTGTGAGTGCATATGAGAGTGTTTTGATGATAGCAATCACTGTTATGGCGTCCCTGACATGGTTACCAGATAAACGGAAAGCAAAATATATACGGACAGGTGTTCACACACATACATACACACAGCCTTTTCCAGTAAGGGATTATGGTTAGCTGATAAAGTATTGACAGAAGCTGATTGACAGACCTTATTAAAGAGCTGTTAGTTATTACTGAAGCATTTACCTGGCTGCTGACAGGACACTGTTGTGTTTTTTAGCTTTGAAAACATGGAAAAGCTGAAAATGAATTGTGTGTGTGACTTTGTGTGTGTTACACTCCTTTTTTGCTCAAAGTAAAATGGCTTTGTGCTTTGAATGTCCTGCCATGCTGTTGATCAAAACAGTCTTTCAACTCACAAAAACACACAGTCACACACACACAGACACGCAAACGCACACAGTGGGTGAACAGATGACACTTTGATATGGGAAAGCTTTTATGTCACTTTCAGTGATGACAGAAAATACCACTTACGCAAATAAAGTAAATATGAGGCCAAATCCACGCTGACATGCACTCATTTCACCTCGGCCGCTGTCAAAGGGCCTGCAGCCCTAAGTTCTGGAAAATTCATTTGAAAATTATGGCTCTAATCTGATTAACTCTTGTGGTTAAACAGGGGATCACACCAGATTATTTTGTCTTTTTTTATTCCGTTGTGAAGACATCAGTGATGATTAGCTTGAAAACAAAGGTCGAGCTTGTAGAAAAAGGACAGCAGATAAAACAGCAAATGTAATAATCACACAATTCACCCGTCAAACAAAAGAGGCAGTGAAAAATGATAGAGTCTGGCCTAAAGGTCATAGATATCGCAATTACACGTTTCACTGAAATCAGGGTTGAAAAGACAAAGTGACTGTGAACATTTTGTACAGTCAGCCGCTGAAAATAAGCCTGCTGGATTATAAGTTTAGCTTTGTGATGCTGCCCTTCAAACAAACCTCCAAAAACACAGAGGAGCGCAAACTTGTAAACTGTCTGACACATACACGCCCCAAAACGGAAAACATTTGATTTGGTTGGACACGGTAACGCCGCGGCTGAGATCAGCATTGTTGATGTGTGTGGCTGACTGACTGTGTTTGGCGTGTCCTGTGAGTGTGCGTGACACGTCTCGATGATGCGCTTGATTTAGTCTGCCGGTTTGGGGTACTCTAATCCGCCACGCACTCACTGGTACTACCTAGTTATTCCACTGACAGCTACTGCCTTGGGAACAGGAGCTGGAGCTCACGCATGCAAAGTACTCACAAATTTGTACACACAGGCAAAATTGGGACACACACACACTTCTTGAGGCACCGTTCATTCTGATCTCGCTTTGGGACTACTGGAGACAGATGGGTGAACAGTGGGAGTCTGGGCTGCCATCACTCCAAGAGCAAAGGCACGCAGGCATAAATACACACATTTTATATAGAAAGGATCACAGACTTGGTCAGAAAGTGGCACACATACAAACAGACGGGCTAAAATGCTCAAGGAAACGGCTAACTCACACAATCTCACATACACACGCAACACGCTGGCTAAGCCACAGTCACACGCATACTTATTTACTTGTAAACACTGTCTCAGAATTAAACACTGCTTCTTCTTCTTCAAACACACACACACATGCACACACACACACACACACTGGAAGAACCATGCATAGCTTCATCTATTCTCACACATCGAGAGAACAGTTAGCTTTTATTTGAAAAATTTTAAATAGATATGTTACACAAGAGAACCAGAGCTGGTTTAATTGTGCGAGCAAAACATGAGCTTTTAGTTAGGTGACAACTGATTGCCCTTTTGATCAGAATCAGAATCGGCTTTATTGGCCAAGTAAGTGTGTATACAAGGAATTGGGCTCTGATTTTGTTGAGCTAAACACAATAAACAAACATTCTCGTGTGTTTGCTGTCACAGGGGTGTTATCCTGGGCCAATCTGTACAATATGTACAGCACATAGGCACAAGCACATGTAGGGCTAACAATTCACGGGTCATGTAAATTACTTGCAAAGTTTGATATATTTCAGATCAGTCTCCACCACAGATATCAGACAGTCCACATACAGCATACCTCATAACATATAGACATTTTAATAAGGAGAGATCATTATCATTTTTCTTTTTTCGTCTTCTATGTGTTACTCCATTTCACCACTTAGAGAACCATGAGTATTGACGTTTCTTTCTCATCTAGTTCCCCTCATAAAGAAAATTTTCCCACCAGAGCACAAAAGCATGGAAGAGGATTAGGGCCTATTATTACTGTATTATGCATTACTCACTATAAGTGTATAATTCAAAGGTTGTCCAAATAAATTGGGTGGGGTTTGCCTTTCATGATGCACTGCTCAAAGTTTGACCCTGCGTGCCTGTATATTATCAATAGCACTCACTCTTTCCCATTACCACACCCATAGCTTGGTAATAAACAATAAAGCAAGTAAAGGTCATTATATTACTGTAAAACACATACTGGGCAGTATGTAGTTGCTTATTTTTACTTCTAATAGCGGTAAATGTCCCGTAAACAAAGATAATGTTGATGTATAAATTCATCTCTTCCCAGAGATTTTCTTTGCGCAGGGTCTCTAAACAGCTTACTTCACCTTTGTTTCTAGAGTAGAAAAATCCCCTGCCGAGTTCATAACATGTCACTCAAATTGCACTTCTTGATTAAGCTTCATGATTATTGTCTGTCTGGTTTTGTCTAGTCTGCCATGCATAACTCTGAGTGCTTATTATGTTTATTCTTCCTGCTCTCAGTGGTTATTTGCGGTGTTTTAGGAAAGAACGGGATGTTTTGTTCCTGCTTCCTAACTGTCCAGGTCACACAGTCTCACTCATTATGGGTCTCTGATTGGGGTTGATTACAGAAACATGTCAGATTTGATTGCTTCTGTCTGGGAAATGTACGATGAGAGACGTGTTCAGGAGTAGTCGAGAACATATCATAACCTTTAGCTTCCTCGTGTCTTTTTTTTAACCAAGCTGTGGAAGCATTACTGATAATGGAGCAGATTTTTTTTTGTTGTGCAGCCGTTGTTAGACGTGTAAAACTATTCATTCCACTCAGCACAGTGCGTTCACTGAGTACCTGCTTCAGCTAAAGAACGGGTATCCACATATGCACATACTTTGGCAAGTTCTTGCAAATGTTACGTTTACACATTTTATCTTACACTTTGATAGATATCTATGCATGTGTATAGGTATGCATTATAAGTGAAGGTATAAGCGGTGCCCTGCAGCAAATGCTTTTAACCTTGGCTAATATCTGTCTGTAAGCCATTAATAAAGTGGCTTTTCTCACTTTAAAAGGAGATGGATGCTGCCTTTGTTTGACGCTGTTACTGTCGTTCATCCATCCATTCTCACAGGCCACACTGGGAGCGTTGCCACGGCTAAAATAGAGAGACAGACAACCACAAACTCACATCCTAGTACAGGCCAGCTCCACCTACAGAGACACAGGACACTGACCAAGAGGTAAACCAAAGCTGCTGGAAGTTTATGCATGAAACGCACTTGTAGTCAGTCATTTTTAAAGAATTCTTGGGAGGTAATTAGATGAATCATCATGATCACACCAAAAACACACCTGGAGCTGTGGCTAGAAGTTCCTCATGGGATAATATTTCATCTAATCCAACTGTCCCTCGGTCATATTTCTGTATATGATATGGCCTACTTTCACTTCACTGTTAATGGCTCTGTCACAGTTTGAGTAAAAGTAGGACAGGAACCTGCTTGTGAGTACCTGCGACTTATTGCTGTTGGAGACCGATTGCAAGTAGTTGCAGATTGAGGTTGCAACACCCTCAACCTCTGGACAACCACTTTTGATCGCAAGGCTATTGCACAGGTTGTCTGGTGGGAGGCAATCAGTCTGCTTACTATCGTGACACACAATACTGTACCTACAGAGGCAGATTTCTAACACATCGGATTGCACTCAGTTTGAGCCAGTGTGTACCACTGAGCACAATTCATGTGCAGTTCCTCTTTTTAATAAGGTACTTGATTCAACTAGATGACAACTGGTTGTGTTTTGGGTATATTTTTATATAAAATGAAGGTTGCCAATCGCCTATGACATTTTGCAGTTAAATCATTATCCTGCAGCAACTTTGTTACTATTGTGAAGGAATTTTTGTCTACGAGGCTCTGAGTGTAAGAAGATAGTCTGAGTTTCAGTTCACATGTGAATTTCTGTGTATGTTAACACCAACAGAATTGCAATTTTTTTTATTTATCTCAGTTAACCATGAATCATCAGCAAGTTACATATAATTGCAAACTTGACCCCGTGCAGTTACAAACTGATAGCAGACTGGCATTTTATTGTAATTTTATTGCGATCTTGGTGCAGTCTTTTTGAAGACAGCAATAATACACCAATAAGTTCATTGCACATAGTCACAATAATTGTTGCCATCGATCACTACTTGAATGGGGAACATTTTAAGGGAAGTCTCATTAAAATGACAGATTTTCTGTAATTCTGTACTTTTTCTTCTTCCTCTACAGACTGGCAATAACAGCTGCCAAGAAAGAGGAGGCAGAGCAGATACTTGGGAAAGAGAAGCAGCAAGTTGAAATTCACAGGTAAATTTATGACCAGGAAAAAGTAAAATGGCATGCGGATGGGGGAATACGGTTATGTGTTAAGGATTTTGTAAAGAAGCCAAAAACAGCTTGAAAGTTTCATTTTCATCCTGTTGGTGTGCGCCACCCAGCTTGGCTGTTTAGTTCTGGACAAAATACATGACAGGGAAGTCCAGGGCAGATGGGAAACAAGTGTGTGAGATGATAGCAGGAGGACAATAAAATAGAGAGTGGGAAAACAGAAGAGAGAAGGTTAATTCAGTTGACCCAGTGGTTAATTCCAGGAAATAGAAAAAGAGGATGGAAAAGACATGAGCAGCTAATGACAGGACAGAAGCAGATGAAAGAGGTGAAGAGGTAGAGAGTGGGAGAAAGGATATGAGAAACACCGAAAGCTGCTAAATGAGTAAACCAGTATGGGGAACGAACATGTGCAGTCTCTTTCTCTGAGTCTCAATTTTTCCACTGTTTTAGGACTGATCACCAATGACAGATCTGGCCCATATCTGTTCCTCCATTCGGTCCTGTCAGCTTTGTGATTTATATCATCTGACATTATAAAACTGGCTCTCGTGACAAGCAGTGCCCGTACTCCCCTCACCCTGCACGCACACATGCACACTCTGAGGCACTGCAGACCAGCTCAAGGTCTGCCCTCTCGTCCCGTCTTGTCTCGTTTCGTCAGAGACTCTGTTCATTTTTTTATCACCTTAAACCACAAACCCCAAATAAGCAAAAACAACCACTCAGCCCTGCAGAGCTCTCAAAAACAGTCCCATCATATTGCTCGTAAAACCCAGCCATGCTCATAATGTTAGCTTGTTACTGTGTATGTCTACCTGTGTGCGCCTCCATGTGTGTTCCTGTGTCTGGATTGTGTGCTTCCACATCTATGAGTATGCAGGAAAATAGGAAACTGTTCGGCGTCCTCTCACCCACAAAAGTGGGCTCGGAATAACAGAATGTTCTATTCCATTGCTCTAGTTTTCCATGCTTTACATTGGTCTGTGTGTCTGCCTGAGTTTGTGTGCGCGTGTGTGTGTTTGTATCCGTATGCAGATGTGAGTGAGGGCTAGTGATCTTTCATGTTTCTCAAAGTGCTTTTCGTCTGAACATATTTCTTTAAGAGTGAGAGAGATTTTGGTGAGGAAGAAGGCAGAACACCAAAAGACACTTTGTTTTTTTGTTTTTTTGTGGTTTTTATCCTCAGTCGCCTGCTGTCATTTATTTAGCTTCTGATTTTTGAAACTTTTACATTTCTCCATTATTTTCCTACTAATTTATTACCTGCCCTACATTGCCTACATCTGTAGTGACAAAGCAAGACCAAAGAATTTAAGCAATGTTCAGTCCATGAGTCAAAATTTAGGAGAAATCTATTTGCACTCTGCCTTGATTTCCTCCTTTCTGTATATATTGTCTGCATCTCCTTCTACTCTTTGTCGTGTCCTCACTTGTTATGGGTGTAGCTTCTGTCTTTCTAGTTTCCAGACAGACTGCCAGCCCTGTTATACTTTTGCTTTTGTTTTCATGATATTTTACCAGCAAAAAAGCTGCAATTCTCAGTTTATCTGCTGAGTCCTGCACTCTGGGTCCACTTTCTGCCTGTCACACGCTCCATTTCACATGACACTTTAAGATAAACGTAGCTCTTTTTTCACACAAATTATTGTTTTATCCTATCAAATTAACAATGCCCACATGTGCTGCCTAGCTCCTAGTGGGAGCAGCACCGGCCAGGTTAACATTTGGTGTGAGCTTTACTGACCTCCCAAAGTTCCTTGTAAAGTGTTGTTAAGTGTCGTTAGCAGTGTGCCAACTAGAGGGGGTGAAAATGGTACTATTGTTATTGATACTGCTGCAACTGAGTGTCTTGTATAATAGCAATTTTTAGTATTGATTAGTATCTTTTTTTAAAAAATCCCTACCAGTCAGCCTAAATTGTATCTCCCTGGAGCAAGTGTAGAAGGTTTCTAGTAACCGATAGCATACAGTATTGTTAGGAATATCAGATGAATGAGAGAAGAAGATTTAGCTAAGATCTCTTACTGAACTGGAACAGACAAAGTTGCTAATAATGGACTAACATCACTTTAACTTTACCTCTAAGACATCACCCCAATGTCACCCCAAAGGCATCAGAATAGCTGTTTTAAACACTTTAAAAATGAAACTAGAATTTCTTAGTTTCAACACTTGTTTTGCTGTTTTATACTATTTTCAATTAAAATTAATGTTTACATAATGTGTAATTGATATTTTCTTTTACAGTTTTCTTTCAAAAATATTACATCTGGTTTTCACAGTGTGTTATTTGTTTCACACCAGAACAACGCCACACTTTGCTTCTCTCTTTATCACATTGATAAACTCCAGTGGAGTAACAGCCTTAGTATTTGTAAAGGACAGGGAGAAAGAATTTCCACTCTTAGTTTGCAATACAAAACAATGATCTTTCCAGGCGGCACCATTAAAAGTTAATGTATGATTCGCACACAGCGCCCGTATCTTTATACAGGGCGCTCTATTTAGAGGTTCAGATATTATAACCAAATGTGTCAAAGCAATGAAGTATTGTAAATTTATTTTTTAAAAATCAAAGGCTTTTCTGGAAATTGTAAAATCTAAACTATTTCAAGCTGTCAGTTTGTGTGTGTTTGTGTGTTTCAGAGGTGCTTGTGTGCGGCAGCATCAGGCCCTGCGAGCAACTCTGTCTTTGCTCTGCTCCTCTGGCAGCGCGCTCACAGATGTACGGGGTTTCCTCAGCCAACTGACAAGGGCCTGGCAGGCCTTCAGGTCTCAGATAATGCAGCACAACACACAGGTGTACTCAGGTAATACAGACTGTGCATGCACACACACAACACACACACACACTAGTTCAAAAGAGTGTAAGAGAAACAAAGGTTTATATGTATGAGAGTCATTTACAGCACAGTAAAGCAGAGCATGTGTTTTTGTAGAGTGCTAAAGTGGACATGAAAGAGGCAGAAAGAGTTGAGCAAATAATCTCTCAACAGGAATAAATATTAGTTTAACTGTGCCGTCGACTCTTTTAGTTCTGAGAGCAGCTCTCACAATGAATGGATCGCAATATGTGTGCGTGTCTGTGTGTTTATAGTTAATACACAAACTCTAACAATCTTTAAAGAGAGGTTAGACAGGAAGAAATGTGTGTGCACGTCTTTATGGGTTCATGTGCCTAAAGTCTGTAAACCGATGAACCTCCTGCGATAAAATTTAAATAGATGTAAGCAAGTGAAGCAAGACTGCAGGCAGGCATGTGTTTGTGCGTTTTGTGTGTGTTCTGCACTGACAGTAAATGCCTGAAGGAGAGTTAACCTCCGGCTCACCTCATGGGTGGGTCGTTTTCTCTGTGCTGCACGTTCCAAACAGCTGCGAAGTGTAAGCGTGTATGTGTGTGTTTATAGCGAAGAGAAAAAAGAGAGAAGGGGTTTGATGCAGGAAGTCAAAGAAAGTGGTCTACTGTCTGTATTGATGTCGTGTGAGTGTGTTTGCTCAGTGACGTGTTCGTGAAAACAGCTGCTGCACGAACCAACGGATATAATAAACTACACACTGAAGAATGCACGCACTGAGACACAAACACCCCCATGTGGGCTCGTATACACAGTACATATGTTCAATGAAAGCAAATCTTCTGTAAAACAAATATAGAAACCTAATGTCGACGAGGCATTCTCTATTTGTTTTTCTCAACTTTAAAAACAATTTTTGGGTTTCTGAATATACCAATGCTGCAATTTTATACTTTGTACACAGGCTTACAGACGGGCCGGCCCCTCCCAGGGAAACTTTGTTTGCTGGGCAAAGACATGCGTATTTACTAGCTGGTTGCTGGAAGTTGTTGAATGTCGTCATGTGAAATCAGCTGCAAAGAAGGTGCTGCACCAAAAACTTCCTTGTGTTTGTTTTGGTCGAAAGCATATTACTGCATAGTCCGCAGTAGTTTGGATGGAAGTTTGGATGGAAGACGCGAACTTGAAAATTAGCCACCAAGCAGTAGTGAAACTACTACATTTGCCTTCAAAGTAAAGTTGCTCCTTTTGAAACGTGTTGGTTGCCTTTTACTTTAAAGGCAAACATTCATTCACTTCAGGGCCACTTTTCCTAGTTTCACTACTGCTTGCCGAGAAGTGTGTTCTTCTACAAAAAGTACGAGCAGCCTGCTAGTAAAGCAGGAAGCTCTGTATACCAGCGGTCCCCAACCCCCGGTACTAGTTTTATTTTGTTGTATTTATCCGCGACACCTTAAAGGCCGGTCCGTGAAAATATTGTTGGGCATAAACCGGTCCGTGGCGCAAAAAAGGTTGGGGACCACTGCTGTATACCACTCACATAGTGACTGCCAGCAATTCCAGCAACTACTCCCTTCCCTCACCCCCAACCAATGATAGCAGATGGCTTCCCCTCCCTGAGTCTTGTACTGCCGGATGGTTCTTGCTGTAAAAAGGGAGGTTTTTCTTCCCAAGTGCTTTCTCATAAGGGGTCATCTGATTGTTGGTGTTTTCTCTTAACTTATCAAATAAAGTGGCTTGAGGCAACTGTTGTGGTGATTTGGCGCTACATAAATAAAACTGAATTGAAAGTAGTTGCTGTACCAGTAATTGGCAACACTATTTCTCCAAGCAGCCAGTGGTTGTCAGGGGATGCCCACCTGGTCTCTAGACCTGTATGACTGCGACTTCAGCAATCGATTTCACAGACAGCCAGCAACAAATCAGCAACTGGTATGGGGGGGGGGGGGGGGGGGGGGGGGGGGGGTACACATTTTTTCTTACATTGCTGACTGGTCTTAAGGCCTGTGTGAATGGGGCCTAAAGCTACAGCTTGTAGTCACCATGAGCGCTCGCTTACCTTACATAATCTAATCCTAATAGTTATACATATGAGTGTCGGTTCAGTTTAGTGACTAAAGTTCACCAGTTGCTGTATGTTTTGGTTTTGTGTAGTTTAAATTTAACACTAGTATTGTGTCTTTTGTGTCTTGTTACAAAAGCTCAAAATAGGTTACCATGCTGCGCATTATAGTCAAGCTGATAATGTGCATAATCTTTATCTTTATCTTCATCTTTATCTGCAACGTTTGATTGACAAGCAAAAATCCCATAATTATTCAGCTAGTTCTGGCTCGTTCCAACACCAGCTGGTTAATCAGTGACAAGTTTTTAGCCCTACTGTGATACAATTACTGTAATTTCAAAACTGAACCACAAACCCTTTGCCAGTCACCTGAATGCGACTGCAAACTGATATGGGCGTTTGTCGGCTTTTAAACTGTGCTACTTGTCTGTCAGCATTCTGTGGTTAGCGCTGAACAGCAGACGAGCGGAGCAGGTGAGGTGGGGAAGAAGGAGCAGAGGGAAACATAAGGAGGTTGCCCAATGTGAATAGATAAATGTGGTTTATGGTTAGGTGGAAGAGAGGAGGGAGGAGAAGCCTTGAGGGGTGTGGAATTTTACAGAGAAAGCGAGATAGAGACACACAGTGAGATTGGAGGAAGATGAAGACGCGATTAATCCAACTTTACTTTTGTGCAAATGTCAGCAGTTGACTTGTATGACTTGAAAGTTAGAGGCGATGGACCCAGAGGTTTGAATGTGTGGGATTTTGGTGGAAACAGACTCGAGTGTCATGTGACTAAGCGTGACTAAAGCCATACAAATGTGCGTGCGTGCTTGTGAGCATGTGTGCGGGTGTGTGTGACCGATCCGTGAACCACATATATCTGCCAATACCGTGGGCCATCCCAACACTCTATAGTATCTATTTCCCTGGGAGCCAACTTTCTACATGTGTAAGTTGATACTGATATGAGGAATATAAAAACATCAAATATATGTTCCCACAGCTTAGCAAATACTGCCTCCACATCTGTCTGTTTCCATTTCTCAGTCGCTCCAAAGCATTTTAATGTAAACATGGATAAGAATTGTATTGGGGTATAATCAGCTTAAAGTTTATGAATTCCTGTAGGGAGGTATTCAGGTAAAGCTGGTTTCTAAAAGACAACTGCAATGCAGTAATAAGCCGTTATTACTGAGCAATTTTCGCTTCATAGCACTTACTTACTCTGAGAACGTGTAGTGCGCTCCTTGGTGTTCTAGTTAGGTAAAAATAATTTCGAGGTAGGAACAGTAAACTCCTTCAGGGGTCTGCTGTGCAGCACTTACATCAGATTTTTTCCCCTGAAGCTGCTGTGGTTCAGAAGGTGGTATGCTTTTATTATGCATAATAAACTAGGCAGACACACAAAAATGCATGTGGTATGCTTGAGAATGTGATGTTATAGTAATGTAGACTCCAGTGTGTAAAAATTCCAGTGTGTGAGTGTGTAACTGTAAAGGTAGCTCCAATTTTGCAAGATCTTAATGTTGCCTTGACTCCTGTAATGTAGGTTACTGTAACCTAGCTACGTTATGGGAGTCGGCTAGAGTTATTAGTGGCGTTGCTTGTTTCAGTCCATCCACAGCTTTAGCCTCAGGCTGCGGCAGTTGCTGCGTGTTTGCAAAAGCAGTTGTAAACTGCTGTTTATGTAAATCACATGTAAAAGATGTTGATGCTTTGCCAAAGATAATCTGTAGTTTGACACATCCTTAGTGTGAACCCCCCCCATCTCCCTCTGAAGGGAGCAGGCATGCAATCGGTTTCATTTGGTTGCTTGTCTGCCTGTTTGTTAGCAGTCGAGCATTTTAAGATATCATTTGTCAAATTGCTGATTTAATTGTGGTGAAAATCGCTTCCAGGTCATGATCACAACAAATGTCTAAATCAGTTAAAACTTACTATATTGCCCACATTTTTTATGGATTGTTTTCAAAGTTCACAACAATATACTCGGCCTTGGGAGACTAATTTCAAAAAACCATAATCAAGCAATATGTCATGTGGCATGGAGAGATGTGGGTAACGTGCATACGATGCTCTATGACCCACAAAGCAAACTGAAATCATCATATTGCCATAAAACATCATAAATAAAACATCAACGTTTTAGTTTAGCCCCTGCACTCTCTCAGTGATTTACCACAGTTTATTCTGCAGTTAGATTAGTCAAACTGTAGCTTTGTTTTTTGTCCTGTAACATATTTTTCCCTCCATGGAGTAAATCTTATTCTTGGTGTTTTTAGAGTGCTTTGAGTTCATAGCGTTGTGTTTGTGGTCATAAGAGTTCTTATATTTTCTGGATTGACTTTCTGATCTCCCCTGGTATTGGGTTTGAATTATTTGCAGAGCTGTACTCACTCAAAGAAAATCTTGGTCAGCTGAAATGTCCCAACACTTCAACCAATGTGTTTTTCACAGGGAGGCGTTACCTCAACATTAAAGCTACCGCAGTGTGTGGTGCGCACTCTACCTCCAAGCCACATTACAGCAAATGAATAATAATTAGGTATAAAAAGCCAGTATACGCTCACTGAATGATTTGACCTCATCACTTTATACTTAAATGTTAGCAGCAGACTCCGAAGTGACCCGTGCCCACCTGCCAATATTGATGCAATTTTCTGAAATTAGAAATATATCAGCTGTTGATCTGAACAGTTGAGCTTAATGTTAACAGGCCTCATGTCCCAGGGGGAAAAACAAAATCATGATATCATTTTTCCATTTAAATCAGAAGAGGCTTCAGTTCCAGCTTGGTCTAAGGGTGGAGCGGCTGCTGCTCACAGAAGCTGTAGCTGGATGCAAATGTCATCTAAACCTATAATTAAACCAAACATATAGACATATGCCAATTCCATCATGTTGACACTCAAGCCTCAAGCCCTAAACACAGCCTAACAAAGACAAGTTAGTTCACTGCTCTTGGATGCTCTTCCTTGTTGGTTGTTGAGCTGTTATATGCAAACCGCCGCAAAGTTTCCAGTTGACTACTTGGCCATCTTACTTAACAGAATGGAGCCACATTAACGACTTCTTTGACATTGTTGTTTGCAGCCAAGCAAATGTCGAGAACACATAAACACTAAATACACTGGAGCTGGCAGTTTGCGTTAGGTTGGGCGAGTCCAAAGTTGCTGAGGACTGAGGAGTTCTCACATGTTGTCTCGTCCTCCCTTTGCCAAAAATAACAAAACAAATGCTTTTCTCCCTAAACAAAACATCAATGATCGTCCAATCTGGAAGGATGTGGTCAAATGGGAACATATCAACCAAACAATCGATCCAGCCCCACATAACTGGTCAATATGTCAAAGGGAAGAAGTCGTTTATTAAAGTATTGGTGCTCAAAAGCAGTCATGTACTGCTCTGTGGTGTATTATAGAGTAAATAAAATGTTCTGTGACTGCAGCACAGCACAAAGCACTACCCCAGTGACAATACAGCGAGGCTATTCTAAAATGTCTGTGGCCAGCTGCTAGTAAGTTGCTGTAATTTTTACAGCCACCTTGTTACACTGTGTGTGTCTTTTTGTTAGCAGCGAGGACACAATAGAAGAGCTGCAGAGAAAGTCAGACCAGCTGGTTCGCTGTCATCGCAAAACCTTTCTGCTCCATCAAGTATTTATACAGCTATTGCTGTTTGGACACGACTGCTGCTGCAGTGTTTATTTGCGAGTCTTTCTGTGCGAGCCTTTTGTCGGGGCTCGTGTTTCTGTGTGTTCGCTGCTTTTCACGCACACACTTCTTGCCTTTGCTGTGTGTGTGCGCGCGCGCGTCCTTCTGAGCATGTAGCTGTGCCGCTTTACCCTGGCAGACCTTGTCATGTCACAGTGACCAGAAAGCAATTATCAGTGTATTGCCAGTTGGAGAAGGACCTCCTACACTCCCCTTTTCCTGCTGAAAGAGCGAGCGAAAGAAAGGGGGAATGGAAGTTAGAGCCAAGATAAGAAACAAAGAGAGAAGGGTGAGAGGGAGAAAACTGAGACACAGAAAGAGAGGAAGCTGGATGAAAAAAAAAGACTGAGAGAAGAGAGACAGTGAAGGGAAGAGTGAAAAGAGAGAAAACAAGAGAGGGAGAAAGCAAAGAAAACAAAGACGGGAGCAGGAGAATGTCAGGCTGACATTGCTGGATCGGTTTGAGAGCTCTCCAGGCCTGCAGCCACGATGCCCTGCCGTAACAACGCGTTATGTGGCAACGCAACAAAAATGCTATAAAGCTCCACTTCTCCGGCATGATTTCAAAACATCATAAATAACTTGAATTCAATTATGTTTCTACACATTTCTTCATACTGCAGCAGGTATTACAACCTGCAGGAGCTGCTTTTTTATTTTTAAATTTTTGAATATGTAGTACTTATGTAATGTAATACTAAATTTCCTAATATTAAATTAGGTTTGCTTTAAAGGTGACTCTCGTTGTTAACAATAAAAAGCCACACACCACAAAAGAAGTAACAATATAAGCTTTTTTATCATAGTTATCTGACAAATATTACAATTCATGTTTCTAGACAACCATAAAATTTCAGTTTATGCTTTTATTTCCACCGGGATTGATTATTGCAGAGCCACAGAAACTAACAGTAGTTCATGCTAATAGCCCTCAGGGTTTAACTTGGTGAACAAAGCATTAAAAATCTACAGTTAAGTCCAAAAGTTTTTGTACAATAATACTTCTTTTGTAGTTTTGAATAAATGGACAATTGACTGACAAGCAGTTTGTATTAGTTTAGACAACCTAACGTTACTTTAAATATAAAGATCATTTTTGACAGTTTTATAGAAGTCTTTTACAGTCAATTACTCCTTAAAGTCTTGAACTCATGATCACAAAATGCTGTGTTTCCTCCCTTGAGATGCTCTGCCAGGCCTTTACTTCAGCCGCCTCCAGTTACTGCTTGTTTGGGTGTCTCTCTGCGTTCAGTTTTGTCTCCGGTAATTCAAAAACATGCGCTATCGGGAGATAAAATGACTGACTTGGCCAATGAAGAATATCCCGTCTTTGCGTCGAGAAATTCTCGGGTTGCTTTTGCGGCACGCTTTGGATCATTATCTATTTGCACTGTGAAACTGAGTCTGATCAGTTTTGTAGCATTTCTCTGAATATGAGCTGAGAGTATTGCTCTATACACTTTACAGTTCATCCTGCTGCTTCTATCAGCAGAACCATCATCGATAAACACTGGTGGCCCACTTCCACTGGCAGCTGTACATGCCCGTGCTTGCTGATTATGCAATTTATGATTGCAAGCCTTTGTCATTTTATACATATTTAGCTGAAGACGAGGGCTGGTATGCAAATATTTACACTTATGACAGCTACATGCACATGGTTTTTCCAGTGAACACAGTGGCATGTTATTCACTATTCAGACTCGAAGCATAAGTGCTTTTCTCTTGCATGAGAGCCACTCTTGCATGGAGAAAGAAGTCCAGCGCTGCAGTGTTGCAAGCTGTTGGCCTGACATAAAGTCTAAATATCTCAGTCAGCCATTTCCTCCATGTCCGTTTTTAATACATGTATTCAGTGGCCTGGAAACCGGCAGAATAATGATTGCCCCCCATACCTGTGCAGCACGCATCTAGATTAAGCCTTTGTTTAAAGATCCTTTCAAGATTCACGTTTCTCTGCTATTTTATTCTTGTTTTATTTTTTTAATCTAGTGATTTGGTTTTGTCTACATGCTGTATCAAACCACCAAGGTGGCAGTGAAGGAAAGAAGCAGCAGCAATACAGCAGCTACTTTGCGTCAGACACACAACAACACAGGCTACTCTACCGTCTCACTGTTTTACCTCCCGAGTCCCAGCTTTCCTGTCAACACATTCCCATCTTTCGGCTCTCCCTCTCTTCCTCGTGTTCAGCTCGTGTCTATGACTTTTTATTTTAACCAACCCTCGTGTATTTCTGACATCAGCTCTTGTTTATGATACACTATGAGCTTTATTTTGTGTTCTTCCTCCACTTGTGTTTTTTCCTCATTATTACAAATGTCACATTTGCACAGTGTTTTATTTGATGTGAGCCGTCCTCCTTTGCTCAAGTACAATGAACCATCTGATAGAAAACACAGCCCACTCCGTCGCTCTCATATCCTCTCTCATTGTCTTTATGCAAGATGACTTTTGTAAGCTTTTACCGCATCTTCATCGGATGAAGTAAGCGTTTGTGTGTCTGTCTGTGTAAACAGCACTGAGTGAGGAGTTGAAGAATTCCAGCGTGGCGCTTCAGAACATGAGAGAAGAGAAAGAGTGCCTAAGCCAGCAGCTGATGTAAGTGTCTGCAGTATGTGGTAAAACAAACAAAACACACACACACAAACACGCACGCAAACACGTGCACCGATGTGGACGCAGGTGATCCGTGGTATTTGAAATATGCCGGGTAAAGAGCAGGTCACTGCAAGGCTTTTACTCTACACATAACTTCCCTCATCCAAGTGCAGCCTCACTGACTCCACCCAGACCAGGAAATGCTCACTGTCTGCATACCAGGCTTGTCAGGTTGCAACACCAGAGGATTTTACTGTAAAGACTAAAACAAAGGTCTGCTCAGAGGATAAATACACGATATGTAGAAAATAGCTTTCTCAGGAGTGACTGTTTTTTTGTTTTTGTAGTCCATCCAGATCCTGGGTGTTGGTGTTTTATTTTAGTAACACAATACATAGACGTCATTGACATAATGCTGTAGTTGTTACATTCTGACACTTTAAAATATGTCATATTGTACATTAAATTTTTTTTTATTGCCATCACATATTTCTGTCTGTTTGCACATACACCTACCTCAATTCCTCCTCTTTCCTTTAGGGAAGCACTTTATTAATTGTGACTGTAGTTTTTAGCTAGTCTTTTTTTAATAAATAAAAAAATGCAACTTTTTAATCAGACAAATAGCTAAAGCTGTACGTAATGTTATTATGTGGTGCTGTTGGAGGAGCTTTTTGATGAGCAGATGAGAACAAGTTGTGATTTTATGACTCAGGATGATAGTTGGCTCATATGCTGCTTTAGGCTTTCAAAAGTTGTTTTCTTTAAGAACATGAGGAACTGGGTCCAACTGTGCCAAACCCAGAGAAACTATGCAGTTCCTGCCAGTCTTCAGGTTTTGACAACTCTTGGGTTTATTGCGCTTCAGAGGTGTGAGTAAGATTGTTAATTTAGGTGAGATATATCATGTTCGTCATTTTACAGACAAAGTAAAGCAATTTATCGCGCTCGCATTGTAAAAAAGAGCAGCTCGGGATGATAGAATAGTGTTTGTAACATGACGGCAAATTCATTTTGTCAGGGTGGAAATCTTTTGTGGTGCTCAAATATTTTTGAGAAATAAAGAGGTTATACACAATATGGTAATATTATGTTGAAACACAGTACGTATCACTCCGCGAGGCGCCTGCCTAATATAGCCGTAATGCTCAGACAATCCATCAAGCAGTCCGGGTTCGTAGCTTAGACAGATTTTCGAGCGCCGTGTACGACATAAAATCATTTCAAGGTCAGTAAACACAACCAGAATTCATACATAAGGCCCATTGGATTATAAGGGGCACTGTTGATTTTCAGAAAAATCAAAGGATTGATTTTAAATGTGCAGTATTTTCCAAATAACACGGTAATAACGACGGCCCGCTAGCATGCTCTACCAAAAATAGTGCTTTGTTGTGTATCTGAGTACACCACTGAAGTTGCAGCATTTTTACAAACCAATTCTGGTTTATCCGTTTCATTCAACGATCTGCTTTCGCTGCCATGCTTTTTCCACTGTGTGCGTATGAAAACAAAGGCACTGCGCATGTGCGTTTTACCCATATTCTATCGCGATATTTCATTTTTCTATCGTTGCCCAACATTATACTGGTATTACCGTGAACAGTATGATATGGCCCAGCCCTACCACTTACCATGCCAGAAGTCAGTCAGCAGTGCTGGCTTGATACCAGATCTGGGCCAGACCTGCTTGCTATGTGGGATCTAGAGGATTGTGAATAGCTGTGGTTGTTATATTGTGCGTTGGTTCAATTTATGTTCCTAACGAAAGGTGTCTGTGTTTACGAGCATTTAAGTCTAGATTATGAAATAAGGTAAAAAAAGGTTTGCCCGAGTTTTTTTGTTTGGCATCTTTTCCAGTTATATCAGGCAAAACATTTTCCCGCTCCGTTAATTCTGTTGCAGTGTTGTCAGTGTTATGAATGATATCTGTCTGCGATTTCCATAAAGCTGCCCGTGTGTGGTGGAGAGCGGTACAGACCTGCAGCAGCATATTTTCCTTTTGCAGATTCACCTGTGCTTCTGGAATCATGTTCAATAAAATCTTGTATAAGAACCTCCGTGAGAGCACTCGAAATGGGTCATGGAAGGGGCTTTCTTTCAGCGTGACAGTAACCAGAGACATCCCAACAAGGCAACAAAGAAGTGGCTAAAGAAGAAGCACTTAAGGTCATGGAGTGGCCTAGCCAGTCTCCAGACCTCAGTCCTGTAGAAGATCTGTGGAGGGAGTTGAAGATTTCAGTTGTCAGCCAAGAAACCTAAAGGTTTTAGAGAGTTTCTGTGAGGAGTGGGCTAAAAGATGTGTGCAAACCTGGCAACCAAGTACAAGAAACATCTTATTGCTGTGCTCGTCAACAAGGGTTTCTCCACCAAGGATGAAGTCATGTTTTGCTTGGAGAACAATACTTTTTTCTCACAATAATATGGAAATTTATAACATTTATATAATGCGTTTTTCTGGATCTTTGGTTAATATTGTCTCTCTCTCTGTTACATTGAAAGTAAAATTATAGATTAACAGTAGAGGAGCTTGTTTCAGGCAGGGGCTAGACTGAGGGGCTGGGACCAGTGTGGGAGAAATAAGGATTATTTTGAACTATAAATCTTGCAAAGCAACTCTCCAAAGTCCCAGGATATGGAACTAAAAACGAGTGCAATATGTCTGCTTTAATTAAATGTTTTATTAAAATTCAGTCTGTTTACTAAAGTGACCAGTCCACCGAATTTCACCTTGGCTAATGTTTTCCAGCTCATGAGTTAGGAACAGTTGCTGGCCATCTTGCTGTCGACAGGCTTTCCACTTCTGCCACTGAGTTGACAGCCTCAGTCATTCTGTCGCTGTTTATTCGTGTTTGTTCTGTTCGTGATTCCAGATCTGAGATAACCATTCAGTTTCGCATTCAGTGAAATGGCACTTCTTCTTTGCAGGTGTTTTATTGCCATGTTTGGCAAGTTCTGTCATAAGCCACAGGCGTATAAATAGATAGATAAATAGATATACACACATGCAGCTGTGTAAATTGGACAACAAAAAGAAACATTTGCTTCCCTTTGTAAAACTTCGCAGAGCATTTTGCTTCCTGCCTTTAGCCTTAAAGATAAAGATACGCAAAAAAATGGAGCAGGATGTTCGGTTAAAATTAATAATTTCTCAAACCCTCATGAGTCCCACGAGGATGTGTTCAGGAACATCAGTCTGACATTTATTGCTGTGGTAAAATGTCTTTTTACAGCTGTTTGATAAGCTGTGACTTGGCAGCGACATTTCATCAAGCACGAATAGTGTTTTCACATGCACACTTTAACTGCTCACTGCACGTCAAATGTTCCCATCGATTACCTTTTTTAACCCTCGAAAAATTATTCACTAATGTTTCTTCTTTTTCCCATTGTGACAAAAATCCGTTCTGTGTTTTTGGGGCAGGTTTGTGCTGCTGTCTTCAGTTACACAAGCTTATCAGGTGGGTGGTGGAGTGGAATTCATGTGTGTGCTCATTTCTTTACATTTCGCTAGCTCTTTAAAGCTCGAACCATGAAATTCTGATTTTTTTTAATGGAGCGTTTAGTGAGGACTAGACTGTAAACGAGTGAAGAAGTAACCAAGTTTTAAGTAGCTTGATGAGGCTTGATAAGAGGCTTTCAGAATTGGAAACTTGATTCTGGAAGGTCTTCTGTCTTAAACAATTGGTTAGATTAGCGCCGTTGCAGAGGCATTGTATCAAGGTACCAAAATGTCAGAAAAAACACCACCCACGACAAAGAGATCACCCCAGTGTTCCTCAGTGTGATGATTTTGAAGCCCTCAGGAGAGCATTTCAGCGTTGTATCAAAGAAAAACAACACCTGAGAAAAGGTTAAATAAACAATGCAAGAGGAGAAAACTCAAGTGGAGGAGAATCACAGAGAAATGCAGTGCAAAGTCCAAAACATGGAGACAATAAACCAAGAGACGCAGTGCAAGCTCCAAGATATGGAGAAAAAATGAGGGCCTGCGAATGATGTTTAGTATAGCGCTCCAGAGAAATACAAAACTGCTAAAAGAGAAAAAAGAGCAGAAAACTAATTACAAAGACCTGCAGTTCAAGCTTCAAGAAAAACACAAAGAGATACAGTGCAAGCTTCAGAACATGAAGAAACAAAAGGAAGGGCTTCAAGTGATGTTTAATGAAGCGTTTTGAAGAAATGCACAACTGCTGAAAGACAAGGTACAATTGGAAGAAACACAAAGAGAAATGCAACATGTTCTCCAAGACTTCATGAAGAAAAATACAGAATTACCATTATTTACAAAGCAAAGGACAAAAACAATAAAATTGAGGATAAGAAACAAGAACAGGGGAAAAGATGCACAGAAATTTAGAGTAAAATCCAAGCAATGATGAGCAAAAATACCAATTTGAAAGGACTATATAACAAAGCACAGTACATAAACACTGAAATGCAAGAGAAGAAGTGACGACAAGAGAAAAAACATAAACTATCCAGTCTACACTTCAAGAACTGCAGAGGAGACATCAGTTGCTGGGCATCCAAGACAAGGTACAACAAACAAACCACAACATGCATGAGGAAAAGAAAGTTCAAGAAGAAAAATATAAAGAGCTGCAAGAGAAACAGTGAGAACTCCAAGAAAAGCATGAAAAAAATCACGAAAAATTAAAGGGCTGGAGAAAATTTGAGTTACAACACAAAGAACTTATTATTGAAATGACAAATCTCATAGCACAGAACAAATGTCTACAGGAAAAGTGCCTGAAAAAGAAGAAGCACTTCAGGTTTTCCAGAAGAAGGACTCTTCCTCCAACAGGAGCAAACTTTACAATAAATTGTGCAAATAAATTCACTGTGCTTCAGGATTTATTCAATGCTAATCAGGTTTAGAAACATTACTGATGGTACTGAATGTAATATATGCAGAATGATTGAGATTGTGGAATTAATTCATAATTATTCTGTATCATGTGGGTCTGTGAAACACGTATCATGTGCATAAGAAAACCCCAAACACACAAAGAGGAAGGATCACCTTCAGAAAGCCTGGAGAACTATTGCTTATTGCGGTTCAAGACTTTTGCACAGCACTGTACACAGCAGTGTGAATATAATTCAAGGTTAACATTCACTGATGTTACTGGTGCGTATTTAGAATTAAAAACCTGCTTAGATACTGGTCTCCAGTTACTAGTCTGTTTGCAATCAATTGCAAAGAATATTATATTTCTTCAGTGAAACTGAAGAAAGCAAACAGTTTACTGCGGTGCACAAATAATAGTTTTCCTGTGTTTCTTTCCATGTCCGTGTCCTCTTCTCTTCGACTGCTTTTGCATGAAACAGATTGTTCTCATTCTGTACTTTTGTGTTTTATTTTTAAGCTAATTCCATCTGACCCGCTGCCCTCTTTCTTGCCATAAAAACTGCTCACGCCTCTGCATGCTTGCATGTACCCAACCTTAATTTGACTTTGTGGCCACGCATGTGCAACGTGCACATCCATCTAACACAGGGATGAATGCAGAGACAGAGATGACGGAGGCGAGGTTTGCAGTCTGACGCGACCTGACATATGGAGATACAATGCTACAGGGAGAATCAGCCTTAAGGCCATGTTGCATGATGAGTTAGGTGAGGAGGATCAGGCAAATATGTTCAAGCCTAAGACTTTATTGCATGATAAAGGGTGTGTATGGAGATGATGACAGAGAAACAGGGGCTGACATGTAGGTATCTGAGCAGTTCCTCACTGTTGTCAATTACAATGGTAGCTGTAGGCCAGTTTGGCGCGCCAACTGTCTGAACATGTTTTGTAAATTTGCTTGAATATTTATCAAAACTGGGTATATTTATTTTTGTATCTTGGTATCATATTTCCTGCTTTAATCTTTTTTACCTGGAAATCAAATGAAGTACTTCTTGAATAAAAGTACAAAGTGCCTTAAGTGTAATATTGAGTAAACGTTATGTCAGTTAATTCAGGAATAATTGTGTTAGTCTTGATAAAAATTCATCTTGCTTTGCTTAAAAAAGTGCCAAAGTGTTAAAAAAAAATCCAAACAAGTTATATTCATTCATAAATAATGTTATTATTACTAAAGCTGCCAATTTTGTTATTAAGTAAGTACTATAAGAAAGTGCAATAGAGAATATTTTTCAGTTTTATGAATTTAAATCCCGATGCATAAATATAACAGCTGATTTTAACTGCTGTGTGGTTTGCATGTTCTAAACAAGTTGTTAAACACTGCATGGGTGTGCCACAGATTTGTGCTCTACTTGAACGAATGTCGCTGGTTAGAAAAAACAATGAGCACAAGGGAGTGATTACTCTGTTTCGTGTGTGGCAGACAGTCAGCCGAGGTCAAGACTGAGGTCCAGATGGGACGTCTGAGTCGACCCTCCTTTCACTGTCCGCTTGATGCTGACTAAAACGGCCACAGTCGCTGTTTTGTGGGAGTTTATGGGCGTCTCTGTGCATCCTGAATCCTTTTAGTCTCAACTTGTATCTTCACGTCTCCAGAGCATGTTGGACCCTTGATTCACTCTTGATATTTAAGAGCATAAAAAAAAAATCTTTGTGTAAAAGCCATCGCCATGACAACTCCCCAACCTTTGATGCACACCTCAATCAGACATCCACACCTGTTTTGCTTCTGTGGCACTATCTGGTTGCTTTGGAAACACACATATCTGAGGACAGTCCACAGCTGTGGAATTTTATTTGATCCTGCTGTGCATTCTGACCAGCCAAGGGCAGCTTGTTCTCTCATTTGCAAACAAAGTGACTTACAGACTTTTAGGATACTTTTATAACCTTCCTTTCATCCAAAAATAACGCTAATTTATAATACACTGTGCATGCAAACTCTGCTCCTTATGTGGATTAACTTTTATTAATCTGATTTACGACTCACGCTACTGGCTATGTATCATCTGTCAGCATTTGTCAGTGCATCACAGAGAGGTTCACAAACCTCCGCCTATATCTCTGGATGAGTCGTTTGGAAGAGGTGTTGGGAAGAGTCCTGCTGCTTTCTGATTGGCAGGAGACACCGAGCTCGTCCTTTCATCAGAGGACGAACACATGGCTCATCCAACGCAGACGCAGGCCCGGTTAAAAGGATGGATTAGTTGGAAGAGAGGGTTAGATGAAAGATGGGATAGGACGCATGGAGCACGAGAGGAAAGATGAAAGAGTGGTTGGTGAAATGAGTGAAGGTCAAGAGAGAAAGAGCAAAGGATTGATGTGATTGATGTGAAACAGCTTGTTTTCATAAGGATGATGCACGCTGGCTGCCCTGTGTATGTGTGTGCCTGCATGTGTGTGCATTAAAGCCAGTGTGTGTGCATTATGTCATATGTCTGTGTGGTTATTGGCAGTAGTATAGCGACTGCTCTCAGGATGCCCCGTTTCCCACGAGTTCTTTTTGTCCGTGACACAGAAACAGATTTTTTTCTGTCTTTTTTTTTCCACCCTCACCACACTCTGCTGTTTATCACATGCTAGATAAAAATCAGCCACAGCCCTTTGAGAAAGAAGACTTTTTTTTTCTGTACTCTTCCCTTTTCAAATTCAAAAGAAATCTCACTCTTTTGTAAGCACGCACCACAAAAATAAATGCATTTCCCTAACGTTGCAAGTGTCTGCTTTCCTGTGACCGGTTGCCAAGAACAACACCACTCTGAGTCAGCATTTCAGTTTTGGTGTTGCGATTCACCACATCCTCCACTGACTGCCACCTGTCCTGCTTCAGGCCCGATCGGCAGCAAACCGTGCGCAGTTTTGGTCACTCGAATATTTTCCTGGTCTGCTTCACTTTTACGAGGCATTCCTGAACTGTGTGACACATCTAATTACACAGGGGAAAGAAATGTGGCCACGAAAGACGGGCGAAGATTAATGTGATTCCTTTTACCATCAGTCATCCAGCTGAAGCCTGCAAACAAGTGACGGCTCTGATCTGAATGCTACGTGCCGTCAGGCTGTGATTGCCACATCTGCTGTGGTTACCTTGATTAAATCTTGCACAACCAGGAAGCTTTTTCACCTTGTTTTAAGTTCGTGCAGGGTTTACCGATAGTGACATAACTCGGTCCACTCAGTGGGAAAGACAATTAAGGGATTTTATTGTTTTTATTCTGAACCCATCTCTCCTCCCCTGGAGGAACTTTCCTGGAATCCTCATGTTGTGATTGTAACCTGCTTCTGACACATCTACTGATAATATGTAATAATAGATTCTTCTAGAGTCTGACTTTGTTTCCATGTGCACACTGTGTGCACCACATGCCTGTAGCCACAAATGTGCCCAAAGTCCTCCAGCGCTCTCACGGAGCACTGTGCACTTGACTGCACTTGCAAAGTCACAAAGAAAACACCACCGACCACCGTTTTACTTTGTCTTACTCTCTCTCTCTCGCTCTCTCAGTCATCCTTCTCTCCCTTAAAGGCCCTTTTCACCTCAGAGGAAAAAGAGTCAGGAACAGGAGACCGGGAGATAAAGAATAGAAAGAACGGAAACAGCAGTTGAGAGTAAGATATTGTGATATAGATATCATGAAGATATCATGTCATCTCTGACCTTGAAAACACAAAGGGAGGGAGAGAGAGAGGGACAAGGCATAGTGGTTTGTAAAGTATGAATTGTATTATGCTGTAGCTGAATAGAAAGAATGCAGGAGGTCTGTTCCAAATCATCGGTAGATGCCCGGGAGGAAAAGAAGGTTAAGAAAAAAAAGAGCAAGAGAGAGAGCGAATGGGATGGAGATGTGTGTGTGATAGAAGGTACAAAGAGCGGGAGGCTGATTACTGGAGCCAGACAGCTGCGAGTGTTACTCTCATTATGTGCCTGTATTTGTGCTTCTGTCTGTGACTAACATTCGCATACTTTCACTGGCTGCTATCACATTCACACCTTACGTGTCACCCTGAACTCATCTCTCCGGCATGGATTTAATGTGGTTGTCTGGCATTAGCTGCCGTTACTGTGTTGCCTTTTCTTTTTTTTTTTTAATATAGTTTTAGACGTACATCTCAGGGGGAAAGCTGCCATTTTTGCAGGGTCAGAGCTGTTAGTCCCCAAGCATTGGCTTGACAAATAATCAGAAAGGTCAGGCTAAAGCCACACTTTTAAAACTTTGCTGAAATTACAGTTGGTTTAGGCCTGCGCATTCTGATTCAGGTGTTTGTACGAAGCATTTAGACATATTTCATGTTGCTTTTAGAGCTTGTACTGTTACTAAAAAGCAATCAAATCACTCATGAAATGCAGATTACAGAACTTATAGAGTGAGGAGCTGCTCCGGCTGGGAATCCACTTTTGTTGAAATGTACAAATAATTCCAAAGTGTTTGTCAGGGGAAAAAAAACAAAATCTGTCTCACTGGAAGTGAAAACAGGCCGTCTCCCTCTGAGCTCAGACGTGCAGGCCTTCTCAGTCCATATCCTCGTTGCGTGTGTTTGCAAGGTCACACGGCTAGACGGCCGAAAACATACTGGCACGCACACATACACCCAAACACATTAACTGATCATGCCGCCAGAGAGGGGATTAGACTGAGAAGCCGGCAGGGTTAGGGGGGTTAGGGTAAAGTATGTGTGTGTCTGTGTATGTGTATGCACAGAAGGTAGGAGTATCACACACTGTCATGGCACGCACTATTAGAATTAAAGCCGATTTACTTTCTCGAGAAGAGGCAGCAGCTGCCCATAGAACAAGAGGTGATCTAAAAAACACCATCTAATTTTTTTTTTACAATAGAATCACAACAAAGCAACTCAATTTAGTTGCAAACTGACAGACAGCAGCACTTTTTTGTGCTCGAAGAGTTACAGTATGCTTGAACTTTTGCTGATCCCAGAGGGAAGATTCATTGTTAAGCTTGGCTTCTTCCACATGGAGATTCACGTCAAGGAGTGCACAGAATAGCAGCTGTATTGATTTGGCATCTTGCTCAAGTACTCTAAAGTGACACTCGAGATTGTAAAAAACATACCCAGGGAATATGGATTTCCTTCTGGCTGAATGTGAACTGTGGGTATGGGAGTTAATGCTTGCTATATTAGATCTATGCTCATAAATAGGTCATAAATGTATTTACTCAACAAATGGTGGAAATGATCACCTGTGCCATGTGCTTTTTGTCTCCAGAGAGCAGAAGAGACGGAGTGAGGAGCAGCTGTCCCAGCTAGAAGACTCTGAAAAGGAACACAGAGTAAAGCTCCTCAGGTTTGCTCCTCTTTCTGTTTCTCCAATAAATCGCCGATAAATTCTCTGTCACTCCAACTTTCCCACAACCACAACTCTCATCCCACTCATTCTTCTCCAATTATTCTCTTCCTGTGCTCCATCTCCTTCCTCCCAAAGAGAGGTGGCTGTATAACTGTTGGCTCTTGGATCATTTGTGGAGATCTTAGGCTCCATAAAGTGCCGGCGACACAGCCAAAGCTCGTGTGAGGCTGGCATGACAGATGGAAGCACTTCTTAGCTGCCGTGGAATCACGTTTCACACACACACACGCATCCGTAGACATACTGTACTGTAGCTATGCCGAGGTAAAACAGTAGTCCGTCACACTAACACACATGTGTGTCACACTCACACAACCCACATGTGTATACCCACAAGGCCTCTCATCTTTCCATGCAGGCGATAAATGTAGGGTGTGTATTTTTTCACATGGTATTTGCTGGTATTCCCGTTCTAAGATGCTGGCAGCCTGATGCGTTCAATTACACCGTCGATTTATTTCCCCTCCCACACTGAAGCCTCTGATCTAACCCTCTGGCTCCTATACGGCTCAACATAAAGCGGCGCTCCGCTGGGGGAGGTGGAAGCTATTTTAGAAGGATGAGAGATTGAAGAAACATACCCCCATACCTGAAAATGTAACAGGAGACAGCAATTTACTAAACTGCCCCAAAAATGGAGACCATAGGTACCAAAAGACAATGTTTATCTGGTCAAAACACTTTGGCTTCTGCAGGGAAACCAATGAGTGCCTGCTTTCTAACGCTGCAGGTACTGATTTCGAAATTGAACTTCAATCTGTGAATCTGTCCAGTTACGCTTGCTTCAGGTGGTTTGAAATAGGTTTATTTGAATGTCCCTGCAATTTCCTTTAATATATTCCTTTAAAGCAGATAAAAGCGAGAACAGACAAGAGAATCCATATCTTTCCGTGCTTGACACCACTTTAGAGCTCTGTTTCTCTTTGTCAGCCCATCTCATTCTCTGTTTTCTCAAAAACACTTGATCCTGCTTGTCTGCCTCCTAATAAAGCATCGAGATCTATGACCAACGTAGATAGTGCACCTGCCCGTTCATTATTTTTCTCCTGTGTTTTTTCATGAATGAACAGTCAAGTAAATTTGGTACTCTGGACCAGAGATGCATACGGTAATCTGATTACTTTTTTCAAGTAACCAGTAAAGCAATGGATTACTATTGCAAAAAAGTAATTGGATTACTGTTACTCTCCCATAAGCACGATGCGTTACTGCGTTGCTAAACCATGATTTTGTTTGTGAGAGTGTCTCATGACAATGACGTACGAGCGTGCGACGCCCGTGGCAGCAACAGACGTATGTAGAACAACAATGGATAATCTGGAGTGTGGGGGAGAGAACGGCCATGCAGTGCTTAAAGCTTGAAAGTACTGACATTACTTTGAGTTTGATTCTGTGAAAGGTGACAAAAACATTAGTGTCTGCTTTTTAACTGTCTGCGGGAAGAAAACTTCTTTATACAGCGAAAGATTTAACTTCAAATCTGAGCGAGCACCGAGCACGCTGCTACGAGAATGTGAAATTCACAGAGAGACACTTGGATCTCCCCACTGACATGACCGCTCCTGCTAAACAGGTGAAGATAGATTTAACAGCGACAGGACTTAGTGCTGTTGAATCTTTGATTTTATTTATTTTTTTGCTGTGTTTTACTTGCATCTATTTGAAAGACCGAGTGTAAACACAAAAAAGTATTTTATTTTATATGCTGGAGAATGCAGAAAATAGGTTTAAATGGTAAACAAATTTCCTCCAGTCAGAGAATGTTGCATATAATTGCATTTTTGCTTGATACAATGTGCATAAAGTTAAAAGATTAAAACTAATAAAGGAGGTAACATCATTTTCTAATTGGTGCATGGAAATGTTCTTACCCTGCACAAAGGACAAGGAAGATGTGATCTGTCAGCCCCAAATAGAAACTCCTGAAAAAAAAAACCCTGACTCTCCAGCACCCATAGCACAGTGCCAAGAAATTAGACTCTGAGTGATGACATCTGGCAATGATTGAAGTCCTTTTTAATGGAAGATAATAACATTTAAGATATGATAAGAGGTAATGGAATATGTACGTTTGCAGTTATGTGGGCGTTGCACCAGTCTATTGAGTTTAAAACAGAGCTGAGTGTAAACATGAAGCTCGTCGATCTACGTCCCCACCTTCACCCATGATCACAAGCCAAAAGACTGGGATCGTGGATACAAGTGGCACAAATGAGCTTCCTCCATAGCGTGGCTATGCTTTCCCTCAGCTGTAGTATTTATTTTCTTTACATGCCTGCTTTTGTAGTCATGAACACAGTGTTTTAGACAGCTGTGTATAATGTCCAAAAGGCAATAATAATAATCAGATTGATTATTGTTGTTATTAGTAGCAGTAGTAGGCTTAGACTTGTGTTTAAATTCCAGCTGCTGGTATTTGTTCGTACGCACGGTCAGGTAACTTATAGATTTGTTCCTAAAGTACGAACAAATTCATAGCCAAAAATATTGATAAATTATAGATTTGTGTATACACGCTGTTAGTAAATGAGGCCCAATGAACTTTAAAAGTCCCAGTTTTTTCTCACCTGCTGGATTCCTGACTTTTGGAAGTCTGATAAGGTTGGAGAATGAACGGCTTCTCTCTTATCTAACAGACTGTCCTTGGTGCTTACACAGACCGGTTGACCTGTCAGTACAGAGTTGAAAAGCAAACCTTGCCATGTGTGCACGCTCATCTTATGTGTCTTTTTCATAGGTTACAAGTGGAGCTGGAGGAGAAACATGAGAGGTGGTTGTCATGCCAACTGAGATGTGATGCCATGCAGAAGCAGCTGTTGTCTTGCAGTCAGAGAGAGGAGCAGATGAACCAGAAGTACTTTGCAGCTGCAGAGGAAGTGACACAACTAAGGAGAGCTCTGGAGAATACAGAGCAGGAAACAAGAGAGCTGAAGAAAGAAAGGTGATGACTGTGACTTCTGTTCTATTCTATTGTATTCTGTTCTATTCTGTAGTTCATCATTTTGCAGCATAGGTGCTAACTTTGATCTATAAAAGTGCTGCCAGTGAAACAAACAGCAGTAATTCAATCTTATCAGAGTTTGTAACAGAGACAAAGTGTGGAGAAAAAGCAACCAATTTTAGGAGTTACAGATACACAAAAAATTAAGACAATTGTGGGACAGGGGCGTGCCGTGGGAAGGAGACATGGGGCCTCATAGCTCGGGTGGTATACTGTAGCATTTTTCATCTTCACACCTATAAACTTTCATGACTCACCCAGACACAGATTCACAAGGTGAAAATGATATCACCCTCTCTGTGGCTGCTGGTGAAATGTCGTGAAACAAAAGCCCTTTATTTTTTTCTTGCTGCAGACAACTTAACCACCTCCACCGACCTCCAGCGACCCATGAAAGGAGTTCTCTGGTCTTTCTCACCCTTTTCACATTACAAACTTTTGCTACACATCTGCAGCATCTGTCTTATCACCACTCCTTCTGTGCTTCCACTTAGAGTGCTACCTGAGTCCAGCTTTATTCCCTGTTGACACCCACCCACAGGCACACATTCCTCTCTACAGTATGTGCTGCACATTATCCCCTTCCAGCACTTTTATTGCCTGATTTGAGCAGAAACACTCGTCGTAGTTCTGTGCTCAGCGTCCTCAGCAAGTATCATTCACCCAAACACACGTGTATCCATCTATCCAACTCATTTACTTTATCTAACATTCACATGGATGCCTCGAAAGCAACTTGAGGTTCACTCTGGCCCAAGGAGAGATTGACCATCTGATTGGTAGATAGCCTGCTTTACCACCTGAGCCACAGGCTCTGCTTGCTAGTTTACTAGTTTACTATGTAATAATCCTTGGTCTGCTTGTAAGGATTCAAATCATCTTTAATATATATCACTTTTCTATTCTTACTGACCACTCAGAGCAGCCTACACTACATGTAGTAGTACAGTAGAGGAACTATAGGTACTTTATTTATGCTTTATGGTATATGCAAAGCCATTTAGTGAGCATATGTGAAAAAGGACTAAAAAACAAGATTGAAAGTAAAAGTGGCAGCTGTGTAATAAAGACAGCCAAATTACTGCTACTACTCAGTTGCAGCAGCAAGGATAATTCACCCCATCATCTCTACGTTAACTCAGAACGGCAGCTCTTTAAATAGCTGCCGATGAAAAGCAGTTGTGAAGTGACAGTGAAAGGGCAATCTTAACAGCTGGCAGGCAAAATTTTCCCCAGGCCAGAGTAAGATTGAGGGGGTGGTGAAATTGCAGGGATGGACAAGAGGGTCAGTACAGAGGGACGGTGAAGAGAGCAGAAGGAGGCAGGAAAAAGGAGAACAAATTATGGAGAAAGTGAGGATAGAAAGTAGGAAAGGAGAGTGAAAGAGAGAGGGAGGTAGGAGGCTAGGAGTGTTTCAGGGAGGAGGGATGGAGACTGTGACTGTGGTTTCGGTGGTTACTTCACACACTGTCTGGCTTTCGCATGCACACAGCATGGGTCACAGGGGCCGCACACAATCTACACACTCACTCATACACTCACACACACACGAAACTTGACAGCGTGCCCTTGATTCAGTCTAACTGACACAAAGTTTAAAACAGAGAGACGGAGCGGAGAGGAAAAGTGGAGGGAGAAGGAGGAAAGAAAAAGTGGCAGAAAGCGGGTTCAGAGTGAAAGATTTAAAAGTCAAGAGAGGTCAGGAGTATCCGTGTGCTTCCTCATCCATAAATGGGTGAGGGCTTGTTTCCAGTGGTTTCAAGCTGCAGAGTTTTCGTGACAAATATGAACTCGAGACCGAACTCTTTCTAGCCCCACAGAGAAGCGGTTTTAACGCCTCTGGCTTTTCTTATATAGGCTAATAAAAGAATAGAGGAGATTTATTTCAACCACACATCTAAGATATCGCCTTCATCTGTGTTTACCCTTCTCTCTCGCTGTCGGTTTTTTTTAAGCTCGCCTCTTGGTGTGCTCTTGATCTTCAAACTGTTTTCTTGGGTGGAAAGTATTATATCATCCTTGTCTGGTTCTTGACTTTTATTATGGCTCTCCCTCATTTTTTTTTATTAACAGTTCATAAATTGCTATTGCTGTAAATTTATGTCAATTTTTTCTTTACAAGGCAGCCCATTTGTGCTTTGAAAGCTCAAAAGCTTTGAAAGTGTGTGTTAGTGTGGGAAGATTCTCGCCTTTGAAATCTTCATCATCTTTCCAGGTGGAGAGTGGTGTCCCTGAGGATGTATTATGTCAGCAGAGATTTGTGTTAGCTGTTGATCCGCTTTGTTTATTCACAAACACGCAAAAAAAAAGGGGAAAAAAAGTGGAAATTGCCTTTGTGATGTGCGGACAGTTTAATTTCTTTGTCTGTGTGTGTGCACACAGATTTTATCAGCAGAAGTAGGCAAATAGAGTGTGCCTTTTGATGAGGCAGCACCCGCTGCACACAGCCGCTCACACACACACATGCACACACACACACACACTCTGCACAAAAGCACATTTGCCTGTCCTTAAAAGCAGCCTGGCGTGTGAGTGAACGAGAGAGTGTTCCCGGATTTTCCCATCATTCCTCCCTGTAATCCCCCGAGACCTCCTTCTGAGGGCTGAACTTGCACGCTCACGCTTCCCAGGGGGTCACACATGCCAACACACACACACACGCACTCACTGCAAATTTAAAAGGTCTGATACACTTCATAGCTGCGGGGGTCTACTTATTTGATAATCAGAGGGGAATTATATCTGACAGTGAAACACATGCACACACTGCTGAAAACACTCACATAAAGACATACACAAATATTGTATGCATCAGCAAGTTTCTCACATATTAAGTCTTCAGCTTCATGAAACTGTCAGATCCTAACTTGGAGGGTTCTTCGTCTTCACCAGCTGAACTGAAAAACATCTGCAGGCTCTGTGCTTTAGAAAACACACATACTCAGAACAGGCAAAAAAAGTCATTTTCTCAATATACTGAGTATGCAATGAAATGTACTTCTCTAAGCAGTTGCATGTAAGCAGCATGGACAAATGACACCAATCCTTGCTTCTCAGTCAGTTATCAGTCAACGAACATTTAAACTGACACCAGGAATATGCTTTGATTAGATTAACGGTATTTAAGCTGTTTGAAATATGACTGCCTTGTCACTGCTGCCCAGAGCGCTGCAGCGACGCTGAAACGACCAACTGATGGATCATTTGCTAGAAATATAACTTAATCTGCACTTGGTTTCCTAATTTATTGGACAAACACACAGTTTTTCTCTCTGTTCAATTATGATGTAACTGAATGCTGACCTTTAGCAGTCCTTTCATTTTTCATGCGGAGGCTTAAAGATAATTGAAGTCTAGGACCAATTTTCATCACAGAACGCTGTGTTTCCTACCTCGAATTAAGACTTTTACAGCAACAACCTTCAGCTGCTCTCTTAATTCAGTTATGTATTTAATAACTGAAAAGCTGCTCTACTGAGGGGAGATCAGGTGACTGACTTGGCCATTGGCATGTCTTTGCCTTGAGAAACTCTTGGGTTGCTTTTGCAGCATGATTTGAGTCATTATTCATTCATACCGTGAAGTCCTGCCCAGTCAGTTTTGCAGCATTTGGCTGAACCTGAGCAGAGAGTACAGCCCTGTACACGTCACACTTCCTTCTGCTCTTTCTATCAGCACTCATATAATCAATAAACACTGGTGACCCGATTCAGGCTCTTTTAGATGTTTGGTAAAGTCTAATCTGACCTTTTTGTTATTGAGTGTAATCAGTGGTTTGCACCTTGTAAATTTCTCTTTCCTGTAAACTCTGACAGTGACATTCCTGCCTCCTCGTGCACCGTTTGACTTTGCTAGAAGTTGTGAAGTTGTTTTTCTTACTCATGGAAATAATTTTGTCATCATCCACTTTAGTCTTCTGGTCTTTTAGGCCTTTTGGTGATGCTGAGCTGCTGAGAGAATTCATTCTTTTTAAAAAATGAACCCAATTGTTGTTTTTTCCTAAAGTTTCTGTCTGACAGGTTTATTTTGTTTTTTCAGCCTACTGATAGCCTCCCTCACTTGCACTGACATCTCTTTGGGTCTCGGTAAAATGCTCTAAAATACTAATTCAACACTTTGAATTATCTAAAGATATTTTATCTGCATCATTCGTCGTGAAATATCAAGGCCATGAAACTGTGTCAGATGTCCAGTTACCTTTGACCCTTTGACAGTGGGGCACTGTGTATAAAAGATGACTGTAATTCCTAAACACTCAGCATTTTTGTAAACCGCACTTCAGCCACACTCCTTATTTTTTGGTTTAATATCCACTGTGGTGGTGTACAGAGGCAAAACAGCAAAACTCTGTTTTTGTCCAGCAAATAATGGACCTGACTGTAATTAGCTCTCACCATGTTTCGACAACAAAGGCTTTCTACTGATCGAAGATTTATATGATTACATTTATGTAATTATTGACCCAAACCAAGAGGCTGTTGAGCTCTGGGTTCTTCTTAGGAATTAAAGTGCTTCAGTGGGTGTTGTATGTGGATTACAAATATCATATATCTTATTCTTAACATTTGTGACTTTACACAGTTCCGTTCAATAAGGAGAAATCATTAGAAGGAACTGAACATGATTTATTGATATACAGAATTCAGTTGTGCTGTTTGGCGATTACACTCCGATGGCCCATCACAGCAGAATGAAATCTCCTACACACACACACCCGAGAGTCTGCATCTATTTTTATGCTTCATTGTGTGTGTGTGTGTGTGTGTGTGTGTGTGGTGAGTAGGCTGATGCGATTAGCCAGACCCAGTGGAGTGAATAATATTGTGTCTGGCCCGAGCAGGAAGAGATGGAATATAGCTGTTGCTCTTATGTACAGAGTCGTCTGTGTGCGTGCTTCTACACACAGCCATCGTACAAGACTTTTCTTTCTTACATGCATGAGACACTTTGTTAATCTCTGTTACGCATGCATGAGTTCTCATGCCACTTTGAGTGTGTGTGAATGTGCGACAGCATGCTTGATGTTATTGATATGATTTATGTTTTTTGATGTGTTTCGAATTTTCGCGCATTTTTGATCGTTCTGTGTTATTTTTGAGTTCTCTTGTATCCTATGGTTCCTAGGTTATTCTGGTCAGCATGGTTTATTAGATTTCCCCTCGTGTCTCCCTCCGTGTATCTGTGAGTTCTTGTGCCTCGTTTCCCCTCGTGTTTTATTCCATATTTCCCCAGCCCGTCATGTCTGTGCTCTCCCTCCTGCTCCTCCGTGTTCTCTCTCTCCCCCTCCAGCCTGTGTCTCAGTGTACTTCCTGTTTTACTTTGATAGTCTCCCGTCAGTGTAGGTCGTGTTGTGTTTGGTCCTGCCCCGTCTAGTTATGATTATTCGTGTCAGCTGCGTTCCTTGTGTGCTCCCACGTCCCTCGTTATCTTTCTGTGTATTTATGTCCGCATCTCCCTCAGTCCCTTGTCGCGTCTCCTTGTGTGCCTCCCTGTGTGATTAGTTATGTATTTTCCCTGTTAAATTTGTACCGTTTTGCCCTTTTTCCCAGCAATAAAGCTGTGTTTTTGAGTTCACGTCCTGCTCCTGTGAGTTTTGCATTTGGGTCCTCACCTTCCTGCACACAGCCACTTAATGACAATTCAATATTCATATGTGTCTACAAGATCACTGCTCTTTGTTTGGTATTAGTTTCTAAGCCTTAATGTTGCTCCGGGTTCCCTCAGTGAGCCTTTTCTACAAATTACTCTGTATAAACATTTGCAAGAAAAAAAAAGAAGGGAAAAAAAGCTCAGCTTGTTTCACTGTGGCCTTGAATTTATGCTCCTTCACATCTTATCAGGCAGACCAGCTGCTGAAGTGACATATAATATTTGGACACAAGATCAACAAATCAATGAGGTTTACCCTTTCTAGCTCTCTCCGCTTTATCTCCCACACTGTCTTTCTTTCTTAGACTTCACACAGACAATTTTTGAGCTTTTATGTCTTTAGCATGTCTGTGGTATGTGGGCTGTTGATGGTTTATGTGTGTATTTTGTTTTTTCATTTACGCAGTGGGCAGGGGGAGTCTTTGTTAAAGTCAAAAGCAGCCAGGGACTGTGAGTGCATTATTTGGTCTCAGACAGTTGGTCAAATTTTTGTCACTACAGTCTGGTTTTACAAACAGATGGCTGCTATTTCTGCTGTATCGAGTAAGGAAGGGAGTTATCTTGTCCTAGGGCTTCAGATGTTGCAGTTGAACTGATGATATGTTGTCTCCCCCACAGTGGATGCTTGTTTAATGTGCCCTATTTACATAAAAGGGAGAAAAATTGTATCACATGTGCAGTAGATTGTTTTTATTGCAAGGCAGGATATTTTTAATGAGTGAACTGTGCGTGTTTGCAGGGATGTTATGCTAGAATCTCATGGCAGAGCCCTTAATATGATGAAGGAAGACTTCACTCAGCAACTGGCCACAAAGGTAAGTCTTTATCAGTATGAACAATAATCCTTTAAATACTGATAAACACCAATAAAGAATATGTTCAGCAGGTATGCACTAAACCAGTTTGTGTATCCAGTTTTTTGGGGGGTTTTTTAAGCAGACTTTTATTTATTCCACCATTTATTTTCCAAAAAATGCCCCATTTGTCTCCTTTCAAATGCTTGCACTGCACAGCGCCCTGAGCAGCCTGGCATCTTAAGATCATTTTGACGTGGTCAAGCATTTACATGAACACGGTGCAGCTGAATTATGTGGAAGAAAGATTAATACCAGTCCTGTAAAATAAACACCATTCTAGACGCATTGTCAGCAGCGGATGACTAGCGGTGTAATTTGTTCAATGCATTGTTTTAATTTTGTATGATGAAATGAGTGCATCAGTTTACCGACATCAGACATTCAGTTCCCGAGTGCTGAAGTAAACAGACGTTTAGGAGAGCGTCCAAGCTGTTGTCACAGTTCAGAGGAGTCTAATAGGGAGAATCCTGACTCACACAATGTGGACAACATTACAAGACACCAGGACCACCAGTCTGTTTAACACCAGATAAATTGAACACACAAACACGCACACAAAACCAATCTGCCTTTTATTAGTCAAACAGTGCACTGTCTGCCTGTCTGGCGGCAAAAGTCACTGAGGTTTTGCTGTGTGTCACAACAAAGAGGGCATTTCACCAGAAAAAAGAAGGAAATTAAGCTGCTTTCTGTCTCGTTTCTTTCTTTTTTGCTTATGCTGATTAATGTTTATATGAGAAAATATGGATGCACAGTTAATAGCACTGCAACTTTGCTCAAGAGCCATAACAAGCAAAATATTTGTGGAGAAGAATTCAAAGAAGCATGTTTGACTTGACGTATACACATCACTACCTCAGGTCTTCTACACCCTTAAAACACATTTAACCCCAGAAATCGCATCACAGAAATCTTAGTCTTGAAGAAATCTGCTTGCAGCAATCAGAGAGAAACAGTATAACAGAGCTGACTAAACAGGTTGCCTTACTCTAAAGTTATATTAAAAGCGATTTATAATGCTGCTGAAGTGTTCTCTCTGTTCAGTCCATAAAGACTCCGCCCTCCCGTCAGCCATTTCTCTCGTTAGAGCCATCTGTCTGTCTGTCAGAGGCACATCTGTTAAGGAGCTGTACGGAGAGTGCACGGACAATCTGTTTTCACTAGGCTGACTAACAGCAGAAAATTACTAGACAAAAATAGTTTTCACGTAGGCTCGGCAGGAAGAAATCAGCGTTGTTGTTATGTATTGATTAACCGATCTTACAGCAAAGGCCTGCGGTGAAACCAAAAAGCTTGTAAAGTTGCAGGTTGCCTTTGGAGAGCCTTGTTCAGTCATTACAGAGCATGTTGAAAAGGTGTTTATTCAGAAAACCTCTCAAGATAGACAATTGGCAATTGACTGGCAAGCAGTTTCAAGGCAAGGTGAGGCCTGTTCCCTGGTTATTTTATGAAAAATAAAGCAGGTATAATATCTATACTTGACTCAAAGTGTTACATTTTTTTAATAGCTTTTCAGCTAACCCTGTCAGAGAGAGAAAAAGCTTTAGAAGGGACTAAATCAACAATCTGGTTCATTCTTAAAATGAATTAATGTACTGAGCAGCTCAGCAACATCAAGAAGGTCAGAAAGACCACAGAAGATGACTAAAGTGCATGATGATGAATATTTCCGTTATTAAGAAAAACAGCTGCAAACCAAATCAAGAACACACCTAAAAGAGGTAGTAGTGTCATTGCCACCGTCTGCAATCAAGAGACACCCTGTGAATGAAAATACAGCGAGTTTACAGCAAGGTGCAAACCACTGGTTAGACTTAAGAGCAAGAGGGCCAGATTAGACTTTACTAGAAAACATCTGAAAGAGGCTGCACAGCTCTTCTTTGTACCGATGAAACCAAGATGAGGTCAAACAGCAAAGAATGGAGAAGGAGAAAAACATCGTATCATCTGTCAAACATGATGGAGACATGTTATGTGCCCCTGCCAGTGGAACTGGGTCACTAGTGTTTATTGATAATGCGAGTGCTAATAGGATAATTTCTGAAGTATACAGGGCCATACTCTCCACTCAGATTCAGCCAAATGCTGCAAAACTGACAGACAGTGCTTCACAGTACAAGTAATATGATGACTCAAAGCATACTGCGAAAACAACCCACGAGTTTCTCAACATAAGGAAATGGTTTCTGATCTTAACCCATCAAGCGTGGCTTTTACGTTACTCGGCGTGGCTGCAGTACAGTCCTGACATCAGGACATCAGGACACAGTCATTGACTGGCCAAAGATTAACCTTCCAAGTATTAAAAACAATCCCTATATTTAAAACTATATTACTTTGTCTAATTAATTTTGAACCCTTGAACATGGGGCGCTGTGTATAAAAATGATAAAATAATAATAATAAAAATTAATAAATTAATACAGTCTTAATGCAAATTCCCAAACCCCTAGAATTAAAGCCTCCACTTCAATCATATATAGATTATTTAACTTTAATCTATTGTGGTGTACAAACCACCAGCTGTATCTAGGCTGTCAATTTAAAATTAATCATTTAAAATAATTACAGAATTGCTTTAGGCATTGTACTCCTAATCCTGAACAAGTACCGGGCACAAATATAACACTGGAACACACACACCACAAATACACATAGATGTGAAGACATTGACACATACTTTATTTGGACTAAAATACTTACAAACACACACAAACACACACATCCATATGGGTTATTGTTCATTCTGGGCTTCCTGATTTCACATGAATTTATACCCATGAAAAGGAAGCGGGCACTCTGGTGCGCTTTTTAAATACACACGACAGCTGTATACATACACACACACATACACTCGCTCACAAAAGGATATACACATACAAACCATCCATGCTCTTCACACGTACATTCAGCCAGCAAAGAGGAAGTGGTGTTTTCTCATTTCATCCAACACACGCAATCTTAGTCTCTCATACAGTTCAACAAACCAAAACCATAATATGCATGCACGCACAAGGTCAAATACACACATTTTCACACGCCAATCTGCCCTTTTGTTTTCTCTCTGACACCCACAGCCACTATTTTTCTTGCACTTGAAGGCAAAAATGCACACAGACACATGCACCAGATAAACACATACAAAATCACAATGGTCCCAGTCCCTGGCGCTGGTGCACACTTTGTCTGATCTCTTTGCTGGTGGAAAGAAAACAAGGTGGCCTTGGCCAAGCCGGGCTAAAAATATGTCGCATGCAACTTTGGCCCCCGCTCTGAAAGCTGGTGTTTTATGTCCCAACAGTTCTTTTGTGGACTGCAACAGCATTGTGACAAGGCCAGTCACACTGCTATCATTGTAACACACTCTAACAAAGCGTTCCTCTCACATAGTGTGAAAGGAGTTAGGACATTGTTTCTGTTTTGAGCTTGCATCACCACTGAGCTGCAACACAGCATGGAACAATACAGTGTTTGTCAAAGTGTTTTATAAGATATTAGAAATTTAGTAGTAAAGAGGCAAATAAGAATCAAGGGAAACCACAGAGGAATTAAACACAACTTTGTGTGGGGTTTGCTGGCAAGACATCTTGATGTTGTATAAATATTTTTTACCCAGCTGTTTGATAACACCACTTTTATTATTTTCTGTGTCTCGAGCTTTTTCTTTCTTTTTTTTTTGCACTGACAAAGCTGACAAAGCCTTGTGTGACGTTCCTCCTTCCTGTTTATATGATGAAGAACGCCACACTTGGTCTGAATCAGAGATCGGCCTGAGGATGTTCTTTGTCTCAATGACAAAGTCTCTTTCTGTTTTAATTAGCTTTGCTGTTGTGCAAGTGCAGTGCTGTTGTCATTATAGTATGCAAGAATAAACATATGTAGGCTGGTCTTGTGTAAATGTATTTTTTTTGTGTGGCTTTAATTCTGTAGCTGACTGCTGCCCTAGAAGAGCAAAGATCCCAGAGTTCATTGCACCTGAGGGAGCAGATGGAGAAGCTTCGCCGGGAGATGGACCTAGAGCTGACAGTGGACAGGGAGAAGAGCCAGTTCATGCTTCTACAGTGTCAGCGAGACAGGTCCCAGCTTCAGCAGAAGGTGCATATGTGTTAGGTGAACACGAGTGTTGTACACATCAAATTCCATTACATAAATAGAAGCAAAATGCATGCAGTTCTTAAAGCCTTTGTTCACAATATCAAGCTTTTGTGGTTGTCCTTTTCAATTTTGCCCCCCTTTATATCTCATCTTTCATTCACTGTATTATGAGAAAGAAATCTGAACAGATGGCAAGCAGACAGATTATTCTGAAATTGCAGATAAGAGGACAGAGCATGTGCTTCGCCGAGTACATCCATCGTTCTTGTGTTCTCTTTTGTAATTTGCCATCTGTCAACTTTTTCCTTTCTCTTTTACCATTTTACTTCCCTGTGTGTCTGTCTTTGTTTGTTTTCTCTCTGCGACTTTGTGGCCTCTAGAAATGTAAGACCAGGATCTGCTTGCACCAGCTTTTTGTAAAACTTTCAGTTTATGGGTAAATTTCTTCCTGAGTTCTTTGTGAGTAATAACTCTTTTCAAAGTAGGGAATTTAGTACTCACTATGCATCAAATTCAAGTTTTCACAGGACTTGGTAGCTTGTAGAACAAATTTTAGCAATAATAACTTGAAGTAATCTGTATGACTTCATCAGTCTCTCACGTCATTGTGGAGGAATTTTGGTCCAGTCTTCTTTTCAGTTCTTTGAGGTTTGCTGGCATTTGTTTATGCACAGCTCTCTTAAGGTCCCTCACCAGCATTTCAGTCAGGCTGAGGCCTGGACTTTGACTGGGCCATTGCAACACCTTGATTATTTTCTTTTTCAGTCATCCTGTTGTAGAGTTGCTGCTGTCCATGGGATCTTTGTCCTGTTTATGACCCAGCTTCAGCCAAACTTTAGCTCAGACAGACGGCCTCACATTTGACTCTAGAATACTTTGGTATACAGAGGAGTTTGTGATTGACTAAGACAGGGGACCAGTTCCTGTGGTCGTCACGTCTCCACTACTCTTCTTGATAGTTGATATGAGGTGTTTGTGCTGATATGTTCGCTCTGTGTTTGTTTTTCTCCAAACAAGGTGCTGTGCATTATGCCCAAACATCTCCACTTTGGTCTCATATGTCCAAAGGACATTGTTGACATTCAAGTCTCGAGATTTGTTTGGATGAACTTTGTAAAAGTAAGCAGTGGTGCCATGCTCTTTTTAGAGAGAAGAGGCTTTCTCCTGGCAATACTTCCAAACAGGCCATCGTTGTTCATTTGTTCAAGTGCATTTGATTATTGGCACCTGGCTGTTACTTTCCCTCTTAGGTCCCAGTCAGTCAAGCCTACAAACCGGTTGGTGAGCCCTGGGGCTCTCCATTCACTGAGAAATAATGTGTATTCCCTAACCAGTCAGCAAGTGGTTGTTGGAAGTTGCTGACTTTGACGTGGTAAAAACATCCTTGCAGCTGCTTTGGTCACTAGCAGATTATCTGCTGACTTGTCTGCAAACACACGCCAACTACTTACCCTAGCAAGAGTTAAACTTGAAGAAGTGTGACACAAACCAGAAACTGAGAAACTTTGCCTTTAAAGTAAAAGGTGTGCCTTTTGAAATTTGTTGTTTGCAGATTTAAGGCACAACTTTTACATTGAAAGTGAATGACTGCTTGGTCAGTAGTTGACGAGTATTAACAGACACTCTCCTGCGCAAACTTTGGGCGAGTGCAGTAAGCTGCTGGTAATTGCAAGAATGTTTTCAGTGCAGTGGTATTTGCAACCAATTTTACCTAGTGACTGCCAGGAACGTCCAACAACCACTCATCAGCTTGTCACTGACTGATCTCTAGGCCTTTGAGGATGAGGCTTTTGCAATTGATTTCACAGCAACTGCTGGTAAACACTTACAAACAAACTGAGAATATGGTTTTTGGTTACCAAGGTCTCTAGGCCTGTGTGACTCAGGCTGTAAATCATATGAAAAGAATTAAGGGTATACTTCGTTTTTCACACAGTGCTTCTGAATTTTGTCTTATTTTTGTAAATAAATACTGATGTGGTGTAATAGATCATGTCTTGTTGTGTTGTTGTCTGAGATTTTGTATTTAAATTTACCTAATTTTAAGGACCTGATAGCTTATGTAAAACCTTAGAAAGATGGTGTACTTTCTTTTTGACATGGCCTTAATTGACTGCAAAAATGTCAAGAAAATATTTGCAGACATTTGTGCATTAATTAGTAATTAATTCTTAATCTAGTCAAGTTATAGTAACAATGTGACTAAACTAATGTTTCAAAATAGTGGTAACTTTTTTCTAGTGTGGGCTGAAAAGAAGCAAATTAACCACTAAATTTGGGAACTTGTAGAAGTTCCTCTAGCTGTTTATGAGGCTTGCATAACAATAAGGAGTAAAAATAAAGCGCATTAAACCATTTCTGTATTGGGACTGTATCAGTTCCTTAATAGCTTGTAGGACGTCTTCATTGAATAGCTCGCTTCAGTTCATGCCACAGCTTGCATGTCATTTTCATGCAAGTCTCAGTTAGTCTTTGAAAACACGAGTTTTCTTCATTCTGACGTTGATTTACTTTTGTGATGGTTGTTATAGGTGATTGACTGCAGAACACTCACCTGTTGTGTTACGTCTCTCTTTTTTTCCCTTCCTGGTGGCCCTCTATTAATACCATCTGTACCACGCCGAACAGTGAAATTTATGGAGATGGGTGTACTGCTTGTCCACATATTTTAGAAAAAGTATCAAAAATGCAATTCCAACCTCTATGTAGCATCAGACATAGGCACAAACACATCCAACAGTGTGTGCTGCAGCCCCTGTGAGTCAATCACAAGTAGGAACCAGGTCTGTCTGAATTGTTGATAAGTTGTTTTTAGACCAAGAAGACAGTGTACAATGTTAAACTGTATTACAGAATATCTAGGGCACACTGAGGAAGTGTAAATCCACCTCTTAATTAATTTTAAAAAAAAACAATTTTTCCATATAAAGCTTGATATCTGACTGTTAATGTTGGAAAGGAAAGATTCTGTTGATTTTCTGTGTCAGATTTTAAATCCAGATGTTGGATATGTGATAACAGTAGATGATGACGTGAGGGTTAGCAGGCTTCCCACACCCAAAAATATATATCCGCCCACATTTAAACTGCTGATGGTAGGAGACAACAATAAAGGGGAAAGCAAAACACAAACCAGTGTCAAGATCACAAATTTGACAAGCAGTGAATATGCCCAGTGTAGTAAAATGCTAAATTCCCCCCTCAAGCCCTTCAGCTCCTACTGTGTCTGTCACTGCTAATTCCCTTCCTGCCCACTTCTGGAACAAAGTCTAGACGAGGTCAAAGAAAACATGTTGTCCCCAGTATATGAAGCAGGAACGCTTGAAGCTTTTGCATTTTTATGTCACCTCGATTTCCCCGTAATCCCTGAAAGACATTTTAATGAGTCCGTTTGAAATCCACAAAATGCCAGAGAGCATCATTTAAACAGATCCACATCTCAAAATTGTCCTGTCCTGCTTAAACAGTCTTTTGTTTACTATAAGTAACTGGTTTAATTCATGGATTAAAACATGTCTTCTTTTGCAGTTGGAGAAGAGTGAAATGAAACTGCGGGAACTGCAAGAGGTACTGCAGCAAGAGTGGAGGAGCAGGGAGGACAAGAGGAGAACCCAATGTGAGGAGAGGAGGAGAAAAGAGGAGGAGATACACCGACAGGCGATGGCGAATCTGGTCCAGGCTAAAGCAGCGATAAAGCTGATGACTGAGAAGAATGCTGAACTACAGGAAGAGGTGTGTGCATGGTTTGTCTAACCATGGGTGGAACCGTGGAAGGTTTCTCAGTTTTTTTGTTCTTCAGGTGAATTTAAAACAGAAAGTGTGCATTTGCGAACAAAGACATTTGCCTTAGCTTCACTTGTTCGTGTGCAATCCCTATTCACACAGGGCCGGATCGCATTAATTAAGCGCATATTTACATTAGCTTGATCACAGCCAGAGGCAGTGAGTGAGAAAGTTTAAGATGAAGAGAGAGCGAGAGAAGCGAGAGACAGACAGAGTTCATATTTGCTTTGGCAGCAGAGCGCGCAGTGTTGGATTTCTGTGCCAGTACGTTTCAAAATGGAGTCGAATTAAATTGCGAAGCAGCACATAAAGAGATGGAAGCGGCGCAAAGAGGAAGCAGGATGGGGCGTGCATATAAAAAGTTCAAATGGAGGAATGAATAAAAGAAGGCCACTGTGTGTGCACATGTTTGAGGGAATGAATGAACGATAGCGCGGGAGCAAACTTTATGAACAAGAACAAAGACGGGACAGGAAGGAGAGCTTCCTGTAGTGATGAGCTTGACTTTGCCAAACATTCTGTGTGTGTGTGTGTGTGTGTGTGTGTGTGTGTGTGTGTGTGTGTGTGTGTGTGTGACTTTATTTTTTATATGTTTTTGGTAGCTTTTGTATCTGTGTGTTATTCTTTCTGTCTGTAAACACCATAGCTGAGAGTTTTGAGTAAATTCTGATGAAACTTTGTGGGGGTGGGGTCCTGTTAATAGTCCACCAAAATTTGGCGTGAATCCACCAAGGTCTTAAAGGTCAACTTCATGATTTACTGACCAAAATTGACAATAACATTGATTCTTACAGTGTGGTCTATATTGTCATAGATAGTAATGTATACAGATTTAAAATATTTGATATCTGACCTCTAAGGTTCATAGATCGATCTGATGGTCAAAGTGATAATAAAGCCATATAGAGATTTTTAAAATTATGTTTCTTGACCTCTGACCTCTTCTTCAAGGTCAAATAAGGTCAGCTTTTCATACTTTTAAAAACCTGCTGCCTTCTTTTGTATTGGCAACATTTAGGAAATGATACTGTTACATGGGTATTCTAAATATCACATTATAGCTGACCTCTGACCTCAATTTTAAACTCGAAATATACTGCAGTGTAATAATATATAACAAGCTCATGTTATTCATGTCTAGTTATTTACAAATCCATGTTTATTATCCATTACCTACTCCTACATAACGAATGTGTAATCAAAGTAAACATTTATCATGCTGCCCTTATCTGATTTTTAATGCACAACAAACTTTTTAGATTAAGTTTGGAAAGAACAAAGAAAACTAAATGAATCCATAATACATCACAGTTCCCTTAAGAGTAAATGCTGTCCAGAGATTTAGCTGCCTTGGTTAAAGTTTGTGCTCTCGGAGTGCTTTTCTTTAATATTGCTTTGGCAATATGCTTTTTGGAAATTTAGTTTCAGAAGCCTGTAATTAAAATGTGTACCAGGTATGTAAGAACTTTTAAATCATTTGTGGCGAGCCGGCCAGAGATAAAATCCAAAACCCTAAAGTTTTATTTCAGACAAAGGTCATACACACAGAGACAAAGGGGGAGGCAAAAGAGAGTCCAAAGAAACGGTGTAAAAGTAGAATGAAGAAGCCAAGCAGGAACACAGGGAAGCCTTTGAAAGTTAAAAAACAAAGAAAACAAAAAAGGGAATACAATCTGGGAAATGCCTGGAAAGCTACGCTGTGTAAAGTACAAGTTCTGGCAACTGTAAAGTGAACAGTGGTTTGTGTATATACTGAAGAGACTTAGTGGCTAATTGAACACAGGCAGCATGTAAAAAGCAGAAATATCGAGCAAAGGGCAGAAGTAAACCCACAGACGAATACAATTCTCCAAATTAAAGTGGAACAACCAAAAAAAGAACCAGAAATGGGGGAATTTTCTGTCCTTTCACATTACTAGAAGTAATTAGAGCCACAGTTAGTATTTACATTTAGGTCCTTATATATTTGGACCTAACTAAACATAGTTTACTGAAATCTGTTCCAATTATAGTTATATATTGGACAAGGGCATAATTTGTAGACTCTCAGCTTTCCTTTGACTGTATCCATATTTAAATTAGATCAAGGGTTTAGGAGTTTCAGCTCCTTAACATGTGTCGCTTTTTAAAGGGACCAAAAGGTAATTGATTCAAAGGCTATTTCATGGACAGCTGTGGGCAATTCCTTCATTGTATCACTATCAATTGAGCAGATAAAAGACCTGGGGTTGATTTGAGGTGTCGTCCTTTCATCAGGAACATTTTGCTTTGAACAGACAACGTGCAGTCAAAGGAGCTAAAAGCTATCCTTAAGCTGCAAAAACAGAAAAAAAAATGATTTGAGAAATTGCTACAATAATAGGAGTGGCAAAATCTACAGTTTGGTACATCCTGAGAAAGAAAGAAAGAAAGAAAGAAAGAAAGAAAGAAAGAAAGAAAGAAAGAAAGAAAGAAAGAAAGAAAGAAAGAAAGAAAGAAAGAAAGAAAGCACTGGTGAACTCAGCAATGCAAAAAAAAACCTGGACATCCACAGAAGACAACAGTGATGGATGATTGCAGAATCATTTATATGGTGATGAGAAACCCCTTTACAACAGCCAGCCAGGTGAACAACACTCTCCAGGAGGTAGGCGTATCAATATCCAAGTCTACCATAAAGAGGAGACTGAATGAACATAAATTCAGAGGGTTCACTGTAATCTGCAAGCCACTCATAAGCCTCAAGAATTAAAAGGCTAGATCGGTCTTTGAACTTTCAACCTCTACCAGAGTGAGGTAAGAAAACAGTATGGAGAATGCGTGGAACAGCTCGTGATCCAAAGCATACCACATCATCTGTAAAACCGCAGAGGCAGTGTGATGGCTTGGGCGTGCATGTATGCCAGTAGCAGTGGGACACTAGTGTTTATTGATGATGTGACACAGGACAGAAGAATAAATTCTGAGGTGTTCAGAGACATACTGTCTGCTCAAATCCAGCTAAATGCAGTCAGATTGGACAGTGTTTCATAATACAGATGGACAATGACACAAAATATACAGCCAAAGCAACCCAGGAGTTTATTAAAGCAAAGAGGTTGTATTCTTGTATGGCCAAGTCAGTCACCTGATCTTAACCCAACTGAGCATGCATTTCACTTGTTAAAACTTTGGACAGAAAGGCCCACAAACAAACAGCAACTGAAAACCGCTGCAGTGAAGGCCTGGCAGAGCATTAAAAAGGAGGAAACCCAACATGTGGTGATGTCCATGAGTTCAAGACTTCAGGCTGTCATTGCCAGCAAAAGGTTTTCAACCAAGTATTAGAAATAAACACTTTATTTTCAGTTATATAATTTGTCCAGTTACTTTACTTCCTCTGAAATGAAGGTATTGCGTTAAAAAAATGCTTTAGTTTCTCAAAGTTTTATTCAATCTTTTTGCTCAACACACTGAATTAAAGCTACATCTGAGTTGTTTCATTTAAAATTCATTGTAATGTACAAAACTAAAATTATTTTAAAAAGTCTCTGTCCGAGGTAAGTCCAGCTTTAAACGTTTAATCTTCAGTTGAAACACATTGTGAAGACATCCCACTATATGAGCTGCAATAGTTTAAGCAACAGTGAAATATTAAATTATGAAGAAAAAGTGCTTTAGGATCATTTATGTTGCATTTTTATTTGAATTGTTTACTGTACACAGCCACATAAAAGCATCACAGGCTGTTAAAAATCTTTATGTGTATTTTTTAAGTTGTTTCTGTTAAAAGAAATGTTCAGTTTGAACTTCAAAGTAAAAGCAAAACTCACAGAAGACTCATCAGAGGACACCCATCCATCCCTAATCTTTAAGGTCGTTAAAGTCAAGTCATCTTCTTCTCATCACTGCTTAATCACCTTGGTTTCCTCTGCATGACTGTCTCATTCATGCAGCTGAGCTTTGTATCGCTACAATCTGTCAGCCCTCTAACGACCCTCCCCCTTTCTGTCCGCCCACCATCTCATCAGCGGCCTCCCGTTCGGAGCGCCCGTCCAAATAGGTTAAGCCAGTTCAAGGTGTCCTGATGCCAATTTCACAGCTGACATACTCTTTTAATGTCATTCATGGACCTTCAGCACAGCGGCTTCTCCCCCCATCACCACCCCGCCTTTCTGTTCTTTTTCACCATATTTGACTGTGCTGTGACTGTAGTTAGAGAAGATCAATCAGTATAACGCTTCTAGATCATCTTTCCTATTCAAATGTGAGCTTTCGCTGCCCTTTCCTCTATGAAAAATGGTCACTGGATTTTGACTATGAACTTGTTATGTCATTATGCCATTTCATTGGTCAGATACTGTTGCAACGTCTTGGCAACTTCCTTCAAATGACCTCTCACCAGCAGTCACGTCAGGTCCAGAATGTGATGAACTAAGCCTGTCCATTGTCGATTCAGCTTTCTGATTAAAGCAGTTTATTGAGGTTCAGCAAAAAAAGTCATAAACATATGCACCAACAGCAGAAAAATCAGACAAAGAGGGACTAACTTTGGTTCTTGTGGTTCTCCGGTGTATTCTGGAGGGGAGTTTGGCAGGTTAAGAGGGAGAATACATGCTCATAATTCATTAGTACAGCCATGATTCAATTTTTCATTTCTAAGGACATACTGTCCTGAAGAAGAAGGAGAAGAAGAAAAAATCCAAAAGGCAAAATTATTTTAGTGTGGTGTCCATAATTACCTGAACCACAAAGTCTAAAAGCTTGTTAGAAGTTACATTTTTATTTTTATTAAGCGTTACATTGCATCACATGCTTTTATTTATTCTATTTCTGTTTCTGTTGCTCTGAACAGATCTCTTCCTGAAAGAGGTGGGTGTAGCTGCAGCTCCAGTTTGATTTAAAGTTGCAGATGCTGAAACCGAGCTCAAAACTGTGCAGGCGTGGAAGAAATAATGAGCTGTGTGTTATTTTAAGCTGAAACATACACACTCTGGGGACATGTGGTACTTGCATTAACTGGTTTAAAAGGGGTATAATGTGGAGCCTTTAGTAACTGTAAAAAAGTGATATTCAAACAATAGCATTGCAGATGCTGTGGCCTCTTTAGCGTGTCACTCTGTGGCTGGAGCACTATGGAGATCAAGCCAGCAATAACTGCATAATGTTCTCCTATTCGGCTTGAATCTCTCCCCTCTCGCTGCTTTGCTTTGTTTTTTTCTTTCTTGCCCGTCCCCTGAACTCTGTCTCTATTCCTTTATGTTGTCTGTCTCTGTCTCAGTCACTCTCAGTCCCTGCCCGGACTCTCCTTGTCTCCCTCCCCCTCCTGTCTGTCTGTGGCTTTGTTGCAGCTGACCGGGACAAGAGGGAAAGGTCACACTGTGTCTGGGGGATCAAATGGCTAACCTTTAACCCCCCCACTAACCACCGAAGTCACACAACAGAGAGAACACACACCACATGCAACGTTGCGTGTGCAAACATGCACGCCACAGTAGATCTGCATCACTAAATACAGTGTGTATATGCTGATGAGGGTCTTAAACTGTATTTTATGTGCATTTGAGTGTGTGTGTGTTGCTAGTGGAATGTGGTTTAATGTGTAAGATTAAAAGCAGGGGCTCTGTAAGTTTGCGTGTGACTTCTTTCTAATAGCCCTGTAATCCTGCTCTCACTAGGAGCCCCTAATGATTGCAGCTAGACTGGCATGCATGACATCACACGCACGTTTACATGATCTAACACATGGCTGCATATAAACATGCAGGATGGAGACTCACATACACACACTTATAAAGTGGCCCAACGTGTGCAAACAGTTTCACACACACACACACTCACAATAATAGCGTGAGGTGCGACACAGCACACAAAGCTGGAAAAGTGTGTCACGGGCATCTGTTAACACGTGTACATATGCTGACAATTGTAGACAGATAATTATATATAAAATATGAATGTGAAAAGCCGGTATAAACACATTTACTGTATGTCCTCCATGATGGGCCTGTCTGAGAAGCAGATGTGGATGTACACCCTGGGGCCAGGGCAGTATTTACACGCAGAGACAATCTCACAGTCACATTCTCAAGTCAAGAAGTGCGTTTATGTTTCACACACGCACACACGCACACACACACACACACATACACACACGCACTCTTTAAAAACACACGCAAAACTCACATTAAAGCATTTTTGGCATGTTTTTAAAAATGATGGCTTTGTGAGTGTTTGATGTATAGTGTGGCTAGTGAGAATATTAAAGGCTTAAAATTTACATCCAATGCTTACTCAGACAAATCTGAAAGCAACATATTTCATTTTATTCTGGATTAAATTCATTCATCTTCAGGGTGCCTAAATCATCGGTTTTATCTGACACGCCTGTGAAAGCGTTAGCATTTAAGAGTCCAGACACAAACACAGGAGCAGCGCATTTTTGCTTAGCCTAGCTCCGAGATGTAGTAGATTGACCCATTTCGGTTCTTCACATTTGTTTCAGTTTTTAGTGCTGTTAGCAAACTGATGAACCTCATGACACTGATAAACGTAACAAAAACAAGTAAAAGATTTAACAATTTTTTTCAAACAAATGTAAATTTATAATCAATACCACCCGATTGCTTAATTTATCAGACTTTATGTGGATATTAGTGTGTCTCTGTTTTTATTATTCCTTGTATGAATGCTGTTAAGCAACTGCACATCTACCAAATACCACACAGTCAGCTAGCTGTCTGTGCACTGCCCTGGTTTTGTAAATATTGGAATAAGAGCACTGTTTTGCAGCCAGTCTGCGACAGTGGTATTCCTGCTTACACACAGGCCTGGGGAGAAGGTAGAATGGGCAAACAAAACACTGCATCTAAGAGTGAAAGTGAATGTGGCGCATGCTAACATGCTAAACAACACAATATAAACACATTGCAAGGAGAAATAAACAGACCAGATGGCCAGTAGAGCAAAATCTGAAAAAGAAGGATGCCTCACTCAACCTTTAAAGTGTTATTTTCTTCATGCAAGTCAAGTAGCCTTTTTTTTAGCCTTAAAATTCATAATTAGAGTGTAAAAAATCCATTATGGAAGCTGTGCAGTCTATACATCACCCCGCTGTTGTGCTAAAAGCATGTGGGAGTGATTGCCGTAAGATTTGTATGGTGTTAATTGCTTTGAGTCCACACAGACTGCTTACAAAGATCCGCCTTTTAGTATCTGTTAAATTTTGGTGATTAGGTTTGTCACTTCACCATTTTTGGGCTGCAAGCAACACGTGTGTGTTATCAAACAGCAGATGGCCATAATGATGCAAACCATTGAAATGGCACATGCTTGTAATTAAATGAGCCAATAAGCAGTCTTTATTGCCATGTGCCATATTGGTGGGAAATGCGTGTAAAATTAGGACAAAGCTATGAAGGGCTTTAAAAGAATGCCTATTTAATTTTTAAATGTTTGCCTGTGAGATAAACCCAGCCCTTTACTTCCTGTTCCTGGGGCCCTGGTGCGTTGTGCATCCTGTGTAGTGAAAAGGTGATTTTTGCACTGATTTGTCTCATTTACACACACCATAGCTCAAAAAAGCAAACGTGCACGTGGGGTTGACACAATAAACACTCCTTCCAGAGTTTGCACATTAGTCAGGTAGAAGCCGGATGCCTAATGCAGCTTGGGATATTTGGTGAGGAGGCGAATGCAGTAAGCATGTTTTACAGAAAAATAAAACTTGCACAGGGCCCTGGTTAATCACTTTATCCATATTTCCATATTTATGGTCTCAAACAGTCACAACCCCTCCTTTAAACTGTAAATATTTAGCCATTTTTGCCAGTCATGCAGAGATTTAACAAATGAAGTACAGAGTGTATTTTATTTGTTAAATCGCTGCATGACTGAGTCAGCTTTGAACTACTGCTTTGAACTTGAGCTAAGCTTGGTTCAAAGCTGATTAGCTCATAAAAAATAGGTTAATATTAATATGTGTGCATGAGAAACTGAAACAGAGGCAAATTGTTCCTTCTTTATTTGAAAATAAAACAAAAGCTGTTGATGAGATCCTCTGAATGATTCATTTTGTGTTCATATCCAGGTAACGTTACTCGAGGACACAGTAAGGCGGGAGTGTCAAGAGAGGGAAGAGCTAACTGCTGCGTTGTCTCAGGCTCGCCAGGAGCTCCTCGGGCTGCGATCCCAGGCATCTCATCAGGACACCTTAAAGCTTTCACTTCCAGACCACTTGGAGAGACACACACCAACAGGGAACAAAAATGTACACGAACACAGTCAAGCCCGGGCACCGCTCACTCGCTCTTTGGCCTCCCCAAGCAGACTCCGGCCTTCGCCCGCCTGCACAGACAAAGGCAGAGGGAGAGAACAAGCGGGAGGGGGGAATTTGGAGTCCTGGAGCAGTGGGAGAGTGCTAGTTGGAGAAAAACAGAAAGAGGTGACACTGCCCAAACTGAAAACAAGCTGCACAGTGAGTGTAGTCAAACGTAAGGTCAATTTAGTGATGGGGAGGAAGGAGACGCTCTGAAAAACAAGCCAAACAGCCCTGTATGTGTGTTAATCAGTTACTGAAAAAAGCAGATATCAATAGTAGTTTAATTATGTTTTTTACATTAATTTTAATAGTATCTTATTTTTCTTTTAAACTAATTATCTAACTGCCTACTTTAAAAGTTGCGCGCACACACACATTCAGATAAGGCACTGCGCCTGAGTCCTTGTTTGCACACTAGTAAACTCTCAGTACACATACTCAGCAACAGATATGCACTTGTTTTCTCACAACCTGACTCACGCAGACTCACTGGCACGCACAGGATTTCACAAACAACGCACACTCAAACACACACACACACAACTTTAAGGAGCATGACAGCATGTCCCTTGCCACCCGTGGACACAAACAAAAGGCAGGCGAACACAAAAGAAACTGTATGGTAAGCATCCCCAGACACACAAACACACACACACACACACACGCACACAACAACAATTACCCAGCCTTCTCCCCTGAGGCTTTGTGTGTTATTGACATCATTCACTCTGTGGAAGGTCTTTCCATCCCTTCCTCCTCCTCTCTTTTCCTCTTCCCCTACATTTGGGATAAATTGGCATGATGGGAGAGGTGTGTGTGTGTGTGTGTGTGTGTGTGTGTGTGTGTGTGTGTGTGTGTGTGTGTGTGTGTGTGTGTGTGTGTGTGTGTGTGGGGCATGGAACTATTTTCCCTGCTTACTGGCACACATGCACACAAGCCTTCGCTCACCCCGTGTCCCTCTTTCCAATCCATCTGCAAGACAATGCACACGTGCACTTCATTCACTTAAAAAAAAAAGGGGGGGGGGGGGGGGGGGAGAGAATTATTACATCCTGCCAACATTTCCTGTTTGCCAGAACACACACATATGGTTTATCTGCTAAAAACCTTTGTCGGCATGGAGAGGATGTTCTCAAATGCAGCACAAACAAAGACTATGTGCCAGTAAAACCTGCACATATGTTCTTCAAAGGGTTAATAAGACATTTACCACAACACGTAACCGGGGAAAGTTTACCTCAAGTTGACTGTCATTATTGTAGTAATAAATTTGCTGCTGGTTAATTGCATTTTTCAATTAGGTTGTCACTTACTTCAGAGGCTTCCACTTGCTGTAAGCTTTGGTGATTCTATTGACTTCCTTCTAATAAAAACAACAAGATACTGGTTCTTAGTGTGATTTAAGTGCATTTTTTTGTGCTTTGTAACAAGCACAGTGTTGGCTTCCTGTGTTTCAGTGTGTGGCCTTGTGTGTGTTTTATACACTGCATGTGACTTTGCCGTGTGTGAGTTTTCAGAGAGTGATTATTTATATCCTAACTCTACCATCACTCACCTTAAGTCACAGAAAGTTCTTACTTGTATAATTGTGTCCATAGTGTACTGTCCATTCAGGTGTAAGAGGAAGACTTGGCTTTCGTCTTCAAATTTGAGCTACATTTCTTCTTCTTCTTCTTCTTTTGTTCTATATTAGTTTTTTTTTTATATACATAACTGCTTGTGTGAGTGAGAAAATAGGCTTCACAGTGGAATCTTGACCTTGATCTGGAATTGTTGTTAACAAAACAATACCAGATTAAGCTCTGTGTACTCACTTATCGCAAATCTTCTTGCCTTATCACATGACCTTCATCACATGGAGTTTGTTCAGTTGTTATGGAATTGTAGAATTTTACTCTCTAATATTGTGAGCGGTTCTCATGCACGTGGGCTCTCAACTGCTAAGGTGAACCTGGATAATTCAGCATTTAATTAATCTTTTAATCAACAAATTATCATGGACTATGTGTAAATGATGTGTAAAAAGTGTAAAACAAAATATCTGCAAAATCAAACATTTTATTATTAATCTCACAGGAACGTTTTAATTAGAAAAAGAGGAAATTCAAGTTTCCAGCTAACACTTGCAAGCTTGATTAGCAGCTGCTAACTAACATAGGAACAATATGCTGGTGTTCACTCGCTATAACCAGAGTGAGGACAGTTACCCAGCAGCCCATTATTTGCCAAATTATTGCATTAAAAACACCACAAACACCATCAGGAGTACAAGTTCAGTGACGTGAATTTGCTCATGTGACATCTAGCAGATAGCTAATTGTTACACTGTTAGCTGTCTCAGTGTGGCCGTGCCCCTAATAATGCAAACTTTAAGCATTAATATCCTTTAAATGTGTGAATGATTAAAAGAAATCAGAGCCATTGAATGGAAGACTTGCGCCATCTCCATTCACTTCAATGGACCTTTTTTTTTTACAGGAAGGGCAGAGTCTTACAATAGCTATGAGAGTTAGCAACATATGCTAGCCATGCTACAGAGATGTAGCAGCACAGAAGTTTAAAATGCATTTTTAAAGTTAAGAAGTTAAAAAACAACTTTGTATGTTATCAGCACACATTTAAATATCCAGGAACTATTTGAGGGCTACATGACCTGACACAACTCTGACTTACTCAGGGGCTCTGATAGAAATAAAGGGGGTTTTCTATGTAGACCAAACCTATTCTTGTGTCAGTATATATGATATATTAGGCTTCTGAGTGGCCATCATTTCTAATTAAAGCTACATAACTACCTGCTGCTCTTGACAGCACATCAGATTGTTTTTTTGTTTTTTTTGCATTTTGATGCAGACAGAGATTTAAAAATAGTGCTCATGTGGATGTGAAATGTCAGTTTGAAAAAACACCTGTGCACCTGTGGGTGTAGCCTGAGATGTTTTTGGAGTCGCTGGTTTTTGGGCCGTATTCACTGCCGCTTGAGGCTAGCTAATCACGACAAACAATATGATTAGAAATCTGTTTAGTATATGACAGAAAACTACTAGGTGATTTACAATAAATTAAGGGTCATTTTCTCAAGTGTATGGAGGTTTGGTTACCAAACCCCGTGAGCCCATTTCACGGTGTACATTTTCATTTGCCAAAACAGAAAAAATAACGTTGGATTTAATAACGTCAAATAAAGGCTGGTAGTACACAGTACACGCTGCCTCTGTAATAGTGATTTCCTGTGGCGTTGAATAAAATAGAGTCATCATTATCGTTATTACTTGCACTGTGGTTTTCCTGCTTTGCAGAGACAAAATGTCCACCATGAAAGGCATCTGTTCCAAACATGTGCTGCTCAAATTCTGACTTTTTTTGACCTTTGTTTTATCTCTGTTATGCATCTTACCTTCATGACCGGCATATCTGCTGACTATATGAGGAGCTAACCCCTTTTTTTAGAGATGTTAAAATGCTCTCCCCACCCCTCGTCTGTACCTGCCACACTCACGCTGTCTGCTGTGACTGCACACAGTTTCTCTCTTTCTTTCACCCTCAACACAAACACCCATCTCTCTCGCTCTCCCTGTACCTCTGACATACACACACACGCACATAAATCTGCCTCCATGTCAATACTCTTTTAATCGCTTCGGCCTTCTTTTGGTATTCAACCCTTGTGACCCTGATGCTCAAAAGCAATTCTTTCTTCACTTTATTTTTGATCCAGTCAGCTCTCTCTCTTCTAGTCCCCTCTGTTCTCATACTGGGGACTATTTCTTTGCTCTTGCCCTTGCTTTGTAGCCCTTGACCTGGTGTCCTTCCTGGTGTGTGTGTTTGAAAACGACCCACGGGGCATGTGTGTGTGAAAAAAAGATGGTCTGAGTAGATACAACTGAAGTCCTTCTTGTCACATCACTGATATGACTCCTTGAAACTCCTAGATCTCGATGCAGGCCCACAGCAGAAAGTTGGCACAAACGACGCTCTTAAACTCTCAGATTTGTCCATACACACAAACATTTGTACATACACTCACTTATGTCTCACACACACACACACTGGGAGTGTGATCTCCTCAAGGTAATTATCATAGCAGGGCAGGCATGCACACGTGTCTCTGGGGAATCTGTGCAAGTTCCTCGTAAACACACACACGCTCCAGGGAGTGGCGTGTGTGTATAACTAAGCCCTTGTTCGTCACTGGGCGTCCCTGAACGCCTTTGTCCTACGTCGATATGGTCGTTTCGGAATTCGGATGCCCCGTGAGCCCTCCCACACCACATAATTAGTGTCACCAAGGCAACCAGAGAAAGAATGCTTGTATTCTTGTCGTGGTGGCAACTGCGTAAGCGCTGGGGGCCGGAGGTGCTAGTTGTAGGTGTTGGGGGTGGGAGGGTGAGCGACCTCAGTCTGTCACTTCATGTGGTGTGCGACATGGGTAAATATTTATGACTGTCCCGTGGATGCTTCACAGACCCGCAGACAGGTTGTGATACCGTGGATGGATCAAACTTTAACCCTGGGCGATAATTTCCTTGTCAGTTCAGCTAACGTTTGCATTTTCCTCTGAGTTGAACATGTAACCTGTTACCTGGTATAGGTGCCCTTTGTGAAAATGTAATTACGCCCTAAACCTACTGACTGGTTGCGCCACCCTTGGCAGCAAGAACTGCCGTCAGGCGTTTGTGATAATGGACAATGAGTCTTTTATGAGGCTGTGGAGCAATTTTGGCCCACTCTTCTTTGCAGTATCCATGGTTCCATTAATTATGGCAAGCAACAAAGCAGCTTCAGACATCACACTACCACCACCATGTTTGCCTGTCTGTCATGTATGTCATGAAATGCTGTGTTAGTTCTACGTCAGATGTAACAGGACTCAAACCATCCAAAAAGTTTAGCTTTTGTCTCGTCAGTCCACAGAATATTTTCCCAAAAGTCTTGGGGATCATCTAGATGTTTTTTGACAAAGATTTTTTCTATGGGTGTTGTTTTTGCCCAGTGTCTTTCTTATTCTCGTTAGCTGGGTATCGGGATCTTCACCCTTGGTCACCGCCTGGCACACATTGCACCTGACCCCTATGGTGCCCCCTGCGGGTAGTGGGCCTACAGGAATGTGAGTCCATGTCCCTTCTTTGGGCTATAACCAGCACGGCCCCCGTGACCTCAGGCACCCTCCCCAAGCCTGGCTCCTTGTCATTTGTGAGCTGTGGTGAGGCCAGCTGCTGCTGAACTTCATCGGTAACAAGCGGATGAGCAGTCCGGTTGCAGCCTTCATTTCTACCTGGTCGTGTTTCTACAGTAGAATAACTGTTGCCATCACTTTGAAGTGTATTTGTGCTGAATTTCATCTTTGTTTTGTGTTGTTGGCTTTGTGTTCATACCCAAATGCTAAGAGAAAGATGTGTCCTCATTAGGATAGGGATTTGTGTTGGTGTTTGGGATTGTAGCCTCAGGTGTTTGATTGTTAAGTAATAGTTTTGATACAGTGTGTTTCAGGTCATTTTAGAGAGTAAGATGAAAGTATTGTAATGAGTGGTATAATGAATGATTTTCTCCTTGGAGCAATTAAGTAATGTACTGCATTACTTCTAATAAAAGTGTTATGTCTAAGGTGTGTAATACATCACCTTTTTGAGTAATGACTCAACACTGATCACAACATACAATTAATTTGCATAAATGTAATGTGGTGCTTAGTAATGGTGGTAACTCTCGGAGCGGAGCTAGTGAGAACCCAATAAGAATCGCTAAGAGAACTGATAAGGAATTGAATCAATAAGTAAAATGTATCATAGAATCCAAATGGCTAAGTTCTTATCAATTCCCATCCCTAGCCAATATTCCTTAACATCAAAAGGAGCCAGTTCAGGTGGTTCGGGCATCTGACAGGGGTACCTCCTGGGAGCCTTCTGGGTGAGGTGTTCCCAGCATGTCCCATCAGAAGAATGCCCCGGAGCAGACCCAGCACAACTGAAGAGATTATATCTCTTGGCTGGCCTGGGAATGCCTTGGTGTTCCCCTGGATAACCCTGAGGTGGGTAGGGAGAGGAAGGTCTGGGCTTCTCTGCTTAGGCTGTTGCTCCCACCACCTGGCCTGAATAAGCAGAAGAAAACTGATGGATGGATGGATCTTTTTTATTGTCATTCATGAACTCTGACTTTAACCAGTGCGCCCCAGGGCAGCTGTGGCTACAATGTAGCTTGCCATCACCAGTGTGTGAATGTGTGCGTGAATGGGTGAATGACTGAATGTAGTGTAAGCACTTTGGGGTCCTTAGGGACTAAGTAAAGTGCTATACAAATGCAGGCCATTTACCATTTAACTGTAACAAGTGAGGCCTACGGGTCTTTAGATATTGCTCTGGGTTCTTTTGTGGCCTCCTGGATGAGTCGATGCCCTTTTGGAATAATTTTGGTAGGGTGGCCACTCCTGGGAAGGTCCGCCACTGTTCCAGTCTTTCTCCATTTTTGGATAAGGCTTAGAAATAGCTATGTAACCCTTTTCATACTGATAGATGTCAATGATTTTGTGTTTCAGCTGTTCTTGAACTTGTTTAGATCATGGCACGATGCATTTCTCTTTTAGCCTGCTTCACATTGTCAGACAGGTTAAGTGATTTCTTGATTCAACAGGTCTGGCAGTTATCAGGCCTGGGTGTGGCTCAGGAAATTTAACTCAGTTTTCTAAAAAAAAAAAAAAAAAACTTGTTTAATTACAGTTAATCCATGATGATTTAACAAGGGGGGGCAGGGAGCTTTTCACAGAGGGCAAGGTAGGTTTTAACGGCTTTCCCCCCCAGCTTACTAAAACAAATCATCGATTAAGAACTGCACTTTATATTTACTCCATTTATATTTGACTAATTTGACTAACGTTTGGTAGATTAGACAAGTAGTAGTTTTATTTCCATCAAATGCTCACATTAAACAGTCTGGCAGCCTGGACAAGACGGCACCACGATGATTACAACCTCAAAAACTAACAGTACAAACTAAAAACAGCTACTACACACTTCAAGCAAGTGAACACAATGTTTTGCTCATTTGGAATGAAAGATCAATAAAACTCCTACAGGAATAAAAAATTTAAAAAAAGCTACATTGAAACTCTCTGTGTTATATACTGGCAGAGAACCACAGGTAAACAGGTTGTGAGTAAAGATGAAACATTTTATGACATTTACTCTGGTCATCAGTTAACTGTAGTGCCTGTGGGTTTGTTGAAGGAGAAAGGGGACAAGATGAGCAAGATGAGCATGCAAGTCCTCACAGAACAAACTGAATGACCCGAGGAGCCACAGAGCTTATCTTGTAGCAACTGGTGGGTCTCTACTTTCCTCTGCTGACTGTTTTTGGTAACTACAAGGCTTCCGGCAATAAAATCCTGTGAGCTGAGCTCTCACTGAACAAAGTGTTCCCTGCATTAAATACTGTGTTGTTGCCTTTGACATGATCAAAGTCCTTCTGGAAGTAAGTGCCACTTCACAGCAATCTTGGTAACACTTCTGGTCAATTTTTTGAGGATTTATTTTGAAATTGTATCTTACTTTAATGGATATAAAACCTGCATACAGAATCGCGAAGTCAAAACTGCTCTCCAGGCATGTCTTAAAATTAAGTTTAACAGTTATCACAATTCATTCTACATATTCTTTTTAGTTTTTTGAAGATGAAATATAACAACACCCGTAGTCTGTGACTAGTCCATACAAACAGTTACTTATTTATTGAACGAAATATTTAAACTGGTCTTTTAAAAATACATTTCGCTAATATTTTCTTCCTTTATTTTAAATTGGCGGATGGATATGTTCTAGCGGTAATAGTGACAAGTCCGGACTTTCCCGTAAATCACATCACAGAAACCGTTGGTGGCGACCAGTGGCGATGTGTTCTCTTCTGCTGCCTTTGGGTGACGTCGGAAATTTAGCAGGCATTACCGGCAATGACGTTTAATGAGTAATACATAGAAAACTGTCACTAGTAGTGCTACAGTGAATGTTAATGTAGTGCCAGTAATAAAACTGATTTGATTCATGCGTCAAGTACATTTTGTTTTCGGGATTAAATTGTTTATGGTGCTTATCTGAAGTATTTTGACACAGGATTTTAAAGGTGAAATCGAAGCAAAGAGTTGACTGTAGCTTAAAACGGAAAGCAATGAAACATTATATACCAGGTGAAATGTTTTGCTTATTATTAAAATATTTGTAACTTATATTTAGAATGTTTAAATACATTCAAGTTACGTACTTGTAAAATTTAACGAGTCAGCGTTGCGAGACTATTTACCACCGCGGATGTACACAGCGTTTCCATCTGAACAGCATGTTGACGTCACGCACTTCGCCAGTCACCCTGCTCCGCTGTTACCGTGTGGAGGCTGTGTTCGCTGTAGCTGCTAACCGTTGTTTTTCAGGTGAAGATGGCCGCAGGTCCTCTCTCTGTATCTTCCAATGCCTCCACTAACAATGATGGGATTCTCATTGGCGACAAATTTTACTCAGAAGTGTACCTTACAATCGACAACTCGCTTGTACCGGAGGAAAGGCTCTCAACGACGCCGTCGATGTTCGACGGCCTCGACCTGAACACAGAGGCCGACCTTCGTATTCTTGGCTGTGAGCTGATTCAGTCAGCGGGTATTCTCCTCCGGTTGCCACAGGTAAGCGCTCTTGACTGCAGTACATTAGTGTTGGGTGTTTGATAATAATAGGCGAAAGTTGATGTGGCTTGTAGTTTCTGCGGCCTAGTTGTCAGCAGTGTGCTAAATGTTAGCTCTTGACGTTGGCGTGGTGGAATTAAAATGGCGGCGATCCATTGTGCAAGGTTAGGCCAGTTTACACAAGACGATGTACAATTATTATGCTCTTTTTTTCGCCCCCGTTCGACAGGTCGCAATGGCAACAGCTCAAGTACTTTTCCATCGTTTTTTCTACTCCAAGTCCTTCGTCAAGCACAGTTTCGAGGTAAGTGTGTTAAGAGTTTCCGGAGTGTTGCCGGGCCGCTGGTCGGCCGGTATTGTTAGCATAGCATTGCATAACGTTGTACCTACGTTAGTGGCAGCCATATTGTCGAGTCTAACTCCACCAGTTAAACAACTCAACGATGAAGTGAGATCTCCTATGAGTGTGAAACTGAGCACAGACTCGAAGTACACAATAGCACTGCATTAAAACACTTCCACTATTGTAGTGTCAGCATTGGTTTCAGTACGTCATTACGTTTGTAGAGTGGATTGATAGGTATGTAAAGAGTACACATCACCCCCCCCAAAACAAAACAGGATAGGGTTTATATTGTTGCCTCTTTTTTTGTCTCGTGTTTGTGTTCTGATCACTTGAGCTCAGTTTCCTGTAGTAAACATTCCTGTTTGCTTATCATTTTATTTTCCAGATTGTTGCCATGGCTTGCATCAACTTGGCCTCCAAGATAGAAGAAGCACCACGGCGAATACGAGATGTCATTAATGTTTTCCATCACCTGAAGCAGCTCAGAGGAAAAAAGTAAGCACTCCAAATGAATCCAATGTTCTCCTCTTGAAAATAATTATTTAACATGTAAAAAATGTTGCATTGTAATGTTTTTGTTTTCTTATTTTTGTATTATGTAATGTTTGATGCCGATCTGTGTTTTTGCTGTGAAAGTGCCCTTTTGTTTATCCATGTACTCTAAACCATTTTAAAACTTTTCAGTTTCCGCTTCACTGGTAGTTTTGCAGTGTAATTGTCTACATTTAACATCAGTTTGACATTGCACTGAAATTAATGCCTCAAACAACTGGCTTCAAAAATTCAAGTCTATTATTTGTAAGACACAGTCACAGACAAAGCAGCTGTACCTGTGTCTTCATACAAATCTGTTGATGTCAATATTACAGATTTTGGCATTAACTTGACTTCTTTTTTCCCTTGCAACCAACTAACAGCGACCAGCTACATTTACCAAAGCCTGGGTGATGTGGAATGGTACGTAAGATGAAGCTGTCGGCATGAACCATGATGCGAGGGGGGTCTCCCTCCTCCCCCAGGCCCACCCCACCCCCTCCTGCGGGAGACTCCCGTGGTCTGAGCCACCGCGGGGCACTGGGATCGGGGATGACAGGTTGGCCGAAGGTCCTTGGCCCCCGGGGCGCCTTGAGGACTCCTGTGGTTCAGTCTTAAGCTTTGGGTATCTGTCCGTCATTCTGCGGACCCTTGGGTAATGTAGTTTTCTTCTCTGACTGCTCCTCACCATGCATTTTAATTGTGCTTAAAGAGCAACACCCCATCCACCACCAGCTGCAACCATGGCTTTTAAAGAAGTATCATCTCGTATGTTAGAATTAGAATGATTAGTTGGTTACTGTGAGTCTGTCGGTTTTTGTTGAGTGAGGGTCAGTGCATGTTCTTTAGCTTCAACAGTTTGCCATTATATGCTGTTAATTTGATTTTGCATTTAAGTGTAGCTGTGAGGTGTATATAAAAGAGGTGTAATGTTAGGTTGGGATTTGTGCTTGTTGTATTGTCTTTAGTCCTCAGAGGTTATTTTTGTTTTCGCTTTTTTCCATGCATGTGGTTTGTAGTGTAACATTCACATTAGAATATATTTGAGACATTAGAATGGCAGACTCTTTAAATTGAAGTTTACTGGTTTGTTAGGGGTCATGCTATATAATGAATGACTCTCACAAATCATTGTGGTTTAATTCCATTCCAGATTTTAATTCATCTTGTGGGCACGATGACAGGCAACTTGAGCAGACGTTGGTGTATCAGCTTTGTTCGTTCGTGGGTTTTTTTGTTTTTTGTGGATTTTTTTTCCCCACGAGTTTGTCTTCATCAGTGGAATGTTTTGGGGGTCAGTACAGTATGTAAAGGGTAACTTGACCCAAAAAAATCCCTGCTCTGAATGTTTTCCTTCCAAGTCTGGATTGCCTGCATCCAGACAGTGGTTTTGGTCAATTAATTTGCAGTATACTGACACACAGTATAAGAATATAGATGAGAATGAGTTGTGATGGAGTACAGTAATGGCGGCTTTCCATTTTTATTTTAAATTGGCGTTAAGCTTGAGGTTCAAAACGTCTGTCGTGAAATCGTAATGTTAGCACAAAGTTGATATTTCTGTTAAGGCTGTGGCACAGGGTGTGTTTTTTGGGTTGAGGGCTGTCTTTGAATCTCACAAGCTTTCACTGGAACCACAGGAGTCCACAAACCCCAGCAAACTGTCAGGCATGCAAACAGTTAACTGTTGCTTTGAGTTGGTTGAAATGGGAAAAACGAAGGGGCGCAGGAATTCAGAAGGGCACTGTCTTTTTTCTTTTTTAAATTTTGTTTTGTTTTTTTCTTTTAAATGCAAGAGGGAAACAATATTTTATTTTGATTCCTTTGCAAACTAGGACTCCAAGTCCATTGATACTTGATCAGAACTACATAAATACCAAAAATCAAGTCATCAAAGCGGAAAGGCGGGTCTTGAAGGAGCTTGGATTTTGTGTGCATGTCAAGCACCCTCACAAGGTGAGTTTCTTTTCTTTCTTTTTTTTTTCTTGGTAATAACATTTTAAATGTAATAAGCAGCTAATGCAGCTGTACAGGAGACAGGGTTAAAATATTATTCTTACTTAACAGAACAGGTTTGATCTTGGAGACGCTCCTGGGGCTATTGAGCAGGGTATTTTTTTTAACTTCAGTGTATGATTACAGATCGTTGTCCTGTATCTTCAAGTCCTGGAATGCGAGAAGAACCAGACATTGGTGCAGACAGCCTGGTAAGTTAATTAATAGTTTTTCACAGACAACCCCCCCACAGCAGCAACCTGTGTCATGTCTGCAAGAAGTTCTTCCAGACCTGGGCTAAAGATGAAGTTGAACGAGTTTCAAATGGTTGAATTTCTGAAGAGCACTTGATTTGTCTGCCAGGAACTTGGGACTGACCCATATGTGGACCACTTGTCAGATAAGTAATATTCAAGTGCCTACCAATTTACAGGCACGCATTTGAAAAACATTCAACAGCCATTTTGCCCAGGTCTGACGACGACATTTCCTCACTCCATTTGAACCCTTCCACTTTTTTTTTTCTTCTTTTCCCTGATGGAGCAATTTGTGTTATTACAAATTTACTACTTGTCTCACTCTCTTATCAGCCCTTACATGGCTTACTGTAAAGTCTTTAAAAAAAAAAAATTTGCGGTGCCCAGGGGCCTTGGTTTAACTTTGTCCTTTCTCTCTACTCTTTGATTAAAGGGTAGTCCATGCTGGTAAGTCACATAAAGAACCTCTGAACTCTGCCTCCTCCAACCACATGACCTCAGGAAGCTCCCCCCATTGGCTGGCTGCCCCTCTCCAGACAGCCAGTCCCAATGCCGAGATTCACTGAAGGGGGCGGGCGGGACTTTACCCAACAGCCAGCATCGTCTTGTTTTCTCTTGGGTGTCCAAAAGGATTTGTATTTTTTGGTCTTGCTATAAAGGTTTTCATCTGTAATAACTATTTTTGCCAAGTAGCTACAGATAGATGTATATTCTAACTTTTTTCGTTTACTTGCATTTATCAGTGAAGTAAACTTAGCCAGAACAGACTTTTTTTTTAACTAGTTTACCTGCCTTTTTTTTTTAATTTTTTTTAATTTACAGTAGGTATTGTGTCTTGTCCCCAACTGACGTGGTGTCCAGACATGTGTCTGTCTTACAGGCTGATCGAGTTCTCAGGTTTTGCCTCCATGGACCTGTCTCACCCACGCAGCACTCAGAATCCAACATCCATGTGTTATCTATAGCAGAGTTGGCATGCTAGTTTTGTTCTAGGCAGTTTGGACTGAAGACACTTTATCTGAATGGCAGGTTTTCAGCATTTGCAGCAAACTTTAACTGGAGCCGTCCAAAATTTTATGTATGGTTGGAAATTGGTATTGACAAGGTAATCCCAGTGCCACTGCAATGCAGAGGAAGTTTGACTGTGTTAGATGTAGGTTTTTTTTTTTTCTTTCCCCTAATGGTGGGTTTCTTGTGTGAGCTTTCTTTTTTAGTGTTTGGGTACTTTAAGGAGTCTCACCGCCATGTTTCTGTTATCACACTTCTGTTTTTGTCTTTGTCACATCTATTTCTTAAGGACATAGATGTGACACTACCCAGTAACTTGCCTGATTCACAACCTGGCCATCCTGCCATTCCTAATACTCTCCCAGTGTCTAATCTCATTTATTCATTGTCCTAGACAACCCTCTGACACATAATCTTTTTTTAGCTAATCATCACCTGATGTCTTCTAGAGAAGACCTCTAATGAGTCTTACTAGAAGGAAGTTTCACTCAAGTGGACTTTGTGGTCATTTCAGTTTGAATTATACAGTTTTTACCTAAAGTGGTAAATGTTCTGTGGCTGAACCTTGAATAAATGTTAAAATCAGTTTTTACTTTGAGCATATCAGCATACCACTGACTCCAAGAACCACCAGTTGCATGCTACATGACATGCTGTGCTACCCAGTTCCCCTCAGATTTGTGGCAGCTGCATCTTAGATAAATATTCTACATCTGCGAGCCTGCATGCTCCCCACCTTGTATGGCATGTGCCCTTGTCTTAATCCTCATTAGAGCGTAACCTTGTTACCCTCTGGGTACAATTAGATGAGGTGGAGTTGGCAGGTTATCAGTAGATAATTTTTTTTATCACCATCTGTGTCTTCATGCTTTATTTGTGATGTGGTGCGCTCTCATGGATGCCCCAGAGAGAAATGGACAAAGTTAAACCTGAGTTTATATCTCACTTGAGCACCGTGTCAAATCCAACAGTCCAGGGGTCCAGTTAACAGTGCTTGTTCAAAGAAAATTTAAAAAGTTAAATCCCTGGTTAGGAGCTTGTACTGTAGAGAAATGTTGCATATTATTAACCTGCAGTACTGGGTTATAGTCAATGGGTGTAATATTGAAAGATGGATTTAAGGTTTTGTGTGGAGAAGATGCTATGTTTTTGTTCGTTCTTTTGTCTCCATAGGAACTACATGAACGATAGCCTGAGGACAGATGTGTTTGTGAGGTTTCAAGCTGAGACGATTGCCTGCGCTTGCATATACCTTGCTGCCCGAGCACTGCAGGTGAGAGGAAATAGTGCAAATCTGAAACTTTTTTCCTGTTGATAGTCCCACATTGGCACATCAAAATGTCTTTGTCTAATAAAAGCAATTTAGATAAATAGCTGCCTTTCTTTTTCAGATACCGCTGCCAACCAGACCCCATTGGTTCCTGCTGTTTGGAGCCACGGAAGAAGAGATCAAAGATATCTGCATCACCACCCTGAAACTTTACACCAGGAAGAAGGTAAATATGAGTGCAGTGCTTTCCTATGCTTTGCATTAACTATAATCCATCCACAATGAGTGTGTTTTGTGACTATTGCTAAATAGATTGCGCTCAAGTCTTGAATGATAAAACATGTCTAGAACACACTGAAGCATGGGCCGTCTTTAGTCGATTTTAAAAAGCACTGGGTCAAGTCTTGGTTGGGTCATGTTGGGTCAATGGATCAACTATTGTGATTGGCCTGTTCCAATTCCTCAGTGCTTTTTACGGCTACTTTCCCCCCCTAGTTTTTAAATTTATTAGTGAGAGAATAACAATCGTGATTCCAGTATAAGGAATATTAATCATCGAGATCAGGACTCTCAAATGTGAACACATTTCTGGAGGGAGATTTCTGAAACTATCAGGATTCATGTGAGGGAATGTACAAACAAGTGGAAAAATAGAGGGATCCATCAGCCGCGTAATGTAGATTACATCATAGGCTCTAGAAAGATTCCCTGCAAGAGTCTGAGTCAGGCCTTACACGAGCTATAAGTAAAAATTAAAAAGTGCTGCTGTATTTAAAGTTTTCTGTTTTTATCAGGCAGTCGCTGAACTGTCCCTTTAAGTACTCAGATACACACAGCCTAGTGCTTAACATTAAAGGACCTTGCTCGACATGCTCCTGATTCTTCATTAAATGCTGGTAGTCCAGAAGCAGGACAACATCAGTTACCTGAATGACTCACATAGCACTGTAATGTAGTAACATAATTATTGATAAACCATCAATATTTATATCAGTTATATTAGGCTGCGCACATTCCTTCTGGGCATTTAAAATGTGATTATAGCAGAAATCAGCCAAGCATTTTGATGTGAATGGAGACTAAAGCAGACAACTTACCCATTAGACTTGAGCTGGGACATGAAGCAAGCAGAGGCTTCACTGTAACTGAGAGCTTTTCTGTGTTCAGACAGTGTAGAGTCTAAAAATTCAGATAAAAACCCAAATTGTACAGCTCAGCTGGCTGATCCAGCAGCTGTGGATGGGAGAGGGATGATTGCTGGGAGGCAAAACTTTATTTGTCAGTTTATTTTCCATTTGTTCAAAACTGAGCTTGAGATTCTCAAATTATTTTCTGATTAAAAAAAAAAAATTACATGCAGTTAAAAAATGTTTTCACTTTAGGTAGGCCTTAGAAAATTGAAAAAACCACGAGTAGTAGAGTTAGTTCTAAGGCTGATGTCATTTTTCTGCAATCTTGTCAACATATTGTGACAGATTACATCGATCCAAGGTTAAAATAAACTAGCATACACTCCTGCACTGTATGGCTCAGGGGAAGGTGCCTGAATGAAAGTAAGAGCTCTTGGCAGACTTGGCGTAAACTTTTTTTTTTTTCTTCCCTTAGCCTAACTATGAGCAGCTGGAGAAAGAGGTGGAGCGAAGGAAAGTGTTCTTGGCAGAGGCTAGGATAAAGGCTAAGGGTCTGAATCCTGATGGTACTCCTGCACTGTCCACGCTGGGTGGCTTCTCACCTGCTTCCAAACCGTCCTCCCCTGTGGTCAAGGTGGAAGAGAAGTCCCCGAACCCCCAGACTGTCAAACCAGTTAAAAAGGAACCGGACAACCGTACCCAGGTCAACAAGAGTCCACATAATGGGTACGAAATGCATTTTAAGTCAATATTTTGCCGTCATTTGTAACAAGGTAATAGTTGTGATCTGTTACTTGCCTGATAGTCTGTTTTTAAGTTCAAGTTCAAAATGTTTGTCTGCAGGTTAAGGAAGGAGGTAAAGATTGGGAGGAACAGTAGGAGTGGAAGTCGTTCTCGTTCGAGAACGCGTTCGCGGTCAAGATCACGCTCCTTTCGCAGACAGTAAGCTCTACAGTTTTGTGTTTTAACGTGTGTGAATGTGTAGCTCTTACCTTCCTTGTGTTTAAAAAGATCTGATTTTCATAGTCTGGCTGTTTCTCATGTCGATTTTTCCCACCTGTTGTTTTCGCAGTTACAACAGCAGACGCAGCCACTCAGGGACCTACAGTTCTCGTTCACATTCTCGCTCTCACAGCCGTAGCCCATCACCACAGCGGCATCCGCCCTCACCACTCCTCCCCCACCTTAAATCCAAGTCCAGTCACCACAGTAATAGCGACTCCAAGCCCAGCGGTCGTCACAGCAACAGCGGAGGTGGAGGCTCCGGTCATAAAAGGAAGCGCTCGCGCTCTCGGTCGCGGTCCCGCAGTCCAGTCAAAGTAGAAAGGGACCGTGACAGAGAGAGGGAACGCGAGAGAGACAGAGACCGCAGCTCCTTCGACCTGTCGTCAAAGAAACACAAACATGACCGAGGAAGTGGCCATCGAGACCGGAGGGACAGGGAGCGGTCCCGATCCTACGACAGGGACAGAGAGAGGGAGCGTAGCCACAAGAGCAAACACCACAGCAGTAGTGGGCACTCGGGACACAGCCGCCACCGTCGCTGAGACCCAAACCGACCCACTCTGGCTCTGGGGCTGATGGTCACATGAGTACTTTGAGTATATGCAAATCAAATTAGATGCGCCCTCTGAACATTGACTGGCAGATTGATGCTTAAATTAAATATTTGTGCAGAAGGTAAAACAGAAGTTAACCAAACATCCACGTAACAGAAGAGATTTTTGTACCTTGCTTTATTAAAGACCAAAAATTTTCAAAAACCTTGTCGAAGCTGCCGTGACTGAAAACACGTTTAATTGGATTTGCCATTTTGTATACCAGCTGGTGTCCTTCCTCTGAATTTGCTGGGTTTCTCATACACACCTGGCGTCAGACCATCAGCGTATACAAGTTGATTTTAATTTTTCTAATTTTGTTGAAGTCACAAAACATCTGCCAGCATTATCAGTGGAAACAGTGGAGCCAGATAACTCAGCACGTGTCTCATGTACAAATGTCTTTGATGGCTTTGAGTCTCCTACAGAGCAGCAGATCTGTAGCTGACATTTATCTTGGGTGGTTGATGGTTTTGCATCTACATGCAAACTGCAGCTGTGACCACCACCATGAGGTGCTCTACAATTACCTTTAAACATTTGTCCAGACTGGCAAAGGCAAGGTTGTAGTGTGACATCAGCTCCAGACCCAACCATATATCCTGACAAACCATCTAGCCTACCCAGCCCAGCCCCCTCTTGTTGTTTTTTTTTCTCCATTCCTCCCTTTTCTTTTTTAGTTTTACATATAATGTTATGGACATTTGGGGGGGAAATTATTTACAGTGTAAAGACGGATTGATGACCACTGACAAAATGTGAATGCTTTGATTTATAAAAGCAAATGGCTCAGTGGACGTACTGAAGAATAAATGTAAAATAAACATTCAGGAAAGATCAAAATGTTTGCACAGTCTTTGTTTTCTTTTTTTTATTGAACAGATATGTTGCTGATGCTGTATTTTGTACAGTTTCAAAAGAGTACTGTCTATTTGACTTTTTCTTTTCTTTTTTTTGACCTCCCAGCAGGGAGTGCAGACTTGCTGCAAAAAGATTTTAGGGTTGTCCGTTTTGTTACACTGGTTTTTAGTCTGCACGTGTTCATGTCCAATTTTTATTCAGTAATAAATGAGCTATGCCACTGAGCTGTACACTCCTTTATTGAATTTGTGCCTGGTGTAAAAACAAAACAAAGAAACATTGGTTGTAGTGGCAGGAGCAGTTGTTTGATTTGTATTGTTGCCTTAAGTGGAGACAGTGAAGTCCCAGCTGATCGGAGGGCTAAACTGAAGCTATGATCTGAAATGCATGAACTCAAACAGTTGGGAATACATCCGATGCAAACGGTTTAATCCTGCTATTTTGAGTTGGAGGCACGGTACACATGAAGGTTACAAAAGAAGAAACTGGGAGGAAAAGTGACATTTATGGCAGCCAGGGGGTGCTGTAGGCCTTAAGTTTCAGTGTTATACAGCTTTCCATGTGTCCTCACTTAAATATCCTAAAACACTGATTAAGAGATTTAATGCAAGAAGGCCAAACGAGTTTAATTGTAGCCACAACTGATACTTCAAACTCAAACAAAAAAGGATCCCAGAAGATTTTGCTATGTATATTTGTCATAGTTTCCATGATCGAGCAAAGTTTAAACAACAAACCTGATGCATGCAAAAAAAGTGAGTGGACAATTTCATATCCTGTTGAAATCCACATTTAAGTTAAGAACAATAGTAGAACACCTACTGAGTAGCAGTGCTTTGGCTTTTCTGTCTGAAACCGCTCTCAGCAGCTGCCCACATCGGTTTTGCCATTGTCTGCCTCTGTGTCATCACTCAGATCGCTGGTCCATCTTCCCCTCTGTGTGATTAAGCACTTCATCACGTTACAGTCACACAGTAGGTGATTACATGCGTGAGGAACCACAGACCCCCTCAGAAAACAAAAGATTGATTGTGTAAACCGCACAGCATCGAGCATATTGATAATCACATTTAGGTTTTGAGATACTTTGACTTTACTTCAATGGGACTTCCAGAGGAAGTAAGCAGTAAATCTGCTGCTCTTGTAAAGAAAGTGCGAGTAAAACTAACTATTTAGGGTCTGTTTTTAAGCAGGATTAATGATGGGTCATTGTAGCGAGTCAGCAGGTGGTATTCAGTCACCATTAATGGTTTTAAATACATTTTTTCCTGCTAGGACAGGAGCTCCGTGCATGCGTTATCAATCACATTATGGTGATTTGTAAAACGTGCAGGTATTCGTTGAAGCAATAGCTGATGGAGACTGCTGAGTATGTCAGAATTCCTGATGATGGACGTTAGTGGTGCTCCATGGAGACGGATGGTGAGAAAGGCAGTATTTTTCCACCAGCCCCGCAGAAAAATCGCTATGAAGCGAGATAAGGTGTTGGAGGTCACTTACAGGACTGACATGATATTCTCTGTGATTCACAGATAGTCCTGTAACACGCTGTACTCCAAGCAAAGAGGCTTCAGATCAGTAGTCACTGTGGTTACTTATGTGGTTATAGTACGAATAAACAACTGAAAGAGTGCATCACAAGCAGAGCCCGACTCACTCAAAACGTCCAGCTGTCAGAAATGATTTGTTGCAGTTAAACTGAGCTTGATCTGAATTTGATTATTGCATGTAACTGCTACCAGCTCTGACATGCACTGTGCTGTGTCAGATCCTACAGTCTCGCTGCCAAGTGCTCCCTAACGCTTCACACCGAGTCATCTCCAAAGCTCGCGATTGAGGTGGTCCAGTTTTGTTCCTGCATGAGAAATGTGTCTCGAGGAATGAAGATTATGGAATAACTTTGGTAATTATCCTATTTTCTCCCCACGTGTTTCTTTCTGCACGTACTGATTAAACTTACAGCATCTCTAAAGTGAGAGCCCAAATGTAATTTACAGTTATAATGTAATGACATCCAGGAGTTTGGACGGTGTTTCTGTAAAAGAAACCTTTAACTTCTTTCCTAACTGAAGAGCAAAAAAACCAACCAAACAAAAATTCAGCGACAATCACGGCGTTCAGTTATTGTAAAGATTTATTACAGCGCTCTGTCTGATAGGCAGGCATGCAGAAGGTGCAGCAGGCAAAATATGACAATCACAACAATAAATGTTGAATTTTCAAATAGAATACAGCTTTCATTTGTTTGCAGTGTTAATTCAGAGTAATATAAAACAAGAGAAGAGGAAGAAGAGGAGGAGACAAAGTAAAATCTGGCATTTGTAGTTTCAGTCCTCTTTCCAGACACGATAAAAGTGTTAAATGCCTGTAAAAATAAATACTGACATTATATAAAAACAATCAAATGCAATCAAACAACATGCTAAAGGTTAAAAGCAAGAAAAAAACAACAGCAAACATCTATGATTCGCCACACGAGGCTGATATTAATGCTAATGTTTTTATACATTCACTGGAATACTTAGAATCATCTTCACAGTTTGTGTGATTGTTAAAATCTACAGCAGTTTCCATCCTGCTTCTAACTGTGTACACATAATCTCACTGTGCTAGATGGATAGATAGATAGATAGATAGATAGATATTAGCGGCACAACGATACACAAAATTCACGGTTCCGTTCGATACTTTGGTGACAGGTTCGATATTTTTTCGATACAAAAAAATGTTCATGCCTTTTTAATTTATCATTTATTAAAATTATAAATATATATTTTAACTCAAAAGTACAATTTTTAAATTTAATGTTGCTGAAACAACAAAATAAAAAAAATAAATCTATCTGATCGAGAAATCACTCATCTTTGGAAAAGAGAGTTTATTACAGAGAAATGGCTCTTTCCAAAATAAAAGCTATACTATGTGCTTCTTCTGGGGTAAACTCTCAGCAGCATATTAAACATATCAGGTCCCCATAAGGAGAATCATGTGCTAATGGCTGTCTAAATGACTCGGGTAAAGTTTGTAGCATGCGTGCTTGTTGTTTTTGTCTGCTTCCACTTGTCTTTGCACTAGGATGATGTCAGTGTAAATGTGCAGTCATATTCGTTGTGTTCCCACTAGTGCTGTCAGCGTTAATCTCGTTAAAATGACATTAACGCCATAACGCGGCAAATCTCCTTAACAAGCTACTATGGATCGCCCCTTGCGTGGGGCTGGACAGCGTCAACAGGTTAACAAGCTAACTGCGCTAACGCACTAGTTCCCACCAATTGAGCATTGCGTGGCACATCCTACATACTGTTTTACTTTTGTCCATGACCCGCTTACCTTCAGGGTCATGCTTCACATGAAAACCAAGATAGTTCCAAACGCCAGATCTGAATGAGGGTGGGGGAGGTTCAATTTCGGGTAGCGTTGAGGCAGTGACAGCAGTTGCCATGTTGCAACGAGCTTAGCTTCTGTCTTGCTAGCTTGCACTGCGCTCAGTGGATCTGCACTCGACAGTGCAGCCTAGGCGGAGTAGTCGAACGCAGATCCACTGAGCGCTCAACACAGACAGCATCGTCAGAAGAAAAGTTGATAAAATAAATAAAAAATGTTGTATTGTTTATACATATGTGTACCGAACCGAAAGCACTGTATCGAACGGTTCAATATCGATACCAGTATTGTTGCACCCCTAATAGATAGATAGATAGATAGAATAGAGATTTGGAAACTAAGCCACCATGGCAGCACTGATAGCTGATATCGCTACTTTAACACAACTCTGGCATACATGTTATAACACATTCTCTTTAAACACAAATCAACACTGTTCAACTAAAAAGAGCAAGAGCTTTATGAAACCTTTACAATACAGCAGGTCAGCAGAGGTGCTGAATATAATAATGATATCTAATAGCATAACACTTTGTCTCAAATGTAGTCAGGAAAAACTTTTATATAGCACCAAATCACAACAGCCGCCTCAAGACACTTTATACTGTAAGGTAATAAAGCAACCCTACAATAAAAACCCCAACAATCAGACAACCCTGTTGAGCAAGCTCTTGGTGACGATGGGAAGGAAAAACTCCCTTTTAACAGGAAGAACACCCCAACAGGACCAGGCTCAAAGAAGAGCAGGCATCTGCAGCTACTGGTTGGGGGTGATTGGTGGGAGATGGGACAAAAAGGCAAACTATCAATGTGAAAGCCAGAGTTTAATAATTATTAGTGATTAAATGTGAAGATAGTGGTCAGAAACAAGATGGTAGGCTGTATCCATCCTGATTGTCAGCAATCAGAATCAGTAGGACCAAGAATATCCAATTCCTTTCTGTCCACAGTTTCTTGAGATGCTGCCGTACCCCAATGAATATAAATATTCATTTTTATAAAAACTTAAGTGCAGTCATGGGGGAATACCCCACTGGCTTTATGGCCCAAAGTCATGTGTGTAAGTAGGTCATAAGGAAGGAAGGAATAAAAATGTGAGGGAGAGACATGATGTAAATAATATGATTTGTAAGCAGATGCAGGTCAGCTCTGCTGTGCGTGTGGTGGTGGTGGGGGTAACAGGGACAGCTAAAAGTACAAACAGGGGTAACCTGACCTGGTGGGAAAGGCTGTGTTATGGCTTCATTTACACAGCTGACAGGGTTTTAGCCGAAAGACCGACGAGAGAGAGCTCGTCTGTCAAACGAGTTCAAATTAAGACCACCTTTAGCAGCTTTAATGTTACATATAACTTCAAAAAGTGCTAAGGCAGCATTCACCTGTGGGTAGAGAGTGTGAATACCTGTCTGTCAAAGTTCAATTGGATTATAGAAAGGTGGTGCAGACTATCAGTTAGAGCCAATTTAAACACTCACATCTTCACTCTTTCTTCATCCATCCGTCTCAATTTTCAGGAAGAAAAATAAAAATCTAATGACACATTTCCCCCCAAAATAAAATAATAAAATCACACAAGTTTTTAAACCCAAACCCGAGGAACAGGCCTGTTCTAAAGTAAGCCAGCTCACCTCCACTCTCTCTCTCTCTCTCTCTCTCGCAGAGTCATCAAAAATCAGTGTGACTGAACTGGCAACCTTTCTAAATCCACAAGGAAACCACTCATTTGCTTCAGTGATTTCTTAGAAACCTGTGATCCAAACTCCACTATTAGGCAACAGCTGTGCTGACGCTGCTCCTGGTAAAACACTGGAGTGGATTGCTGCAGACCTCTCTCGTTTGAAAAAGGCTGAGATAGCGCCTTCCGTTCGGTTACCGTGATTGCAAAAGAACAGAAAGTGACCCCTGCGTGGGGTCTTAAGGGACTTGCCTCATAAGCCACTTTGGTACAAGGGCAGAAAAGAAAAACAGCGTCACAGATTTAAGTCGGGTTTGTGAGGAGGACTGTTTCTGGCATGGTTTTCTTTAAAAAAAAATACATTCTTGTTTAACAAAACTAACAGACTTCTGTTTAGTAAAGGAACAAAAGACTCTTAAACAAAAGACTCAACCAGTCCCCCTAGAGGCCCGTTTAAGCTAGAAAAAAACCCGGTTAGTGATGAAAAAAACAGAATACAGCAGGATACATGACACAAAATGAGTTAAACATATCCTATTATTGGCCCTGTTTGACATTTGAGGAAATATGCTGTCCCTGGTTGCCACCCCCTTACCAGGAGTTAGTCATAGCCAGACTAGTCAAACTCAAATTCCAGTCTTTACACTAAGTTTTAGCTTCATTTTACTTGACTCACACAGCTACATGAAAGCAGCCTGAATCATCTCTTCCAGTTCTTGGCAGGAAGGTGACTGCATATATCCCAAAGTGCTGAACTATTCCTTTAAGATCACTCACTCTCTCTTTCACACACACACGAACACACACACACACACACACAAAATTCCAGTATCCAATGTGCTCCCCATCTGCTGTCCATTAGGCTCGTTTTTCATCCTTCCTGCTTTCCAGAGGAACTGTTCAGTCTCATTATTGCTACAACTCCTTATGAGGTCTTTGCTTTGATGAAGTCTTTATTGTTGAATACTACTCTGGACTCTAAATGCGTTATTAAACGGAGAAATCCCAACTTCCCACTGATGCCTGCTTCGTTTGCTTGTAGGAGCAAAGCGGGAAAGTCAGGTGACATCTGAACACGTAAAACAAACATTTGCTATCGCTGATGGCGGCCTACGCGTCGAGAAGCATGGCACAGGGGCAGGTTGGTTTAACGTAATGGTAAATACAGGGAGTCGTGTTTTTAATACGTAACCATCCTTCATTAGTCTTTTATTGCTGGTTTAATGTCTAAAAATCCTTTTTCTTATTTGCGCTCCATCATTACTACGACTGAAGACAGAGCTGGTGGTGCTATTGACAAGTTACTAGCAGTGCGCTTAGTTTTTCTTCTCAGAGTCACCTGCTGGGGTCTTTTTTATCCCCCCGTCTTGTAAATGCTTACAAGAAACAAATATTCTACATGTGGAAGTCAGCGTACGTTTGGCTGCGCGTTCGCGTCCCCGCCGCCGTCTCGGTCGGTGCTGCTCTCACAGGTAGGTGGTGGTCTCTCTGTTCTCCCTCTCTTTGGCCTGAGCCACAGCCACGTTGATGCACTGCAGCCACTCTTCAGCGTGTTTCTCATCCTGAGCCTTCAGCACGTACGTTTTACTGTCGGTGAAGATCTCGAAGGCGCGCGGCAGACCCCGGTCCCGACGCTTCTTGGCTACCACCTGCAAACAGAACAAGTGGGTGGGGAAGATTAATAGACAAGACGACTTCATCATCTAGCTCGTGGGGAGGAGAGCTGCTGTCTTTTTAAAAAAATGTGTTTTGGCTTCATGTTGGTTTCTTCTATCATATTTATAGTAGCTTATTTATCCTTGTCAAGCTGATCTGCTTAGCTCTGAATCCTGGGAAGAGTTTAGACCTTTAGGTCAGATGATATAATAGCTGCAAACTGACAGAGGTGTAAGTAGCGCTGATGGTGATCAGTGGTGAGGATATGGGTAAGTGATGGAAGGGTTCTGAGGGATGATGACAGTCACCTTGACGCTTTGCACCTTGCTCAGCTCAATCGGGATGTCATCCAGCTCATCCTTCTGTGGGGAGGACACACAGTGACTTTAAATACTTTACTTGGAGATAAATAAAATACAGGGTGTATCGCAAAGAATCAGAAACTGATTTCAAAGTGCTTTAATTCATCTGTAACGATCAAACACATCCTGCTAGTAAGAGGAGATTCGCAAGGTTGCCGGTAGGTAGAAGTGGCCGGCTCTCCTCCCCCTCCCATCAAGTCTCAGTCAATATGGCGACCGTGCAACAGAAAGCATTCTGCTCCTGACAGCTGTGCAGCGTGATTTATATTCTGCCAAGTATTGTCAAATGTTCAATGTCCATTACTTAAACACAAATATTGCCCTTTGAAGTCGGCTGATTCTCTATGACACACCGTGTACTTAAATGGCAGTTTCCTCTCTCTTCTCGTGCACGGTAAACCACAAAAGGACACTAAACTGACATTAGACGTTAGATTAGATAAGAAAAGATGGAGTATTTTCTCTGCAATGCAAATAAGTAGAAAGCAGCATATAAATAAAAAGCTTGACTATTGTCTGAAAGTTCACATCTGAAGCGACCCGGTCTTCGTCCAGCGCAAAAGTTTTCTTCTTGGGTGATTTTTGCTAGGAGCTATTCATATCAGGGTGCTAGGAAATGTGTGAAGAAAACCACACAGAGGTAGCCTCTTAATTTTCTGGAACAACAGTTTTTCCTAGTGTTGCTTCCAGGACCCACTACCTCAGAATAATTACAGTTCACTGGAATTTCTACAGTCCTCCCACTCCTCAGTCCCCTCCTTTCTGTATTTTACCCACCTACCGTAATGGCCATTTGAATTGTATGAGCTGGTAAGTGTGTGTTTGTGTGCATATTGCAACACAGCCAAGTCTTCTTACCCCCATATTTGGTTAAGCGGTTACAACCACTTAACCAAATATGGGTGCAGACTCATGGCAAGTTACCACATCCTTTCTTTAGTGTGTGTGTGTGAGAGAGCTGAAAAGCTATTGGGGTCGACATGTTCACAGGCGGTGTTCTCTGCTGGGGATTCAAACAGACATTTGATTGATCTGAGCCATATGGAGGAATTTAAAATCAACTAAATCTGGAAAAAAGTTCACATCTGACCTCAGAATCAGCAGATTTTAAACATTGCATTAGGTTTACTCTATTTCAAGAAGCCATGTATCTTCATGCTATAAATATCTAGTACATAGGTGTAGTGTTAAGTTATGAAGACAGCCACGTGACGTGTTTTTCCAGATTAGGAAATGCTGCTGCCTGTGAGCTGTAAGCATGAATGAAACTTACTTCACTATTTTTTTCTCTGTATCAGCAGAAATGTCGTTGTTGCAAAACTGAGGCTGTACCTAATTTTTACCTACATTTTCATCTCGCAGCTGTTTTGGGAGGTATAGACATGTTAATTTGTGCAACAACGTCAGCTTTCACATGATCAGTCTGGCTTACAGAGAGTCTCGGGATCAGTGGATGATCAGAGTACCAGGTGACACACGAGGAACTGGAGGTTCTGTTCTAAAAGGTGGATGTGGACTTCATATAAAACACGACTGATGAATTTTGGCTGCAGAAAAGACGGCAAAAGGTAAACTGGATGAGGTGTGAGATACATGAACCTATGTGCTTAACCTCCACACATCCCAGCTGTTGGGCCATGAATGCATTTTAGGATGTGACTTCAAATCCACTATAACCAGTTTCTTCCTTCCGGCTACTTCCTTTTCGTTGCCACAGATTTCCTGATGCAATTTATGCCTTTACCCCAGTTTCAAAATAGGGTTTTTTCATGTGTCAACCACTACACTGTGGAGCCACAGACTCACACATAACCTATATGTAAAAATTCTCGTTCCTTTTACTTGTGCACCAGAGTACGATGCATGTCTGACAGTCAAAGCTGCCTGATCGTTCAGTACGAAGGAAATATTTTTTGGTCCTCGTCAGGAAAAAACGTCTTTCACAACATGCCAACCACCTCCAGAACCTGCTGGCAGAGACAGACAGGGCTCTGAGAACAAAGACACAAAACCTTCGCAATCTGCGGTGGCTGCAAAACAGCAGACTCCATTACCATCTGGATCCGAGCACAAAGACTTTTGTTTAAAGTTAGGAAAAAAACAAAAAGAAGCGGGAGAGAGATGAATATTCCCCTGTTTCCATAAACTCCTCTATGCCGTCCTCTAATTTGGAGAGCTGCTATTTTAGACATGACACTGGCTAAAGTCCAGATGACACTCGATCCCTGTAACAGTTTCTCCCGTGCAGATGACTGCCATAAACTGTGTTTGATAAAGCAAGGAGGGAGAGATCATATTTACTCAGATGAGAGTCAGTATTCCACGTTCAAGGCTCTTTCTCCTTGAGCTACTTGTGCATAACCATTTCTGCAAGTAAGTCATGTTTTTGTAGCATCACACTTTGGCTTTGCGAGTCCCGCCCCTCCCCCAAGAGTCCTTAGCAGGGCCAAGATTTGTTATAGCTGGATTCATCAGATGCTCCTGCTGAGGTGCCATTTCCACTGTTTCGTACAAATTCATCATGATTTAAATCACACGAGACATAGTAAGATCACTGAGAGCTTTATAAGCGAGAGGACGGGACCATGCGTAGGTGTATGTTTATGTGTTAGGGTTCATTTTCAGTGTCTACCTACCGATTTGCCTCTCCGGAAAAGGAGCTGATTTCCCGCCAAGGTGAAGTAGCGGGTTTTCCAGCGCTTAATGAACTTCCAGCGAACCTGCTTCTCTTTCAGCTTCCCCTCGATCAAAGGCTGTCCCTCCTGGTTTACGACTATAGATAGCACACAAACACACGACAAACGTAAAGGAAAGAATGAAAATAATTAATTAATTAATTAACAAGATATTATACTTATTATACTTTGCAATAAACCTAACAGGTCGGTCACTCTGATGTCCTCACAAGCTGGTAAAGCAGAATCAATGCTTCAATCAGGTAAAAAAAAAAAAAAGCACCAAGTTCGTGACCTATGCTGTCAGCAGGTAAGAGATGTTAGAGAAAGCTTGTCCGTCTAATAAGTCATGCAGAGGTCGGTATGGGTTACCAGCCAGCTGCTACAGCTGATGGAGTCCACACATTCAAGCTAAAATTCAACTGATCTCTTTCTTTCTGTTTCTGTCTCCATCTTCTATAACTCTCAAGTACTGTGCAAAAGGATCTGGGTGTGCAAACATACATGGAATTGCATTATATAAGGCATAAACACAGCGTACAATTCTGACAAGCTTAAAAGTCAAGTCTGAACTCTCTTAGGTGTGGTTTCTTGTAATATCTTTAAGCAGTCTTCACGAATAGTTCTTTAGACTTCTTGAAGGACATTCAAAGCTTTTCTTTAGATGCTGGCTGCTTTTTGTTAAGATGGTCCCACGCTGCTTCAACAATGTTGAGGTCTGGGCTCTGGGGAGGCCTGTTTATGACTGATTGTGTTTTTCTATTAAGGTATGTTTTTATCACATTGTGAGTATGTTTAGGATCATTATCATGCTGAAAAATGAAGCTGTTACCAATCAAATATTTTCTAGATGGTGGATCAGAATCTGATGGTGCTTTTCAGCATTCTTAATTTCAAGAGTTTCGACACGACCCCAAATACCACTGGCTGAAATGCAGCCGCAAACCATGATAGCGCCCCCACCATGCATTTTAATCACGAGTTCAGCTTCCCACTATTAAATGAGTATTATAATAGTGCAACAGGAAGTGCTCCCGAATCAAGTGCCTTCAAATACCAATCACAACCGTTCCCTGCATCGTGCAGGTTTCCAGGAAGTTAAATTGGAACCGACACATAACAGATATTGTGTTGCTGTGAGAAAATGACCTGGCAGGTTAAAGACCGTTTCAATCCCAACCCGACTAAATCAGACATCAGTGTCATAATGCACTGCATGATGTCTCTAAGTGTTCGCGCCTGCAGCGCATGTGTGCAAACAGTTCCTGTGTACTCTAAGCGCTGCGCTCCGTGGGCATGTTTTGGCATGTTCAGGTTTGGCGCCAGTTTAGAGAGAAAGAGGAGCGAACAGAGCGGCCCTTTGTATCCGCTATATCGTGGTTAAAAACAGATTAGGCAATCTGATCAGTGTTTGGAGTGTGGCCTCCATGCTGAGCAGATGACTCCTAAAGGGGTTTGAAACCAAACCAAACACACCACGAAAGGTCATGGCAACCCCAAATCAGAAGAGGGCAGGGCAGAAAGAGGGGCTTCTTTTCTGTTTCCACATTATTTCCTTTCTTTTTATGGACAACAGAGAAACCAAAGACAGCACTTTAAACACATTATTTCAGGCGTGATAACTTTTTACTGGTATTTAATAGTATGTTTTGACAATTTTTAAACAAAATAATGAAAATGATTTATGACAGCACAACAATATAGAAACACATTGTTACGCAGGGCTGTGGAACACCGATTACTGCAGTCCTGCCACTGTGGGCAACTAGGCTGAGTGCTTCATCTAACAAACATTTTGATTTTTAAAAAGTACTTTGATGCATAAATCCTCGTGTCTCATCGCTTCGCTTGGATGTAGACACCTGGAATGGTAACCTTTGTTGTCCGCCCCAGGCGTGCGCAGTGGCTTTCAGTCTTTCATCGGAGACACGCTGATGTCAAACGAGCAAAGACACAGCTAATAAAACACACACACACGCACTAAATCATAAGCAAACACAAAAAGTCCACAGTAATGTGCAGAAACAAGAAGGTTTTGCATGGAGCTGTTGTTTAGCTTGCTTTCCATGTGTGGTCAGATCATTTTAGTGCCAAACCTGACAAGACCCCCTCTGCATATGGCTCTTGATCAATCACTGCAATGTTATGGGAGTGACAGGATTTCAAAAATGGGAAATGAGTCATGTCTCCAACCCAAATGATTTCCAGAAACATCTCCTACAAACAACCCTAATTTCTCCCTCAGGCCTAGACATATATATTAAAAGAAACCCTCTACAAGCTCTGGAGTTAGCTTTTATAACGTGTAACTGCTTGATACTTTGATGGTTTGCTGTTCTTGGCTTCACGACCACACGATCAACTCAATATTAGGTGTGAGTAGAGTAGGGACACGTATCCTGAACACAAACGCAAAATCTCAAATTACTCACTGTGGTGTTAGCAATTCAGTCTCCATGTAAGTGACCCTATTAGAAGGCTTTAAATTATTATATATTATTACTAACTTATTGTATAATAATTTAAAGCTGTATCACCAACCACAAATGTCTTCTTATGGTTTAAATATAATTTCCGTGGAAAATGACATCACTAGTGGTTCCTGGAAATTCGAGCAAGGGTGAGTTAAAAAAAAAAAAGAGAGAAAAGAAAACAACAACAATGGTGCCAGTAGAGTCAAAACTTTCAGCACGTTCTATTCTCGTGAACCACCCAGGCATTACACAAACTGTAAACACAGAGGTGGTTACAGAGTCCAGAGACAAACGCTACGTCGCACACAGAGAAAAATAAAGATTTCACAGGACTCAGTGCGGTCAAGTGAAAAATATCCTGTGATTCGGTAGCTTGTAGAACCACTTTTAGCAACGATGACTTGAGTAATCGTTTTCTGTAAGAGCTTATCGGTCTCTCGCATTGTTGTGGAGCAATTTTGGCCAGCTTCTCTTTACAGCGTCGCTTCAGTTTATTGAAGTCTGGGTGCATTGGTTTATGCGCAGCTCTCTTACTGGAGCTTTATATTTTGGTGTTAAATCTAGATTATACCCCAAATCCCCTACAATGTGACCTGCACCATAATCTGACGTGCACCTGCCTACAAAGGTATCTACATGTCATGTGGACATTGCAATTGCTCTTTTCAGTACCATCGATTCCTCCCTTGCATTTCCAGCTACATTTTCGCCACATTTTTTGAATCATTTAGACAAAATGAGGACTATTTCTAAGGTCATGTCTCCAGGCCATGTCCCATGATTTTCTTACGTCTAAGGGATGTAAGAAAATTCCTGGAAAAGATGCACAAAGAAGTGGATTTTTTTATTTATTTATTGTTTAAAAGTCATCAACAAAGCTGAGCCCAACATTTTTATTTGTTTCTATCGGTCATGGTCATGTCAGTCGTGATCATTAACATGTAAAATGCAAGCATGAATGCTAGCAGTGATGGCACCTTGGTGGCAGTTATAGATAGGTTAATGCACAGACTCACTGCAGAAGTTCGATTCAGCTATTATCCGGTCGTTAAGTCTGACGTCACTAGCCGTGTCTGCACTGCAAAAACCCACCTCCTTAATACTAGATAAATACACTTATTTTTGGTGAAGTTTTGCTTAAAACAAGTGAAATTATCTGCCAGTGGGGTAAGTGTTTTTTTCTTATTAAGATTTCTTGAAATAAGAACAATATCCAGATTTAAATAAAGCTAAAAATAAGTATTTTACACTTATTCCAGGCAACAAATCAGAACATTGAAACTTAAAATAAGCTTTAACCACTTATTCTAGGGAACAATTAGATAGTTAAATCTTAAAATAAGCCTTACACACTTATTCCAAGCAACCAATCATGGCAATTGAAACCTAAAATAAGATTTAACCACTTGTTCTAAGCAAAATGTTGAAGAAATTAAATCTGAAAATAGGCATAAAACACTTATTCTAAGGAACAAATCAAGGCAAATAATCTAAAAACTAGTACATTAAATCATTTTAAAGATCTTAAAATAAGTTAAAAAATAATAGATTGTAGTCTAAATCTTCTTAAATTCAGTGAAATAATCTGCCAGTGCAGTAAGATAATTACACTTGATAAGAATTCTCAAAATAAGAAAGATAAAGCCAAATTAAAGCAGGCAAAGTATACTGTGTACATGACCTTTATTGGAAACAAACTCTCCAAACAGTAACAAATATTTCAGTGAATCATAGTACACAAAAATTTAAAGACTCATTGTAAGTGTAACATTGTTATTTTGTGTTCCTTTTAGAAGTGCTAAACCAGTTAGCTACTCAACATATAAAATGTAATAAAAAAGAACATTTGCAATTTTAAACACAATTTGCAGAACAGATGTGTTTAAAGAAAAAAGTACTTTGTATTACATTAATAAGAATAAAAAAAAGAATTCAAGTGTAAATTGCAACTTCAAAGCTATCAGGCAAAACCTTCCAACACAGACCTAAGTTACATCTTGCTCAAACAGCTCTACGTTTCAATAAACATTCCTACAGCCTGCCATGACTTTTTTGTATGAGCCTGTGGTGTCTTGCTCATGGATTTTGTCCTTTAACACTTCAGTCTAAATGACAGACAGAAGCGTTGCCACACATTTAGGATAGGTGAGATGCAGGGTGTAGTAGTATGCCATAAGATACAGCAAACCTTCTCCAAGGTCATCTGTGGTCAAATGTGGTGATGAGAGTGGTTCCAACTGCAATAAGACAACGGGACCCTTCAAAGAGCAGAACGGGGCTGACGCTGGATCTTCTGTTGGCAAAAGAAAAACAAAGACAAAAATTGTACAATGTACGGAGAAACTCCAAAGCTATCAGGGTAGTTCAAATACTTAACCACAAGTATGTATTAGACTTAGACTTAACTTTATTGATCCCTTTGGGGTGCACCCTTCGGGTGATACATGAATGATGACAACCATAGATCAGATGCGCTACAGACCATATTAATGTTATTTTTCTTTAGATTGACAAATACTGTATAGAAAAAAATAAAAATAATAAATAATATAAATAAATATATAAATAAATATATATATATATATATAAATATATATATATATATATATATATATATATATATATATATATATATATATATATATATTTATTTATTTATTTATTCATGCCATTGAAAAATGTAATAAATTCTGCCTCATCACCGTTAGGATTATGTCTTTACACACTTTAGGAAATGACAAAGATACTGCACCTGTGATAGTTAAATATGTAATTATGTCCATTTTGTTTTTAATTTCTTTATGTTTTTCTTTATTATTTTTATTGAAATTTTTTTATCTCAGTGTTTGTGCCATTTCAGATTTCTGCACACCTTTTCCAAATATAAACTACATTGTTGGAGGACTTGGCATGGATAAAAAGGCCATATGCCAAATAAACTGTTAAAGTGAAGGCTTTATGGGCATTATTTGATAACAAATATGAAGAAACACAGACCTGAAGGACATCAATCAGTGCTTCACTGGCATGTCCCATCTTCTTGGGTGGTGCAACTTGTGATGGGAAGAAAGTTGGTAGTGTCCTGAACAGGGCTATGAACAGAACAGGAAAGAAAGAACTAAATCAAATTTCAGTTCAATATTCAATATTATTGCCATAATTGTAATCTTTCACTTACAACTGTTGTCACCAGAACTGCTCCTTGGTGGCAAAAGCATGTTTGATCCACCACTTGAATCTGCATCATAATCTTCTCCCTGGTCACATGGTGAGATGTCCATGAGACGCCTTTTCTTTAGTCTCATCCTAAATAAGAAAACGAAAATAGTTATATTACAGGAGTCCTAAACAAAATGTGTCGTGCTAAGTGTTTTTAAATCAAAAGCGGCAAAACTTGCCTCTTTGTGAACTTGAGCCCACAACTGTTTCCTCCTCATAAAATTTTCAGGCCCTGGAAGCAGGTCCCTTAAATCGTCCCTACTGAGGGTGTGGAGCAAGACCTCATCTATGTCTGCAGCTGTAAATAAAAGTCAGTAACTTTCAGAAATGTAAAAGTTGTACAACAATTCCAAATTGTCATTTTGTCAAATACAATTAAATGTAATTTAAATATTTTATTGATCTGACAACATAAAACTGATTCTATGTACGATCACTGTCAGTGTGTGCAACACAAAATTCATTTAGACATTAATTTGCATAAATATGCATATGCTTGGCCTACCATTTAGAACCGAAAGGCTGCAATCATCCAAACCCTCCATGATTTACTGGTGTAGCTTTTGTCAGAACTTTTCCCTGAGGAAAGAAAAACATATGTTTGGGTCAAAAAGAAAAACTGAGTCAAGACACCACCTGCCATGGATCCAAAGTCTATGCAATCAGACACATGGATAAGGTGCAAAAGACAGACCAAGTAGAGCCTGTGTTAATTCAATGGTTAAGTCTTATAAAATTGCTCACTTAAAATTTATGACAAGGCTATTCCAAACTAGTTTTCAAACTAAAACTAATAGTGCCCAACTGCTTGTCAAATCATTCAACAAATGACCACAGCTCAGATTAGGCCACTTCATCCATAAGAAAAAATGTTACCTCGGTTCAGCAAGGTTAAAGTGACCTGATTGATATTAATAGTTTACAACATAAATAATTGGAAGCAAGTTCACATCTTCTCCAACTTACAAGTTTATATGATTAATCATAATCTGTCAGAAATGAGGCTTAAAGTAAATCTATAGGTAAAGATGTCTTTCATAAATGTGCATTATTTTTATTCCCTTGTGTTATCTTTAATTTCATTACCCAAACTGGACTTGCAAAAAATAGTAAAATAATAAAATTTGAATAAACTCATGTTGGTTAAATGTAATTTTGGTCATAAAACAGTTAACTCTTGATGACTTAAGTAAATCCTCATTTAAGTTAAATATAGATCTGTCCAACACCCCTGTCTTTTTCCATAACAAAAAACAGCATGGTAAAGTTATGAGCCCGATTGCGAGATTTGTCTCAAACCAGTATCGGTCCTCCCAAGTTGCACACACAAACACACCAAGCACAGTGCAGACAGAGAGCACGCGGCTTAAGAAGGAAAAAAAAAACACCGCAGCTTTTTATTTTCCGTGGGTGGGAAACACAAAACGGACTTTTGCAAAGGCGGATATCAACTGTAGTTCTTTTGTCATATAGCTATGTTAAGTATATTGAACACGAAGCTAAATTTACCTAACTAGCACCATTAATAATTTTAAACTATCACTGCATGCTAACAATTCAGCATACTGAATGAACTAAGCTAGCTAGCTGGCTGGCAGTTTTGGCTAACTACCCATTGGTAGTGAACTGATAATACTGACTCGGTAAAACTTAATATTTGACCACGACTGATGTTACTACAGTTAGTCAAAGCTAAAAGAACCCGAAATGTTTGTAAGCAAAAGTTAATTACCTCAACAGAATCCAGTCCGAACCTGCTCCCTCGTGTCCTCCGATTCAAACAGTGAGATAATGGACAGAGCCACTTGAGGGCAGCCAGGGGGGAGGTAGTGTTACACATTTTCGTCTGTGTAAAGCTTGTAAAACGTGAACATAACATGCATAATGAACCTGCATTCGAAAAACTAATTTTAACAAATAACCCATCAATTACTATGACTGTTGTAGTCGTCTTTACAATTACATTACTACACAAGTTAAATGCAGACTTGGTATAAACCACCCCTTCAAACTTGGTATTGACCTCTACTACTCTGCCCGCCAAGAACTTCTTTCAGGTCTTTTCCCCAAACAAGATGGCGTGTTGGAGGTGTGGGATTTGTTTTGTTTTTGTTGCCTTAACAGTAAAGTCTCTTTTGAGCCATATTAATACAATTCATAGCAGTAGTCCAGACTTTTGTGTGATATGTGGGATGGTTGTACCGAGGAATACAGGAACCTAATCTAGTGCTAATACATTATTTAACTTTTTAATATGAACTAGACTATGGAACACCAAAGTGTTAAAACGTGTCATTTAATTTTTATTTTACATTGTGTATTTTTATAATATTTTATTAAATATTTATTTCACTACGATTCTTTTTTGTAATAATAGAAACATTTTGAGACACTTTAATTTTAAGCACCTGTTTAAGCAGCAGCCAATGAGCGTTCAGGTCCCACCCTGATTGCCTGAATAAGAAATTCAGTTGTTAAATGACCTCAAATAAATACACCATTATGAAAAACCCCATTATGAAACAAAAACAGACTTTGGGAAAAAGAGATTTTGGAATATAAATTCATCGAATTTAATAAAATGTCTCAAAAAATGTTCTATAATTCATAAAAAAAAATTTAATGCTACTTTAGCTTCAAGTGACAACAGATTAAAACAATCCCCTGGACAAATGCTTATATTGATCAAGATTTTGCCATTCTTTTATCAAATTTATTTTGGATTTAATTGAAATTGTTAAAATACTTTTTGCCCCAGTTGTGTCTTCACAAACTGTGTCCAAACTAAAAAAATGATAGAAGATTACATGCTGCATCTTCCCTCTCAGATTATTGCCCTGGGACCTGTAATTTGTCATACGTGTATGAAATAGAGTCTAAACGCAGTTTTTTAAAAAAAACAATGGTCAGCCAAATTAAACTTTAAGAATGTGTGCAAGTCTCTTGTAAACCACAGTCAGCTGCTGGAGTGTTGTCAAAGTGAAGCAGGAACTGAGCATCCAATATTTGTAAATGAGAAAGGACTAGGTCCTGTATCAGAGGTTGCTAATATGGAGTTTTTGGTGATTGAAGATGCTATACATTATGCCGTTAGAGTAAAGTGGCTTATTTTACATGGTAACAAATACATCTGTGACACGTCTCAGGTCTAAATATACCTTCCAATGATTGACTTTCTTATTTCAAGGAAAAAGGTGAATGTTTCTTATTTTAAGATAATTTTTTGTTTTACACTCTATCTAAAAGCTATTTTTGCTTGAAATAAAGGTGAAATGGTTCATTTTTAGATTTACAGACTAAATAAGAAAAAAAAGGAATATATACTTAAAACAAGTCTAATCATCTAACACATGAGACTGGAAACTAGTTTGTAATGTTCAAAACAAGATGGACAAGATAATCTGGCTAAATTTAAGACAATAAATCTTGTTAAGCTACAAGAAATTTGCAGTGTGGGCCTAAACGCCGCTGCAGGTCCATATATCAAACGATCACTATGGCATTACTGAGAGTTGAAAAACTGTCTAAAGTCTTTCATCTTTAATAAAATGATCAGCGTTCTGCTCTACCAGGTGTAACAATTGAGTTTAACATCCAGGCATCCATGAAAACGGAATTTATGACATTTAACGGAGTTAGAAGTTCAATTCAATTCAATTCAATTCAATTCAATTTTATTTATATAGCGCCAAATCACAACAAATGTCGCCTCAAGGCGCTTCATAGATACAGAGAAAAGCCCAACAATCATATGACCCCCTATGAGCAAGCACTTTGGCGACAGTGGGAAGGAAAAACTCCCTTTTAACAGGAAGAAACCTCCGGCAGAACCAGGCTCAGGGAGGGGCGGCCATCTGCTGCGACCGGTTGGGGTGAGAGAAGGAAGACAGGATAAAAGAATTGCTGTGGAAAAGAGACAGAGATTAATAACAGATACGATTCAATACAGAGAAGTCTGTTAACACATAGTGAGTGAGAAAGGTGACTGGAAAGGAAAAACTCAATGCATCATGGGAATCCCCCGGCAGCCTACATCTATTGCAGCCTAACTAAGGGAGGATTCAGGGTCACCTGGTCCAGCCCTAACTATATGCTTTAGCAAAAAGGAAAGTTTTAAGCCTAATCTTAAAAGTAGAGATAGTGTCTGTCTCCCGAATCCAAACTGGAAGCTGGTTCCACAGAAGAGGGGCCTGAAAACTGAAGGCTCTCCCTCCCATTCTACTTTTAAATACTCTAGGAACAACAAGTAGGCCTGCAGAGCGGGAGCGAAGTGCTCTAATAGGGTGATATGGTACTACAAGGTCATTAAGATAAGATGGGGCCTGATTATTTAAGACCTTGTATGTGAGGAGCAGGATTTTGAATTCAATTCTGGATTTAACAGGAAGCCAATGAAGGGAAGCCAAAACAGGAGAAATATGCTCTCTCTTTCTAGTCCCTGTCAGTACTCTTGCTGCAGCATTTTGGATTAACTGAAGGCTTTTCAGTGAGTTTTTTGGACATCCTGATAATAATGAATTGCAGTAGTCCAGCCTGGAAGTAATAAATGCATGAACTAGATTTTCAGCGTCACTCTGAGACAGGATATTTCTAATTTTAGAGATGTTGCGCAAATGGAAGAACACAGTCTTACATATTTGTTTAATATGTGCGTTGAAGGACATATCCTGGTCAAAAATGACTCCAAGGTTCCTCACAGTGTTACTGGAGGCCAAGGTAATGCCATCCAAAGTAAGAATCTGGTTAGATACCATATTTCTAAGCTTTTCAGCGCCGAGTACAATGACCTCAGTTTTATCTGAGTTAAGAAGCAGAAAGTTAGTGGCCATCCAAGTCTTTATGTCTTTAAGACATTCCTGCAGTTTAACTAATTGGTGTGTGTTATCTGGCTTCATGGACAGATAGAGCTGGGTGTCATCTGCATAGCAGTGAAAATGTATGCTATGTCTTCTAATGATGCTGCCTAGGGGAAGCATGTATAATGTAAACAGAATTGGTCCTAGCACTGAACCCTGTGGAACTCCATAATTAACCTCAGTGTGTGAAGAGGACTCTCCATTTACATGCACAAATTGGAGTCTATTAGATAGATATGATACAAACCACTGCAGTGCAATACCTGTAATACCTACAGCATGTTCTAATCGCTCTAATAGGATATTATGGTCAACAGTATCGAATGCTGCACTAAGGTCAAGAAGGACAAGCACAGAGATGAGTCCACTGTCAGAGGCCATAAGAAGATCATTTGTAACCTTCACTAAAGCTGTTTCTGTGCTGTGATGAACTCTGAAACCTGACTGAAACTCTTCAAATAAACCATTCCTCTGCAGATGATCTGTTAACTGTTTGACAACTACTCTTTCAAGGATTTTTGATATGAAAGGAAGGTTGGAGATTGGCCTATAATTAGCTAAGACTGCTGGGTCTAGAGATGGCTTTTTGAGTAAAGGTTTAACTGCAGCCACCTTGAAGGCCTGTGGTACATAGCCGATTATTAGAGATAGGTTGATCATATATAAGATCGAAGAATTAATCAATGGCAGGACTTCTTTGAGCAGTTTTGTAGGAATGGGGTCTAAAAGACACGTTGATGGTTTGGAGGAAGTAATTATTGAAGTTAACTCAGAAAGATTAGTTGGAGAAAAAGAGTCTAACTTAACATCAATGGTACTAAGAGTAGCTGTAGATAATATTACATCTGTGGGATGATTATTGGTAATTTTTTCTCTAATGATAAAAATTTTATTTGTGAAGAAGTTCATGAAGTCATCACTAGTTAACGTTAAAGGGATGGTTGGCTCAAAAGAGCTCTGACTTTTTGTCAGCCTGGCTACAGTGCTGAAGAGAAACCTGGGGTTGTTCTTATTTTCTTCAATCAGTGATGAGTAGTAAGCTGTTCTGGCTTTGCGGAGGGCTTTCTTATAAAGCAACAAACTATTTCTCCAGGCTAAATGATGATCCTCTAAATTTGTGACACGCCATTTCCTCTCCAGATTACGAGTCATCTGCTTTAGGGTACGTGTTTGAGAATTATACCACGGGGTCAGGTACTTCTGATTAGAGACCTTAGTTTTCACTGGAGCTACAGTATCCAGAGTCGTACGTAGTGAGGAGGTGAAATTATTAACAAGATAATCGACCTCTGTTGGGGTAGCGTTCAGATAGCTGCTCTGCTCTGTGTTGGTACAGGGCATTGACGATGATAACAGTGGCTGGATTATATTCTTAAACTTAGTTACAGCGCTTTCAGAAAGACATCTACTTTGATAAAGTCCACTCTCCACTGCTGCGTAATCAATTATTGTAAATGTAAATGTTATCAAGAAATGATCAGACAGGAGAGGGTTTTCAGGAAACACTGTTAAATGTTCAGTTTCTATGCCATATGTTAAAACAAGATCTAGAGTGTGATTAAAGTGGTGGGTGGGTTCTGTTACATTTTGAGAGAAACCAATTGAGTCTAACAACAGATTAAATGCAATGTTGAGGCTGTCATTTTTAGCATCAACATGGATGTTAAAATCACCCACAATAATTATTTTATCTGAGCTCAGAACTAAATTAGATATAAAGTCTGAGAAATCAGACAGAAACTCTGTGTAAGGCCCAGGTGGACGATAGATGATAACAAGTAAGACTGGTTTCTGAGTTTCACAGCTGGGGTGGACAATGCTAAGCATCAGGCTTTCAAATGAATTAACAGTCTGTCTTGGTCTTTCATTAATTAATAGACTGGTGTGAAAAATTGCTGCCACACCGCCCCCTCGACCTGTGCTTCGAGATTTCTGGTAGTTAGAATGACTCGGGGGTGTTGATTCATTTAAACTAACATAATCATCCTGCTGCAACCAGGTTTCTGTAAGGCAGAGTAAATCAATTTGTTGATCAATTATTAAGTCATGTACTAACAGAGACTTGGAGGAGAGAGACCTAATATTTAATAATCCACATTTCACTGTTTTACTCTTTGGTTCAGATGTGGATACTGTATTGTTCTTTCTTTGTAAATGTTTAAGTTGTTTGTTGCTGGTTTTTAGTTTGTTTTTTGTCTTTTTGGAAGCAGAGACAGTCTCTATGGAGATGGGTTTTTGGAGGGGTAGCAGGAGGAGAGAAGCTGCAGAGAGGCGTGTAAGACTGCAACTCTGCTTCCTGGTCCCAACTCTGGATAGTCATGTTATGAGGGGTTTAATAAATTTGTCGATATTTCTAGAAATGAGAGCTGCTCCATCCAAAGTGGGATGGATGCCATCTCTCCTAACAAGACCAGGTTTCCTCCAGAAGGTTTGCCAATTATCTATGAAGCCCACATCGTTTCTGGGACACCACTCAGACAGCCAGCAATTTAAGGAGAACATGTGGCTAAACATGTCACTCCTGGTCTGATTGGGGAGGGGACCAGAGAAAACTACAGAGTCCGACATTGTTTTGGCAAAGTTGCACACCGATTCAATATTGATTTTAGTGACCTCCGATTGGCGTAACCGGGTGTCATTACTGCCGACGTGAATTATGATTTTATTGAATTTACGTTTACCCTTAGCCAGCAGTTTTAAATTTCCTTCAATGTCGCCTGCTCTGGCCCCTGGAAGACAATTGACTATGGTTGCCGGTGTCTCTAGCTTCACATGTCTGAGAACAGAATCACCAATTACCAGAGTTTGACCCCCAGCGGGTGTGTCACCGAGTGGGGAAAAATGGTTAGACACATGAACGGGTTGGTGGTGTACCTGGGGCTTCTGTTTAGGACTACGCTTCCTCCTCACCGTTACCCAGCCGTCTTTCCCCAGCTGCTTGGGACCTGCCGGGGAACAGCTAGCGGGGCCTACGCTATCTTCGGCTGCACCAGCTACAGGGGCCTGGCTAGCTAAGGGTGATAGCAGGGTGCAAAGCCGAGTCTCCAGTTCAGTAATCCTGGCCTCCAGAGCTGCAAATATGCTACATTTGTTACAGATATCATTACTGCTAAAGGAGGCCGAGGAGTAACTAAACATCTGACACAATGAGCAAGAAAGTGCAGAAGGGACAGGTGAAGTAGCCATGGTGCTAACGGGTCGGCTACGAGCTAAGCTAGCGAAACAGTACAGAGACAGTGAGTGAATACTTTGGCTATAAATTAGGTAGTGAGTACACAGAAAGTGTGCTTCGGATGAAGCACGTGAAGATTATACTGTGAAAAAAGAATGTATTTAAAAGTTGTTAACTAAGCAAATTAAGCTAAGCAAATAAGCTACTCAGAAACACCACTGTGTTTGAGCAGGAACAGGAAGCGATACTATACCACAGAGCGAGCGAACACCAAGTTAGCAGGAAGTTAGCTCGCTAGCTTCTATCTAAATACAATATAGCATGTCCTGACTGTGGGGTTTTGGAAACTAATTAAATTGTACAGCTCTGTTATCACTTCCAACATAAATGAAGACAGAAAACTAAACAGCAGTGACGTTTGTAGGGTTACTGAAGTTTGGCTTGCTGGTATATAATGATGTGCTACGTGACCGCTAGCGACACAGCTATGTTAGCATAATATAAACAAGCTAATTTTTTTTCCACTTGATAAAAGTTAACGTGAGTGTTCTCGGTGGTCAGGAACAAATGTAATCGCATGGCAGGATGCTGTAAAAGGACCAAACTTCAGCCAGGAGAACAACTGAGATAATCCATCCACAATACGAGGTTAGTCATTCATATACTGCTGCATGGGCTGGGCTGTAGTTACATCCTAAGGTTTTAAAAACTGAGCTTAAATAAATGATTAGCGGTAATAAAAGCCGAGGGAGGTCAACAGTGTTCACTGACTGTTTTAGGAGATTTTTGAGATTAAATAGAAGAAAATACATAACATTAAACATGTTAACAATACAAAAGCCATATTAAACGCAGACTACTTTAGGCCCGGAAGTAGGATTCGTCACGTCATCACTTAACGACCGGATTGTCCCAGTCGGGTTGACGTCTGCACATTGACTTGATTCTTTTCTTTCTCAGTCATTCTGTTGTAGATTTGCTGACGTCCTTGGAATCACTGCACCATTGCATGACGCATCAAAGCTTTATCTGTCAGACAGATGGCCTCACATTTGAGTTTAGAATACTTTGGTACACAGATGAGTTTGTGGTCGATTCAATGACTGCAAGGTGCCCGGGTTCTGTGGCTACAGAACATCATCACCTCTCCACCACAGTGTATGACAGTTATTGTGAGGTTTTTGTGCTGACATGATGTGTTTGGTTTTTCCAAACATGTTGCTGTGTGTAACTGTCAAACATCTCCACTTTGATCTTATCTGTCTAAAGAACTCTGGTCCAGAAGTCTCCCAGCCTCCTAATGATACTGTCATGAACTTTAATATTTAACAGTGAACTGAGGCCTGTAGAGTCTGAGATGTAGCTCTTTGGGTTTTTGCAATTTTTCTGATCACTGTATGGTCGAATTTTACCATTTTAATTCCTGTGGAAGCAGTAAGTGTGTACTTAGTTATTCACAGGACTGCATATAACATAATGTAGTATATACATGCACCACTAGCACCGTTTCCAAATAAGGCTTCACCAAACCTAATGCCAAGTGTCCCGTTACACATAGATTGTACTTCATTTTGTTCTGATGTGCCATTGTCATTGATTCTGTTGCCAAATCCGATTGATGGTTTCAAAACTGCTTCCAGAAAAAACCTCGGTGACTGACTCAACCTTTACTGGAAACCTTAGGGACCACATTTAAAAAAGAGCGAGATTAAATTCCAAAAATATATCCTTATGTAGTAAAGTTTTAAATAAGAGAAGAAATATAAGCTGGAAAGTGTTGCAGTAGAGCTGCATAAATGATGCCACAACATGTACAAAGGCCATGACAGCCACATATGTATTAGCTAACATGCTTCCCTAATCTTGCCCTATGATGTCACCAGAACCTCCAGTTGCACCCTTGAGAAATGCTGCCTTGATTTGACAAACTTTCACTAAGCCTCAAAACTCCATTTATAGCAATGACACTCAAAATTTCACCGTGTGATGAACGTCTCTCTTTTCCAGAAAATGAGATGAAAATTTCTGTCTTCACTGATTGAATGTGGGAGGAGGACACTTAGATGGGGCTTTCCATATTTTTGAAAGAAGTCAATTAGTCTTCCCGAGATTACCAAATGTGCTCAAATCCACACGTGGAGAGAAAACTGATGTAATCACCATATATTTTTATTCCCCTTTCTCTTCTGCTGCTTGCCAGTTAAGTGAGTGCAACAGCATGTTGTCCAAGTGAAAATACTGAACAGCCCAGGGAGCGCAGGATAAGAGGACACACTTGGTATGTGCTGTATTCAGGCATGTCCACACATACAAACACACACACACACACTGAACTGGTCATTAACGCACACTTCAAAGACATTCCAGTAGTTGAACTCAACAGTATATCATAAAGTATTATGGAGTTGTACCAAACACTGGCTGCACTCCATAATAAGTTGAAGTGAAAAGCTCTTTTCCTTTCTAGCTTTAAAAAATGAAACAAGTTTTGTGTGTGTGTGTGCGTGTGTGCGTGTCTGCTCTCGCCAAGTCAGCAAGTTTTTTAAATTTATTTATTTTTTTAATCATTGTAGCACAACCATAAAAAGCATTATAAAGTCAAATCTTGGCTGGGTGCCGCTTGCTATATGAACAGCATGCATACATGTAAATATGTGAACGGACATGTGAAAAAACAAAAGCCATCTAAAAGTAAAATATTCCAGTTGTTTCAGGGAGATGAGCTGAGTGTATTTCTGTCATTTACTGTAACTTCAGCTAAAAAACTGAACAGCTTTCAGTTGGACAACCAAGTTCCCAGCGGATGGTTCAGAGTTTACTTCTTGGCCTTGAATACGTTATTGCAGTCTTGTTTTATGACCACGTTCCTTTAGGTGAAAACATGTTCACGTGCCATGAACTGTACTACCATGACTAAAGCCGCAAAACACATTTCCTGTAAATCCAGTCTGGCTGCATAAATGCAATCATTTCCAGTACAGAAGTGCAATAAATCTTGCATTTGTTGCATACTGAATGAAGCAATTCAGGTCATTTTCTGCTAAAATGACCTGAATTAGGCAACACTTTTGCTTTTCAAAAAAACTATTTCAGTAACTACATATTACAACCCATATTGAAAAAAAAAATGGTAACACTGCATTAAATATAAACAACAGAATACAATAATTTCTTAATTACTTCATTACTAAAAATTCTATATTTACATATTCCAACAACAGTGCTCTGGATTAAAAGATTTGTGGTATTAAACTGAAAAAGAAATATAAGGCAAAGAATGTCCTAAACTGTTGAGCTGATGTCCTACACCAAAGCAAGACTAGCAGAACTCACTTCCAAACCCAGGGCACACTCCTGTCTAAAGTTTATTTAAATGTGTTGCTGGCATCAAACTCAAAATGAGGATCTAGTTTTGTTTTGTTTTTAATGCTATTCTCATTATACATGCTCCCCCTAGGCTTAATCTTTGAAAAATATAACATTTCTCGTCACATCTATGCCGACGATATAAAAATATATTTTCAGTTAGATCATGACGACATTGCTCCGTCGTTGCACTGCTTCCTCGAGTGCATGAGAGAAGTCAGAGAATGGCTTTTGGGCAACTCCCTTATCCTGAATGAAAAGAAAATGGAAATTGTGGTGTTTGGCAACCATATCCCCTGGGGCCTATTAGCTGATACCCTTGGTTCCTTGGCCACTTCTCTCTCTGACTCGGTTGTTTTAAATTTAACAAACAAGTGTCCTCAGTAATCAAATCTAGATTTTACCAACTGCGCCTTATTGCTAAGACTAAGCACTATGTCCCTCATAAAGATCTTGAAAAGCTCATTCATGCTTTTGTGACTTCTAGATTGGATTACTGTAATTCTCTCTACTTTGGTCTTCACTCCGCTCTCCTTCATAGACTCCAGCTTGTCCAAAATGCTGCGGCTCGCTTCCTGTCTGGCACTTGAAAGCATGCCTCTAGCACCCCCATTCTTCCTGATTTGCATTGGTTACCCATAAAATATCATATCGAATTTAAAATATTGTTGCTCACCTTTAAAATTATGAATAATTTAGCCCCTCGTTATCTTGTCGATCTCCTTAGTCTATATGTCCCCGGGCGAGCCCTCAGGTTTTCAGCCCAATTACTCCTGGCTCAGCCTAGATCTAGACTTAAATCTAGGGCTGACCGTGCTTTTTCCCTGGTTGCACCTAACCTGTGGAACAACCTTCCCTTCATTATCCGCGCAACACACTATCTTTACAATCCCGTTTAAAAACTCAGTTATTTAACATAGCTTTTCCATCTAGTTAGTGTCCCTATTTTATATGTGGCTCAATTTTTTTTTATCTATTTACTTGATCTTTTAGCTATATCTGTTCTTAGTAACTTTGTTCTTATATTCCCTTTTATTCCTGTATAATTAGTGCCCTCAACCTGATGACGTATGTGGTACTTTGTTAATAGTCTTTTATTTAATCATGTCTTAATTTTGTTGTTATTGTAAAGCACTTTGGTGTACCGCTGTTTTTTTAAATGTGTTATACAAATAATGTTGTATTGTATTGTATCATATTTAAAACCCCAGATTTCTCAGTTTTGGCATTTTACATGTTGTCACAGAGTTTGGTTTCAGTTTCAATTATAGGATTTTTAAGATGACTGGGGGTCTGTTTGATGGCTTCCTCAAAAAACTGTCATTAGTTAAGGTTTACTTGTGTATCCATGTTTGTTGTAACAGTAAGATATCTTGTATCAGGCTTACTGATTTCAGGTGTTCAGATACCTGACTGTCTGAGCCTGACTTTGGTACAGATGTATTGTACAGTTTCTGATTTTTATCTGTTGTGTGTTTTAATCAGAGCCAGGTGCCATAATAATGTGCTGGGTTAACTGAACTGTTTAAATACAAAAGAGTCATTTGGGCAGATTTGTACTCATCAGGTAGATGTGATACTGCTTTGACAAAAGGCTAAATTATCTGAAATAAATGCAAGGTGCAAAAAATCTGTAAAGGTGGTGTCTATCATCCACCCGTCCATCCATCCATCCTCTTCCGCTTATCCTTTTCAGGATCTCAGGGGTGCTGGAGCCTATCCCAGCTGGGCGAGAGGCAGGGTTCCCCCTGGACAGGTCGCCAATCTGCCGCAGGGCTTGGTGTCAGTCATTTTATTTAAAAAATGTACTTGTATTCAACGTAATATCCTCTTTCTAAAAGGACTGTTAGAAAACAGAAACTATAACATCTGTCCAAGTCAGATCAAGACAGCCATGCATAGAAGAAACATGTATATATACACAGTATGGTGTAGCCCAAAAGTCTTGAGACACCCCTCACTTCTTTATATTTTGTCAGGGAAATGTGAAACAGGTGCAGCGATTTATTGAATCATGTGGAAACATTCATCAAAATACAGACTGAAAGACAAAAAACAGAGTCCATACAATTCAAACAGGACTGAAAGTATGTATGACCACCTTTACTCTTCAACACAGTCTGAATATTTCTTTAAGCAGTCTTCGGGAATATTTCTCCAGGCTCCTTGAAGGACATTCAAAGCTCTTCTCTGGATGTTGGCTGCATTTATGTTTCTGTCGACATGAGAATAATGTGCATGCTACAGTAATGCTGAGGTCCAGGCTCTGGGAGGCCGATCCATGACTGATAAGTGCCATTGTGTGTTTTCAACTCAATTCAATTCAGTGCCAACAGTCACCTCAAGGTCCTTTATATTGGAACATAAAGACCCTACAATCATATAAAGATATGCTTTTACTGCATTGGCAGTGCATTTGGGATCACTGTTGTGCTAGAAAATGAAGCTGTTAGATATCAGATGTTTTCCAGCTGGTATCATATGGTGGATCAAAATCTGATGGTACTTTTCTGCATTCATAATTCTATCAGTTTTGATAAGATATCGATGAGGATTTGAACCAAGAATTTAAAATCTGGATTCATCAGACTTGCTGCTACTGATTTTCAGTCCAGTTCTTGTCTAATATGCTGTACTTCAGCATTTTTCCCTCACAGCCACCCTGCCACTGAGACCAATTCTGGTGGTCTTTGTTGGATTTTTCCCCCCTATTTCTTAAGGACATAAAGACATTTAACAGTATCTTAATATCTTATGGACACTTAAGATACTTCTGCTACTATCTGCTATAGATAATTTTTTAGGCCTTCTACCTCTTGTTCTGTCTTCCACTTCTCTGGTTTCCTTAGTTTTTGTAAGGACACCCTGAACACCCTGAAAATACTATTTTTACAGACATAAAACACTATTTTATGTCTGCTAAATTGTGCACAGTTGGCAAAGTACAGACTGTCTTTACTTAGAAAGTCCAGATATTTGTTTAAAAATGTAGGAAGTAAAAGTAAAAAGTTGTCAGAAAAACTCTTCTTCAGTACAGCAGCAAAGTGTTTGCGCTTGGTCATTTGTTATCGTTGGCATTTTTTGTAGATTCAACTTAATAAATGAGGACATGTGTTATATGTTCTTGTGACAGGCCGCTAGTAATAAAGTGCCTAAAGATACAATTTGAAAATGGGTTGTTGCTAAGTTATCTGTTATGTGTAGACAACACTGCTTTATCCTGTGAGTTTTTTTATGATGATTCATAGGGCAGTGTTAAGTGGTTAAAAAAAAACTTTCTCTGCAAATGCTACAACGACTGGACGGAATAAAAGTGAAAAAGCAGCCAATGTCCTAAGAAAAAGTTTGAAACACATGGAGATCAGCTGCTCAAGAGCACTTGAAAAATGAGAACAAACTCTGGCAAAATACAAAGACGTTGGGAGTGGCTCTGGACCTTTGCACAGTACTGTAGGCACACACAGACACACACAGAGCCCCACGGGGACACAGGGTATCACCGTTCCCCTTCTAAATCCTCCTGTAATGAAGAGAAACTGGCACGAGTCTAAAAAGGTAACCATCCATTCCTTGCAGTCGTTCAGCCAGGTCAGTGAATGCACCGGTTAGCAGCGGAGCTCAAAGAATGGAGTTCAATTGGCTTCTGTATTGTTTATATCAAGGAGTCTTGAAATGAGCCATATAAATGTCAATACCACTTAAATGTATGAAGATCATTTGTTTAAACAGACTTCTCATTAATCTCATCTGATTTCTGATTATTATAAAGAGCCAAATCCAAGTGGACTGTGATCTGTGGGTTATTCCAAGTATCCACAGCTGGCCTGAACATTAGGGTTAGCCAATCTAGACCTGTAGTCCATCTATTTGAGATTTTGCCATACACACAGACAGAGGCAGCATCTTTAGTTCTACCTGCCTTTTATAAGAATTTTCTCATTAGATAAAGCAAAAGAAAACCTCACAAAACTTGAATATGGCTTTCTGCTGATTCTCTAATTATTTATTTAACGCTACAATACAACAGTAAAAGTCCTAGTGATCTCTCACTAGGACTTTTACTGTAAAAGTTCCTCAGTATTTTTAATAAATGATATTTAAACATCTACAAAATGTTTAGCTTTAAACACGTTTCATGCTCTTTCTGATTCATGGCTCCTTCCCGTTTAGCCTGGTTCATAGCTCGTCACTTGCTTTCATATCTGGGCCAACTTGGACTTCATTCCATTAAGATGAAGTGAATACAGTTCACTTAAGCACATTCTGTGCGCTGCAGCTACATCTATCGCCACGCTCTCACAGACGGATGAGGCTACATACCACCGATGTTACTCTCACTCACTTGCGCACACATGGAGCATCTTACAGTTAAACTTTATTACACGACTATTATTACGTGACTAGATTACATGCCTCGCTCCTGGAGGGATCTCTGCTTGAGCACTCCAGGAGAGGTTAGCAATGGTCCCGAATCTCTTTCATTAAATCCTGATCGTAGAATGAGTTTAGCTTTAAACTGGCTTCTCTTTATTTGATTTTGGGACTATCTGGTAGTATTGATGCAGAAATGTAGCAAACTATGAATGGTTTATACATTTTTAAGCTCTGCAATTTTCAAACCAAAGGTGATTTAAGATTTGATCTTTATTCCAAGTCTTACTTCATCAGCACAAAGCACTCACTGAAAGGTCACCAGTCCAAAGTAAAGCAATCACATCTGAGTCATGGTGGAAGTGACTGACTGCTTATAGTGACTTTAAAAATGTTTAAATCAGGGTGGCAGCTGTTTTGTAAGAGCTGCTCCCTGCTCCACTTTCCTTCACTTTTCCGGGGAAAGGTCATGTGCCTCGAAGGCATTCTGAGGGAAAACCTCCCATGGAGCTCCCCAGAGAGAGAAAACTGTGCCCAAGAGAGCTGGTGAGATGACATGAAATGAGAAAGCAATCTTTTAAAATCCCACTTTAGTTGTTGTTCATTCCTCTGAAGACAGAAAAGGATGGGAGCCATTCAGGGGAAACCGCAGGAGGACAAAGTGTGTGAGGCAAAGTGTGTAATTTCGATGTTTGACGATATGCAAGAGCGGAAATGTACAGTGAAGTGTTTATAAAGGTGGAGGGCTTCAATTTTCAGATAATAAGAGCTCATTTCTTCATTCCTTCTATTCTCAGTGCCCGTCTTAGCGTGCATATATGTGTGCGTGTGTGTACCTGTAGCTTTCTCAGGGTTGTTACACATGAAGCAGAGCCAGCCTCCTTCCTCCTCACTGTATCCAAACAAGTCGAAGAAGCGCACCTCTTCTAGCTGGATCTGAAGGTTGTCCAGGTCCTGAAGGCAAACGGAAAGGAAACAAATACATGGAACAACTGAGCATCTCAAATACTAAACTGTCCTATTTAAACTTTATATCTGCTGTGATCAATAGTGACTGCCTCCATCCAAAGCAGCAGACAGTGCACAAGAGAGATTAAGAACAGGATGTGGGCAGGGTGGAGTGGGTGGAAAGGAGCGTGAGGGATGATTTGTAATATAGAGATAGCAGCAAGTGAGAAAGGGTAGATTTACAAGATGGCATGCTATGATGCATTGTTTGAGGTGGTGGCAATACCAAAAAGACAGGAGTCAGAGCTGTAGGTGCAGATGTTCATACTGGGAGTGACCAGGATGGATAAGATAAGGAATGAGTACATCAGCGGGACAGCTATCACGGAGAGATCAGGCATCTGTGCTAAAGCAGAAGAATTTAACATTAGAAAAAACTGAGTGGTGTCCAAGATGGATCATTGGAAGCTTTGGAATCTGCATGAAAAAGGAAAAAAACACATACAAAAATTAGGCTCGGGCTAAATGAACTCAGGTGAAAAAGAAAAAGAAGAAAGCAGGCAAAGGATGAGGACCAGCCGAGGACCATAAGATGACTTAGCCAAAACAGGAAGGTGAAAGTTACGACATCATTCTTAGATTTATAGTCTACATAGTATTTATTCATGCATTTAATTAATCAATTTTCACTTCTTTGTTTTTCTCACTGTTGTATATATACATGTTTATACTCTCTCGTATTATAAAACCCCTTGTGATTGAGCGAGTGAAAGAAAGTCAGGCACAGGTTAAAGTCCCGAAAAAAAGTTTTTTTATTTAACCCAAAAACAAAGGTGGTTAAATTATACAAAAAATCAAAATCTTGGGCCCATAAAAGAGGTCAAAGTAACAGAACTCTACTCAAGGTTAACGACAAACAATACTGGTAACTCAAACAAACTGACCTCCCTAAATGAGACAAAGGGGAAACTTAAATAGGGCTGATCAGCCCACAAAAACACACAAAACCTAACTGAAACTAACATAACGAACTCCATTTCCCCCCCCATGATCCAGAGTTATGGAATAAGCCAATTTGCAGTTCTCCATAGGCTTGCTCTGCCCCCTTTTCACCTCTTGGCTCATCAATCAAGGGACCGGAGCAGCTGTAACTGAGGTAACTCAAAAAACAAAGAGATTAAATCATACATAACAGTGTAAACTAAAATGTGCAATAAAGTATCTACTTATCTAACTATCTGTCATAAATGCTAAATATATTCTTTTTAATAAAAAAGAATAAAAAACATTTCATTTAAAGATGTGTTTAAGTGGGTTAAAACAATCATCATGATCAAGTTCATGGAAGAATTCTTGCACTGATTGCTGCACTTTTCCGGAGCTTTTCCTGAGCTGCTGGCGTAGCTGCGGATTGCTGTTTTTATTATACTCGTCACTTTGTGGTTTACATGCAACACACAGACCCTTGCACAAAATGCACTAAAAGACCTTTCAAAGAGTTTATAGAATTACCAAATGACAGCAACATCAGAAAGAAGGAACATGAGAAGCTCGAGAAATACCAGGGGCTCAGAGAAGAACTCGAGAAGATGTGGAAGGTGAAGGCAACAGTGGTCCCAGTGGTAACCGGAGCACTCGGTGCAGTCACCCCCAGGCTGGGAAGAGTGGTTCCCACTCCCAGGAACAACATTTGAGATCTCTGTCTAGAAGAGCGCAGTCCTAGGAACAGCTAAGACACTGCGCAGGACCCTCAAGCTCCCGGGCCTCTGGGAAAGCACCCGAGCTTGAAGGATGAACCACCCGCAGGGGCGAGCGGGGGATTTTTATATATATCTATGTTTTATTTAGATTATACTAACATTCCTGTGGTTGTTAAACAGCTCAGGGCATCAGCAAATACAAAATCACACATGCATAAGGGATTCTTAACTCTAAGAAGTAGCTACTTAACAAAAATCCTGAAAATATCAACTTTGCATCTGTGTCAGAAGAGCAAACAATGGAAGACTAGACCCCCACCAGAAATCCCACCAGACCTCCTGCACATGGTAAGAGTTATACTTCACTTTGAATTCACACAAACACATTTCAGTGACACTTGACATATTTCGTTTTTTCTTCCTTGGAGAAAAACATGAAAATGATCGATCACTACCATCAGTTTTGTTTTGTTTTTTTACATATACTGTACATTTACCATAAATTTACATTATCTTTAACTAAAACCATGTTTCTACAGTGCTGTTATGTGGTTTCCCAGATCTCTTTTATCATGATTGCACAGTTCAAACACAGAAACAAACCTACCGCATACACACGGCTTCAGGATTTCTCTAAAAACAGCTCTTGTACACTGATCATCAGTAAAACCTCTGACTTCAGCAAGCAGGCGAACAAATGCAGATGGATTTAAATGACTATAAGAAAAAGCTGAACGTAGCTACACTGTGCTGAGCTACTAGTGTGTTTTAATTTATCCCCCTTGATGTTAAAAAGGAAAGATGTCACATCTGATTCTTTATGTTATTACTATTTAAATGACTAAAAATGAAGGGGATTTGCCTGCAGATACAGATAAACCCAGACCATATGTGGTTTGGGAGAGACCGAACATCTGTGGGTTTACGCCAACATTAATATACTCATAACGTGCAGTGGACCGAGTGGTCTTCAGGAGAAGTAAGCTTCAAAATGAACAAATGCAGAAAAAGATTTGCAAAAGAAAAGCAGGAGCGAAAGACAAGAAAGTTAGTGAAAGGATAAAAGAGAAGACGAGGAGATGAGAGTCGAATGGTATGACAAATACGTTACCCGACTGTTTTCGCAATATACTGTTTTATACTTGTACTCCACTACACTGCAGAGGTACCAAATATGTTAGAAAATACAGTGCACATTTTTCCCCCACACGTAGTTCCACTGTGTTTCATAATTACGCTAATACGTTGCTAATATGTTGCTATCTGGAAATATAGGAGAGCGTTTATTGTTTTAACTGATTATAATATGTTAGCAGGATTTAGCTAAAGTATCTAATGTTGGCCATCTGCAGCTCCGGGCAGTATTTCCAGGAAATGTCAGTAAGCTGCACCTCTGGGCTTCAAACTGGCTCCAATGTAAACCCACAGTGGGTGTCACGACTTTTTACAGCCGTCTTTAAATAGCGTCAAAGGTGGGGTTATCTACCAATGGGGCGACCATGGCTCAGGGGGGTTGGGAAGCACATCTGTAACCGGAAGGTCGCCGGTTCGATCCCCGGGCTCTCTGTCCTCTCTGTTTACCCTACCACCTACTGGTGATGGCCAGAGGGGCCCATGGTGCGATATGGCAGCCTCGCTTCTGTCAGTCTGCCCCAGGGCAGCTGTGGCTACAACTGTAGCTTGCCTCCACGAGTGTGTGAATGCGAGAGTGAATGAATAGTGGCATTGTAAAGTGCTTTGGGTGCCTTGAAAAGCGCTATATAAATCCAATCCATTATTATTAAATGCTAATATAGTTAAAGAACCACTCCACCCGTTTTAAAAGGAGTTCTTATCAGGCTGTGGTAGCATTTGATTATATATTAAAAATATATGTTCATGCATTACAATTACAAATCAAATCTTGCTCTATCAGCAGTCACATCATCAATAAACACTAGTGACCTGCTTCTACTGGCAGCCATACATGCCTGTTTTCTCTTCCCATCATTCACCATTTGTCTTGGTTTTGTTTGTCTTTTCTATGTCTTTCAGATCTGTGCGGGCTTTTTTTTTTAATGTTTTCTGTCTAATTTGTCCTTCTTGTTCTTGAGTGTAATCAGTGGTTTGCAGCTTGTTGTAAATCCACTGTTTTCACATTCATGAAGGCATCTCTTAATTATAGACCTTGACACTCTTACCTCCCCGAGAGTGTTCTTCACTTGGTTTGATGTTGTGAAGCTGTGTTTCCATGGGAATAATCCTGTCAGCCACTTCGGCCGTGTTTTGTGGTACTTGAGGCATTTTTTGGTGTTGCTGAGCTGCTCAGTGAATTTATTGTTTTTAGATTTAGTCAGTCCGAATTTTTTTGTTTTCTCTCTCTCACACTGACAGGTTTATTTTGTTGTTTTTGGCCTAACGATGGCCTGCCTCACTTGCACTGACATCTCTCTTTGGGCCTCATATTTAAAATTATAGTTAAAATATATTAAACACTTTGAATCATATCAAATATCCTGAACTTTAAATGCAAAAAAACCCCCAATTCCTTGAATTGAAGTTGGAAGTCTGCACTTCAATCACAAATTGGTGATGTACAAAGACAAAAATACACAAACCGCCTTTGTCCAGCAAATTATGAACCTGACCTGATCTGACGGTGTTGTTCTGTGGATGGATGAGAAACCAGAACGACTCGTGAATCGTGTCGTAGTTTAGACTCACCTGAATCTCGTCTTTGTTGGCTTTACAAGTGAAAAAGAAAAAGCAGAAACAGCTTTTCTACGGACATTCAAGGAGCCAATTACTGAAATAGCTTTAACATCGTTTACCGATGACACAGCAAACCTCTGAAAAGCAGCGAGTGGAGACAGAAGCAGAGAGAAGATAAAAGGACCGGCTGTGAGTCAGAGGTTGAGCAACAGTGTCTAACAGTGAATGCAAACCCGACATCTGCTGCAAAATACAAGAAGAAATGAATGACCAACAAAGAAAAATGAGTAAGATCAGATGTATTTGCTTCCAGAGCCCATTACAAGAATGCCTTAAACTCCAGCGTATGTGTGTCTAATCAAATTATCGCAACTGAAAGGCCGTAATGCACGGAACAAACATCCAGTATGTGTTTTCAAATGTGAGCTTTGATGCTGCTGAGGTTGGAGAGATGAATTTGCAGCCGGGCAACAGCTTGATGTGGACAAACATGGCCATGTTTGATTCATCAAGCCCCGAAAGGTGGATTCAATAAAGAGATGAAGAAACAAAGGCTGGATTATGTGAGTCTGAATGTAATCTGTCTGTCCTCGCAGAGATTTCAATAAACCCCCTTTGTGCACCTCTCTCTATCATTCCTCTCTCTCCTTTCATCATTTTGTTTAAGTTTACAATTATATTTTCATCAAGATGCGAGATTGCCAGTGCACATGGCTGACGGCAACTGCAACAATGCTCAATGTACCAAATCTGCAAAACGTGTCTTTGAGATTGTTTTTGCCATTTAAAATCTTATCTTATTCATTTTTTTAACATAAATCCAGATATTCTAATAAACTGGGGAATGATAAAAGATTTTTTAAGAAGCCAAACTGTTATTAACTCCAGAAATGGAAGGAAAAATGTGGTTGATGAGGTTGTAGGAATATAGTTGAAATTTCCGTGGAGAAAACTGAATGAGACTGAAGCAGGAAGGAGGAGGAGGGAGGGGGAGTGTACGTCTGGAGAAAGGTGAGTGGATAAGAAGGGGGAGTGTTGGGAAGGGGGAGTGGAGGAGAGGCTGAAGCAATAAACAGGGACGTGCTTTATTTCTGTCCCTGCGGACTTTCATCTGCGGCTCTGTCTGGCAGGCCGGGGTCCTGACTATAAAACTCCTTTCACACGGGCACACGCAGAGGTCAGCTGTCTCCTCTACCCTTGTTTCGTCCCCGAGCATCTTTATCTAATCACAGCCTCAGCCCCATCTTTATCTTCGAGTACCCCGCCTTCCTCCCTCCTCTCCCTCCGTCAAACGTTATCTTCACCACAGTTGTATCAACAAACTCTCACGCGCTGGGCAAACTGAGTGAAACAATACTTTTCAAGCACCTCCTTCCACAGACTTTGCTCTGTCTCCTTTCGTATCTTGTGCCATGTCTTCTTCTCACTATGTAAGATAATCCCCACTCCTTAAGTTTTCTCCTCAGCAAAGTTTACTCCTTGCTAACCGCCCCTTCAGTTCCTCTCAGTTTCCTTTTCTCTTCATCTGCATCCCATCTGACCACCTTTGCTCCTCCCCACCCTTTCTGCTTCTCATTTCCTTCACTTTTATCCTTTTACATCTTTATTCTTTTAACCTTTTACTATTTTCCAACTTTATGTATTTGTAACTTGTAAAACAAGTGTTATTAACTTGTTTAAGGTTTTTTTCCCCCCTCTTGCCCTTACCTCCCTCCATCCCCCCATCTTTGCTTCCACCAGCTTTTCTCTGTGTCATAAAACTACTAACCCAAAATGTCAGAAGCTAAACACAAGCCCCTCTTAAATCACCGAAGCCTTGTAAAGCCCTACGGTCTCCCTTTAAATCTTCCTGTCAGTACGGATGTAACTGGTAACCTTTTCTGTCTCACACATATAACAGCTTTCCTTGTCCCGCGGCTCTTCTCCTTGCTGTCAAATCATGTGCGATGCTGTTTGGCTGACAGTGACAGGAGAGAAGCTGTAGATCTCATTGAGGCGGAAAGAAAGCAAAGAGGCAGTGTGATGAATGTGGATGGAGAAAAGAGTAGTGGCTCTCTTTCTCCTCCTTACTCCTCTTAAATTACACCTTTGTTTTTTTCTTTCACCTCAATACTAATTTTGCTTGTTTTGTGTTTACGGATCACCAAAATCGAAGCTGTCAGCATCAGCATGTTTTTACATTCTGCTAAGGTAATTTAGTAGTGGTGAGCAAACTTGTTTAAGTCTACCGGTGCAGTATTTACCACTCCCCGTCAATGCTTTGCACTAAGTACATTTTAATGTGAAGGCAGTGATCTTAACCGTAACAATTAACAGTCCATTTACACAGTATAATTTCTTTCACAGACATTTGCACTTATGCATTGTTGGAATGTTGTGCTGAAACTTTGCAGACCCTTTTCTAAATTCCCAGGCCAACAAATACGGCTGTTTAATCAACATCCACGGTGTTGTAGCTGTTCTTGGTGTTTAGTATCCTCGCCAAGAAGGCTTCAACATGCAGACTGGAGGAGTTGAGGACTGAGACACCAACCTTCTAATTGGCAGGCAATCTGATCTGCCTCCTGAGCCTCAACTAACTACTACCAAGATACGCAGTAATGCACCAACTTTAGGCAGTGGTGATTATAATTGTCATTGCCACATGTAAATCGTTCTGAAGCCCAGGAGTCACAGTCACTGGGTAAGCTGGTTTTCAGAGGGTGAATGCTGTGATCCATGACCTTTTCTAAAAACTTAACCATCTAATTTTTTCTATTGCTTTTTCAAAAAGCGAATGAAAAGGAAAGACTCAGTGTGTCGAAACAAAGAGCAAAGCACAAAGATTCAGGGTCCATGTCAGGATACGCTGTGTGGAGTATGGTGGACGTTAGCGGAAATTAACCTACGGCGAAGGTTTAATGCTGGAACAATCAAAGAAAAACACAGTCCAGGCGCCATGAGGAAAAGCAAACTACAGTGGGTAGCACTAGGGAACACATGAGGGAACAATAAATACAAAAGGTAATGAAGGTACAGTGGAACAGGGAACAGATCAGGGATACCGTGACCAGCAGAAGGTACAAAACACTACAAAAGTAAAACAGGAAAAAACTGAACATACTAAGACAGCGGTCCCCAACCTTTTTTGCGCCATGGACCCGTTTAATGTCAGACAATATTTTCATGGACCGGCCTTTAAGGTGTTCGGATAAATACAACAAAATAAAATGACACGACCAAGACAAAAAATGTGGTATTTTGTAAATATAATGATAAACGCAAATTCACTGTGTAATTGTGTAACTTTATTAGCAGCGTCCTCCTGAAATGCGCCAACAACATTGAGAGTAACATCCTCCTCTCTGCCCCTTAATGCTCTCTGGTTGTTATGGTAACCCATAAATATTTCTTTCAAAATAAGACACACAACTACAACACGGGAAAAGACCCAGGGAAACCGAGTTAACGTAAAAATCCTGAAAACGATAAATTTCGCACCCGAGCCTCAACTCTCGCGGCCCAGTACCAAACGACTCATGGACCGGCCCGGGGGTTGGGGGCCGCTGTACTAAGGTGATACACAGGAGCACAAGCGGGGAAGACTACAGGTTATACAAAATAAACATCAAGCAGAATGATCATGAACAAAACCAGAAACTGAAGCAAGGAACTAGGACTCAGTGACAGTAATAAATGTGGCACACAAGAAAATACGCTTTTAAAAGAGTCTGACAGGAACCTGATAAAACAGCAGTAATTGAGTGGGGATGAGAGCTTACAGTTTTACTAACATGAAATACTGAAAGTGAATGATCATCGTAAGTTGTAAAGTCATTGTTGTTGTTGGCACGTACAAGCGATTTCTCTGACCAAACACAACAACGAGCGTGTCAGCTGAAGCACAGTGTTATCAGCATCGCTATATGGCCCATAAATGTAAAAGATCACTGCATGTGTAGCTTCAGGGTCTGTGTTTTTATAGGCCTCCAGCTAAAACAAACAAGAGTTTAATGTGATCTAATTTGGGACAATTGAGATCATCAGGAAAAGTAATTCGCTCGTGGATAATCAAATCAGACAGTGAGAGAGTGAGGTTGTTTACCCTATGGGTATGTATGTGACGCAGGTATGAGTGTATAAGTGCTAAGCGCAGCTGTTTTAACATGTGTCGACATAAATGTGTCCACACACACTCCCAATTAAGTTTCCATGATTGAACAACAAGAAAGCAACTGGGCAAAAAAGGGAGAGTTCAAGGAGAAAAACCTGTTGACAAAAGAGAAAACAAAAGTTCGTCTCACATGTGATGATTCCCAAGACTTTTGGAAAAGGATTCTGTGGACTCATAAGACAGAAACTGAACTTAGTAGAAGGTTTGAGTCCCATTACAGCTACCATAAAACTAACACAGCATTTCCGTCAAATGTGGTGCTGGCAGTGTGATGATCTGGCGCTGACTTCCTGTAACTGATGGAACCATGAATTCTGCTCTCTACCAGAAAATCCAGAAGGAGAATGACCGACCGTCAGTTCATGACCTGAAGCTCAATCACACAGGGGTTATGCACCAGGACAATGATCCAAAACACACCAGCATGTCCACCTCTGAATGGTTAAAACAAACAAAATGAAGGTTTTGGAGTGGCCTACTCAAAGTCCGGACTTAAATCAGATTGAGAGGCTTTGGCACGACCTTAAACAGGCTGTTTATGTTGGAAAACCCTCCAGTGTGGCTGAATTAAAACAATTCTGCAAAGAAGAGCGGGTTAAAATTCCTCCACAGTGATGCAAAAGATGCATTGCCAGTTATCACAAACACTTGAGTGCAGCTTTTGCTGCTGCGAGTGGCACACCAAGTTATTAATGTTTAGAGGGCAGCCAGGTTTGATTAAATAAATAAAATCATCATTTAAAACCTGCACTTTCTTTTTACTCAGCTTATCTTTGTCTAATGTTAAAATTTGACATGTAAGTGTGCAAAATATGCAAACAAACTAAGAACACAAGAAGAAGCCAAACACTTTTTCTCAGCACTGTAAGTGTACTCGTGTTTTTTCTGTAAGGGCTCCATATGGGAACCACAGCTGGTTGCAACCACAACACACGTTTAGAGAAAGACAAATAACAGCTGTATTTTCTTTGTGAGCCTAATTATTTCCTAATGAGCACTTAGCTTGTCACACATAAGAAGCGACAGCACGAAGAACACCACCCATTTCCACGTTGTCACCAACCCAGACGCACATATTCACCCCCCACACCATTCCCGCACACCCACCCCTCTCGTTCAATTGCTTTTTCTCAGTGTTTCAAATCTGCAAACACACAAACAGACATGATAAAGATGAGAAGACAGGGCGAACGGAGGTCCTGTATACAAAAACGTCCATTCAGTGCCTTCCATATCTAAACAAAGTGGGTGCTGACGCTTCCCTATCTTTATTTCTTTCTTTTACACAAGCGATGACTTCATCTTCTCTGGTGGAAACAGATAGCTTTTATGAGGAAGCTGCATGATTGCACACACACACTCACACTGCGGTGGTCCAGTACCTTCTTGTGTGGGGTAGTCTGCTGTGTCATGGCCATAGAAAAGCTGTGAGCTCCTTTAAGCTGCGTCTTTTCCCAAAGAGAACCCAGTTTTTGGAAACACTCGTCCCTGGTGCTGAGAGGTACGCTGGACTTACTCTAAGAGACAAAATACAAGAGCAGGAGAACAAAAACTAATTTAAAAACTGAGATATGGTTCAGATAAAGACACAAAAGACTGCACAAGAGCGTAAAACTATTCTAGTCAGTGAAGGTTTTCAATTATTCTCCAATACAAAATGTTTAAGAAACAACATATTTCAGACCTTCAGGCAACCAAAGACCAATGACATCAGATGCACGTCTTACACTTACTAACACATTTGTGTGCTTTTACAGCGGGACATTTGGGTGCACCTGTAAATGTAACAACATGATGTGAATCCATAGATGCGGCTGTCGGCTGGTCAGGTTGAAGCAGGATTTGGCGTACAGACAGTAGTGACCCTTCAAAAGACAGGAGAACGAAAGCTTGGCCGCACAACCTCGACTGGAATCTGCATCACGAAAAGAGCAAAAATGATAAAATATTAATATTTACCAAATCATTCAAAACGATTCTCTGCATTTGCACGTGGTCTTGTGTATTTTCTTCGCTGCCTCCGGCCAACTTTGCTCAACAAACTGACGATACCAGTAATAATGTGCTCCGTGACAAAACGGATCCAAATGAGAGGTTTTTGGCAGTTATTTTAGTTTTATGACAAGCTTGTGAAATGTTGCAGTAAAACATGTCAAATTGAAAAAGTAACTGACTTTATTTATTTTAACTGGGCCCTTGCCCAGAATTAAAAAAAACAAACAAACTAGTATTGGTGTCTGCACCAACACTTGTGACACTACTACTGATATGTACTGCGAGATCTCTTACTTGGCTTCTCTGTGTGATTACTGACAACACTAACTAAACTAAAGTACTGTGCAAAAGTCCAGAGTCACCACTCATTTCTTTATTTTTGCTAGGAAGATGGAAAATTGACAGTCTTGGTATTGGGATCGGTCTGCCAGGGCCTCCACTCCTGGCTGCCACCCAGCACACAATGCTGGTGACCCCTACGGCACCTCCTGCAGGTGCTGCGGCTGCAGTGATGCAGATGCTGTACCGGTCCCTCGTGGTGAAGAGCTAACTCTGAAGGGTGGCTAGCTTCTACCTTAGAGATAGGGTGAGAAGTTCCGCTGCTACTCCACATTGAAAGGAGCCAGTTGAAGTGGTTCGGGCATCTGAAAAGGATGCCTCCTGGGTGAGGTGTTCCGGGCATGTCCCACCGGGAGGAGGCCCCCGAGCAAACCCAGGACATGCTGGAGAGATTATATCACTCGTCCAGCTTCAGATTAGTGGAAGAAGATGGCTGGATGGAAGATGGAAATGGAGTTTGTACAATTCCAATGAGTTTAAAAGTCAATATTTGCTATGGACAGCTTTATTCTTCAACACAGCCTGAACTCTCTTACATTAGCTTTCTTATCATTTCTTTTTAGGAATAGTTTAAGATATTCAAAGCTCTTCCTTGGATGCTAGCTTTTCTGTTCTCTGTCAAGATGGTCCCAAACTGCTTCAATAGTGTTGGGGTCCAGACTCTGGGGAGGCCAATCCATGACATTGTGTGTTTGCTCTATCTAGGTATGCTTTCACTTCACTGGCAATAAGATACATTCCAGATGATATTGCATGGTGGCTCAAAATCTGATTTACATTCATAATTCCACCAGTTTTGACAAGATCCCCAACACCACTGCATGACAGAGCCTCCATCACGTTTTACAGATGACTGTAGACACTCACTGTTGTATCTCTCTCCTGACCTTTTCTCTGCACAGTGACAAACCAGAAATTTCCCATCTGGATTCATCATTCTATCAGACCTGTTGTCACTGATTTTCAGTCCAGTTCTTGTGTGAGTTGGCATACCTCAGCCTTTCCCCCCCGTTTCAATTCAATTCAATTCAATTCAATTCAATTCAATTTTATTTATATAGCGCCAAATCACAACAAATGTCGCCTCAAGGCGCTTCATAGATACAGAGAAAAGCCCAACAATCATATGACCCCCTATGAGCAAGCACTTTGGCGACAGTGGGAAGGAAAAACTCCCTTTTAACAGGAAGAAACCTCCGGCAGAACCAGGCTCAGGGAGGGGCGGCCATCTGCTGCGACCGGTTGGGGTGAGAGAAGGAAGACAGGATAAAAGACATGCTGTGGAAGAGAGACAGAGGTTAATAACAGATATGATTCAATGCAGAGAAGTCTATTAATACATAGTGAGTGAGAAAGGTGACTGGAAAGGAAAAACTCAATGCATCATGGGAATCCCCCGGCAGCCTACATCTATTGCAGCATAACTAAGGGAGGATTCAGGGTCACCTGGTCCAGCCCTAACTATATGCTTTAGCAAAAAGGAAAGTTTTAAGCCTAATCTTAAAAGTAGAGATAGTGTCTGTCTCCCGAATCCAAACTGGAAGCTGGTTCCACAGAAGAGGGGCCTGAAAACTGAAGGCTCTCCCTCCCATTCTACTTTTAAATACTCTAGGAACAACAAGTAGGCCTGCAGAGCGAGCTTCTTGCTTCCACTGAGACACGTCTTACATTTTTGATGAGGCTTTAGCAAACTGTAGATAGATCAACTGAAAGGCCAGATTTTCTTTCAGATACTGTTCATCCTCTTGTGCCACTTGTTCTTTGTACTCCACTTATTCAGTTTCCCCAAATTATTTTAAGGACACACTTTATACTGCGCTCAGATCTGCCAAGTTTTTGGCTAATAGCTCTTTTTGAATCATATTGTTGGTGCAAAGATAATATTTTGTGCTTTTTCATAACTTCAGTGACAAAGAGCCTAACGATTCAATTTAAAATTGGTTGCTTGTCTGATCAGGTACAAAATCTGGTGTGATACACAAGCCAGAAACACTTGTTTTTTAGACACAAAGCCTAAAGGACTGATTAAAAATTAGTAAAAAATAATAATACTTTTGCACAGCGCCGTATATGAGCTCCAGTTTAGAAAGTCCTGCATTATACTAATGTACCCAGCTTTCAAACAAAAGAAAGAGAACGAGTAAGACTGACGATAACAACAGAATCCCACCCAAAAGGCATCATCTACAAACCAAGAGCAGCTCACGATGAAACTCCGAGCAGCAAAGAGGCACCCTGTGAGTGCGGCATCGACAAAAAAGCATGTGGACGCAACGTGTTTTTACTGTGTCCATGTGCACGTGCAGGCGTGTATATATGTTTGGACTGAGCGCTCAAGCGCACTCTTCTGTGTAATCCTCATCCTGTGAGATGAAGGGTCAGCAGCTCATGGGAAGGTCAGCCAGGAGCATGATGACATCATCCAGCTGAGACCACCCGTGACATCATAGGCTGCGAGCCTTTGGTGGATTCTCATTGCCAGCAGGACCAAATACTAAGCCATCAAACTCAAAGTACACAACTGCTGGTTATATTTACATTCACCTTCAGATTTAATCAATCAATTAACCAGAGGCCAAAGGAGGAGTTTGTTATTTTCTGTCTTGTTTCCTGTTTTCATGTGCGTGTAATGTGTGGGTGCCGTTTGACTCTTGGCTGCCTCTCAGATAAAATGACATTAAGGCCAAAGGCGGAGCAATAACATCCTCACGTGTCAATCAAAATATCATCACCTCCTGTGCTGTATCGTGTACGCGTCTGGTTTTCTGTGTGTTTTTCATCATGAATATGGTGAAAAGAATAATGCCTCACTACAAGCTTGTGTTTGTGGATGGCTCAGAGAAAGGAGTACACACTGGAACATCATGTCTAATTGTTTACTTAAACTGCAGTAATATGCATATGATAACATGTATTGTTGAATGTGCTGTGTAGGCTCTGGGAGCTCTCGTTGTCCAGCTAAATGTGTTTCTTTCTAAATGTGCTCATTTTGTAAAACAAGTCCACATGATGCGTTTTTATTACTTACGTCACATTAGGATTTATCATCGTAGGAGGGGCTGGGTCGAGTTAAAAAACGTTTGGATATGCAAAAGGTGATGACAAGAGCCGCTAAAAGATGGCAGTGAAGGCTTAATCCAAGTGAACCGAATCGAATTGGAAAACTGAAAATAAGCAGAAACGATCTGAACTGAATGAAAATAAAGCGCCAAATCCCTAAATATGAGAAGAAGGAGTGTGGAATTGTGAAAATGGATTGGAAAGTTTCAGAAAATGGATTAGATTAGTTTAAGCGGTTTCTTGTTTCTTGCTTATTTGAACTGGTTGAACTGGTGTTTCGATTCTGCCTGAACTCCAAGCACAAAACTGCTCGTCATTCACGCTCACCAAAACTGCTCCCATGCATACGTGTGCTTCTTGCAAACATCCTACATATGCATTCATCTGTTTCTACTTAGCTTTGCAGATTTTGCCTGTGTGATTCTTTCTGGTTGCCTGTTTTTCCACACACTGCCTCTTCTGTCATTTCACACTCAGCCGCTCCGGCCTGTCCCGTTTCCCACCGCCAGTCACCTGACCCTCAGTGCCTCTCTGCTCACTTAAACATATTGCCCTAATCAACTCCCTCTGTATTTATAACCCTAGTTCACTGTGCCTTAGCTGCCAGATTGCCATTGGCTACCTGTACACCCCAAACAGAATAAAAATGCCTCAAATAAACATCCCAATCAGAATAAGCAAGCCCGAGAGGGCTGGAATAAACCCTTTTGTAAACTGATTACAAGACAAATTGATTACTGATTGCTTTCTGGCTGTGTTTCTTCAGCGCATGCCCTCCGTCTTGATGTAGGTGCTTGGAGATGTGCATGTTTCTTTTTTTTCCAATTACGGCAGCTTCCTATCTGAACTGTCACACTGTCACGCTGCTCCGATTTGGACATGGGTGCGCAGACAAGTCTGTATTAGATCCAAAATCTTTAGCTGAACAACTGTTACTGCAACCTTAATGCAAGGAAATCTGAAAGTAGTGACACACACACACACACACACACACACACACACACACACACACACACACACAGATACACACACACACAGATACACACAGATACACACTGCTGGTTTGTTTTTATAATTGAATCATCAGCCTTTCTTCAAGGCCCGATTTAATGCTAACAACCATTTTCAGTTCCCATTAAAAATAATGATATTTTGATCCTATTACGTTGATGTGATTTTGAACCTGAACTGCAAAGATTGGATGACATCCAAAAGTTTTCCTTGTTTCTGTTATTCCTTTGTGGGGTCCAAATACCGCAAGCCCAGATCAGCAGCTCAGCTGAAACACTCGCAATTTTTTCACTGTGTAGTGTGTGTGTGTGTGTGTGCTGTTTCCCCTCTCACTCTTAATGTCAAATAACCCCTAACAAGTCCCATTTATAAATGATTAATAGGAGATATTAGGCACGATTAGACATTAGGCACCTCACTAACTAGATTGATATCATCTGGAGTTTTAGCCACTGCTAAATTATACGAGGCAGTCGAAAATTCCACAGGAAAATCACATGAACCTCATCACCTCACGGGCTGTTGATTCTCAGTGACTGGAAAGCCTTTAGCACACAAATAATCAGTCTACAGTATTTGTTCAGACAGCATAGAAATTTTGGGAAGACCAAAGAAAACAGCATTCAGGGGCGTGGTAGGGGTGAGGGTGTGGGTAAATTACAGTCTGGATAGAATTAAAATCAGTAATCAGTGAGCGCACAACTAAAATCAAATTAGTGTTCCTGGAGAAACAAATCCCTCTCAATTTGGAGCTTTGGATGCAAAAATCAACCCTCAGCTGAGCGTTGCATCTGTGTCAGTGTGTTAGAGACACACAGTGGGAATGAAAGACAGGAGAAGATGAGGTATATTCATACCACATCCCATTAATACCCATTAATCACCAAGTCTGATTGTAATCTCATTCAGGTTCAGCAGGTTAAATAAACCCTGCCTTTGACAGTCTCTATGGAACCTGTGTTTATTGATCAACTTCTGCTTAAATACTTGTGGATTAATACTGAAGACCAGCTTCTACCAGCATGCATTACCTTCTATCACACACTGCTCTGGGATGGGGATCTGCTGCACCATTACTTTACAGAACTCTCTGATCATCTCCATATTGTCTCTTAAATGGATGAAAAGTCTGTCAGGCTCTGCCCGCTCTCCTTTCTGTCCATCCTTCTCTCTGTTTTGATTTTTCTCCACCTCTTTAGCCGCTCTGTCTAGCGGAGTGACGCCGACCAGAGAGCCATCTGTCAATTTCCTCTCAGCAGGTGAGACTTCATGGTTTTCGGAATGCTGATTAGGCAAAGTGTTGGAAAAGGCGCTATCTGTGCTGAGCTCCACCCCTTCACCGTCCTCCCCTTCGTCTGAGTTGATGGACCGAGAACGCACGGCGTGGAGAGCCAGGCTCTTTGACCTAGGAGAGAGAGCATGAAGAAATTAACAGTTAAAGCGATAAAAATGTTTCTGGTACCTCTTCATCAATATTTGTTGACTGTTCTACTTTTTTCTACTTTGAGAAATGATGTCATATCCTTAAGCCACAAAGAAATTACAACTTCCAGAGTAGTGGGACATCTCACCAAGAGAGCATTTTACATCAGATGATAATGAAAGGGATCTTTTGTGCCATATATATATATATATATATATATATATATATATATATATATATATATATATATATATATATATATATATATTTCACCCAATCTACTTGTTCATAAACATGACAATTTGCAGTGTTTTGAAAGGAGCATTGCAAATAAAAATTGGCATTTAAAGGAAGATACAAACAATCAATTGTTACATGTATATCCAGCTGCGTAGTCTACACGCCTTTGGAGCAGAGGATCGCAAGTTCGATTCCTGCCTGGGGCGTCTGTATCCAGTAAGGGTCCTAAGGCTAGACCCCCTATGCTAAGCGAGCCTACCGCAGACATGAGCGAGACAGATAAATATGAAGGCATGCCGGCTCGGACGTCGCCCGGATCAACAAGGTCCGCGTCAGGTGTTGAGGAACCAGGGCACCCTGACGAGAAGTGGGCTACTGGAACAAGAAGGCATCGGTGGGCAAGAGACAAAAACAGGGCGTTGTTGGAATGCTACTACGCAAGTAACCCCGGCGGAAGGGGCTACATGAATAGGATGAGGGACCTATGGATTCTTCGATACCCAACATCCACAATGACGGCGAAACAACTAGTAGCTCAGTGTTCCAACATTCGAAAGAAGGGACTGCTTTCACAGCTAGAGATTGACGAGGTACAACATAAATGCTATGGCAAGGAGGAGTCAGGACTCCGTAAATGCTACGGCAAGGAGGAGTCAGGACGCCAGGTCAGGGGGGAGATATCATCACCCCCACCCGATATTGGGTACATAGCCCCAAGTGAGACAGGAGAAGGATCGTTGAGTGCGAGAGGAACTGACCTGAAATATAGGATCATGGCCAAGCTTGACACCTGGATCCCCCGCAGCCGGTTACCAAGATTACGTGAAGTACCCTCAGAAGGTCTGCTAGAGGATGTTAATGCAGCATTACGGACAATACCTACAACCACGATTACCGACACTAACAAGCTGATCTACAATACGGCAGCAACTTGGCTACAAGTTGAACAGCCACAAGGGGCAGTACCCTCCATGGAGAAGGAGGCTAGAGGGCAAGATCAAAGTAGCACGGAGGGAGGTTAGCCAACTAACGGAGTTGCAGAAAGGTGCGACAAAGAAGGTGCATAAGAAATACAGCAAGCTGTCCATACCTGAGGCCTTGGAAACTGCCAAGCAAAGACTCACAGCCTTGGCCAGCAGCTTGAGGAGGTACACCAGAGAGATAGAAGGCAGGAGAATAAACCAGCTGTTCTCCACAGAACCAGCAAAGGTGTACTCTCAGTGGCAAGGGAACAATAATAAGAGAACAGCACCACCAAGGCTGGAGACGGAGCAATACTGGAAGAGCATATGGGAGAAGGACGCAATGCTCAGTGGCTAGTGGATCTGAGGGCAGACCATAGCGACCTCCCTGAACAGGGTCCAGTAACCATCACAGTGGCAGAAATCCAAGAAAGGGTCTCCAGTATGAAGAGTTGGACAGCACCAGGGCCCGACATGGTTCACGCCTACTGGCTAAAGAAGCTGACTGCACTCCACGAGCGTCTGGCAGCACAAATGAACCAGCTAACGAGGGACACCCGGAATGGCTAACCGAAGGTCGGACGGTCCTGATCCCCAAGGACCCCAAGAAGGGACCAGTCCCCTCCAACTACCGACCAATAACCTGCCTCAGTACTACTTGGAAGCTCCTGTCAGGCATCATATCGGCTAAGATGAACAGGCACATGGGTCAATACATGAGCGGGACACAGAAAGGAATTGGCAAGAATACCAGAGGCGCAAAACACCAGCTACTGGTAGACAGAACAGTCAGCCGAGACTGCAAGACCAGACTGACAAACCTGTGCACTGCCTGGATTGATTACAAGAAGGCCTATGACTCAATGCCCCACAGCTGGATACTGGAATGCCTAAAATTGTACAAGATCAATGGGACCCTAAGAGCCTTCATCAGGAACTCAATGGGGATGTGGCGTACAACACTAGAGGCCAACTCCAAGCCCATAGCACAAGTCACCATCAAGTGCGGGATCTACCAAGGAGATGCTCTGTCCCCACTGCTCTTCTGCATAGGCCTGAACCCCCTCAGTGAGATCATTAACAAGACTGGCTACGGATACCGACTACGGAACGGAGCAGTTGTCAGCCACCTCCTGTACATGGATGACATCAAGCTGTATGCCAAGAGTGAACGAGACATCGATTCACTGATCCACACTACCAGGCTATACAGCAATGACATTGGAATGTCGTTCGGGCTGGAGAAGTGTAGTCGGATGGTAACAAAGAGAGGGAAGGTAGTCAGAACTGAGGGGATTGAACTACCAGAAGGCAACATTGCAGACATAGAGTACAGTTACAAGTACCTGGGGATCCCGCAGGCGAATGGGAACCATGAAGAGGCCGCTAGGAAAGCTGCAACCACCAAGTACCTGCAGAGGGTCAGGCAAGTCCTGAGGAGTCAGTTGAACGGTAAGAACAAGATCCGGGCCATGAACACGTACGCCCTGCCCGTGATCAGGTACCCTGCTGGGGTAATAGGCTGGCCAAAGGAGGAGATAGAAGCCACTGACATAAAGACAAGAAAGCTCCTTACCAGATGGCCCCAACTGACAGTGTGCTCAGTGAATACCTCAGGCAGCAGAAACCCAAGAAAGAGGAGGGAGATGAGGAACCATCATGGAAGGACAGGCCCCTGCACAGTATGTACCACCGGCAGATAGAGGAGGTGGCTGATATCCAGAAATCCTACCAGTGGCTGGACAAAGCTGGACTGAAAGATAGCACAGAGGCACTAATCATGGCAGCACAAGAACAAGCTCTGAGTACAAGATCCATAGAGGCTGGGGTCTATCACACCAGGCAAGACCCCAGGTGCAAGCTGTGTAAAGATGCCCCAGAGACAATCCAGCACATAACAGCAGGGTGCAAGATGCTAGCAGGCAAGGCATACATGGAACGCCATAACCAAGTGGCCGGCATAGTGTACAGGAACATCTGTGCCGAGTATAAGCTGGAAGTCCCGAGGTCAAAATGGGAGATGCCCCCAAGGGTGGTGGAGAATGACCGAGCTAAGATCCTGTGGGACTTCCAGATACAGACGGACAAAATGGTGGTGGCTAACCAACTGGACATAGTGGTGGTACACAAACAGAAGAAGACGGCCGTAGTGATTGATGTAGCGGTTCCGAATGACAGCAATATCAGGAAGAAGGAACACGAGAAGCTGCAGAAATACCAAGGGCTCAGAGAAGAGCTCGAGAGGATGTGGAGGGTGAAGGTAACGGTGGTCCCCGTGGTAATCGGAGCACTAGGTGCGGTGACTCCCAAGCTAGGTGAGTGGCTCCAGCAGATCCCGGGAATAACATCGGAGATCTCTGTCCAGAAGAGCGCAGTCCTGGGAACAGCTAAGATACTGCGCAGGACCCTCAAGCTCCCAGGCCTCTGGTAGAGGACAGTTTTATCCCACTAACAACATAAACAACAGCAACATAAACCCCCCAAAACATAAAACTTCTAAATTTTAGAGGACAATATACAGAACAATTAAAGACATATGCATGTTTTTGCGAAAACATGGCTAATATTTAATTTCTTTCTATGCCAGCCCTCAGTGTCTGCTGGCTCAGCTGATACCATCTCATTGGTATATCTCATAAAGGAAGCCCTGTAATTGCTTTAGCCTGCTACAGATGCAGTTGCTGCTGCAAGCCACTTTGCGACCCACCTCCAACACAGTCTTTAACTTTTGAGGCAGTGATGTAACCTGGTCACTGTTTTATATGTAAATTTGTGTCATTTCGATTTCATAAAATAAACAAAATTTTCCAAGTGTGGCAGTGTTTACATTCTTCAACAAACACACATATAGAAATGTCTTCTTGGCATCTCTTCAAATCCACCAGATTCTTCATAAAAATATGTTTTTTCTATCCAGTCAGATTTCAGAGGACACTGAGCAGAAGCATGTTCTTACTAACTGACCTGTTGAATCTCATCTCACGCCTCTCCTCCCTGACTGTTTGGCTTAGGCTGTAGCGTCGCTGCGGGGCAGGAGAGTCCTCCCCTGCTGCCTCCTCCTCCTCGTCTTCCACTGTGTCTCCCAGTTTCTCCTCAAAGGCCTGGATCTTCACCTGCAGCTGCTGCTCTGGTGCTCCTCCTCCTCCTCCTCCATCTGATTGGAATGCCTCATCCACCCTGAATGCACACAGAGCCAGAGTTCGCATTATAGTTGCTATACGTGTGACCTGAAGCTGACAGTGTCACAAGTTTCTCCCCCTCTGGCAAACTTTGGCTTAATTTGGTGCTTTCTCACATTGATTGGTTCAAACTGTGTCAAACCCTCTTTCGCTCTTTTCTGTTTTTCGTTCCTTACTTGTGTTTTTATTCAAATATCCTTCAAAACTTCTACTTGTTTGAAAGAGGGCTTCCTTTCCACTCCCCCCTGCTCTTTCACTAATAAACTGCCTTTGCCTCCCTCCAATCCTTTTTCCCTTCTATCTCTCTTCCAAAAGACCCCAAGCAAAGTCTTTTCGAAGCCCCAAACTCTGCACACAATGTTCTTATTTAGAAGAGAGCTGTGTGTGTGTCATTTCCACAGCGCAGCCAGATGACTCTTGGCCAGCGTATGCACGGTATGGCGTGTTCACTTCTTGTGCACGCAGATTGTTTTGAAGGCAAAACCAAAAAGAAAAATATTTTAATGACCTTAAATGACAGTGCGCTGTAACAGACCCAGATTTGATTTTAGTGTCCTGATCAAAGTAACACAGCTCAATGTGTCGAGTCAGTATGTGTATTCTCTTTATGACTCAGTCTCTGACACAAAAAAAATCCCCCACTCGCCCTGTGGGGCGGCCTTCATCCTTCAAGCTCGGGTGCTCTATCAAAGGCCTGGGAGCTTGAGGGCTCTGTGCAGTATCTTAGCTGTTCCTAGAACTGCGCTCTTCTGGACAGAGATGTCAGATGTTGTTCCTGTGATCTGCTGGAGCCACTCGCCCAGTTTGGGGGTCACTGTCCCGAGACCACTTCTGCCTTTACCCTCCACATCTTCTCGAGTTGTTCTCGCAGCTCTTGGTATTTCTTGAGCTTCTCATGGTCCTTCTTCCTAACGTTGTTATCACTTGGTATAGCTACATCCATCACTACGGTCGCCTTTCTCTACTTGACCATCACTAGTTTGTCCGCCTGTATCTGGAAGTCCCACAGGATCTTAGCTCAGTCATTCTCGACCACCTTGGGGGTCCTCTGCTATCAACAAAATAGCAGAATATGTATTTTCAGACCGTTCTTTGTAAACCCTGGATATGATTGTGTGGGAAAGTCCCATCAGATCAGCAGTTTCTGAAATCCTCAGACCAAACCATCTGGCACCAAAATTCGATGCCACATTCAAGGTCATATAAATTCTTCCTCATTCTGATGCTCGGTTTGAACTTCAGCAGGCCGTATTGACCATATCCACATGCCAAAATGCACTGAGCTGCTGCCATGTGGGTGGCTGATTAGATTTTTTTTTATATTAACAGGCAGTTGACCAGGTGAACCTAATAAACTGGCCAGTGAGTGCACAAATCCCTTTTTAACCCGTTAAAGCCGGTCGGAGCGGGCACGCTCAGTTTTGCGCAACTATTTTTAAATCCCGGTAGCACTGCAACCACATAAGCTAGCGCAATAATTTTTTTTGCATACGAAACCGGAGGAGTTGTACTTACATCTTATGCCATCAGCTTGTCCTAAGTCACAGTTTCCTTCCACATAAAGCTTTGCAAAAACTGCATAAAAAGCGCTTTACAAAAACATAATATTCCAGAAACACGCTTTGCCGATCCGATCAGCTGTTTGTAACACTTCCTACGTCCATCAGCGCGAACTATCGCGGAAATGTAGTTTTTTACCATCAGGGCCTTATGAGCCTATACTGGTGTTTTTAAAAGTCATGTTTGACTTTATGACTTTCTGTGTCGTTTCTGGGATGCTTAGGACTCATATTGCACTGCTGGAAATAGTTTATTTTGATGCATATGCTGTTTTTTTTGTAAATTTGCATTATAATATTTATTTTCGTTTTTCCTGCAGTGTATAAAAAATTGGTGTATTTCAAAAAAAAAACCAAACTATGAAGACACTCAAAATAAATTTCCTGTGGTGGGAAACTATTTTGTGCAACTTTTTTGTATTTACAGTTTTAAGGGATAAGCCTCTTAAATTTCTCTAACTAGAAATATATGTTAAAAAAACAAAAACGATTTTAAAATTTCTGTAGTTTATTGCAATTTATGTAATTGCTATGCACTTAATGCATACATATTAGTACAATTTGGGCTATAATGGTTGTATTGATGTATAGCAACTTGAAATGCTCCCAAAAATGGCACTACAACATGTAAAAATATAATATAAGCTCTGGCAGACTTGGTTCTATGGTAGGTCTTAAAGGGTTAAATAAAAGGAAGAAACAGAGCATTGTAGTTGCTTAGTCTGCACAAACTCGAATTGTATTAAAGTGACTCCTGAGTGAATGCAAAACATAACAAGAATATAATCAGCAACACTTGAATATCAATCTCTAGTTGTCTCTAGCTACTCTCCATACTAGCTGCTGCAATCCAGAGAGGCTGTAGAGACACTATTTAAGATTTTAGGTGACCACCTCTAAGAGATTTCATGCAGCCCATGTTAACAGGTGTTTCCTAACCTGCAGTGTGACGTTGATTTCTCCTCCAGTCGTCTTCCCAGAAGCCTGGCTATTGCAGTGAAAGAGTTGCTCATCCTGTAGATGTCTTTACCGCAGCCGCCCAGTAAAGATGGGTAACGGTCGGTCAGCGCTCTGATCTCCAGCAGAAGGGTGTGGTGAAAGCTGTGCTCCATGCTGCCCAGAAGGGACACCAGGTAGACCAGCGAGCTGTGAGCGTGAGTCTGGAGAAAGGAGATCACACATAATATCAGCCCTGGCCGACACTGGTCTTGGTATAAAATTAAACAGAAAAATAACCGTGGACTTTCAGGAAGATTTTTTACTGCTTAATGGTTTATTTCTCATTTAAAATGGGGCCAGTGTTGTGTTTTGCAGCAGTTTGGGAATATTGTTGAGTTACATGTGTTTTGGTGAAGAAAGCGTGAATTTTAGCTATGGTAATTCAACACACATGAGTTTTCTTCTTCCCGTCTGTTTGGGAGGGTTTGGTGTAACTTCTTTTGTTACTAAATCATAGCAAACAATAATAAATACAAACACATGCAGGCTGGCTCCCAGCAAACCTTTTAAAATACAAACTTGTTCTTTTCCCAAATGTAATAGCTTTCCAACTAAACTGCCATAATAACCACATTTCATCATTCCCAGCATGTTTCTGTACAAATGAAATCCAGCACATATACAGTCTTGTGACTGTTGAGAGAGTAATACTTAACCAGGAATATGACCTGTGCAATAGCCCCTCAATAGACGCCCCATGCCTCTCTTGTATATATATTTCTGTATACAAAATTGTGTAACGTATACTTTAATGTAATCAGCTTTATTTAACAGGAGCAGCCGCATTTTAAACAGAGCTCAGAAATCGGCGTGACAGAAGATGATCAAAGGTGAGTGAGAGCTCTCTTGTGGCGTTTTAGGGCAGAACTAAAGCCAAAAAATCCCCATCTGTGGTCAAAAACCTTTTTTTAAACACTTGCGTCTTATAAAACTCACATTGCAGAACTAAAAACTGAAAACACTCTCCTTCCTTCTCGAATTCTCAGAATTCTCTAAGAAGTGATTGATTGATGGCGGGCAGAGCCAACCTCTGTTTCCAGCCCTCTAGAACACCTTGTAACGAGGAGAGAACAACGCAGTTACAGCATCGTTCAGGCATGCCGCAAAAGCACTCTCTGTAGGATACTTCGTTTCTATTATGTGGATCCCAAAACTACCACAAAAGGAAGAACTTGACTTTTAAAAAAAAATTAAACCTAGCAACATGCCAAGCAGGTATTTAGGAGTTTCCACGGCTCTGCACAAAAAGGACTCCGGAGCGTGGCTGGAGCTCAGGCTTTGGCTACTTCTGAACTAAAGTTCAGGCTTTTACTGTCTAGATGATTTTACTTTTTAAGGACTTACTAAAATTCTTCCAAATATTGCAGCATACGCAGAGGCTCGCATCATTTTCATTTTGGAACTGAGAATAATAGCATAAAATTTAAAAATCTGCTGGACATATGAAGATCTCTTCAATCGTCAAATTACGTTTAATTATTTGGAGACAACACTTGGCCTTGATTTCGTATCCTGAACACATTACGGCTTTAAAAGCTAAACCCTTTTGTAAAGCTCTGCCAAAAAGGACAATAACAGGAAGGTCTTAAAAAAGAACTACTAGCTGTTTTTAATTATGAGCTTCCATGTTTTCCAGAAAATGATGGCAGGGGGGAGCAGATCTTCTTCCAAACTGCCAATCTGCAGAAGACTGACACAGATCTAGAGATTTATGGTTTTTCAGCCTCGTGTCTGAACAAATAAATTTCCAAATGCCTCCCTGGGAAACAAACTGTGGCCCATTCTGTTTCAGTCACTGACAATAATTTGAGCCAAGCTCCTCTGGCAATAGCACCTGCGCTGGTGTGTACAAAACATTAAATACTGAGGGATTCAAACCAAAAGAGAAAAAGCAAAGAAAGAAAACATTGCATCAGTACAGTGACAAGCCAAATCCTCTCGCCGCTTACCACCCAGTTATTTTCTTTTCCTTTCTTCCCTTGCTTCTTTGCATTAGCTTCAATTGGAGCTGCAGTCTGGCACACAGTCACTCTACAGTCTCTTCAGTTATTAAATAAAAACAACAGCAAATGAATACGATTATATTTATCTTTCAGGTATATAGAATTTGTGTAACACTGCCTAAAATCAACTGATAATCTTAATCATAATCATCTCAAAGAGTTTAAGTTAGTGTGGAGATCAATTTATTTAGAAGAAGTTTGTTAATTCACAGAGTCAGACGCAGCATGCAAAGGTGGAGCGGGGTAGGGTGTGAGTGGATTGCAAAGTGGCTTGGAGAAGCAGCTACAACTGTTGCAGGCTAAAGAAACTGCAATGATGCACATTATCCGAGATTTGCCAGCGGGCTCCACAGTCACCATCTGATATGAGCAGGGACTGTGATCAGCTGCTGGGTGAGTTTGACTTTGTGGCCTCCCTGATGTAAAGCTAAGTTTACAAGTTTAAAGCTAAGTTAATCAAACAAATATATATATATTTTATTGTTCTGTTGAATTGAATTTTTATATATATATATATATATATATATATATATATATATATAGCACCAATCTATAACATCAGCTGTCTCAGAGAGAAATTCTCTAGCCATCAGATGAAGCCCTACAAGCAAGCACTTGGTGATAGTGGGAAGAAAGAACTCCATGTTAACACCAAGATATCTCTAGTAGAACCAGGCACAGGGAGAAGTGAGAACTGCACACGCTGGTTTCTCAGCATTGCTTTGAGACAGGATGTTGCTAATACTACGCACATTATAGTTCATTTACTCTAGTTTGAATCAGTCGATGAGTTTGTAAATTTGTAGCTTTTTCTCAATGGTTTGGGTTTTTTCCCCACAGAAAATCTCAAAGTGAACCAAAATACGTCACTACAATAGCTTATAGCTTATAGGCCAAATGTAAATACAGGAAGAAGGTTGTTCTGTTCTGCATAACATGGAGAATTTACATTACTGTTACGGCTAGTCGCTAACCTGTACTGACCGTTTGGTATGCACTATGGTACGCTGCTGCACCCCAGAAAACAAAGCATACTTGGCTAAGGGAAGGTGTTTAGCTCAAATTTGCAGCATGTACAGTAGCTGGTTGTTGGTTCAGATCACGTTCACACAATAAACAAGGCCATCTCTTCCAAAAGGTCTCGTGAATCGAAGGGTAAAAAAGTACCAGAGTTCAGTTTAAACGGACTAAACACGAAAGGTGTGAAAACAGCCTTTGTTCATCACCAAGCCCCATCTTGTGATCCTATACAGCAGTCGCAACTATACTGTCTAAATTTCTTTCCAAATAATAACAAACTGGGTATTTTAAATGCATAGGATTAGCACTAAATGCAGAACAACTTGAGAGTTGAATGAAGTCCTCATCAATCAAATGCACACAAGCAGTTTCTGGAGAAACTGCAGTGGGATTGTTGCTAATGCCAGATTTGGCCTGATGCTTTCTGCTACCATGTTTTATGCAAACAGATTACAACAACAAAGATTTTCTTGCAGGAAACCCCCTCCAAAACTTTAAACACAAGTGGATGGTGGCCCATGATGGTCCAAATTAATTGTTGTTGCTCCTCAATTGGTCACACCTGCATCCAGCTAAGCAGCAGTTAAAGTTAGCATGATGATGACGTTCCTTGTAACTGAAGGAAAATGACTCTTATCAGAGTGGTTTAAAAACTGTGAGTGCCGCATGAAGCTGACGCACAGCTTTTTGTGTTCCTAGTGTTAAAAAATGCACTTGTGGGAGCGAGATAGAAGAATAGGTAGTTGCTGTTTTACTCCAGTAATCTTTGATGAAATTATAATGGAGTAGATGACACTTCTCTGCCTCTGATGCCTACAGATTAAAGAGTGTAAGTCAGCTTGCTTTGAAAAAGAGACGATTCAGAAAAAGATTAAATGATGCCTGTAGAGTGAAAAGTATGAGCTCAGCAGTAGGTTAGAGAGAAAAGTTTAAGAAAAATAAATCTGCCTCTCCCACTCCAACAGTTAATTAGTCAACAGTAAGACACATTTGAGAAAACTAATGGCAGTAGTCACAAAGCAGTCATCTGGCTGTTTCAACAGTGTTTCCATAACACACTGAGTGGGACTAGTTTGATTAGTTTTATTTCTGTATAGCAATGTATAGCAAGACTGTTTGCAATTCCATCAGTTTCTTTTTTCAGATTTTCCTGCAGGGCTGCTTGAATAAAAAGCAGTCCACAGTGTGCAAGGGTTTCTTTCACCAGTGACATATTCTGATCCAACACGCAATAAGTCCAGAAACACAATATAGACTAACTCCCTTCAGGTGGCTGAGGGAAGCCAGAGAAAGACTTGTGCAATCAAGAACAAATGCATCCCAGTGTGAAAGGTTGTGTGTATGTGCGTGTGCGTGCTTGCAGGGCACAAACACGAACCCACAGGAGGGTCTCTCCACTGCCATCATCAAGAGGCCTCAGCAGGGGCATTTCCCAGAAAACACTGGTTATTTTCCAAATGGTTCCAATGTGAAGAAAGGCAGGACACCGAGGTCCAACAATCTGTGTATCTGAACGCGTATGAGTATTTGTGAGTGTGTTAAAACTGCGCTGGCAGGTTTTTTGACAAGAAGATTGAGGAGGAAGGGAACTTTCAGAGGGAAACTTTGCCCTGGAGTAATAGAAAGCCTATTATGGGTTCCAGCTTTGAGATTTCTGTGTACGTCCGTTTCTGTTTCTGTGTGTGTGTTTGTATATGAGTATGGGTGGAGGAGGAACACTTCATGTAGAGACAGTCATAATGTTTTTTGGGTTTTTTTGCTAATTTCCCCTAAATTGTTGTTAAACTGCCCAAAATGCACCCAGAGGAAAAGAGAAAAAGAAAGTGGGAGTTCTCACCTGTCTTGCTGTCAGTCTAAACCCCCCAAACACACACACAGACATCACAGACTGACTATAACGTGGGTCTTTATCACATGTATGATTACACAGTGCTGCATAAATACTTAACAGGGTTAGAACAAGACTAGCAATAGAGCTGTAAACCTACAAGGTCTACACTGAACGCTTTTAGATGACGATGACATGATAATAATAATAATAATAATAATAGTATTTTCTGTCATCATTTTAAAACCTGAAAGAACACAACATAAGACAACACAACTTATAAAGCCATATTAGGGGCTCTGTGAGAGCGTGCTGATCATTAGCAAGAATCTTTTTTTTTCTTCTTCTGTATTAATTCATTTTATGAACTTTTGTTTATTAGTATTGAACTTGTGTACAGCAGCAGGTTTAAGAACTGAACTCATTCATTTAAACCCATTAAATAGTCATTGGACAAATAAAACAGTGAAATTGGGGCTTAATATTGCTTTATCAAAGACAGACTTTATCGTCAAGACAATCTTTTATTGTTGTCCATCAGTCTATATATCATTGCATTTTGCTCTTTTAAAAGGCTATTTGTTGAGTAACATCTGATGGCAGCCATATGTGTGACCCATAGGTTAAAGGATGCACATGGAACAAATTGTATCTCTTTCAAAACAAATTTTGATATTCTTAATCTCTACAAAAAGTGAACTTATTGGATGTAACAGGAGCTGTCATGCTGTATTAGCAGTATTCAAAGCCATGAATGCTTTTAAATCTGTGCAAAAGTCAATACAGACACAAATAACGTGTGTCTGTTTTTGGTTTTAAACAGAGGGGTGTCACGCTCTTGGTGTCATGTGATTCATTGAGTCAGCCAGTCCATTAATTGCCAACTCATGGTGGCGGAGGGGTTTGGATTTTTGAGTGCTCCTGAGATCTGTGTTGTCAGGGACAATTTTCCCCTGGTAGGGTCTTTCAAGGCAAACTGGCTTTGGTTGAGGGGCCAGAGAAAGTGAAGCGTTGTTTACTCCAGGACAGGGTCGCTCGGGCTTCACCTTGGAGGTGGGCCTGTGGGAGGGGCTCACTGCAAAGCGCTTTGTGACCAGGTTATGGGTTAAATGAGCCACATGGGCCCAGCCCTCCAGTGAGGCTACCGGGAGCAGGAGCGGCTAGTTCACAGGGAGGTACTATGTGGATTTGGTGGCAGTCAGAGGCAGAGAACAGGCTCTATAGACATGAAATATCACCTCTGTGGTGGGGAAGGAGAACAAGCTTGTTAGTCAGCCTCACCTGGGTTCACTCGTGATGCGAGGCATCCAGTTAGGGTGGGTATACTTGTATTCCCAACCTGGTGTGGTGCACGTTTGTCCCAGAGGATGCAAGGCTTATGGTGAACTAGCAAGTCAGGAGGGGGGTGTAGCTTATTAAGGATATAGTGAGACAATAGAAGAAATACTCAGAGGATCTGCCGATCCCCTCTGACATGCCTCATCAGACGAAAAGGGGTCTTGGGAAAAGGAGATGACTTGCTCATTGCTGTTGCTGAGGTTGCCAAGGTACTTAAACTCCCTTGTGGTCGGCCCCTTCGGTTGATGAGGCTAGCCCTGAGTTAAGGCTCTGAATTTTACTGGTCCCTCATGGTTTATATGCCTCTGGGAGTCAGGGACAGCTACCTTTGAACTGAAAAACTGAGGTGGTCGTCCTCCTTTTAACCAAATTGACAGCTTGATTCACATTGATACAATAACTCAGACTTGTTCATGGTGGGCGTTAGACTTTGCAAGGTCTGTCTTTTGTCACCAAATCTGCTGATAATTTTGGTGAACAGTAGGATATGGTGAGGTAGGCAATTTTAAAAACAAAATTTCACGCATACTGAGCTAAGATTTCAAAATACATTTTCCAGTATAGCCGATTTTCCCTTTTCAGCACACAAAGGACCAACTGTTTTCTGAGGTTAATGTTCCCTAAAATTGTGTTATGTTTGCAATAATAAGGTAAGGCTTAGAACATTGCTCCTTCATTGTTACTTCAAATTAGATCTTCACCTGCCAGAATAACAGACTCTGACCTTTCTAAGCCCTAAGAGGTTTCGGCACGTGTTGGGAAAGACAGTTCCACCGAACACTGATGTATGCAGGTGTCAGACAGCGGTCCAAACCTCCGGATCTGCCCGGCCTATCCGGTCTGTGTGTGTTTTATAATTGGCAGAGCATGAGAGAACAAGTCATATGAGTGCCCATCATTTCCTACCCATTAAAATAATCACTCCTGCCTGTTTACAGTAAGTGTGTGTTTCAATGACCTCTACTTGTTTCTATTATTTCCTTCAGACTTGCTCCTCTTTATATCCTCAGTTGGGTTAATTGAGGTAATATGCTTGAATGAACAGTAAATATGAATTTATGTCATGCAGTTAAAGTGTTTACACAATGATGCAAAGTGATGGCCTAATCATATCCGGTGTGTAAAAGCCTTTACAGTTAAGCCTCTTCAACTTGAATTTCATTTTGTAGAAGATAGTCAAAAAATGGTAACTCTGGTGTGGAGGGCAGGTTTAGTGTGTTATGCTAGAGTGGCCAAAAAGCTGCCACATTTTCAGTGTGCTGCTGCTTATGAAAAAAAGGGAGCATACTCCTGAGCTTCCAGAGAGCTGCAGATCATGCACAAATCATCTACTTTGACCTCCAGTGGTCAAAAGATCATCTCTGGGAAGCAATCTAAAAATAGCTGCAACTGGAGCGGCCCAGAGGTGTACCAGAAGTTGAACTTGAAGGTGAGATCACCAAAATTTGAAATGAGGTAAGGCTCTTTTTTGAGTGTGTGTGTGGGTTTTTTTTTTTTTACCTCACTGATAATGCCCACAGCACCGTGGGTTTTGGCCACATGAGCCAGGAAAGCAGGGCACTGCTGTCCCAAGATCCTGAGCGGTGGCAGAAAGCTGACCAGCGAGGAAGGACTTGCTTGAGACACATCGACAAGTGCTCCTAAAAGAGCCTCGGTGAGAGACTGGTTCCCTAGGTAACCGACCAACGTTGGAACCTGAGGGCTCAACATCTGCATGGATGAGGGAAAAAAAGAAAGAAGCAGAGAATTAGAGAGGGGGGAATAAAATAAAAATAAAAACAGCAATATTCATGACAAATAACAACTACCAAAAGGAGCCCTGATCTTTCCAGTGAAGGCCATAGGTGAGAGGAGTGACCTCGGAGTGAGATGAAGATACTCGTGACTAATAATAAACAAAAGCTTGGCTGTAGGGATGTCTGGAAAAAATGAGTGAATAAAAAGCTCCTGCTCATAATCTGTAAGGGTCACAGTAGACTGCACTAGACTAGAATGGTCTAACAATATCCACCATTGCCAGCTCTTTTAGTTGTTGTGAAAGATTATCAAGCCATATATGTCCGTTAACGATTCTGTCTGACAAATGAAAAAATAGGTTATGCAGTTCAAAAGTTCCACATGAGTGCCATTTTAATGCCGCATCACTTGCGTAAAGTGAATCTCAAGATGCCAAACATTTGGTAACTGCTGTGACGAACACAGCTACAATATTTTCCTGTGTGCCTATGTGGGGGGTTCACATTAGAATAACTCCAGATGGCTGCTTTTGTTTCTCAACTGAGGCTGCGTTTTACCACCATGTGCTCTGCTTGGTATGTGGTACTTCCCCGCCCACCCCCGCCTTCACGTTGAACATCAGCAGCTCTGGTCCAAAATATCCAGGACTAAGGGAATTCCTGCACACCACATGCAAAGTCCCAATTCTCCCAGTGTTTTCTCTTTTTTTTCTCCAATGCATTTTCCACATGCATTCATTTGAATACATTTGAGTCACAGACAGAAACGACATAATCACAGACATGCTGGATTTCGAAACTTCTTCACGAGTGTTTTTGTTTCTGGATACTGGATTACTTTCACATGGGCCATCAGTTCTGACTGCAATGCATTTACCTCATTTTAGTTTTTATTAATACTAGAGATGGACCGATCCGATATTACGTATCGGTATTGGTCCGATACTGACCTAAATTACTGGATCGGATATCGGAGAAAAATAAAAAATGTAATCCGATCCATTAAATATCAAAAAAGCACCTCACAAAACTTGCAACACGCTGCAACTCGGCTCATAACTGTAGCACATCGGAGCAGTGTGGTCACGTGATAGAGCGGCTGTGCCAGCATTTAATCTCTGAGGAAGTGATCCCAGAGAGAAGTAAAGCAAGTGTGTAAATTCGTCTCTGAATGTTTGTAAAGCATTCCTGCGTTAAGCTTAACAACCGATATATGGAGCGACTGCCTCTTCTCTCTCTCTCCTGCTGCTACTTCAATCGTGAAACTGCTTAATGATCAGCTGATCGGCTTTTCTGTCGCGAGTCCATCTCTCATCTTTGTTTTTGGCCCACTTTGCACCAGAAAGAGGAAACCAGCAGCTGAATAACAGCAGCATGTTTAACCTTGATAAGCTGTTGTTAGAATTTATTTAATATTACTTTCTACACCAGGATCCTTTTCTACGTAGCTGACAGCTGGTAACTGTGCAGGGGCGGATCTAGCAAAGTTTAGCCAGGGGGGCCGATAGGGCATGAACAGGGAAAAGGGGGCACAAAGACATACTTTTCTTTCTTATTCTCATTTAAAATGTCTAGCTTTTAATAAATAATTATCTGAATCTTAAACCAAAGTTTTAATCTGATGTAAAATATATAGAAGTCCATTACTGTATATAGTAACTGTTAAGTCTAATATACCCTAGTAAGCTATAGTACTTTTTCCTTTGGGAAGATACCATCTGTGCAGTCTGCAAGTCTGCAAAGATGTTGAATCTATTTAATTATTCTTGAAAAATAATTTAATTCTGTGCATTTTTTTTCCACACTGCATCAAATTAAAGTTGATTACGTTGATTAAGCATCATAAGGTGGGGGGGGTGGGGGGTGGTTCCCTTTTTTTTTTTGCTGGGAGTTTGCAACCCTATTAGTTAGGTTGCTTAATATTTCTGCTAAGTACTCTTTAAAATACCAGAATAGGAAGGATTGAGTAGGTTTAAGTTTATTAGATTGATCAGTATTGCTGAACTATGAAATATTTTGGGTGCAGTGTATTTTTTGCATACAGGTATAACAGAATAGCTTTAGTGTTGTTGTTTATTTAAACTTGAGTATGAACTTATACAAAATGCAGCAAGATATTAAAAAACAGTTTTATTGATTAAAAAACACACTATATCGGATTTATATCGGTATCGACAGATATCCAAATTTATGATATCGGTATCGGACATAAAAAAGTGTTATCGTGCCATCTCTAATTAATACTAGATATAGCATGTATATACTATGTTTAGGTGTCACTTGACTATGGATTCCTGAAACAGTCAGATCAAGGTCACTGAAGGTAGTGACCGGCAAAGCTTCAAGAAACCCAAAACACAGGCACTTAAATAAGCCTCACCAAGCACACAACTGAGGTTTCTACATGGTCTGAACTATGTGGTGGGAGGCATTTAAATGATGTAGAGGGCTGAACAAATTTATAATGCCACCTGTCGTAAAAACAAGAAAATAGAAACATTTTAGAAGTCTGTCACAACATTTTATATATATTATTATTGTAATTTTCACCGTGTTGGCTGCAAAGCGGTGACACAATGACTGAAATTTTAATATAAATTGCCGGTGAAGTAATAGTGGTATGAGCAGCCATAACTTAACAGAAAAAATAATCCAAATAATCCAAATGAAAGTGGATAGTTTGAATAGTTGGTTTCAAACACAGTAAATTGTTAATTTGTCAGCACAAAAACTCACAAGTGGATGTTGCTCAGCAACCATTTGAATAAGCCTGATCAGGTGTTGTTGCTCGGTGGATTCCAGCTGTGGCATCATGGCGCTGAGGTTGCCTAGGTGGTGGTGAATGGTGTCTGGTTGTTTGGGGTAGACTGAGGGCAGAACTCTCAACAGCATGTGGTTACCTGGTGGGGAAAGAGAAACACAGATGTTTTATTGAGCCCCAGAGACAACTTCAAAGCCTTTTACAAACAGATTCCACACAAAGTGGTCATTGTGTGAAACAAAAGGTCACTTTAAAAAAACTGCACTGAGCACCTGAACTCTTTTTTTAACATTTCCATGCATTTAAAGCGTGCTGAATTTGTGTTTTATCTTCACTAATCCCACAAACCTGAAAAGGATAGGTGGAAGAAAATGGATGGAAGGATCTTCTGTGGTTGGGTACCAGTACCCAAAATGTTCAGACCAGTTAAACACCATCAAATTACACACATATATTGAGCAGCTAAGCCTTAAGGCATAGGTGTCAAACTCCTGCCCGCGGGCCCATACCAAATTACTATTACAGCTGGCCTATTGGTATTATACAGCTAATATATATATATTGTTTAGTATTAAGCTTTGCTTGTTCCATATTCAGTTTTTCAGCAAAACGTGTTTGAGTCCATAAGAAAAGATTCATTCTTATATCTGGAGGAATAAATATATTTCAATAAATATTAGCGTTAGCCCGCGACTTTGTTCCAGTTTTGAATTTTGGCCCACTGTGTATTTGGGTTTGACACCCCTGCATTAAGGGGTCAGCTGCTCCTTTGCTTTTCCTATTAATCAAAATGTTAAGAAAACTTTTCAGGAAGAGAAAGAAGGTGAGAGAGAAGCAAAAAGCATTCTTTTGTTTACTTAGGAAAATAACACTGTGACAAAGTTTCTTTTGTCTGTTTCTCGCTCCTTGCTGTTTGCAGCAGGATGACCCAAACAAGGTCATTACAGAGTTAGAGGAGGCTGTTAGCTCGGTCTGGTCAGTGTCGCATTGGCACATTTATTACAGGAGGTGAAAAAGGTCATTTTTGCATTTTGTCATCCTGTCTGCAGAGATTTAGGTCTGACATGTTGTGTCCGAGCCTGTTTTATGTGCTTATTTCTGTGTTTGGAGAAGCAAAGATGTTGAGATTGATCAAAAAAAAGAAAAAGCATATTGTTTAAAACCTTTGTTTTTAAGTTGCCTTTGGCGTAGCTCTAATGCTATCCTCAGAAGACACACATCAGATTACCAGTCATGAGACAACATCTCTGTTTGGGAATGAAACTTTCATTCGTTGTCAGTACTCATGCAGTGATGCTGAGACAGCCAGTACTGACGCATGACTGGCAAAAAGGCATTTGCTGATCAGCAAAGAGCCCAAGAAAACCCACAGTATTACCCAACAGCCTTTGACTAACATATAAAACATCTTTAAATGATTCACATCAGTGAACAAAGACTCTTGTTTACAAATGGTAAACATTATGGGACATCTCAGGGTTCTGTACTACGGTTCTTGAGCATTACATAAAGCCAAAAGCCTGGTCACGTTGTGTTTAACTGTTGCAAACTATATAAATTGTATAAACTGCTTTTATGCTGATTTATAGTATTTGCAGAGCAGATGGACCAAATGAAATGGTCAGATTGGAGGAATAACTACTGGAGGAGGGCTTTAAGAAGTACTTTAACACTCCTGAGCTTAGCTAGCCTTAGCACACACACCGAACAAACAGTGGCACTGCCCAAACACGACAAAATTAATCTACCAGCAACTTAAGTTCATTAAAGCTCAGGTAAGCAAATCAAGACTCCTGCATCTCCTCTGGGCCCCATCAGGAGGCTTTGGCCAATCACAGGTGGTATCAGATCAAATCAGGTGAGATTTGCGGTTGGAGGTAAGATGTTAAGGAGCAGTGGCTTAAGCTGATTCCTCTTACCTGGCAGAGGTGTTTGTGAATGATGGGAGGGGCTTAGAACAGCCGAGGCAGAGCCACAGGAAAATTACACATTACACTAAAACCAGTATTAACCTATAAATCACTGTAACCACAGGCTGTCCACTCAAAAATGTTCAGCAGGTTTGACGTTGGAACAGACCAACAGAGAGGTCTGACTGTTCTGTGCAAATGGAAGATAATATTTATAAGACGGTCATTGGCTCTATTTATGCTCACTTCTCTTGCTTTAAATGTTGCCTACAATGTCCACTAATGTACACTAATGTAGACTATCACGCACAGGCCCTGTACTTTAAACACAAATCACCATAAAAAGAGACTGACACAGTTAGTGCACAGAAAGAGAGAGAGAGCTGGTAATAACCATAAAGCTGAGGCTGCAGCTTTTACGGGTCTTTTACAGGAATGTTAAAAGGCCGGAGGAGACAAGAGTCTGCCCAGAAACAGAGAATTTACACAGCTTACGTATTTGAGCCCCATATACTGTCAGACACACTTGCATTTATAAAAAGTCATTTGAAAAATAAAATGAGTGTTACTGTAAATTGTTGGATTTTTATGAAATATTTGGACAAGCAAACGTTTGACTCCTGACAACAGATCTGTTTGAACGACATCAGAAGAAAAATGAGCTTTGTCAGTAATTGTTTCCAATAAATAAGTATTTTTCTCCGGTGAATGCGAGTACACGCTTAGCATCAGAAGCTAATGTTTCCCTGTAGTCTCTGAAGCCCTGCTTAAGCATGTTGCAGGGGTTTCTTGTATATGTTGGCTGTTTGCTTCTATAGGGTGGCTGTAGCTCAGGAGGTAGAGCAGGTCATTCAATAACTGGAAGGTTGGTGGTTTAATCGCTGGCTGCTCCAGTCTCCATGCCAAAGAATCCTCGGGCAAGAAGCTGAACCCCAAGTCACACTTCACATCGGAGTATGAATGTTAGCTAGAAAGCACTTAGGTGTAGAAAAAGGTGATAGTGTGAATGAGACAAGTTATATAAAGTGTGTTATGTCCTCAAGTAGATTTGATTCGAAGTCACATGTTTTAGCTTTTTTGACTAAGACATTGATAACTAAACTATAAATATCTCTCTTAAAAAAATCTTAATAGATTTTCTAGTATGCTTAGCAGGTCAACTTCCACTTTAACTTCGATTTATGTGTGTGTGTGTGTGTGTGTGTGTGTGTGTGTGTGTGTGTGTGTGTGTGTGTGTGTGTGTGTTTGAGTGCTTGCATGTTTGCATACAATATCTGACCTTCATACCTTCATTCCAAACAACAGCTGACCTGACACTGTGACAAGCGCTCATGCACTGACCTTTGTTTTTTGTCTTTAGCAAACAAAGGTAACAGTTTTCTCTGACATTTTCACTGTGAAGTGTCATGTTTTCTAAATGTCACATCAGAATTACAAAACCTGTCCCTCAAAGATTTTTGTGTCCAAATTTACAGAGACATTCAACTTTGATTAAAAAGAAAGTAAAAAACAATAATAAAGCAGCTATTGTTTTTATGCATATTCTTTCTTGGGCTTAACTAAAATATAATACAGGCAGTTTTTAAGTACTACTAAAACAAGGGCACTCCAAATACCTGTCTTTTTTTTTAAAGCTTCAGTTGTAGTCTGGATGTCTCTGGTTTCTCTGCAGTCAGAGAGGACACAACACTGAGCATTACAGCTACATGTGACAGACTTGAAAAACGTTGCCTGGTTTGATGAGTGTCCGTTTCTGCTTTGACACTAAGATGGTAAAGCTGGCGTAAACATCACGACAACCCTTTGCAGCGCTTAAACACCACCAAAGGGTCTTGTTGTATTGTTGCTTACCATGTCTATCCTTTTCTGACCACATCTTCTGATGGCTGATTCCAGTAGGATAACACACCATGTCACAAAGCTCAGAACATCTCAGACTGGTTTCTTGAACATGACAATGAGTTCACTGTACTCAAATGGCCTCCACAGTGATCAGGGCAACAGAAAATTCAATAGAGCACGTTTGGATCGGGGAACGGGGATTTTCATCATGGATGTGCAGCCAATGAATCTGCAGCAACTGTGTGATGCTGTCATATCAATAAAGTCCAAAAAGGAATGTTTCCAGCACCTTGGTGAATCTGTGCCATCAAGAAGTAAGACAGCCATCAGTACTGGGTACCTAAGACATTGGTTGGAAAGTCCAAATGGATGGACAGGGCTCCATCAAACTCACGTTCATAAGAGCAACTGCTTACTGTCTGTGACACCACAATAAACTGCTAGGTGCATTTTTAGAGGAAAAAGCATTTAACAGGGGTATGAAAAAGTGCTAAATTTAGTTACAAAGTTTCTAAATTGGCATCAATAAGGTTAATAATGTGTCATGCTCACTGCTTCAAGAGAGAGGGATGTCCGGTGCACAGGTTCATATACAGAAAAATATCTAAATGAAAACTGAAAATTAAGCGGTGGTCTGGAGAGGTGTAAAGAAACTTGGATATAGAGCAAAACAACAGCACAGAAACCCTTTAGAGGAAACGGTCTCAGTCTGGTCTTATTTTCGGGGACACGGCAGACCATGCAAACTGAAACAGCTTGGGTAGTTGTAGCAGAGGCTTATAAGAGAATGGGTTTTCTCACAACTATGGATTTCTTAGTAGAAACGTTCCTCCACTGTTTACTTTCTGGCCCCGGATACATCTAGCCGGTGAGGAAAGTAAACATTCTCACGTGTTTTTGCAGAGATGTTTTTTGGTTCTTTTGGATTTTTCTCTATGTGAAAATGAGCAAAATCATCATGAAAATGTTATAAGTTTACAAACACGCAAACTCAGATGTGAATTATGCTGAAGAAAACAATTTGACTAAAAAAACAATTCCCTGACACTTCAAGACCAAAACCTCAAGAAGATCAAGAAGCATTCACATGAAAATGTGGGTTTAAATGAACTGAAGATGCGCCAGAAGTTCTGTGTTACATTTAAAAAGCTAGAAGGAGGTTTTCAGTGTCAGCTGACCTGCTGATTTATCTTAAGTATTGTGGATGAGTACATTCTCCACACATTAAACAATGCACATAATCTGACAAAGAAAAAAAGGAAGAAGAAGAAAACCCCCAGAACTTTTACAACAGGGAGGTTACTGCACGGGAGAAAACTGCAGAGACCAACGCAAACGATATCCAGAGGGATGTTTTTGGAGAGCTTTACGACTTTAACGTGTTTTCTGCAGCTTCCAAAGCACATTCCATGTACGCATGTCCAGCCTGTCATATTTCATGCTAATCGAACACTCTGAGGTGGGTGATGGGAGGTGAGAATCTGTCAAATCAAAATGCAAGAGAAATCAGATGAACTTCTCCCAGAAAGCCCATACATTTGAGAATGCGTATGTTTTTGTTGGATGAGCCAATACCACCCACCCCCATTACCCCCCAGCAGGGAAGGAAAAAAACACAGTTTAAAATATTCAAGCTCATATGACACATGACTGCACAGATGTCTGGAAGGGATTCAGTTACCCGAAAGTAAAGAAAAGACTGCGAAGGATTTTCATCACGTGTGCACAATGAATAAAAATGTTCAGTGGATACAATTGTTTTTATATCTAAATCATAAATGCTGATAGATACTAGCACAGCTGATAGATCGATTCTCGCTTTGAACTCTTTCTGTGGTATCGAGGATCTCCTCGGTGAAGCTTTCAGGCTGTTAAGACCCAAACTGCAATGTTTCTTTCTGCTGAGTCAGCGCTTAATGAAGTGCAGCGGGAAACACGTTGAACACATCTGTGTGGCTGATATTAAATATTCCCTTGGTGTAAAAGCTGTGTAACTAAGTCATACATAAACTATAAGTAAGTCATTTGTCACTGCAAGGATACAACTCATGCACGAGCACACCGTGAAGTCATTTCTTTGCTCGACTGTAAGACAAGCCTGTAAGATGTGTTTCCAGCTGGCTGAATTCCCAGCTGACGTGGCAGCTGTGAGGCAAAACATGGAAACATTTACAATACAAACACCCCCGAAACACAATAGAGCCTATATGAATGCTTCTTTTCTGAGTATAGAAGCATTCTGAAACATTAATTTGTTCTAAATTTTACTTAGTTTAATGATGCATTTGTTTAAGTTGGAGTCATTTAGTGTCAAACTACAGCAGGCATGTTAAAAGGGCGTCCTCAGGAGATGTGATACTGATCACTTTTGCGGTCTTTGTCCTGGTGGAAGAGAGGACCAGCTCTTTATCCTCTTGAGGGCGTGTGGGAGTTTGCCTGACCAGTCTGGATGTGCTATGTGACCACATCACCGAGTGTCCTATGAGGATGCAAGACTTCCTGTTCAGTCACTCTTGGGATAACCGCTCTGTCTTTTTGTGGATGATGTGGTTCTAAGCTTCATCATGAAATGACCTCTAGCTAGCACTGGATGACTTGGTAACTGAGTGTGAAGCAGCAGGAAGGAGAATCAGCACCTCCGAGCCTCAGGCCATGCTTCCTATGTTCCTCTCCACACGAGCTGTGGTTAGTGACCGAAAGAATGAGATCAAGGATACCAGCAGCTGAAATGAGTTTCCTCTGTAGGGTGGCTGGGCTCTCCTGTAGAGAGAGCATAAAGAAGCTGAGTCATTAGCAAAGGGCTCAGAGTAGATGACTTCTGGGCGCCTCCTAGGTGAGGCGTTTCAGGCATTCCCCGGGGCAGACCCAAGACATGCTGGGGTGATTCCTATCTCTCAGCTGGCTTGGGAATGCCTCAGTGTCCACCCTGGAAGTGCTGGAGTAAGTTGCAGATTTCAATAAGAATCCACACTTTAACCAGCTTTTCTCTGCTCTTTTCCATGTTTTGAGTTAGAAGCGACCCACGCTGTCCTCTCATGCTCTATACTCCAAGTTTTCACTTAAAATTATAGCAAATACACAGACACCCTTTAAGTGTGTTCACACCGTCTTTATTTAAAAAAGCAATTGAACACAATGTTGGGAAACAGTGTTTCACAGGTACAACAAACAGTGATATCACACTGTACTCGAGCTGAGCACACTTCAGCATAAATGAAAAAGAAGAGTGGAACTTGAGTGGACTGCATGATCACCTTCTGTGGCGTGAATTAGCAAATCATGGACAAGTATGTGGGAAAGACGACGTCCAAAGTGTTCTAGAAAAAGCTTAAAAAACATGATAATGGACTCAACAGTTTCAGCCATCGAGTACTAATGCAGAACTAATGAAGAGAGCCAGCTTTCACTAATCCTTTCCCACGCACCTCTCTCTGCGTTTCAGTGCACGAAGAGGCTGTTCCACCCTGATAACAAGTGGCCAAGTGTGCGTTTCAGTGGGCAATTTAGGGAAAGCAAACTAACACAATGGAAGAGAGGAATGGGCAGACAGAAAGTCGGAGGGAGGGGACCAGGATGAGAGTGAGATTATCCTAAAATCCCGTGAGGAAGTCATTGTTTCCATCCTCTTAAAATACACAAGCAAGCACAAACACACACGCACGCACGCACCAGCATGAGTATCTTCTTCTATCACACGGATGCACAGACAGTATATAAACACAAGTACAGGCGCACAGAAGCAGCGAGGCTCACAAATAAATAAATAAATGGATAGAAGCTGGAGAACAATAAACCCATTTAGAAACTTCTCCTGTCTGGGTTCCATTTAAACTTCACCCACTCACACCCACTCACAGCATCCCTGCATGGGGCAAATATCAGAAAGCTCTGTGTTCCCTGCTTCCTCCTCAACCCCTCTCCTTCCCTCTCCCTTAGTCACAGAAGCTCCCGTTATATCTGATTATGACACACACACAACCTCCAACGACGGATTACTCATCGTCTCACTGCAGTGCTTTCAGACTCCCTTTTATACTTACGAAAGCCAAATGTTTTCACAAGTATGGAGATTTAGAGAAACTTTCAGACGTTTCTTCACTCGCTCGGTGGATTTTCCCCATGTGTTTGATTGTTTATTTCTGCATTATGACCCTGATTAAGGGCCACAGGGCTTTAAATTTAAACTTACAATAGCAATTAGATTCAAAACAGTTAAAAGCTTGGGTTTAGACTTAGGTTAGTATGAAGGAGTAGACTGAATTGGCTTTTTTTTAATGCCGATTAGACACTCACCAAATAAAACACTCACATTCAACTGAAAAGTTTCAGTCGTTTAAAACCTGCCTGATCAACTGTGAGACTCGTCCACGATTAAATACGGGTTAAGGTCAGCAGGTCAGAGTTTATGTCCCTAAGTTCTCCTTCTCATAAAAATAGAAATGAGTACATGTGAGCCCGAGCAGCACCTTTCTCTCTATCGCCATACCAGTGGGCTTCCTGCCAAAGGATTGCTCAGCATTTACAAGACAGAACGAGAGAAGAGGTGGAGAGTCAGGGAGGGAGGAGGGGCAACATACAGTATGGGACTGTGGGGCTTAAAAAAGAGCAAAGGACCATGCAGCTCATGAAGAACGTGAGACAAACAGAAAGCAGCAGGACAGGCAGAGAAAGCAGACACACGCAGCTTATCTGACTCTAATTGGCCCATACAACACACACACACTTAGAGGAAAAAGCAGATAGAAAAACAGCACACACATTTATTGACTTTCACAGGAAAACAGACATTTTCTCTCTCACACACATTCAGGAGGAAGCAGCAGCAGCATGTTTCTGAGGCTCCTTCGGGCAGCGAGCCTGCTGTCGATGTGTTCGTGTCTGCCTTCTGACTACGAGGATGCTATCGAGCTCAACTACGGTCCCTCCTACTACAATGAAATCGCAGAGGAAGAGACGCCAGCACGTAAGTGTGGAAATGTGTGTGCATGTGTGAGTGCTCGGCCTGCACCTTTATCAAATCAAGACTCTCGGATGTATCGACCGCATTAATTGTCAAAAGCATGAAATTGAGTTTCTTTTTTTAGATTCATGTATGGATTGTGTGGAAAGTAAGACTGGGACACTAGTTTCCACAACACTTTTGTCTTTTGATGTATTGTGCATCAGCAACAAAAAAAATAGGAAGAAACTGTAGAATCAGATCGATGAGATAATCGAGGAGGAGGGTGAAAGAAGTTATGATGAAGAAGAGGTTAAAAAAGCAAATCTTTCACAGCTTGAGAAAAAACTGAAAATCCTCCACAAGTTGGTGTCTTTAAATAAATAAAGAAGGAAAAGAAAAGAAGAGCAGAGCAGAGATTAGAGATTAACATGTATGTGGTTTGTATAGTGTACAGGCAGCTGGCAGAGACAGAGTTTCTGTAAGAGTTTACAGCCACAATCAGCAGTCACCAACAGCAGAAACACTTTGGTATATCATTAGGAAATTCCTCTCTCAGCTGTCTTGGATGGCATTCAAGCGTGTGTGCGCGCACGCTCGTTTAGACCTGTATGTGTGGGATGAAAAGAGCGATGAATGAAAGGGAGAAAGTGCGGGTGAGTGTTTGTGTTTTTTAAGTGTCCAACTGGCCCTCCGCAGCTCGAATTTTGCATTTGTTAGCTGTTTAAAACCTGGCAGGAGGAGTAATTGCGGCACTAGCGGTTAACAGGCAGAAAATAGTCTGGGATATGATTAAAGAGGTAAATATTATACTGGGCGAAACAAATGTCTGAGAATAGTAAAACAAACAAACACAGTTTACAGCAGTAGAGGTGGGGGGGGGTTGTTTCGGCCCCCCAGAGAGGGTGCAAGAAGGAGAAAATCACGTGAGTTTGTGTGCAGGTCTGTGAGAGGTCAAAAAGCTGGAAGGAGACACAGATCACTGCTTCTGACCTGCTCAAATCTCTGAATCTCTGAGAGGAATTTGAATTAATGAGGCCACATGACAGGGGTCATGACACGGTAAATTTCAAAATGAATGACAGGCTAGAAAAATAACATGTAGCAGACGAGTGGACCAATTTGTTGAGTTATGCTTTGTTCAAACACACAGACACTGACTAGTTGTAAAAGGAGCCTACTACTGAGTACTGTCACTCAATATAGAAGCTTTTCAGTGCTCATTTCCTGTTGAATACTGCTTAAATGTGCAGTAATTTGAAGATTATTTCATTTTAAAAACTTACTCAATTTACTCAAGTTCACACAAGCTCAAGTTAGAGCTTTAACAAATGAAAACATACATAAAAATTCTTATTTATTTTCAATATTGTCAAGTTACTTATTGTCAGCAGATTAGACATGTGACCCACAGAGCTGACAATGAGCCTTCTAAAAAAAGAGGCTAGTTTTAAGCTAATATTATGCTAGCTAATTTGAAGCTTGAGTGTTCTGAAAAGAAATAAATCATATTTTCCATTGATAATCATCTCGATTACATTCTCACATCGTATGAGAGTTTATTCGCTAAGTATCCAGTGTCCAACAATGTTTGAATCACTTCAAAGAAACTTTCACTAACGCAAGCTAACAGCAGCTATCAGAGACTAATAGCAGCTAACAGTGGCTAGCACTGGCAAAAACAGCAGTGCTTACCAACAGAAAAGTTCAGGATATCCTTAACAACACACCTCACTGTTATCAAACAGAAGTGAGCTTTAATTACTTACTGACGCATATTGAAATCCTTTCACAAACTTTAACAGCCTTTAACAGAGCAAATAGACATGGACACCCAGCGTATTGACAGCTGAGGTAAACAGCAAACGCACAGCCTTCACTCTATGGATGAACAGCGGCTAGAGTTGTTTGTCCTACACTGGCTACCGTAGCTAGGATTTTGCACTTGAATCGGGAGGGGTAAGAAAACTGAATTCAGCTAAATGCAATCTGCAATCTACTGGCATCTAGTGGTGAGATTTTGCACATCGTACCTTTAAACAATTTTAAATATACATTTAGAGTAGATCATCGAGGTAACCACTGACATCTTTAAAAACTAGGCTCTATGCATCTAAAAGTTATTATTTTCACCCACTTACACTCTCTTGTACTAAAATCACTCAAAAACCAAGCTCAGCTCCCTTAGATTGAGAAGCCCCAGGGTCCAAAGTGCATGACCCTTATGTCTAATTGACTTTGAGCACTGAGAACAGGAAGCCAAAACAAACTGTGTAGCTCTGTAATATTACCCCTCTGGAATATGTCTGCAGGTATAAACAGAGGTCAAAAAGGCTCGACAGTTAACCAGAACAGCGTGTCTGATACAGTGACCTACATATTCTTACTCCTGGATTGTTTTATCCCCCTTTTCCATATGTTTCGGAATACTCATGCTATCTCTCCCAATGTTGTCAGCAGGTCTTGACCTTCCTTTTCAACCCCCCACACCGCCCAGCTTTCTCCTCATTCACAGCAGAAAACCCAATAAGCTCACAGGAAAAGCTCCTGCTTTGTGAGCTATTTGTCAGATTTCATTCTCACCCTCTTTCTCCCAACAACTTAACATCCTCTTCTGCGCTTTTACCATCTTCCTCCACCTATGCCCACTAATGCTTTTGTGGCAGTCAGCTATTCAAGCAGAATTAAATCCATTTCCTTCTTAAGATTGAAGTTGACCTTAAAGTTTCTGTTAAAGCTGGAAGAAAATTGGACATGAATTTAAACATATCCTGCATGCACACTTTCAAGCTACATCTGCAACTCCATCTGGCAAATAACTGCAGAAAGTAAAAGCTCAATTTTTTTCAGCTAAACAGACACTTTTTCTAAATAAAGGTCTGATACGTTAGTGATCTTTTTTCATATATTCAGCACTTTTCCTATATTGATACATAACTGATAATGGAGTAACTGAATTCTGTATTCTTAATTTTTTTCCCTGTCTTAGTGGCCTTACATATACATTAAGTATAAATGCACAATTTAAAAATAAGACGTGCAATTTCTCTGGACCTGTTCAATGACAAAGTTAATAAATCTTGATATGATTTCAGTAGAGTTCCTGAAGAGTAAATCTTAGATTCTTTTTGCAGGAAAAGTCCATCTGGATCTCTGTGGAGGCTCTAGAAGCTGTAGAAACCTGAATGAGTTTATCGTCTGTTGGATGTTTAAACGTTTCTCTTTTTCTTCTTTTTACCTTCCCTCTTTGCAGCCACACCAACTTCAGCCCCCTGCAGTTCTTCAGAACTGACCAAATGGGACAAGATGTTCTCCATGTTGGAGAACAGTCAAATGAGGGAGAACATGCTGCTTCAGTATGCCGATGATATCATCAAGGTGGAGATGGGGTCACTGCGCAGTGAAATGTTAAGGTCGGTTGTAAGACTGAGAAGTCATGCAATCAGCATCAGGTCACCATGGTTGAAGATGAGCAGAAGAGAAATGATTGTTTGTGATTAAGCCAAAGACAATTCAAGGTCGCAGCAACCTAGACAGGACTAAAAATGTAATCAGATTGAATCTTTTCATCACTTTGCTTAAAAAAAGCAAAGTGATGAAATGCCCATCGCCTCATTAATGTAGCTCTGCTTCAGAACAAAACCCTGAACTGATCAGGTTCAAATTAATTTAGCAGATTTCTCAGCAACTATAGCAAATTCCTGGTCTGCACATGTTTAAACCTCTTCAGCTGAAAGGGTTCAAATCACTCATTTTGATTCTTGGTTCTATATTGTCAGGTTTGTAGCTCAGTATGGTGGGTCCTGTGGGGCGGCGGTGGAGAATGCAGGAAGAAGGATGGAAATGCAGCTGGACAGCCGTCTCAGAGAGACTCTGGAGCTCCTCAAACTCAGACATCGGGATTCTCCCGCGGCTGCTGCAGGGAATTCCATTGGGAATTCCAACCAGCTGGAGACAATGCTACATGAGCTTCTCTCTGCAGCACAAACACAAGCATCCAGACTTTCCAAGCTGGAGACCAGCTGCTTTAGCAGCCCAGGAGGGATGAATACCAAGGCAGGATTTCATCCTCTGAGGGGTGGAGAGCAGGGGCACCATGAGCAAGAAGTCACAACAACAGAGGCCACTTTAGAAATGGTGCTGGCTGCACTGCAAGAAGTGAAGGTGGAGATGGAGGAAGCCCTGAGATCATCGAGGCAAAGATTCTTGCCTGCAGGTATAACACTGACCTTAATATCAACCATCCCTATCTGTCTTAAACTGTGATTTCCTGTTATTTCCATTTGTGTTCATAGCTCTGAAACAACACCCTGCTTAATTTTTTTCTGTATTAATTCATTCTGGAAATAAGAGATTCAGCTAAAGCTGTTTGCACCGGGAGATACTTACAAGTATTTGTAGAAATTTACAAGTACGATTACACTCAAGTAAAAACATGAAAAGATGATAACAAAGAAAAGCTTCGGACAAAACTCCTCATGGGTAATGAACCCTTATTGTAAATTGTTAGCAGAGTTAACTGGCTTCCCTGAAATTAGCACTGACTAATAAATATAAGATTAGGCTCAGCAAATTTACCTCAGGAAACTTGCAGCAGAGTATCACTGATATCAGTACAACAACTTTATTTCCTAGAATATATCAAATGAAAGCCACAAAAGGGCTAAATTATACTCTTCATCTTATGCATGCACTTGTACACAAAATTATAAATCTGGCCTAAACAGTGAACAGAGGGAGGTGTAATCATTAGCCAGTTGCCGCAAAAACCACACCAAAAGAACCCTGGGAAAGTAGAACCAGATGGAAACCATCATGAGCGCACACAAACACAGAATGGATTTTTTCCCTATTATATTCTGAGTGGCTGAGGGCTGGGGTAAGAACAACAGAGAGAACAGGAGAGAGAGAGAAAAATCTTGAGTTAAAAACTCAAAACTTAGAATGGAAAATGAGAGATGTTACGTTGTGTAATGTGCAAAATGTGCACAGTTCAGAACACATTTTCTCTTGCACACAATCAGAGCTGCAGAGTATCAAGCTCATCCTGATCAAACACCTGTGAGCTCTTCCTTTATGGAATAACTGTGAGCTTAAACAGGATTGTTTTATGCACACAGGATATACCGGAAACATTATGCAAACAACAGGAAATGATCCATAAACACAACTAGGAGTTTATATGCTTAAGCAGCAGGCAGAGCAAACACTGACTTGTATATTAGGAGTTAGGGTTAGTTAATGGGACTTACCAGATTGTTAGACAAAACTTTACCAGGATGTTTTCTTTGTTGCTCACAGCTGATTGTTGGGAGTATTTTTAAACAGTGTGTATTTAGTTACTTATTCCCCAACTAGGAGACTTATAAGATAAGATAAGATGACCTTTATTAGTCCCACAGGTGGGAAATTTGTTTTGTTACAGCAAAAGTGCAAAGTTATGTAGCAGAAATTAGAAAACACTGGAATGCAATAAAATAAAATACTATATACAATAGAATAAAATCGAATAAAATTATCTGGATTTATCAGGACCAAATTAGAAAACCCAATCTTAATTTTCTACAAGTTGGACAGGAGATACAGAGACGCTAAGTCTGTAAGCCAGTTAAATCATTATTGCACATAAACAGTGATGACTTAGTTTCAAAGCGATGAAAATCAGGAAATCATAAACGGTTAATTTTATGATTTCATATAAGCTAAATAACTATAAATGGCTATTTCTAAAAAACACTCGGATGCTAGACGGGATCTAACCACCCTGCTACACCCCCACCCCCACCTCACACCAACTCCAATAATTCAAAGCTGGCAATGGTGACAATGTGCAGTTACACTCCATTATGTAACGCAGACCAAATTGCCTAAAAGGCTTCAGTCAAAGGTGGTCTACACATATGCCACACACAGGTTTTCTCTATTTCACATGCCAAAAAAGTAACCAACAAAAGTTGGTTTGACATTACAGTGTCAAACAGTGAGAGAGTGACTTTGAGAGAGTGTGTGTTTGAATGAGTAAAAACAGAGAGGAATGAGGGGAAAAGGCGATGACACAAAGCATAAAAAAAGCACGAACCAGATGACCCAGAGAGCTGTGTGTCTGTGCGTGAGGTGGCGGGACAGGAAAAAACTGCCAGTGATTCATGATCTCATCACCTGACCAGTAACTGAACTCTGACTGTGTCACATTCAATCACGCTCACGCTGCCACCTATTTCAGCCTTCACTTCATGAACACTTCATATACCGTGGTACAACAACAGTAGAGGCAGCCCCAGTAAAACCACAGGGACCCAGTAACCTCAAGATAGTAATCTGACTTACTTAATTAATCTAGCTTTAGATTTCAATTTATTTTTATTTTATATTTATCTCTGTAGGACTCCGTTAGTCTGTGTAGGAGATCAGGTCTTATGATGTAAAGTGGAACTCTGCAAGGGTAAATTTCAGGCCCATTATTCTCCTTTTTCCCCATCATACCAAATCACACATGGACAGAGCCCTGAGGGTCATCTGTTTGTTGTGCTTCATTTCATGTTCTTTCCCCTCTTTTGCTCCGTTTCTGCTCCTTCAAACATGTTCTCCTGCAAACACTTTCAACCTGTTTTCAACCTGCTGTGAAGCACTTTGTGGCTTTTATCCTGTGAAAAGTGCTATATAAATAAATTGATTTGATTTGATTTGATTTGATTTGTTGGGTAATTTTGTGGAACGCACCCTCGCAACGGCCTCTGGGAATTTAAACCGATCCAGATCGGCACCAAATTATAGTGGTTTCCTCGCTTCTCTGCCAAGTTCAGTCAAATTTGGCTTCAAATTCTGCATGTAATCCTGCCAAAAGACAGACAAACAATAAAAATGTAATGCCGCTTGCTGAGCTACCATTGTCTTTTCACTGTCATCATAGGTTATGCCCAACAAAATCTTTTTTTCATGAGTAACAACAAATTGACGTCCAATTTTGGCACGATCTGATATCCTCGTGTTAGTGTTGTTCCCAGATCATCATACTAAAGGTTGTTCCAGGATCAACATTGCAAGTGACCAATCAGAATGTTGTGATGTCATACTTTTGCGACTTCGGGAAAACACCGGCGTAAAACAAAAAACTGTACTTAAGCTGCGAGAAACCGCCTTTGTCCGCCGATCAACGGACCCTAACCCTGACCCTAACCCTTTAATAAACGCTAAGCAGAATTGATATTGTCCCTGCAACATTGGAATTTCATAAATGCACGAATGGGTTGGTGCGCAAAAGAATAACGTCACAATAATGTGATTGATCACTTGCAATGTTGAACCTGGAACAACATTTTCATGATGATCTGGGAACAACACCAACACGAGGATATCAGATCATTTTGGGCCGTCACAGTTAAATGAAAAAGAAAACTTTGTAATGATCATATTAAATTCTCTAAACTGAACCACTATTTTCATGCAGCCGGGGGTAAAATATCTAGAATTTATTGTAATTTGTAGATTTTACCAAAAATTACAGGCATCCTTTCTTACAAAATTTAAAATTATACTATTTCTGTGTAAACAGGAGGATTTATTATTGCTGGATGAGTGCTTGAGTACCATATATGGCATAACTTGCAATTGTCAGGTCATGACCCATTTTTTTTTAGTAGCCCTGATCATCTTATCTTCCTGTTGGCTAGGTTGTGAGATGGCCCTCCTCTTCCCAATGCGTTCCAGTCGAATCTACACCTCTATCATACCAGATGTCCCCGTCTCCCTGTCCTCCTTCACTGTCTGCATGTGGTTCAAACCAACCAGCATCTCCAACAAAACCGTGCTGTTCACCTATGGAAACCGCCGCAATCCATATGAGATCCAGCTGCTGCTCAAGCGGAACGCTGCCCTCTTCACCATCGGAGGAGAAGCTCACCTGGTGGAGGCACGGGGAGTGGTGAACCCAGGGCGGTGGACCCACTTGTGTGGGGCTTGGTCCTCAGAGCAGGGCCTGGCCTCCCTATGGGCGGATGGCGTGAAGGTAGCGTCCACTCCCGGAGTGGCCGAAGGACACGTCTTACCCGACGGCGGCTCCCTCCAGCTGGGTCAGGAAAGGAACGGCTGCTGTCCTCCGTCCTTAAGCAGCGGGAGCAGCGTGGCAGGGTTTGAGGTGGGATTCGACTCTAAGCTGGCATTTGCGGGGAAGATGACGGGGGTGAACATGTGGGACCAAGTGCTGTCAGAGGACAAGATCTCCCAGCTGTCTTTGCGGGAAGGCCATGGCTGTGAGCAGAGCGGGAACATAGTGGCGTGGGGTGTAACGGAGATGGTGCCGCACGGAGGCGCTCAGTTCATCTAATAGTGCATACTCTTCACTATAATCATCATTTCCACAACATTGTAAGAGTTAAATGCTCAAAGTGAAAAGACTTACAGCTGCTTTTATCATCTTTCTTCCTATAATTAAGCGTTTTCATTGTTTCATTGTAGCAGAGACCACAATTTTCCTCCTCATCTCACTTTTTATTACTGTAACTGCTAATACTGCAGTTTTGAACTTTGGGCATGTTCAAATAAGACAAAATCAATGCTGTGAGAGACTTAAGTTTACTTTTTTCACCAAGCCTTTTGGACTGAGACAGTAATCACACACAAAAAAAACACTCTGATGCACAGTCGTCTTAGAAAACGTGTAGTTTCGCCGAGAACGTGCTGCAAGCAGTTTTTACCAAAGACTCAATTAGAGTGCAAGAAAGACAAAGAGTCTATTGTGAAAGTAAACGGGTTCTGAGCCAGTAAACAGAGTAATCACCAGACAGCCACGCAGCACAAGTAAAAGAGGGGTCTCTGACTATTACAAGTGATTATCTTGTATTGCACAACATGTGTTTTTTAGAGTACCAAAGCATTTTTCATCTTTCTGTTGAGATGGCGAGTGCAGTTCATCAAAACATGCAAAAGAAAAAAAAAGAAAAAAAGAAAAAAAAAGAAACCCAAACAGAGCAAAATGTTCTCCTTTTTTTTTTTTTTTTTAGCATTTTAACTATTAATGTAACAGAAAAGACATTTGCTTTTATACCTTTTAAGTTTTGTGGGTACAATTAGCCATGTAATCCAACCCCATTACAATCAAAAGCACAGGGATCATACTGTTACCTGTGACTGAAAACTGCTGTACTTGTTTTAAGCATGACTGACTGTTAACTACAAATGTGCTTTTTTTTAACTAGCTTACTATTTTTTTTATTGCCATAAACTTTTCTTTGAAAGCTTTGAAAGAATTTCCAAACAATATATTTCTAAATTTGTACTCAGTGTTTACATTCATACGAGTTATGTAACTCCTGTTTTGCTTTTGTTTGTTTTTTTTGTCAGTGCATAGTTGTCATTTAAGTAGAAGGTAAAGTTTTCTTTTGATCCTGCATAAAGTAAGAAGAGTAAAACTGTTGAATTTGCCATGTGAGGTGTGATAAAAGGATAATGTTTACACAGTCTTTTATGAACTAACTTGTCTTGTATTATACTGTAAATTGTTTTTATTATTGTGAAAATGTAAAACTGAATGTATTTTGTACATAAATATATTTTTCATAACAGGACTAGATTAAATAAGTGAGGTATGAATAAAAAAGTATCCGCTGTCCTAAATGAGGAGTGTTTATGTATTTTTTTCAAAATTTAAAATATTCAATTTTGACAAGATTTCCAACACCACTCCGTACGTATGACAAACCCTCCACCGTGTTTTACAGATGGCTGTAGACACTCACTGTTGTATTTCTCTCCTGAACTCCTCTTTACATACTGACAATGATTTGAATCAGAAATTTTAAATCTGGATTCATCGTCAACAGAACCTTTGAGTGATTTTCAGTCCAGTTCTTGAGTAATGTGGCATATTTCAGCATTTCCTTCCTGTTTCCCTTCCGTAAGAACTACTTCTTGACAGCCGTCCTTCCACTGAGATGATGTCTGATGAGGCTTCAGCGAACAGTAGACAATCAGCTGAAGGGCAGATCCATCTCTGAGGGTCTGTGTCGGGACTTTGTTGGATTTATTTCTATTTTTGTAAGTACATGGATTTCAGATACTGTTCATCTGCTATAGATAGTTTTTCTTAGATCTGCCACTTCCCCTTTAGTGTTCCACTTCTTCAGCTTCCTCAAACTTTTTATGCACACACTGCACAACGTGCTGAGATGTGCCAAAGTTAACAGCTGTTTGGGAATCTCTTTATGTCTGCTCACTGTTGACATTGTTCACATATTCAGCTAAAGAAATGGGAACAAATTAAATGTTTTTGTAACAAATTTATTGAGGATACTGTTTAAATTTGGTTCTTTGCTATGTTGTTTGAATGAAACTCAATGCCGTTTTTTTAAATTTATCTGGTGCAAAATCACAACAAAAGTTGCATCAAGGCATTTTATAGTGTAAGGTACACACACTGGTTCATCCCTTGAGTTAGGTGTCTTTTTATGCTTTTTAGGTCAGTGTGAAGCGGCTTGAAAAATATTCCTCTGAAAAGTGTGAGGTACAAGGAAAAAACAGACAATTACAATTTTAAAAGACTTCACGAAGCCCGGAGAAGTATCGCTCAAGACCACTTAAAAATATAACAAGACAAATTGCCTCCTTGGAAGCAAAACATAAAGAAATAAGGGGCGGCCCGAAACTTTTGCACAGCACTCGATGTCACAACCACACTTTTGCAAATTATACTGTATATAATCTCTTGCTGATTAAAATTGATTCAGTGATGTCTGTGACTGTGGGGAAATTGTCTGCAGACTTTCTGCAGCTCACATATGCTTACAGTTTACTGCTGCACATCCTGCTTGGACCCACAGTTTCTTCCCGCAGCTACAACCTCTGTGTAACTGTGACCTGTTACAGAATCACCTTCCACATTCACTCACATACATTTCACCGAGTCTTCACTCACTTTTCTCGCCCTGTCATGTATTAACCTTACAGTCCAAGGTAGAGCCAAAACGGACACGCAGCTTTGATAGATAGACGACAGATTCCAAGCCTCTCTGCTAACTTAAGGTTTTACTCAGAGATTGAAAGAACCCTTGGCTCTAAACCCCTGTGGGGCCAAACAGTGAGTGCGTGTGAGACTGCTGTAGCTATAAAACCTTCACCCGGTATCCTGCTGTTGGTTTCCTGTAACTAGGAATCACACACACATGCTTATTAAGCATGGAACTCACTATAAGACAGAAACTCAACATGCACCACCAAGGACAAGACGAAGGAGAAGAAGAAAATATCGCATGTGGCAACAGACGCACATGCATGCACAGCCATGCTCAACTGCACACGCATGTTGGCGTCCAGGTTTCAGAACAAAGGTTCGCAGGCTTGTGGCTTGTTAAAGACGTCAACATGAGGTTTAAATGGTTACAGTACAGCACATTTAGAAGGTGCTCAAACTTGGAAACTGCCATGGTTACATTAAAAAGTGCAGAATGAAAGATAAATGTGAACTTGCTACAAATTTTTAAAAAAGCCTTCGAGCAGGACTTGCTCACTTTCATCTGGTTTCTCATTCCAGATTCAATATCAGTCGGTCGATCCCCGTTGAGCTGGATTACAGCCACCGGACTACTTAAGTGTACAGAACTTTCAAACTCTCGTGTTTTCTGTCTCTTTTATTTCCCTTTTCTCTGCTTCTTTGTGAGCCCACAAAGAAGGCTAGGTATTCGTGTGCACTTTCATGTCCAGTAGTGTAGTAAAAGGTGATGACTTTGAGGGTGTCGTGTATCTAGTGGAAAGAAATGTTAGCGTTATATTTTTAAAACAGCCGTTACATACATGCATCTCTGGAGGGGCCGGCAATCAGGAACTCGATACATGCGGAGACTACAGAGTGCAAATGTTGAAGTGAAAAAGCATTACAGTGACACTGAGGTATTATTATTACCTTCCCTAATTTATCAGATTCATAAGTCTGACTGTGATGTAATACTCTGCGAGGGCCGACGACTCAAACAGCCAGAATCCTGGGATGATATGTAGAAAAATCCAAATGTGAGTAAACCACAGTTAAGTGTAATAGCACATTGAGCATATTGTTTGTAGCATGAATCCCTGTATTTTTCACTATTTTCAACTGCGTAACAGTGCATGTCTGTATTTGCAAGTTGTTGCTTTTATTCCATTCCTTTGTGCTTTAGGTGATTGGATGTGATGAAAGCATTTTGTAGGGAAAAGTTGTTTATTTAGTCAACATTTAGCAGGAGTTACTTCAACCTTAAGTCTTTTTGGCAGCTTCTCTTTTCTTCCCCCTCGTATTTCATGTATCCAAATGAAAATAAAAAGACATCCCTTTTTTCTCTTTTTGTTAAGAAACCAGTTACACATTTATGGACTATGGGTGCTAATTGTCTTGCATCTATAATTAAAGCCTAAATCTGGTAAAAACTCACCTGGAAAACCAGACAGTGAGGAAATAATCTGTTTCATGTGCTGAGCTGCTGGCAGAAAAGTGGGAGCATCGAGCACCACTGTGGTGGGCATCCCACTGTGGTACAGTATGAGGTGATTAGTGTGTGTGTGTGTTTGCACGTGAGGTTATAGGTTCAACATGTTCCCAGAGGCACTGACTGATTCACATAAAAAAAACATAACAGCACATCCAAATACATATACTCAGGCCCTCCCTGTATTATCCTATGATCATGTGTGTGTGTGTGTGTGTGTGAGAGAGAGCATGTGTGCCTCAGGGTAAACAGATCTCCATTAAGCAGGGCTGACTATGGACCCTGGACCTTTAGGGACCTCACTAATGAGCAACATGTATGTTAAAAAGGGGTTAAAAGGGCTTCAAAAAAACATAGTGGGCATAGCCTTCTGTAACCACCGACTGGAGGTCAGCTCAGTTACCCTCTCTGACCTGAGCTGTTAAGTAGGGAAGTTGAAGAAAACAGTAATGAGATCAGTGCCTGAGGACAATGTCACCTTATACTCCTCCCCAGTCCTCCCTTCCCTCACATTAGTTCTGCTTCCAGAGCACGTAGGTATTATCGGGCCTTCAGGAGAGATATTTAAAAAGAATTACATGAAACCAGTTAATAGGCAAAAACAACCACCCTGCATTAGATGTCTTGATCAAAAAAGAGAGAAAGTAGAAGCATTTACAAAGACTTTCTGTAGCATCCACAGGGGCTACGGCAAGAAACACTGTGCAAACAAAAAAAGGTAGCAGTTCTCCTTCCTCCAAACTAATTCTTATACATCAAAGCTCCACGAGGGAAACAATGACGTATGTGACGTGCATCGTATGACCACATTGGTCAGCTACAACTGCAGATTACAATAATAATTCCATTTTCCACTCCAGTAAAAACAGCTGATCCTATTGTTTCAGATCTACAAGGATCCCTCGTGGTACAAACGTGTTGTTCCTACAAGTCAAGAACAACTACATTAAAAGACATTAAGTCCTGTAATACCCCTGTTAGAAAATCCATTAAAATTTCAGTTCTTCTCCATAGCTCTTACAGTCTCAAACCACCCACACACGTACTCGTTGTAGTTTCTCTACAAAATTAAGGTAACCAGTTTCCTTTCTTGTGTGCGAGCATTTGTACGTGTATCCTACCTCCCAGCACGCTGATTGTTATGGCCTCTGTGTGTTCAGCCAGCAGATCGGCCTTGGCTATAGCGGCCAGAGAGAGGTAACTGGACATGTTCCTGCTCAGCTCCCTGTTGCCCCTCTGCAGGAACCGCACGGCCACCGGGACAGCCAGCACCATGACCGAAGGACAACTGTAGTTCTGCAGAGACATGTTATAGGAGAGGAGACACTCTGTTAAAGACGACATTCTCATAGTAAATATTGGTTTTCTAACATTTTAAGAGACATGCCAGCGACTGGTCAAAGCAGCACAAGTCCACAGATAAAATGCTTTTGTTTTTGTAAAGTGAGCATGATTGGTAATCACTGTAACTCTGAACAAGGGGACACAGAGCGAGCGCATTCACAGAGAAATCAGTCTGACTTGAATTAAGCTCACTTCTTAAAAGGAAAGGGCAGCAAAGCAGGCTTAATTTTACAGTCCTGACCTTTACTTCTCATTATCTATAAAGGAGAGTAACAAGATCAGATGCCTGTCCTTTGCTGTTTCTGATCTTTCTGAACAACATGTGCATGGTGTTAACGCTCATTAGAACAGACAGTACAGCCTAAAGATCCTCATTAACAGCAAGCCACGCATCAAATATATTTAGTAACTTGAAACGAAGAGCGCCAGCAGTACTTTCCTCAACCCATGTGATAAGTGCCACAGAGATTAAAACGGGCTATAAGAATGAAGAACAGGGGGAGAGACTGCATTGTATTGAAAGACATATGCACAAGTTTGTGCTCTGAACGCTCACGGACCGCGGGATCAGGATTCAAAATGCGCCAGCACCCTCCAGAGGACAGTTTGATACGAACTTCATGTTCACTGCGGCTCACATATATTTATTTAACACTTGTGAACCCACATCTAAAACATCTGTTTCACATTTGTTTCTATTCACACACCTAAGGCCTCTAAGTCTTTACTATATATATCTATTTTTAGGATTTATATTTTATGTCTATCATCAAAAACTGCTCAATCAATGATTTGGGGAGTGTAGTCTCTCTCTGTCATGCCTCTGGTTTTCCACATGGTGGCAGTGCAGGCACTGCAAAAACTATTTTACCCACTAATATAAACTATGTAAACACCTTAAATTCATTTATTATCAGGCACCAAAATATAGAAGAATCACCATGAAATGCAGTGTTGGCACTGGAGCTGAGACATTTTAGAGTACAAACTGTTTTTAGTCTGTCTAAAGAGGGACGATCTGAACACTGAGTGTGAAGGCTGTCATGTTTGACAGCTACAGGCAGCAGGCATGAGGTGCCAGCAGTGTTCTTCTTTTGACACATGAATTAATGTATTGATTTATTAATCTTTCCTGTCATCTTGTACTACACTTCAATGACAACGCACGTCAAAGAGCTCATATGACGTGAATCGTCTCTCCTTTTCTCTGAGGGGGTTTCTGTGGGAAAATAAGACAAGTGTCTATAATTCAAAATGACAGGGAGGGAAAGAGAGAACGGAAGGGGTCAGAGATAAAGGTGGATGGAGGGGAAGAGAGGAAGGAAAGAGATGTGGGAAAATGACATGAAGAGAAACAGATTTTTAGAGATAAAGAAAAAGAGAAAAGGAATGGCTGTCCAGATAAGTGCAGGAGCTCGGACATCAGAGCCAGAAGGTGCCGTCAGAGCTGTCAGAACTTTTAACCTCACTTTTGTGTGTGTGTGTGTGTGTGTGTGTGTGTGTGTGTGTGTGTGTGTGTGTCTTTCCTGAGGAGTCAGTCTCATTATGGTGGTATTAACCACATTCCCTTTCCCAAGAAAAAAGTGGGAGGGAGAGAAAGAAGGTGGAGGGGAGTCGCTCTGCTTTTATACCTTTCAGCACTGGAGGTCTGAAAATGGGGAAAATAGGTGAGTTTTAAATGTACATTTTCATGCCTCTCCCCCAGCAGTGATTACATAAAGTATATTTGCTCTTAAAGGGAAACTTCCCCTCTGGAGATCATGTATTATTAATTTTTATTTTAACTCTTCTGCTTGTACCGTTTTGTGAGGGTTTTTTCCCCTCGTGCACCAACGTTGCCTTCCTTCACTCGCTTTCCCCGCAAAGCCTTTACACCCTCGTGTTTACCACCAATGCTTTAAAGAGCTTTAGCATAGCATTGCTCACGTGCATTAAAAAAAAAAACATGCAACCAGCCCCAAAACTATAACCTGTCAAAGGTCACATGACAAAGAGGAAGACGAAAGAAGTGCTTTTTTCTGTTTTTTTTGCATTTTTCTACTCAAATTTGATTATGCCCGTTTTCTGATGAGCTTGACAGTTTTACTTCTTAGAGAAGAAAACTATTACCAAACCCTTAATACAACAGCTATTGATGAAGTCTAATGTAGCGAATATTAATGCATCAGTAAAAGATTTTATAGCCAAGTGCTCCCAATGGCCTTTTTCCATTCTGCAAGTCTGTGTATTTGTGTTTGAGTATCCTGTAGACACTCATAAAAGCAGGCGGTTCAAAGTACTTAATGTGGTTGCAAGTTGCAACTGTACAAGCTATAGGTGTGTGGCTGAGATGAAAGGGAATGTTTGAGTACTTTGCAAAAGTCTGAGCCCACTCCTCATTTTTTTACGTTTTGTTAGGAAAATGGAAAATATGTGCAATGAATTATTAAAACTCGTACAAATATATATGGAAATCCAGTATACAAGCCAAAAACAGAGTTTGAGCAATTTTAATGATGAGTGAATATTTGCAGCGACCACCTTATTATTCAACACAGCCTGAACTCTCTTAGGCAGCTTTCTTGTCATTTTTTTAAGTAGTCTTCAGGAAAAGTTCTCCAGATTTCTTAAAGGAGATTTAAAGCTCTTCTAAGGATGTTTTCCTTATGGTATTAAATGGTGAATCAAAATCTGACGGCACTTTTCTGCGTTCGTCAATTTTGACAAGATCTCTGACACCACTGACTGAAATGCAGCTGCAAACCATGACAGAGCCTCCACGGTGTTTTGCTGATGGTTGTAGACGCTCACTGTTGTGTCTCTCTCCTGACCTCCTCTGCACATACTGACAACAAAGTCTGGCCCCTCAGAAAGAAATCTTTAAAAAAGAGGGATGGCTTGGGTCTTTTGCACCGTACTGTAAATTTTAAGTTTCATCCCATGAGCACTAAAAGTATCTTGGAGCTAAATACCCTAACCACACATAATATCCTGAAAGGTTTGTCAGTATGTGTGTCCTTTATGTGCTTCAGGTAAAACAAACAATGATGTGTGCATGCGAGCGTGCGCGTGTGTGTATACCTGCAGGATACAGCTGGTGATGTCAGAGGCTATCTTAGCATGCGGAGTGTCCTCTGTGTTTTCACCTTGCGGGGTGAGATTATGCTCCAGACAGGACTCCCACAGTCCCACCAGAGCCGTGCTGTGTCGCTCGATGGAGCCCGTCTCCCTTATGGCCGTGGTGATGCGTGTTATGCAAATCTCCACCACTGCCTGGTCATTGTCATTGGTCAAATAGTCCTGTCAGCCAGCAACAGGATGCAAAATTAGGAATACAATGATAAAGTAAGGACAAAAGCAATGAATTATGCATAAGGGCATAAATAATTAATGGCACCTGCTTTGTAATTTTTGAATAAATACCAACTGTGTGTGTTGGTTGCACTGATCTAAACACATCAACTTACCGGTGAGCAGGAGATTGCCTTAATCTGGTCCAGAGCTTGAGACAGACAGTCTTCAATGTCTGCGTCCTCCAGAGAGAACAGATCACCTGCTCTGGACAGATCCCTCTGGCCGAGCACTTGGCTAAACAACTGGTGCATCCTTGTCCTGGTTTAGGACCTTCAGACGAGCCTGGGACGGCCTCCGCACAGTTTAAGATCACTTAACTGAGAAAGTTGCTGACATAATGTCTTGAATACCATAGCAACTTTTCCTTCACCTCCTGGTTTTAGAAAGATATTTAAATAGAAGACTCTTCTGCCAGGGATGGGAGAAAGCAAGTCTTTCTAAAATGTAATAAAGCTGAAATATATGAAGATTTTCAGGCACTTTATACAGAAAGAAATATCGAATGCATCATATTAGGACTTGATAGTTTTATAATATTTGTTAAAATCCTCTCCGGCGCAGTCCAGAATCAGGTAAGTTTGACGGGTTTGGCCCAACATTTTTCTGGGTCTGCCTGAGGCCTGTTACCATGGAGACAGGGCAATCCTTCTGCAGCTGAGTCCTGAAGGAGAGAGGACAAAAAAAGAGAGAGTGAAGGATTAAATTAACTAAAGAGAAGGAAATGCTGGGATCGTCATTTTGCACACAAAATCGTCTTCCAGGAAGAGATCATTTGAAAAGCTGGGAAAATTAATTCGCAGCAAGTCAGAGATACTGTCGAGCATCAGATATTTAATTTTGCATGTGATTTTTGCTCTCCAAAACATCTCAATTAAAGGAGTAGTGGTGCATAAGAAACAACATTCATTGCAAGACATAGACATGAAGATTGATACAACTCTTATCTGTTAAAAATACTGCTTATTTTAGCTTAGTCTAAATCCTGGAAACACAAAGGTTCAGCATGAATTTCACATTCTGTTTGTTGTACCGATTAAACAAATAAGATGTGCATTAGTTAGCTGCAGGTTAATTGTGTTTTCTTTTAAAAGGACCTAATAGTCCAACCAGTTGAATCCTGTTCCTAACCATTTTATTACAGTTAAAGCGCAGGATTCCCAGTGTAGAGGGTTCAGTTGGGGGCAGTGGGGGTAGTGCTTTAACTAGCTTGTGTATTTATGGCCCCAAGTCCCATAACAACACAACGGTGCAGTAAAAATGTCCATACAGCTGTGACAGAGCTTTGAACCTCATAATGGCCACTGTGCTAGAGATGTAACTGAGTGTGAAAGCTCACCTGTGTGAGATGTAGAAAATACAGACTGAGATTCACCACTCTGCCTGTCTCTGGTTAATGGACTGGTTCTTATATAGTGCACTTCTACTCTACAACATGCCTCTCATTTGGAGAAAAGTTGCTGGGGCAGCATGTGAATGTGGGACTGAAGGTAAAAGCATGTGCTCCACTCCAGAGACCTGTGTGTTGGCATCGCTAAGTTATAGTAAATAAATAATCTTATATCTAAATCTTAGCCAGACAGCATTTAATCATATCGCACATATTTAGAAAATGATAGCAGGGAGCATAGCAAGTTAAAAGGGAGTCCGTGGCCCGCTGCCCAAATCAGAGTCTAACCACAAGTTCTCAGTTAAAGCCTGTTATTTATTAATGCATACCAATACCTGAGAGCAAATTACTCCAGGGTGAACCAAGGCCAGACCAACAAATGGAACCAGCTTTATCTGAAAGAACAGTGCTGATCACACACACAAACACTTCCACTTTTTTCCCGTCACAGTGTGACTAAAACCGAAATAAGGAATAACTAAAATACACACAAAGTCAATGTATTTAGTTTAATACACATTTGGATGCACAATATACATATACATATATATATATATATATGTATATATATATATATATACACATATATATATATATACACATATATATATATATATATATATATATATATATATATATATATATATATATATATATATATATATATATATATATATATATGTGTGTGTGTGTGTGTATTTATTTGACTCTAAGCGCTATGTACTCAGACCTAGCTCATATGTACAAATGGCAAATAAAAGTTTTAATCTTTATCTATTGTATTTACATAAGTGAAAACAAAACTGAATGAAAGGCACGCGGTAAGCCTAACACCCTAAAATAAGCAAGGCAAAGGAAAACTGTGCAAAAGATAAATGCAGTTCACGCCCTCTGCTTCACTGACATAAACAACATGTGGGTTAATCGTTTGCAAAGAGCTGCAAAGGTCTCTAAACAAGAAACACGCATTTTCACAGAGGTTTACCGGTCGAGGATGGAACCAGGGCTTTTAAAATGGCCAGATGTTGACCCGCAGGTACACTCAAAGATCGTCAAAGCTAGAGGCGTCACACCGGTACACAAAGAATTTAAAAAAGAAACAACTTACTAAACTGCAAGAAATGTAATAATAGCCATAACACCAACGTCTTCCAAAAGACCAAGAGAGCGTGTCTGCCATCACATTCTCTCTGTCTTTCTTGACAATCCTGCACAAGGAGCGACCACCTCACAAATCTGGATGGAGTATTTGGAGTAAAAAAACAAGACGTTTATGATCGGTGTACACAAAACATTTTTTTGTGTAAAAAGTGGGTGATCTACAGCATGCTTATCGTCCTGCAGCAACACAGCACCAGCACCGCTGACCCCCAGCAAAATCCAGTTTAAAAGGACGAGTAAAGTCAGGACGTGTGCTGCAGAGGAGAGCTTTGGCAGTCTGTATCTCTGCCCTCTTTTTAGCGGCATGAACATGATAATAATATGTTGCATATCTGGTGCAACTCTAACTGTTATACTCTACACTATAGCACAAATAATGTATTATAATGATTGGTAAAGTAAATAAAGGTAAAGAGTCGAACAGAATACACAGTGTCCTGGTGTTATGAATGGAGTTCAAAGTTGTGGTAACTGAAAAGTAGCATGTTAACCATTTACTTGCATTACTGTTACTCTTGTCAGCTTCAATTAAACATTAAATCATTCACACCGGAGTGACGCCGGAAGGGCAAAGGATTACATATGCACACGCACACATACACACACCCACTGAGACTGCTTCTAAAAGTGTGACATATCACTGGCTTAGCGCTCCTTATTTTCTATACAGAAACGTAAACACGTAAACGCGCTGCTGTTCTCGCCGTCGTCGCTGCTTTCTGGGCGGTTTGAAGTATTCGCGCACGCCTTCTTTCTGAAGCAGCCACCCGGCGTGTCTGCTGCCTGTGATCACGATGACTTTGCTCACAGCAGAACTCTGCCTCCTTTGAGAGGACGAGCAGCTAAACATATGTATCTGTGTCATTTTCTGCTTCCTGCACCAGCTTCCCTCTACAATCAGACATCGTCTCATCCTCGCACCGTTTCACTGAAAGCCACACTGGAGCGAGCCCAAGCCAGACCAAAAGGAACGCACAAAGCTGACCACTTGGGAGGCCGTTATCTGTCCTGCCAAGCCAGCGACGGCCATGGAAACCCAACCATTGCCAGGATACCACATCGGGAATTCTTACTGGTCCGAGCTGTGGCTTTGGGACCGAAACAACAAAACAGCCATAAACACAGAGCAAAGAGGTTTATCTGTCGCACAAAGACAGGCCAACACACAGCTGTGAAGGTGAATAATCACAAGCTCTTTCTGTGCAAGGAGTTCCCAAAAATACAGTATGAGTGTGTTGTTATTTACACTGTGAGCATATACTCCTGTACACTGTGTATTTCTTAACTTTTTGATAAGGATGTACTGTATGACATACACACTTTCCTGGGAGTGTGTACAGCCATTCAAGACTAATCCCACCAAGCACCAGACATCAATGGATGACATTTTCTGGGCTAAATCTGGTCAGCTAGTGAAAGCCTTTAAAAATATGCCACTTCACATATAAATTTGTTCAAAAAGTGAAAGCTGAAGAGTCCTCTTTGCAGCGTATTGGAAAGACTAATATTTAACAAATGTGCTTGTGCTATTTGTATACATGTGGCTACAAATTAGGGCATCTGAGAAAGAAGGTTTTGAGTATAAACCCCCCGGTTGGTTGGTTGTAGGCTTTCTGTGTGGATTTGCATGTTTTCCTTGGGCTTGTGTGAGTACTCAGGTTTCCTCCTACAGTTCAAAGACATACCAAATGTCAACATTGCTTAGAGGTCTTTTCGGTAAGTTTTTGCTCAGTGGGTTATGGTGTAATACACCAGTCCTGATAAATAAATTGTAGCTTCATTTGGACTAAAATGTCCCCTTTTTGTGTTTTAAAGACATGATGAGCATTCAGAGCTGTAGAAACTGAATTATACCGCAATATCATGTGTATCTAGCACAAACTGTATATAATAGGTGAATGTAAGCTGTGCATCTGAACAGCATTCCTGCATTCCTTTTAATGGCCAGTAGGGGATGATTATTCAGTTTGCGAATAAAAAAAACAAAACACAGTTTTAGAGAGAAAATTAAATGACTTATCACTTAAATTATGAACTCAGTTAACAATTTCTTAACTGTTTTTTTTGTTTACATTGCTAACTTGATGTTGTATTTAATACAACATCGCAGTTATTTTGTAACTAATGTCCAAAGTGGAGAAAGATGTTTCATCAAACAAACTTTAATGCGTAGCTAGCGCTCACAACGGTTTGGGCATGCAGGTTCCTCAGTCAAATCTTCAATCTTTACATCTGGTTTACGGATGTTACCAGAAATGATTTCTACAGTGCCATTTGGCATCATAATTGTGGAAACACGACAGTAGGCAAGGATGATAACTGACTCACAAACTATATAAAAATTATGTTATTGTGTTTTATTTAGACTAAGAGAGAGAAATACTACAAATATAATAAGTTGGCTATAAGACCAGCACCCAGAATTCAAGTTTCTGTTCACAGTAACAACATTCACAATGTTATCCTTCTTATGGTATTCTGAAATGCACTTTACCATTTAGTTTGAGACAGCTGGCACTACCGGTGTGAAATCAACTTTGTTCCATGGGCTAAAATGTTAGCAATAGCTAAAACTGTGCCAACATAATGACACTGTAACGTTGGCATCCTACTCGGCACTTTGTGGTCAACAAAATGTAAAGTTAACATTTTAAATAAATAATCTGCCACCCCATGGATGTGTCAGTATATGGGATGATCATTTAGGTATCAAACTGGGAGTCAAGAATCATGTAATACTACTGGTGTTGGTACCGACTGCTAAATTTCTGGTATCCCTAATCTGGTTTCAGAAAACCAAACATGGCAGTAGCCAAAATCTTAGACTCAAGTTTTTACAAATGAATGGTGGATAAGTCCAACTTTAAAATAGAGTCAGCTTACTTTCCCCAATCATAGCTAAGACTGAAAAAGAAAAGAGGCATGGGAAAGAGATGGAAACGACCAAAGAACACCAAGGGGAGGAAAGAATGAGAAATGGAGGAGCCACCAGACTGAGTCCCAGACTGAGAGAAAGCTGGAGATGGATTATGTTTCCATTAGCCCAGCTTTATTCCACCTGTGTGCCCAACAACCTTTACATACAGCATACGTATGCTTCTGTCTCTCCTTACTAGTGAAATGCTGTGTTATGTAATGTATCCTTTCCTACTCTTACTATGTCACAGCCCGCCTGAGTAACTGAGTAGCAGTGTGCATGTGAGTGTGAGTGTGTGTGTGTACAAGCAGAGAAAAAAATGGGCCTCAGGAATTTCAGTTCTTTAATAATCAGCTAGTTACTATTAATCACCAAGCTACGGCTCAACAAGCTTAGGAATGCAGCCTTTGAGCACGCACACACACACACACACACACACACACACACACACACACACACACACATGCATGCAGTCATATTTCTTTCACAGGACATTACATTACCTTAAATTTATTAACCTCACATTTAACCGTCACCCTAAAAGTTTACAGTGCAGGAATAGATGCATCTGCACATATGAAGAACACAAATTGTAGTTCCACAGTTAACAACACACAGTGAGTTGTGTCTGTAAGTGTCTTGTTGTTGGTGTGTTGTCAGTCTTCCCCAAACCCGTTCTGATAAGATAAATGATTCCAGGGAAATTCAAAGAAATAGCGCTCTAGCAGGTACCCACATGTTGAAAGCAAGCTGGGTGCCGCTGGGTGAGGGGTAACAGAGTGTACGTGCTTGGGGAGGGCAATACGAATGTTAGGGGGTTATGTGAGGACAATGGGCCTCTCCTTCTTCCTTGCCTCCACCACTGGCACTACTGTCTTGATTCAGCACACTGCGAGGGGGAGAGAAAACACTGCCTCTTTTGTATGGCCTATGAAGACAGACCAGCCCTCCCTCTTTTCCCTCCTCTCTCGCTCTGCTCAGTCAGCCCTGTCTTTCTGTGTAATGTGCACCTGCTCGGCCTGCAAGACATCGCACACACTCACACAAAAACTTGAGAAAGGAGCTGTGGGGAGACAGAAGAGACTATAGAAGAAAGAGCCTGCGTTGTGCATTCCCTGCATTCATATCAGGCTGAGCGTGAATTCAGAAGCTGCGTGTTGAAGAAGAAAGAAAGATTTGGTTCGTCAAACAAAGTTTAACTATCTCAATAACGACATTGAGTTGTACGTGTTCATGTTTACTTCATTTGCAAAGCACAAGTCAATGTTTGCTGCTTACGGTGGTTGTTGATCAGAGCGTATCCTGAGGAATTTGGCCAACTCAGTCAAAAAAAGTTTAAGATGCCATGAAGTGTTTTTGCTTTTTTCCTCCCACAGTTTTCCTAATGAACATTGAATGAACACATTTTTATTTATACAGCAAAACCCAGAGCCCACAGCCACAGAGGTGTAGACTGACTATTTTTCTATGAAATGTATTCAAATGAAATGTATTTTATTGATTGAATTTAAGCTTGATTTAGACTTCTAAGGAAAATCTACCTCCTAATTTACAACATAAAGAAGCAAGCAGGAAACTCCTTTGAACCCTACACCACAACCTTCCACGCCATTCAGGTCGTCGCGGTCCGGGTCGACCCGACACAGATGCATTTCTCGGGAGGTGCACGGTCATCATTTGTTTATGCAGATATGAGTTCCAGTGCAAAGGTACAGAATGAGGACTCGCATAACCAAAATGTACAGAAATAGATACAAATTTATATTTAAAAAAATTGGCCATGGTTGCTAAAATTATTATTGTTTTGGCTTACAATAAAACTACTATGTCAATGGGTGAATTGTGTTAGTGTGGAACAACTGCCATAGAAAAATGTTATCCCTCAAAAAGTTGTGGTGGAAAATGTAAATCTAGTTCTAAGAATGTGTGTGTGGCCCACACTCATACAACCTTTTGCATGAGGTGTTTGGAGGGGGGGCAGTCTTTAATCCGTGCTGGCTGTGGCCACTTTTGGTGATCTACTGCAATCTACTCCTGTCTGGCTGGACCAGTTACCGCTCAACCAACGAGTGACTACGGTGACTTTAATTTATACAATTAAAGCAAACAAATATCTATTCAGCAAATCTGAACATCTCAAGTCTCCAGCAGTTAAAAGGAGTCATTTTATATTCTCGGTTTTATTTACATTTTTACTTTTTATACTTTAAATGGTGAAAATACGGCTTTTTTTTGTCCTCAAAGATCCTTCTGCCGTATCCGTAAAAGACTGCACCTTCCATATTGATTACTTGATTAAAGTCTGGTTAGTTAAGTAGCTATTCTATAACTGGGCCAATCAGTTATGTAACTGATGCCTTGGATTGAATGAATAAGTACGATGAAGGCTCCCCGAAGACATCTGTGGAAGTAGGTCCACACTGCCGCGGAGAACTGAGTTAAGACTTGAAAGATAGACCCCCGAGGAGCCTACTGTAGAGGTATTGTATTATATGTGAATCTGTGTGTGTGTGTGTGTGTGTGTGTGCGTTTGTGCTTGTGTGGGACAAAGGGGAAAGTTCTCCATAATTTATGTCCTGCAGTTACGCAGCTGTGGAGCAACGATTGGGAATTACAGTATGATATGAGCAGGAGAAAACTGCTACACTGAAACCCTGATGAAAGGAAAGATAAAGAAAAACAGAAAGAGAGCGGTCACTATGGGTGTGATAAGACAAAGCAGACCACAGGAACACTTAATGTGACACTGATGGATGTCACACCAACTAAAGCAAGGAGAGCAGATAAAGATAAAATCATTTCTGCTTTATGTGCCCTTCACAATTTACCCACATTGGCTCCAATCTACTTTAAAGGCGGTGTTATACTTTACACATCTATGAGGATGCCATTGTCTGAATCCACACCCACATTAACTACATTTTGTCACCAGAGGATGAATGTGACACTCTCCACGTGCCCTTCAATGTCTGTGAACCACGCAGACATCACACTACAACTACTAATCTATGTGCCACGTACGAGTGAGTGAAATCCCAGCGGCTGAAGGATGATCTGTGAGCTCAACGGTTTCAGAGTCATTGTAGATTGTGTCCTGGGGCCGTGGCAATGAGGAGGGAATATATATCTAATCAGCACTTGATCATAATGTCAGCAGAAATGACCATCATACCATGCCACTGAGTATTTCAGAAACTGCTGATCTGATGGGAATTTCCCACACAACCATCTTTCTCGTTAAGATAGTCTCAAAAAGAGGAAACACCCAGAGAGCAGGAGTTTTCTGGATGAAAATGCCTGATAGGAAGGCGACAGTAATTCCATTAACCACTTGTTACAACAAAGGTGTGCAGAAGAGCATCTCTGAACACACAGCAGAAGACCACACCCGGTGCCACTGCTGTCAACTAAGAACAGGAAACTGAGACTACAGACTGAAAAAGTGCTGCCTGGTTTAATGAGTCTTGATTTCTGTCATCATCATGTCAATATGAACCAAAAGCTAAGACCAATGTTTCCACCACCTTCTTTAGGCCAATTAAGATAGCTCTGAAGGTAAAAGTGGCACAACCAACTACAAACAACCTGTACCTAACAATCCTGTGTGTCACTGATATCAATAATGCACTGGAAAAAAAATATTTACACCCAAAATGATTACATGTAAATTCCCATTTAATTTTGTTACATAAGTGCAATGTAAATATTCAATATGATGGAATCTGGTCAAATTAAATGTACTTTTTTGCCGTACATTCAGTTTATGCTGAGCATATTTTCCTTACTGATTAATTATTTGAACAAATAAAACTTTGATTTTTATACATTTCCTTTGCATTTTACTTCAAAAAAATAAACATTGTGTCATGTCTAAAAAGTACAAGACCTTTTTTTGAGTGTATAATCATTTCAGATATTGTTGTTTGTGTATCTTGTTTATGTTCGTGACCTCACAAACTCGTTTCTCTGTAGCCTCATAGTGAGCAGTTGAGATAACACAGTTCAAACAATAAAGCTCAACTGATAGTAACAACTACCTTTTATTGATTCTAACATTTCGACGAAATGGGCCACTACACTACTTATTGATTGTGCTGACAATTATAAAAAACAATGGCTCCTCTAAAAATTAAATAAATGGATATTATTAATACTCATCATGCTGTTGCTACAGTATGCCAAAAACACATAATCTGTGATTAAAAGTTTGTTTTCTGCTTTTGAGTAATCACTTAAACTCTCATTTTCAGCCTAGAAACTTATTTTAGGACTCACTGTGCTACATTCTGAAAGTGAAAATAATTTAATTTCTAGACAGGTTGAAAAAAATGAACACATCAAAGAGAACAAAGAGCCTCTATAGACTAATCTGAGTTGAGCTCATTCCTCCTTCCATTTTGTGTGTTTGTAGTCGTGTGTGTGTGTGTGTGTGTGTGTGTGTGAGCCCGAAATGTTCTCTGCAGGCATAACTGTGTCAAATAGCACTGAATCCACCCTAAAGAGTGCACGTTTGGGTTGCGGGCTTCTCTTTTTTCTCTGATTTGGCTCCGCTGTGCTGCGAGACTCATAACTGCTGAGAGAATTTCCACAGCAGAGGGGGAGCAGTGCTGGTTGAAATAGTGCATTACCGCCACACTCAGCCAACTAACACTCATGCACACTTTCAAGACCATTCATTATTCATTACTCCCCGCTGCCTTCCACAGCCCGAACTCGGTCTCGTGCTCGGAGCTGAGCGGAAGCGTGCTCCGGATTCAGCGTACGGGCCTGACACATCATCATCAGGACGTGATTCTTATTAGAAAGCGATTGTTTAATGTGTATCTAAACTTGGAAGTGTTCTCATAACCTGCATCCTGCATGTTATCCAGGCTTCCTGTTTCCCGAGTGAGCAGAATGAATAGCAGAAATGAGCAATGAAAGTTGGCTTTTACTGTCATATATAATCACCTACAGTATGATTTACAGATGAGGAGCAAGGAATTTTTTTTAAATCAGCTTTTCCAAACAACCTAGTCTTATTTTATTTACTTACATTATTTCACTTTGCACATAGAAACAAAATCAGCAATCCCAGCTTATTCTTCTTTGGCAAATTTCTCCAGCTCCTCCAGATTTGATGGTCTTCTGGCATGGATCTTGAGGGCTTTGTGCAGGCCAGTGAGCTATGTTAACTTTGGTCAGCAGGAGCGACGTATGTTTTGGCTCGTTGTTGTTTCTGAAGACAAGGGGATGACTCAGATCCAGTTTTGCTACTGACTGCTGGAGGTTGTCACAAGTCCTACTTTCTTCATGATTCCTTCCACCTTAATGAGATTCCCAGTTTCAGATACACTGGAGCTTCTTCACAGCATTTTCCTCCCATCGCCGTGCTTCACCGTGGGGATGGTGATCTCTGGATTGTAGGGCTGTCCCTTCTTTCTCCAAACAGCTGTGGTTTCGTCTCATCTGACCAAAGGATGTGTCTCCAGTAAGCATAATCTTTCTCCAGGTCGTCTTTGACATACTTCCGTGTAACTGTACGGTGCGTCTTCGGCAGAAGTGGAATTTTTCTTGGTCTGTTCTAGTGATTTTCTTCTTTGAGACTACAATTCCTGAAAAAGTCATTCACTAATGCCCTGGCAGTGGTTCTGTGGCCTTTAGACACATCTCTCACAAGTTTTCTTTCCAAAGTCTTGGAAATCTTTGGCTTCCTATTTCTGACAGGCTTGTTGAATACTATGTGGCTCTCTTTGAATTTTTTGATGATACTTTTGGAAACTGTGATGTTGTATAGCCATCTCCTGCTTTGTGAGCATCAACAACTTTTTCTCGCAAGTCTAAATTGATGTGTTGTGTTTTTGGCATGATGCTTTCTCAGTGACAGCTCAAACCCTCGCTAAAGTTTTTATACTTTGTGCAAATAGCATGCTAACTCTGAATTCTAACACATCATTGTACAGCAGTGGTTTGTGCTGTAGCTCAATGAAAAGGTCAGGTTTTCAGGTGGGGTAAGATTTTTTTTTAATGACATATTTGTTATTTTGCACAAATTGAAACAATTGATTATTTCTAAATAAATTGATCATGTTCAGAAATGCTATGTTAAAATTACTCGCTCTAGTAAAAAACAATTGGGAAAATTTCTAATAAAAAGCTTTTTCATAGCAAGGACTAATAATTTTGTCCCGTAATCTGCACTCTGTAATTAGTTTCCTAAAAATATCCAAGGTAATGCAAAGCTGTTGAGCAATATAACTCCAAATAAACTCAGGTCTGCCATCATCAACTTAAAATAAAACAGTGAACCTTAAATTCTAAATAATAAGCAATAAATGTCATAAATAAATGCTAAATCACACAAATACAAACATGTATTTCTTTGTTATTATATGCACGTTATTTTATTTTAGAAATATTATGCACAAAAATACTAAGAGGTTAGTTCAAGTTCATACAGTGAACGATAATCTCCTTCCTTCCTGGGACATCAACATCTGTCTGAAGTCTGTGACCTTGAAGAGTCCCCCCCACCACACACATACACACACACACACAAACACATACCGTCTGTATTCACACACAAATACAAGTGAAGCAACAGTATAGATCTGGATTTGAGCGGGGGATTAGGGGAAGAAATGCACAGACTAAATGTGAGTAATGCCACTGAACTTGCCTTTCAAGCTCCGGGAGCACATTCCTTTGCATGTAACCCTGAGAAACAGAGAGGCACAGATGACTACTCTGTGACATCAAAAAAATGTTCAAAATGTTCAGAAGATGAGATGCCACGCGTCCTTCTAGGATACACTACCTCCCCCCACGCATTTAGCCCGGAATTACTGAGTGTTTACGCGCGACAGCCCAGGAAAACACCTCTCATATCCACTTGCGCGCTCCCCCGGGTTTAGTAGTAGGCTATCTTTATCTGTGGCTTCATGGATTCTGGGGTATCCTCAGTAAAGATAGGAAAAAAGTCGGCTTAGTGGGCGACCAGAAAGTGTGTGGTGCATCCACTGCTTTCAACTCGTGCAGTCAACTTTCCCGACATCAAGGAATGTGGGTGACATATTCCCGTCTCTTATGACAGAGAGCATGCAACAAGAAACCCCCCTCACAGCAGCCCGCTTCGTTTCCAAACACCCACGGACTCGGACAGCTTACCTGCTCCACGCAGCACGTCGACAGCACGCGGACGCTGAATGTGGATCCTCGCTCAGTATCTTCAAACCGCGCTCCAAAGCCTCACATAGCAACACAAATAAAAAAGCCCTGCGCAGATCCAGGTCCTTTCTCAGAGCAACCCTCACTGTCGTCCTCCTCGGTCACCATGGGAAAGCGCGCCATCTTGCGGCGATCGGATTGCGCGGAGCAACAGGTGTATGGAGGGAGGGACAGGTGAGGACGCTGCGTTCAGAAGCCCTCGGAAAAATATGGAGATTATTTCAAACTCAGCTTCAGTGGTTAAAGCGATCTTTAAACAGGACTCGCTTTTTGTGACACGATTAGTTAATCCAATGGTTCATTTAAAAAAAAATAAAATAAAATAATGCGAAAACGAAACAAAACAAAACAAAGAAATCATATGGTTTTCAAGCGTCAGGCATGGCCAAGGTTATTATAGTTAACTAAAACTAAACACTAAAACTAAATGTGAACAAATCTTTTCAGTTAACTAAAATAAAGATAAAAACTAGACTTTTGAAAAACAAATAAAACTAATAAAATTATTTAGTGAACTTGGAAATCTAACTATAAAAAATATAGAGGACACATCAGTTAGTTTGGCTAAAAAAATAAATAAATAAAATCTTGTAACACCTGTACTGATTCTCATTCTGATTCTGATTCATGCAATAAAAGTAAATACTAAAATTGAGACTGAAACGAAACAAACAGAAACTAAACTACAATTCAACACTTTCAAGCAATAAAAACTAATCTGAAATGCCCATATCGGATTAGAAATTAAGTGCCAAATTGTACTTCAACTGAAACATATTACAGCATATTATTGGTGTTATTACAGGTGGGTTATTATTAGTTGTGTGATGATGGTTGTATTGTATATGCTGGTGTTTACATTCGTTTTTGATAATATAAAAATGTAATAAGGAAGAAAAGGCTTGTAGCAAAGGCGGTATAGTTTTTCACTTTATTGACGTCATTTCATTCATTCATTGCTCTGGTCAGTAGATGGTGGTATTTTCCCAGGCATCGCGTCCGGCGTGAGACTTCATTTTGCGGTGCCTTCAAAATAAAAGCACATGATTTTGTCTACTTCATGGAGCGATACGTGAATGAAGTACATGAGAAATGAATGGGAACTATTAACGTCAAAAATATGTATTTGTATATTATACACGAAAATACATTCTACTGTGGCATTTAAAGAAAAACACACATGACTTTTGCTATAACGTATGTTGTTTTCGTAAATACGTACCTAGGTACAACTTTGAAAAAATGTTTTCTACATAAATATGTACAAATTAGATATCCCAGTTTACAAAAAAAGAGATATTATTTTTAAATTAATAAATAGCGTGGCATTTTATTGTAAATTTCTCAAGCAGTATTAAATTGTCCTCAAAGAGGATTTTACTTTGAATTCGCACCGGATGTTGCATCTTATCCTAGCCCGCTTCACACAGGAGACCGCTGATGGTGGACGGAGAAGCTATCCGTAATCTTTTTCAAAGGGCTTGAACGTGTGAGGATGCTGGTGAAGTTTGTACAAACTAGCAAACAGCCTGGAGTCTTTTACGAGTCCGTTTTACTCAGGTGAGCGGTCACTGAACTTAATTATGTTCTTTTGTATGTTTGTTTGTTTGTTAGCATCTCTTCCAAATCCATTTAAATTAGCCTGAAGCATGATTCCGTACACATAAACACCACAAGTGGCTCTCTGGACAACTGTGAGCGTGGGTAGGCCAGACTGAGCGTGCACCATGAGCAAACTTATCGCTTACTGACCTATTTTTTAAAATGTAGACGTAATTGCTGATTTGGGCTGGACCTAACACTTTATGTTCTTTCCTCTGTACCTCCCACAGTTTTCTTTGTTCGTTTTGCTCACTGTCTGTTTTATTTTTTTGTCTTTCAGACTCGAGAAATGACATAAGAAGTCTGTTTGTACAGGCAGGTAGTGGTGCCACATAAATCTGCTTTCTCCAGGCTTTAGCTTTGCTGACAAAACAAAAACACACCCAGGCTACTTAGAAAGTTGAAGTTGGAGGAAAAGGAGGAGGAGGTAGAGGAAATCCGTCTCTCCTCATGGCCAGCGGGCGTTTTCCAGGCAAGAGTGCAGATGTGGCCATCAACAACTGGACTGCTCCATCTCAGGGCAGACCGCTGTGTGTCAACGGGACACCATGGATCCTTTACCTGCTTGAGGAATGTGTGGACAACATCTGGGAGTACTGCAGCGTTGTGATAGGACTCATATCCATGTTCTGTTTTTTGTTGTCCACGATACCGTGAGTAATTACTTTGATTATTGTCGGCTTATCGTGCAACCAGCTCAGCCAGTCAGAAATGTTAACGTCTTATATTTGTCTTTAATCTGACTTGCTGGGTCTTTCCAGGCAGGTCTATGAGGCCTATCGGAATGGAAAAGTGGAGGAGGCCATGTCTTTTGGGTTTCTCGTCTTCCTCCTCAGTGGAGACCTGACCAGCTTCGCTGGATGCTATCTCACTAGCCAGCTGCCCATTCAGGTGAACACAGACAACTTAGCCTGGCTGGTTGAGGTCTGCTGGCTCTGCAGTGTGAATCTCTATCAAGATTTTGAAGTGATAGTCATTATCCTGATACTGCTTTTCTTTTTTTCATTTTATTTGACATTTTCTCTCTTGATTTGTCCCACTCTCAGGTTGTCACAGTGGTGTTTTACATCTTCACTGACCTGATTCTCATCTCCCAGTTTCTCTACTATAAGATCAAAAACAGCTCCAGCAGAAGTGAGTCCTGACATCGTCTCTGCTCTTAGGTTAAACCGATGGCAAAGCATGATGCCTGGTTTAAATACAGCACTGTGCAAAAGTCTTATAACATAAAGAAGTGATGGGTAACGCAAGACTTTTGTGCACTTGTTATGTAGCATTTTCCATCACAACCATCTCAGGGGTTTATAGAGAATGGTCCAAAAAACAGAAAATATCCAGTGAGCAGCAGATGAATGGATAAAAGAGATTGTTGCAGCAGCAGAAGACCACATCGAGTACTGAGTACAGAGCTAAGAACAGGAAACCGAGGCTACAGTTTACATAGGCTCAATAAAACTGGACAATAGGTGAAACTGGAGAATCGCATTGTGGTCGTGCAGCAGACAAATCTTCAGCAACTGTGTGATCCTATAGTGTCTAAGAATGTGTAAGAATTCAGGCAGTGCTAAAGGCAAAATGGGGTGAATCCCAGTACCGGCAATGTCTAATTACCTCCATCAAGGAGGTTGTGTTTTTGGTAATGTTTCTGTGTGTCTTATTTATAGCTCCAAAAGTTTTGAATGAGTTGTGCTAAAACCTTGCAGGGCTGTAGAGTAGGGTTTAATATTATACAATAATTATTCACGTTATTTATATCCAGTTATCATCTGTTACCTACTCCTACATAATGTTTGTGTAGTCAGAGTAAACATCTGTCGTGCTGCCCTTATCTGATTTGCACTGCTCTGCAAACTTCATTTGGTAGTAATCTTAATTATGTTGTTGCCTAAGCAGGACTGAACCTACACGTACTGTTTTTGCTGTTGCAGGATACTTCTGTTACTGAGTTTGTGTGTGTTTGTCGTTTAGAAAATCCCGCGCTGAAGTGGGTGTGCTTCATGTGGTGTGGCGCTGGGACATTAGCACTCCTGGCTTTACCCAAGCTCATTATAGACAATGGTTCACATTTAAACACTCAGGTAGGACGCAAACACCTTTCCATTTGAGATTACCCACTCTTCCGTAGGTGCAGCATGAATTTTTTTCTCTTTATTTCACTGTTATCTTACCCAGAGTCCAGCCAGCTCCAAGTCAGTGGAAATCACTGGTTATGTATGTGGATATTTGGCATCTGTTTTCTACCTCTGCTCCCGTTTTCCACAAATCCATAAAAATGTAAGTAACCTTTTTTTTTTTTTTTTAATTCTCAGAAACATGGTTTGTGTGTTTGGATTGGAGGTTTGTGGAAAGCTCAAATTACTATGTATGAGTTGGTCATAAATGGGGATGGAGAAGATGGTGAAGTATGGATATTTGTGAATACTGCATGTGTGTCAAAATGAAAGCCAGGCGTTGAAGACAATGGCACTGTTGTGCTGAAGAAACACATTGGCTCGATTGCAGCGATTAATCACCAGAGGGGATCGTCTCAGTAGCGTGCCAGTGCCAGAGAGACTTCTGGGCACAAAGCATGGACTCCCATGATGTTGTAAATCATTTGGGTCGCTTTTGCCCCTGTGGAAATGTAAACATGTTAGAGCACGTCCAAAATGTCATTCCAAGTCTACAAAACAATTAAAACTGTTGCTGTTTAGGATTTCCTGCAGAGTTTTTCTCACATACACTCACTTGTTGCCTGACATTGTGGGGGAATAATCAGCAGGATATTCATACTCTGCTGCCAAGCACTTGAGCGACAGCAGAGCGTAAAACTCCATTTTATCTTTCAAGGTTGAAATGTGTCTTTGGTTTCTTAATATCGGATGGATACTGCCTTTCCTCATCCTTTCAGTGATAGATGCGATGAACAAAGCCAGCCTGTTTATGTGAAGCACACATGCTTCCTGCTGTTTGTTAGTAGGATGAATTCGCCATTGGCTGTTATCTCTTTTGGGGATTTGTTGATACCAATAAAGCAACTCAATAAATCTAGTCTTATCCTTTAATCTTGTTGAGGTTCTCTGTTTGTTTGGAGTGCAGGTCCACTGAATTGAGATTAATGTAAGTGAAACAACATGTACTTAACTCTTTTTTTTTCATTGACAGTGACTCTGGGTTTTTGTGTGTGGGGGGGCTTCATGAAACCAGGAGTTGTTGTCACAGGTGGTGCTATAAAGAGGCCAGGAAAAATCCAATTCCACCAAATTAGCACTAAATTACACTTGTTGTTTAGTTGTTTAAATTCCTTTTTTTTTCTTTTGTGTTGAGGTATCCCAGCAGACATTGAGGCAAAGTTTAAACCTTCACATAAGACATCTTTACAGGGAAAGTTGCCATTTTTATCCGGCTGTAGCTGTGGGAGACCAGTCAGACAAATGTTTCTGGCCATCCCTGCTAACAATAAGAGTCGCTATAAGCCCAGTGTAAGACTGCTGTGGTGCTTCTTGTTTGTCTGTTAATTATCTGTTAACTATTCTAGTTCCAGCGACAGTCTACAGAGGGCACCTCCTACCTGCTGTTTGCCCTGGCCATGATGGGTAATGGGACGTATGGGCTGAGCGTCATAGTTGTCCTTCCGGCATTGAAGGGCTCCAAACAGAATTTCATCGTCAAACATCTGGCCTGGCTCATCGGCAGCCTGGGAGTCCTCATACTCGACTGTTTTGTATCCTTCAAATAATAATAATAAGCCCAACTATACAAACTTAATGCAAAATCTGACCCGATAAATCATAATAGGGTAATATTGCTTGTAATGTTTTTGCATGTGCAGTAAATTTAAAGCATTCAGCATGCTGATTTTGTCCCAACTTGTGTACAACCTAGGGATGCACCGATACCGATACTGTAAAATGTGTGTGTACTCATACTCGTAAAAGTTAACCGATACCATGAACCAATACTAACTTATTTCATTAATCAGAGGGTGGCGTGTCATTTTTGTTGTAGTTTTTTAGATTGGCCACTAGGGGGACATCCCGCGCTAAACAGGCACAGGGTTAGACGAGTCAGACTGGCAGCTCCAGATAAAAAAAAAAAAAGAGAGAGAAACTCGAGGCTGCTGTAGCTAGGCTAAACAAAATGTCAGCAGTGTGGACCGGAACAGCCAACTTTAACTCAGGTTTTGGAAAAGCGATGAAAAATGTCAAGAGAAAATCCACAGGCAGTTAAAATAACAGAGGCTCTGACTCATTTTATCGCTCTGGATGACCAGCCAATGCCAGTCGTGGAAAACATAGGATTCTTCTCAGCATACTCTAGCTGCGATATGAAATTCCCAGCCGCCCACACATCAGGGAGATAATGGTGCCAAAACTTTCTAAAGAGGTAAAGACAAGCAGTGTGTGCGATGTCAGTCCTTGGTTTAACGGCACAGTGGACTGATGATCCACGGGCAGATGAGGAGTTCGTTCGTCAATGCCAAATACGTTTATATAAATACTTAATATTTCGTTATTTTGTTCGTTTGTTTATAATATGGACACTCTGCATTAATTTAAAAGTTTATTTTATTCTCAAACCTAATTTGTATTTATTTTATTCCAAACAGAAGTGTTTATTTATTATTCCGAAAGCTCGAGACAGTGCCAATAGTTCAGTGATATTTTGTTAAATTACAATGTGGAGACTCTGCAATAATTTAACAGAAGTGCTTATTTTTCACTTGAAATTTTTTTGTGGTCATTTTTATTAAGATATTATTTATTATTGGCAGAGAATAAAATAAAACCTGTCTTCCAATTCATTGCATTTGTGTGTGTGTGTGTGGTAGAAGTATCGGTTTTTGTACTCTGTATCGGCAAGTACTCAGATCCAAGTATCGGTATCGTATCGGTTTGAAAAAATTGGTATCGTTGCATGCCTAGTACAACCCCAATTAGAAAACAGCTGTCTGAAATGTAAATAAAATAAATGCAGTGATTTGCAAATTTGACAGTAGAACATGTCAGATGTTTAACATGGTTTATTATTTACAGAAAAAAATAAGCTCAATTTAGATTTTAATGTCCATGTTTACCACTGTTTACCGTCCCACTTCAGCACCTGGGCTCTTCTACTGTGAAACTGCTGTTGTGATGGCAGCAGCATGTGGTTTAGCATTTGCTGAAATCTGCTAGGACTTCCCTGAAAAAGAAGTTGGTCCCTCTACTCCATGTTTTCCCAAACACATTTGAAATCTTCTGACCACAGAACTGTTTTCCACTTTGCTTTAGTCCCTTTTAAATGAGCCTTGGCTCATAAAGTCTTCTTCTTTGCATGACAGAGCTACAATCTTTATTCATGAATATCATGGTGAACTGTGGTCAGACAGTGATTTCTGCAAGTGTTCCCGAGCCCATGCAGTGATTTCCATCACAGAATCATGTTTTTAATGCAGTGCTGTTTTCATCTTTTGATGATGATACTTAGACGATAAGATATTCCAAGTCTTCACTATTTTACACTGAGTAACATTATTCTAAAATTCTCTCATAATTTATAGACAGATTTTAGTAGGTTGGTAGGTTTTCAGTGACTTCAGCCTTAAGGTCAAGGTCAGGGGTAGGAAAATCATGTAAGTGCGATAACTTGAGAACAAGGCGATGTAGGATTTTAACATTCATACCGTAGGTGCATCTGCTTAGAGGCTGAGAGGTAGCACTGCCTGCTGCCAGTATTTTCATTTCTGAGAAACACAAGTCTCTTAGATGTTCTTTTTATACCCAATCACGTTGCTATTCAACAGGTTTTCATCCCAGTGTGTAACATACCAACGACTGTGACAAATCGTTACTATGTTACGCGTTCGGATGCGTGAGAGCAGGTTGGAATGAACCTACAGGTGTGGAGGCATGACAGTGGGCTGACGTGAATCTATAAATGTGTTAAGGTTAGGAATAGAAAGCTGCTAAGTCATTGCTTCGAAATGACCTCAAATTTACTTAACATGGTAAATTTTCTCAGTTTCAACATTTGCTATGTTTTCCATGTTGTGTTGTGAATAAAATATAGGTTTATTAGATTTGCAAATCATCGCTTTCTGATTTTATTTCAATTTTACACAGCGTCCCAACCTTTTTGATATTGCAGTTGTAAAATGTCTGAACTTACAGTGTCCGTACAACCCTTGACCGAATCAGGTAACTGCTCAGTTCATCATGTACAGGAAGAACATTTCTGCCAAAAGCAGTGCGCTACGCCATATCCCAGAGGTGGAACCTCTTCTGAGCGAGGAAGAGGAGCTGACAGTGTTGTAGGACAGAGATCAAACACCAGCAGCGATCGGACTATCAGTCTTTGTTTGGAGCTCTCAGGGGTTGCTGAACATGAGTCTCATTTTCTTTGCACACAAGAGGACAATCTCCTGTTTAGTGTGTTAATAAAGAAGGAAAGAGGAGGTAACAGTTTCCTTAACACTGGGGATTAACTACCAGTTTAGAAGCTCTTCCATAGTTTCTCTTTAGTCTGGCTTGCCTGCATGACTTGAGTCATTTTTGCACTTGGACCTCTTGATTTTGTTTATGGATGGAAAAACTATATTTAAAAGCAATCAGTGAGCTTCCATGTTTAAAATAGGGCTCTTAAAACCAATTAGTCATTTCTAAAATGAAACCTTTGCCAATATCTGCGGAACCTGATGTATTAACATATTTTTTAAGATAGTTGGTATCACCACCAAAAGCCCACGAAAGCAAATTTTCCAAATACTCCCCTAGTAAGCACAGAAGTGTGGAATTACATTGGTCTTATCTCACTTTGTGGCCCTGTAGCTAACCCTTTACAGCCATACGAGACAACGCTGGGATAAAAAGAACCAACTCTGATGTTTTAATGTGAATCCGATAGTGTTATATAATGTGAAAAGGATTTTTAATGTTTAAGGACTAGTGGATTTCTTTGCTTTGCGTCCTCTTTGTTGTCCTCCAGGAGAAACAGTGTGTACCCTTTAAAACTGTTAATAGTCTTAATATAAATGCATTGCATAAACACATCACTGTTTTTAAGCTAATGTGAATCAGATTGTTAAAGTAGAAAATAACTTAAGAAACTGTATTTCTTAAAAACAGCAGTTGAACTGTTTGTTCTTCCAAGTCCCCGATTATGACCTCCCTGCAGATGTCCTCTCTTAAGTTTCCGTGTGCTGGCATCGTCTTTTTTAAAATCTTATAACGTTTATTAAAAAAGAAAGAAGACGCGTTCAATGACGTTATCTAAAAATAGGAGCATTATAAAATTAGCCCACGTGTCTAAACTGTCATCAGGTTTGTGGGAGAGAGTATGCTCTTGTCAAGCCAAATTTATTTGCATTATTTGGTAGCGTGTCCTTATTAGCTTCTTTACAGTTGTTTGCAGAACTAATGCTAATTGAATAGATAACAACAGAGGAGAGAAAGGGAAAAAAATGGTGTACTAATAGATGAGTAGTTTCATGTTATGATTATATTTTTTGTAAGTATTGATTTAGACTAATGCTAAAAATAATAATAAGTGTTAATAATATTAGTTAATTCATAGTAAATTAGTTATTAGTGAATTATATTCTTTCTTCTGACAGATGGTTTTCTCATACAGTATGTATGTGGCACAGTCACTTTTAACCTGATCATCTGTTTAACTTCAGTTCTGCAGATTTCTCTACCTCAGGCAAATGTGGGCGTCTTTTTGTGTTAAAAAACAAACAAACCATTAGTCATTAGTCCCAGTACTAGCCCGAGAAAATTCATTTGCAAATATGCAATAATAACTTCTTCACTAATAATTCAGTACTTCTAGTGAATTATTGTAATTTCAAAATGTTCCTGTTTCTCTGATTGTTTTTGTATTGAATATATTATTAGGACCTATTGCTTATACATGTATATAAGTTGTTGAGATGGGTTTATTTTATTTCCTTTTTTAATCTTCCATTGTGTTTGCTTTTAATAAATGTGTATTGTGCCAAGTTTAAATAACTCCATTGTATCTTTATAAAATATACTATGTACTGTTTTGATTGAAAGAAATCAAGAATTTGGTCTCACATTTCACGTTGGAAGGTTCTGTCTTTGAGTCACAGAAATGTACAAGTTTACAATGTCCTCTCAATCATGTCTGTATGCTGAATGAAACTGTGCACCTCCACAGTGGATTTTAAATCCAAAACTCAAGATGCGATTGAAATGCAGGCTTTCAGCTCTACTTCAAGGGGTTTTATCAAAATGTTGCATTAACTGAGTTTATGAATTACAGCCAATTTTATGCACAGTCCTCCATTTTTACTGACTCAGAAGTATTTGAACAAGCATCCAAAATAGCCTGAAGCAGCAGTTCTGGGAGAAAAATACAAAATATATATATATATTTGGACAGAAAAACAACATAAATTTATACCAGAATTATGGAAAGAGGCACGTATGGAGGAAAAAACTGGCTCATAGTGGAGGCAGTTTTATGGCATAGCTTTGTATAGCTGCCATTGGAAGCTGGGCACTTGTGTCTAAGGGTGACGTAAAGTAGCAGGCTGAATTGTGAAGTGTACAGGGCTATACTCATGCAAAATGCCACAGAATCGATCAGACAGCTACAGTAACCATGAGCGCTCAAACTCAATACGCGACTTCTGAAAAAATGCCGCAAAAGCACACATAACACAAACAGAAGGACATGCAGCATTAGGTCATAACAGACCCCTGGAAGCGACAAGCCAACAGTAACCGTCTAATACCAAACATGTACAGTATGGCTCAATTAAAACACATTACTCTTCCATCTTGCCTCAGCTGTTATATCAGAAACACTTCCGTTGTATGTTATTGAACTTCCGTTGTGTTCTGTGTTTTTGCAGTATTCCCATATATGTTGGTGTTTTTGTAAGTTGGGCCTCTCAGGGCCACTGCATACAGCACTCCACGGTGCAAATAATACTGACGCAAAGCATCCAAGAGTTTCTCAAGGCAGCGAAATTGGATATTTTTCAATGGCCAAGCCAATCACCTGATCCCAACCCAACAGAGCAGGCTTCTCAATTATTAAATACAAAACGGAAGGCAGAGAGACCCAGAAACGAACAGCAACTGAGTGAAGGTCTGGCAGAGCAACTCCAGGAAAGAAACAGCATTTGGTGATGTTCTCGGTTTTATAGACTCACAGTTAACTTTGAGCCTCATAAAACGCTACATTTTTTTTTTGGGGGGGGGGGGGGAGTCCTATCTTTCCTCCTTCACAGTCCTCGTTGCTTTTTTGAGTGAGTTCTCTGGCGACCAATATAATAAAAGCAGCAGTTACGGGGCGGGAGAAGGGGACTTTACCATTATTTCGGAGGAGGGACTTCCTATAGCGCTGCAGTTGGATGGCAGGGAGCCGCTCGGCTGACACGTAACTGAAGTTAAAGGTGCTATGAAGGCCTCGTCGTGGACCCAACTTTTAACTTCTCTGTAAGCTTGCCCGAGTCACGTCGGAAACTCTGCAAGAGAGGGAGAGAGACCCACGCAGGACTCGCCCGTCTTATTTATTTCGTTGCTTTTAGAGCTAAAAAGAAGGCAGAGTCAGAGTTTGGCTGTAAGTCAGGCGAAAATCTGAGCGGCTACTTTGAAGTTGCAGAGGGGGGAGAGGGTCGAGATTTGGATGCAGCTCTGCTAAAAAAGATAATAATGTGCCCGAAAGCGAGTATTAGCACGTAGCTTGTGTTTTCTGCGTGGAAATGCTCGGGGTGTGAGGGGAGGGGGAGGTTTCCTCAGTTCTCACCGGGAGGGGGAAAAAAGTTGAGTCGGAACTTTCCAGCGGCAGAGACGGGGCTTTCGCGCATAGAAGGCGGGGAGGGGTGCGGGTCCAACATGGGAAACGGGGTGTGCTCCCGGAGGCAGCGGAGGATCTTCCAATGTCTCCTTCTGGTCACCGTGGTCTGCGGGGTGATGTACGGGGGCATGATGTCGTACGAGATGCACAAACAGCTCAAGAGGACGGAGGCGATGGCACTGAAGTATCAGCAACACCAAGAGTCGCTGTCGGCACAGCTCCAAGGTAAACACAGGGGCGGAGAGGTGATCGAATGTTTGTCCACAGCTGAGTTACGCGTCACGCCAGACTCCGTGGATAAAACTGCATTGTCATTATTGTCGCGCATGCTGAAACACCCTTACATCTTTTAAAACAAATTGGAGGACTTGATATGAGACTTTACTTAACAAACATAAGTTCGGCGTTCATTTAGCACCTTAAAATCCAGACTTGGTTCCAAAATGTTTGTATAGACGTTTTTAAGGTTTTAAATTAAACAAAAGTTCCGTCTTCAACATTCCTGGCTTTATTGTAAAGACTGTGTGCGTTACTGGTAATGTTAATAGTCAATTAAATATTTGGATCTTTGGCACATAGCAAAACTGAGCAATTTGATCAATCTGAGATGTAGTTAATGATAAAAGCATTTTTAGTATCTTTTAAGCATCCTATAGACAAACTAATCACTATATTAATCAGTAATAACAGCACTCATTAGCTGAGACCCCATGGAAACCACAGTTGTAAACTGAAAAGAGGCAGATTTCCCAGAAACATCCTAACTTTCCTGCCACATCTGACCTAGCTGGATTAGAGAAAATATACTTCAGTAAAGCTGCAAGCTGCCAATAAACTGGTGATGGCTCCTGACCTTGTCATGAGATGAGCATATTTGCCTTTTAAAAAATGTTTTAAAAGCATATTTGCCTTTTAACAAGAGTTCATTTGTTTTTCCAGAGGTGCAGTCAAAGTGAAATTAGCCCTGTCACTTCCTGCAGCTGTGGTCAACTGAGGCTATTACAACACAAGTGCCTGGTTGCAGTCACTGTATCTTAGTTGTATTCCTAGAAGTCTTAGAGCTCATTTTGTCTTTGTTTTTGTTTTTTTTTCTTTAATGTTTAGCCACCATGGTACATGCAGGATGTTGTTGCCATGCTGGCATCCTTGACTCTGTAAAGACTTTCAGGTAATCACTGAAACTAAAAAGCATTACGTTGGAGAAAATTCCCAATTGTGCCCCAGTTATTCCAGAGGATCACATCAGATTAGATTTTGCCTTAAACTTGTACGTTCATGAACAATAAGGAGTAATTTCCCACAGATTGCCAGAACTTCTAAACACTGTAACGAGATGCACATTTATAGTTCCTGCTATAATATATATATATGGGGGCAGGGTTTAATAAGAATATTTTCTTCTTCCTGCTCCTTTTCACACATGGTTGTAGTGTTTTTGATAGAAAGTGTGGTTGGTTTGTTTGATTTTTTTTTTGTACCAAGTGTGAAATAAATAAACAAATGAAATGAAATAAACGTGGTCTTTAAGACAATGCGCTCATCAGCACAGTTTGTTAGCTTACTTGACAGAAATCCATACATTTTCTTGTCATTTCTGATCATTTCATCATCAAAATGTTTCTGGTGCATTTGAGTAAAGAGCACCCATATTAACAAAAGTGCCCAAAAACTTATGGAGGACTGGGAGTTCCCCTATCTTGATACCAGATACAGTATCCCTATTATATCTAGAGGGTCACAGTATATCGCCACTCTCTTTCTGGTTATACCAGTATTACAGGGGGGTGGATGTATTTCCACAGACCTGAACTGAAGAATGACTACCGGTAAAGGGATCTTCTTATGTCAGCGAAAGCATCAAAACTTAACACAAAGCAGTTATCTTTACCTTGAAGCCAAAACACCCCCTGGACCATATTCAAATGCATGCAGACTTATAGAACTGACCGGTGAAAGATTTAGGGCAGCTTCACGGTATGGCAAACCGGTGGGTAATAGGGAAAAATGGCTTACTTGTTTATTGTTGGATTAAAGGCTGGATTACATTGTCAGGTCCTGAGTCTGAGCTGAAAGCCTGACACACTTCTTTGCTTCCTGATGTGGGCGCAAACAAACCTTGTTCTGAAAAGCCATGTAGGACCGGGCTCTTTGCCCATCGGCTAATTTTAAACTCATGGCATAATGGCAAGGCCCGAAACCTCACATCCTGTCAGCACAGCAGCATGTTCACGCACGCTTATATGGAGGAAGCACTCAGGGTACTGCCGAACAAGATTGTTAAAATGTTGTGAAAGTCGAGTGAAGTTCCTGAAGTTGGGCCTTTTAATAAAACCCTTCTGCTGCTAGTAGATTAAGATGCAATGAAGGTCTTTTAATGTGAACGGATTTGTGTGTCTCTATTTACTGGAAAGCAGATATAGTCCATATCTACTGATTTTCAGGACCACACATTGAAGCTTTTACTGCTATTTTTTATGCCTAAGGTGTTTCCAAATAATTGCTGGATTTGTGCCAATAAAGCCTGGCAAATCAATTTGTGAGTGCAACAGGAGACTGTTTGGAGGTATAGACCTTGATAATTCTTCTGTAGTGTCATGACAGTATGGGGCGCTGTATGAGGAATCCAGTAAAAGTTTTTTAACAAGGTATATTTACAAGGCCTAGGCTAAAAGTTCATTGTTGAGAATGCAAAAGCTTAAAAGAAAAAAAAAAATTCAGGCATCAGATTACATCACATCCAGTGAGGTCATCCATAACAGGGTCCTGCAGTGTACCAGCATACATTATGTAGATTTCAACTTCCTGTAGCTCAGCTCTCTCCTGCTTGTGCGCCACACCCAAAACTATCATTGTGAAACAGTGCATCGTTCAGCCAATCACAAAGCCACTTGACAGCCACAGCTGACTACAGATTGCTGTTTTTCTGGCCCTATATTTAGAGGTTGGTTATAGCTTGAGGGGTGGGGGCAATGTGAGGGTTGTGAGCCAGGCACATTGATTCCCTGTTATCCACTGCAGCCACAGGCTGGCAGTCATCAGTCATTTAAAGCACTTTAAGTCTTTAACTGGCACTTTGTGGTTATGCGTGCACGCTGACAAATGTGTCACTGTGATTTAACACCCAGCCCTATTTCCAAAAAAGTTGGGATGGCGTGTAAAAGTGTCAGTAGAAACAGAGAGCAGTTATTTACTAATCACTTACATCCTGTATTTAATTTAGAGCAGTGCAAATGGGAGCTCATGAAATATTTAAGATTTTAAATTTAATGTTTGTTTTGATGCTCATTTTGATGAGTGCGAGCTTCGATGGCACTGACACGTTTCGAGAAATTGCGTGTTTGTCGCAACACGTCGTCTTTTAACGACACACGGTGAGCTTTTGGGAGCTGAGAAGCTGCAGTTTTGAAACCAAAATGTTTCAACATCCTTGTTTAACATCTACAGTTTGAGGCCTTGATAGTGACAATTGGTGACATGTCTGGACTTCAGGCAGGCTAATGCAATATTTAGCTCTTTGGCTTTTGATGTTGTAAATTTGCAGCTGATTGAGGGCCTGTATATACTGTGTACACTATTTACTCTGTTTACAAGTAGCTCAAGAACATTAATGTGAACTGTAGCTATCAACATATTTTACATCCTTTCAATGTTAACTGTAGACTCAAAAAACAAACTTGTTATCTTGTGATGAAAAAAAAATCTTGTGGGGAGTAAATACGCAAACATGCCATGTTTCTTTGACCTAATATCACTTCCTGGATCAGGTCATGTGTCTCACAGTCTTTCTGAGTTCCTGCCCCTGTAAGGCCTGACCTGATTGTAACAAAGGGTGACTTGTAAAATAGGTTACCTGTCAAAGACATTAGTCTTGAAGTGTGCAAAACTCAGTAGCAGACAGTTAGTTCCAGCACACATAAAATATTCAATCAACACTGTTTGGATTCTTGGGACATGCATCTGTATTGAACTTAACTCCTAAACCTAATTGGTCTGTTGTGTTTGTATGTCTGGTGCGTATGTGTGTATACACAATGGAAGTAGGAATGTGAACCAACAAAAACCCACAGAAAAAAAAATTCCTGGTCCACATTTCCTTTTCAACACCCTGAGCCAAATCTAACTGATCTTATCCTCGCCACATCTAAACCAGTAGGTCAATAATTGTCACCACCATAGAAGGCTCCCTTGTTCTTATCTGCGCTCAAACCACACTGTGTTTCATTGGTCTGAGGGGAGATGTTCACTCTCAAAGAGATGCCCCGATCTGATGTTTGGATCAAATATCGGATTGATCGTTAGTCAAAAAGCTGTATCCGTGACAGTGGCCTGAACTGTGAGGTCGGTGAATTCAGTTCTGAGTTGTTCTCCGTTTACTGCGCCACGTGCCACCAACACTGCCAACAGCAGAGCTAATGTAGCATGGAGACAGCTAACAACAAAAGAGTCAACAGTCTGTGGCCATTTCACACTTGTAGCACACACCAGCAGCTCTTTGTATGTTTGCGTTATTGGCCCTCCTCCTGTAGCTGCTCTCTCTTTGCTGTAAGCCTGTTGCATGTATATATGTACATGCTAAGTGAAGGGCCCACGATAGCAGTGAAGTCTGTAGATGCTAAGCAGAGTTTTGCAGACTCACCTCTACATGTTGTAACTGTGAGCTACAACCACTTAGAATATTAAAAAATGTGGAACAGCCAGTTATGTGGCCTGCTCTGGTTTTTATTCGTGCTGTTGCTTATTCTTTAGCTTCCCCCCGTGGCAGAGAAGACAGAAGTCATATTATACAAAGAAGTTCCTTGTGGTGGATCCAAGTTTTAAAAAGCAATGAAAACTCTCCATTGTGCTGTCTTTGCTTTCCTTGTATGCTTTTATGACATTTGGTCTTTGACTTTTGACAGCTGAAATAGTTTTTTGTTTGTTTATATTCTGGACCTACAGCACTATTTGTTTTTAGGTGGCTAAGGTTCAGGCCTATATGATACTCATTGCTTCTTTAAATGTAAATTTATCTGCACATTGCTCGATCACTCTTCTATTACAGTACATAATATTCTGCCAGTAGATATAAGGCACTTTTCATGCCCCTGACAGTACGTGTAGTGAGTCTGTTTTGAAATCTTTTCTCTGTACCGTGTTTCAGTACAGTTAGCAGTTGTTTGAGATCTATTAGCTCTGAGTTGACCACAAACAATTTAGTTTCTCTCGTGATGGGAAACCAAGTATAAATGCAAACCACAACATCACCCATTATGGCCTGGGCTCTACAGGGAATCAGTACAGTGCTATAAATTAAGCTTTAGACTCCAGTTGTTTGGCGCTCTAGCCCAGCCCAGTTGGCCCACAGTGAGAGTGTAGCCTAGCTGAGCTCATCTAAGAAAAACATAGCCTCATCTTTGGCACTGCTGAGGAGGTTCAACGCCTCAGAGGAGCCAAATAAAATCCAATCTGGTGAGGTTTTAGACAACCACCTGATCAGGCGTTGATGAAAGAAACTTCGGGAAAGTTTGTTCACTTCTGCTTTACTGCCATTAAGCGTTATATGCTACTTATTCAGAACTGATCCCGGCAGCATTATAACATGCGAGTCACAACTTAAACGTATTGTATTCTAAAATCCGATGAGGAAAGACCAGAGAGTCTGTTGGGAAACAGATGGGATAACTTTAACTTCTGCATGAAAAAAAAAACAGCAAGTGGTGCAGCACGAACTGTTTATCTAAATGGAATCAAATGAGCACACCGTACAGAATCATAAAAGGTATTTTCTTTTTATACACCAGTGCCATAAAAAATGTTCTCACAACGCATAATGAAAAAAGTGGATTTAACCACTTTAAAGCAACATTGAGAGTGAAAAAGTGGTGAGCTGAATTGTCTTTTGTTGTCATTACATTGGCTTTTCATATGATAGAAGCAGGTTTTTTGTCCTCTTGATAGTTAGGTAGCTTTATTTACACTAGCACTGGTCTGTTAGGATCAGCTTTCCAGTTTCTTTTGAGCTTCGTTTCACTCTCTTGTTAATTTCCTGTCCCTTCTTCTTTTACCCCTATCCTCCTTTCCTTTTGCTGCCCTCATGATATTAAAACTAAATATAGATGTAGCGAACAGTTATCTTGGAATCTGTTGAGGTGGCACTCAGAGGGAAGAATAGCCACATCATCAGTTTCACTGCCCAGCCCCCAGTGGAAAGGAATAAGTGAAGATTTAATGTTCAGAGTTCTTGTTTTAACAGTTAAATCACATGCTGCCTGAAGACCAGAACAAATGGTTTTTTTTTTTTGCCTGTCCCGTTTGGCTCTTTTGCCATCAGAATTATTGTCTAAAGGCAAAGAAAGATGCCCAACGGAGTTACTTTACCAAATCGACCAACCCAGCCTTACCGTATTGGTCTATTTGATTCGCCTTTTATTTTAACCTGCTAAATATGGGACAGACTTGACTGGGGAAAAAAAAGGGGAGAAAGAGAAAGAGGGAAAGAAAAACAGCGGGGAAGAGGAACGGTGATAAAGGGCAAAAAACCCAAAAACTAACAAAATAAGCAGACAAAAAATACATATATCAATCACCTGGATCACCTGTTGAGAAAAAAAAAGAGTGAAAACAAGCGGGGGAAAAAAGAGCAATATAATAAACAACATCATCGCGATGATCTATGGGAATGTAACAGTAAATATTAAATATTATTGTGCAGCACGTAAGATCAACAGCGCACAGTGTGCTTTGAGGTAGGAGCCAAAAAGGGTGTAGTTTGTGTGTGTGTGTGTGTGTGTGAGCATGAGCGCTTGTATTAAAAGGTTTCTTCATGTAATGATCTGCTAGAGCAGGACTATTCTTTTCATATTCTTTTAACAAATACAGCTGAGGTCAGGAGTTGACATACACTTATCAAGGACATGAATAGCATGGTAATTTGGGACTTTTAATAATTTCCTTGAACAAAAAACAAAAACAAGTGTGACTTCATTTAGGATTTTTTCTAATCCACACAATGTCAAAATTATACATACTGTCTTAAATATATACATATACTCAAAGTGCTGACAGTTCTACAGTATATTTGCCATGGTCAAGCGCTGACTCCTCAGTAGTGATCATAATTGACTACTGGTAATTTTTCTCTGCAGCATAGAACAGATTTGTTTGACACCTTATTGGTTTGACCAATATTCAGAACAATAGGAACGTCCAAAGAACTCACTGAAGATCTAAAATTGTATTGTAGAAACAACCCAGGAACCAGCAAGGCTCAAGCCTGCCATGAACTAGAAATTGCCAAATCGCCATAGACTGAGAGTATGGGAAGAAATAAAGAAGAAGTAGCTGCTGAGAAAAGTTTTATGATGAGACAAGACAAAGACCTAGGAATGCTGTATCAGCTTTCAAGCATGGTGGTGGTAGCATTATGCTGTGGGGCTGCTTTGCTGCCTGTGGTAATGGTATTTTGCAGAAAGTGGATGGGATAATGAGGAAGTTTGACAACATCTAAATTCTTCAACTTCACCTCAGATCAACAGCTAGGAAGTTTAAAGTTGGAGGGAATATTGTGTTCCAACAGGACAATCATCCCAAACATGCATCAAAACTGTTTTTGTAGGGGATGAAGCTTCTACAATGGCCTTCCCAAAGCCCCAACCTCATTGTTATTTGTCGACTACACTTAAAAGCCCTAAAATGAGTGGTCAAATATCCAGCCAGAATTAATCCAGGAGCTTGTTGATGGCTACCAAGTATATCTGGTTACGGTTCTACTTGCTAAGTGACATTAGTGGGGATGTGTGTATATATTTGTCCATAAGTAGTTAAAGATATGTGCTGGGAAAAGAAGAGTTCAAAGAAATCACTGAAAGACCAAAATTATCAGACATTCGTGCGCATGAATGTATGTAAACCTCTTTGCAAATGTATGCTCAGTATATCTGTATACTTAGCAGCAATAGAATGATGGTGTGTATGTAGTCAAATTTTACCCAGAATACTTCGCTCCTGCACTGACCTACTTCCCCATGCTTTGAATATTGCTTGATGTAGACTGTAGCTATCTACGTCAAGCTAGTTTGCTAAGAAAATTGCCAAAAGGATCTTCACTTCACTAATGTTGAGGTTGTTTTTACAGTCCAAGTGTTTGTATTGGAGCTTTGTGTTTGGTTTGCTGGTCCAGATAAATGTCAAAGCACTCACTAATCCTTCCCTTAATTCATCCCCTCCGTGTGTCCTGTAGTGGTGTATGAGCATCGCTCCAGGTTGGAGAAGAGTCTTCAGAAGGAGAGGTTGGAGCACAAAAAGGCCAAAGAAGGTGAGAAAAGTAGCATGCACACTCAGTCTTGACTTAAGGAATTTGTCCGTATTGAGGAGTTTGTGCTAAAGTAAATATTAGACTGCAGTAGAGTCAGTTTTTAAGACAACATAATTATTGAGTTTAAATTTAAGAAAAAGTTTCTGCAAAATAGTGCATCTATTTAAATTGTAATCTCAAGTGTAAATTTGGTTTCAATTAGCTTCTTTTCTGCTGTTTTTGTCTTTTTCAGATTATCTGGTTTATAAGCTCGAAGCGCAGCAATCATTGAACAAGGAGAAGGTATCTTTTGTACACTACAGTGTTGCTATTTTATTTGTTAGTAAATGCATCACTTATTGGCTTCTTTATTTTGTCTGCTTGTGAGATATCTGTGCAGAGCTTGTGTGCAAACAATTATCTCTCTCTTTTTTTAATCCTCTAACAGCAAGAATCAAACGGCAAATACAACTCCTTACAAGTCCAACATCAGATGTTAAAGGTCAGAAGCCCAAAACACACATAGATGCACTCACTTATCCTCTGGTTTTCTTCTTCCTTTTAACACTGACATCCTCATATTTAACCTTTCTTCCTCTTATCCAAACAGACAAATTCTTCCTGGCCTTTGTCCCTTTTTTGTAGTTTTTGATGTTATGTTTGTAACAAGAGCTTTCCTTCAGAATCAGCACGAGGACCTGAAGAGGCAGTATTATGATCTGCACGAGCAGCACCAAGTCCAGGGCAAGGATCACAGCCGGCTGCTGGATGAACACAAGGAGCGCTACGATAAACTTCAGGAGGCCAAAGAGATAGAAGTCTCCCAGCTCAAAGGTAATGACTTGTGCCAGGTTTCTGCAAACAAACACTGAATGAAACAATGTGAATATGAGTGTAAGAAAGTTAGCTTTTATTATTAGCTCATCCGGATGATGAACTGATGAGCTAATGCCACAGCGGGGTGGACAAACTTTTTTCAGTATTTAGCAAAGTCATTAACATCAGAGTCTGTATGACATCATAACTGCACAGAATGATAAAGAAAGAACTTTTATGAATTAGATTTCCACATTAGCAGGGCATGGTTTGGCCCTTCTTATCACCATAGTGCTAACATCAGTTATATGGTCAAATGCAATGACCTGCTGTTCACATATTGTCATGCTTTTTATGGTGACCCATGTAGTCACACTGTACTCCTGAACTCAAACCCTTTAATGTGCTGGTGAACAAGAGTGATTTCTCCTGGATGTGACCGTTTTTCAGCCTTCTTCACTTTTCATTGGATTTTAATTCTCGTTAATTTATATAGCTGCCTTTTACTGTAAAATTGATCTTTTCTAGCTCGACAAATGACATCACATCTCTGAGCTACAGAGATGAGGATGGGGGGCCTAGGATACGACTATAACAGAGATGCAAAAGAGAAAAATTTGTATTGCAGAGAAATGATCTTCAGGGGAACAAGTGGAACCACAAATAATAGCAATAAAAAAGCCCACATTCATCCAGGTCCCTGAACCTTACACGTGTTCCTGAAGGAGCAGTCTAAAACCTGTGCAGGTTACAGCAGGAATAAAACATCTGCCATGACATCTGTCACATTGGTCCATTAATACATTTGTACATACACTGTATGAGAACCTGGGTGTAGTTTATGACTGAGGACAGCTTTGTCCCACCATTGATCCGTCAGCATGATTCCAAACTCGCACTCTCCGGCAGTTTTGTCTAGTATCCAGGGCCGTCAGCGTGTCATATTTTGAGTATAAGTGATTTTTTTCCACTTTTACTCTGTCTCCATCTCCTGACTTAATAACATACTGCATGTAAAATTGCTTTTATTTTCACATTTCTGGACTGCAAAATGGTTTTGTCATATTTTACAGTTTACAGTTGAATGGTGTGAAAACAAACATGGATTTAATTTGCTGTACTTTTATAAAATATTCAAACGTTGGTAATATAGAGTATAAGGACAGAAAAGTAAGAGTTAATATGACTGGTTGTAATAATTGGAAAGTTATTGCAGGAAAAGTTGTTTGACATGTTTTTTTTTCCTTCTCTTTATTTCTGATTTGTTGCGGTGGCAGTGAGTGTTGTTAACCTAAGAGAGGAAAATAAACAACTAAGGAAAGCCCATCACGACATTCACATGCAGCTACAGGATGCCCAGGTGAGAAAGACTCTGGACATTTCTTACTTTTCTTCATCCTGTTTGTCTGCACAGATATATTTTTTCTTTATTGTCATAAATGTGAATGGCTCCTTGGCTCACTTTTGTCGGATTTGCTTGTTCAGATCCACCATCAGGACCTGAAGGCAGCCCACGATCACCTCGCACTGACGCTGGAAGACCACAAGAGTGCGCTGGCTGCAGCTCAGGTAAGGGTTCAGCCTCCTGGTTTACTGCAGTCACTGAGTACAGCAGCTGATTGATGCCGTAGGCAGGGGGGGTTGTGTGTTGTCTTTCTCCTTAAGAGTGACCTCTGAACTGCCTGAACAGTTTACTGAATACACTGAGCTCTGCTGATAGATACTCACTTTCATTTCTCTCAATTCCCCCACCTCTCTCTCTCTTTCTCTCTGCATTTACTAATTTGGTTTAAAGCCTGGCCTGCTTTCCATCAGTGCATTTGCTTGGACACACAAACACAAACACATGCATACACGCTCTTTCCTTCACTCCAGGGGGTTTGATTTAGTCAGGGCTGTCAGCGCAGTGCATCTAAAGCACACTGCAGCCAATCAGCCAGAAAGCTATAATGGAGGGAGTGGAGCGAGACAAAGGGACGAGGGAGGAATTTAGCAAGAATTTTTAGAATTTAACCCTCTGGCCTGTTCTGAAAGTATGCGCGTATAAAAGGATTTAACGGTATGAGGGCCAAAACTGAACGGACAGTTTGAAAGAAAATGTCTGTATCGCCGCAGGGAAAGCTTCATTTATTTCTTTACACTTTTTAAAAATAAAAGATGGAAGCTAATTAATGGCTGTACAGGAGGTTGTTTTTGCTATATATTTTTTTAATTTATTTTTATTTATATAGCACCTTTCATAGATCAAAAACTGCTTTACAATAAAGACAAGCATAAAAAATACAGAAAATAAAAACATAGCATCATAAAGCCCAAAACTGGTTAAAAACCAGTCTGAATAAATGAGTTTTCAGCTGCTTCTTAAAAGAATCAAGACGGCGCATAGATGGAGGCCACAGCTCTAAATGATTTATCATGGATGTAGAGGTTTAGGCTTCTGTGTTGCATAAATATATACACACTCACTAGCCACATCATTACACTTTGCTAGTACAGGGTTGCACCACCTTAATGCTTTGTGTCATTAATTCAACAAGGTGCTGGAAACACTCCTCAGAGACTTTGGTCCATATTGACATGACAGCATCACGCAGTTGCTGCAGATCCCGTTCCACTATATCCCAAATGTGTAGATGTTGCAGCGTTAATTAAGACCTGTGAGACCAGACGGTGTTTTTCCAGTTTTCTATTGTCAAGTTTTGGTGAGCATGTGTGAGCTGTAGCCTCAGTTTCCTATTTTTAGCTGACAGGAGTGAAACCTGGCGTGGTCTTCTGCAGCTGTAGAACACATTCAGAGATGCTCTTCTGCATACCTTGGTTGTAATGAGTAGTTGTTTGAGTTACTGTTGCCTTCCAGTCACCTCGTGGTTTGCCAAGAGAACTGTCACTGAATATTTTCTCTTTTTCAGACTGTTGAGTTGCTTCCATGTGATTGGCTGTTTAGATATTTTTGTTAGCGAGTAGTTAAACAGGTTTACTTAATTTTGTAATGGTAAAATGGTAAAAATGTGTTCTTAATCTTTGCCTTTCTCTTCTCTTGTTCACTTTAGGCACAGGTGAATGAATACAAACAGCTCAAGGAGACCCTGCAAAAGGCGCCCAGCATGGCACAACATGCACAAGCCAACACAGAACCCAAGTCCTACGCACATGAAGATCAGCAGGCTCACTGGAACACTGATTCAAGGGTAATCTGGGATTCTTTGGGATAAGTAATAATACTGTTTTATTGAGAAAGACAAAAAGTTTACTGTAAATATCAAAAGATCTCAAGATTTCTCTCATGGCTCTCTATTCGGTTGGCTCACCAGGCCAATGGAGCGCACGCCCACTCTGAGGTCCAGTCCCACTCCACTGTAACCCAGCACGCCCTGTCTGAGAAAGACGAGGACAGAGAGGGAGAGGCAGAGAGGAGGAGGGAGCTGGCAGAGGAGGAGATGGCCCAAGCTGGACAGCCTCAGAAGCTGGAGGAGGACCCAGACCAGCTACAGGATGAGCAGCAGGAGGAAGAGCAGGAGCCAGAACATGAAGAAGAGGATGAGAACGCATTGGACCGACGGAAACGCCAGCCACAGATGGTCAGCAGTGGTTTAGACTAAAAGATCTTATCCAAACAGGGTTTAAACAGATCTTGAAGTGGACGTCTGTTTCCTGCTGGTATTAGTTAGTTCAGAGTGACTTTGCTTATGCAGTGTTTTTTTAAGCTTTGCTTTATTGAGGAAACATGGAGAAACCCCCCCACAAAGATTGTACCAAAGCTTTATATTTATATCTAAACTTGGCATCAATTCGGTGCGTTTGATGAGCTCTAATTCACTTTTTTCATGCTCTACATGATATTTCCTCTCTTGTATTTATAACTCTCTCAGGATCCTCCTGTGAATCTGCATCCGGAGGACCAGCTGCAGCACAAGGTGCCCCCCCAGGTTCAGCATCTAAAGTCAGCCTACGAGCAGCAGCAGGAGCAGCAGCGGCTGCAGGCTCAGAGGGCAGAGGAGGGCAGGCAGATCCAGAGGCGGCAGGAGGCCCTCCAGGCCGAGAGAGAGAGGGTGCTGAAGGACAGGGAGCAGAGGCTGAAGGTGGAGCAGGAACGCGAGCGGCAGCAGCACAGGGAGGCCGACAGACGGGAGCAGATCCTGAGAGAAGAACACGAGAGGTCAGGTTTAAGATCTGAGTGAGCTCAGTTTTAAAGAAACAGAGCAGTCGCAGCAAGTAGTAAACTTTGAACCGCGGCATATTTACTTATTACATTTTTCCAAATGAATTAATAAAATAGCTTTACAGAAGAACACGTGCCTGTACTTACTTGCACTGTACTCGCCTCGGTTATTAGGAAGAGGACTGAATACGAGAATGTGGACAATGATATTCGAGAAGACGACGGTCACGCTGAGGTTGATGAAGGTGAGGTTTGCAGGAAAACATCTTCCGTATTTCTCACTTCACAAATATTCCCTTCAATCATTAGAGCTCACAGAAGCTGCCGGTTGATGTTAGTGGATTTAGTTTGTGTGTTGCGTGTGTGTGTTAACAGAGAGAGACGTTCATATGTTGCACGAGCAGGAGGCGGAGGAGAATCGAGAGACGGATCACAGAGTGCCGCCACATCAGCAGGTGGATGTCTATCTGTCTTGCTCGCTCCATCTGTTAAAACATCCTCGGGCTCTCTCTGTCCTCCCAGCTCATTCGCTTGCTTAACATTCACACCGGTCTATCATACGCCTTACACTCATTCAGCCATCCATCAGAACATCGATTCTTTAATCACCCCAGCCCACTTCCATATTCATCTGTTCCCTCTCTATCCGCACTTGTCTGTCAACCTACTGAGCTGATAAATCTTCTGAATACTAGCCAGAGAATTAATAAAACATTACAGGAAACTGACAGGTTGACAGTTTTATTTCCAACAAAAACATACTCATTTTATCATATCCACAGCTCTTATTCTAAAGTTGTTATTTTGCTATAGGGCGACATAGACGGTGACTTGAACCCTGAGGACGACCCCAACAACCAGGGAGAGGATGAGTTTGACGAGGCCGAGGACGCCCGGCTGCCGCACCGCGCTGCCGAAGCAGATGAAAATGCGGCTGAAGAGGAAGAGGAGCCTGCAGTGCCGGCCCAGCACATTCAAATGCATCAAGACCCCAAACAACCGACTGTGGAGGAGGAACTGGTGGTGAGTCAGGGGAGGCGACAGTAGTGAGATACTCACAATCTCTATTCAGCATCTGCACACGCAGGTAGTGACATTACAGCAACATTACGGGCTGAACAGGAAGATGATTAGAGGTTTTGAAAATGCCAACAATGGAAGAGGAGGAGCTTGTTGGCAGCTTCAGACTAAATTCATGCACACACACACACATACAGAGCTCAGAATGGCATAGTGAAGCAAGCCATGGAAGTTTGAGAACTCGAGATGCACTATACAGTATAAAGTGCTGAGCTTTGTGCTGATCTTAATCATTCAGTGAGCTCTTCAGAGAGACCCATTGTTTCAAAAATGTTTATAGAGCCAGACTGCATGGCGAGGTGCACCTTAATATAAATATATATTAAGTGAGAGAGAGAAACTGCAGGATCTATGATGAAAAGTAAACTTTATATCCTGTTTTAACTTGTTCTGTGATTTGTGTGCATTCAGATAGCTGGAAATCCAGACCAGCAAGAGGACACACTGGATGACCAGTACCAGGAGGAAGCGGAAGATGAGGTAACATGCATGCTCACACACATGCCTTTCGTACTGATAGTAGAGTGGTGCAAAACACTTGAATGTAAGACTATCAAAACTAAATAAATATGTATGGTTTAGTATAATATAATGCTGCAATACATTTGCATCTCAGTGTCGTGACTAAAGTTTTATTGTTGCAATTCGTAAATGTGGCTTTTCTTGTCCTGAAGGCCCAGGAGGACATAGCTGGTGGACAGAAGAGAGATGAGGAGGGAGAGGATCAATATAACGAAGAGAACAGAGACCAGGTATGTTCTGTGGGAAAGCAGTCAATCCTCCTTTTCTCAATTCCTAGATTTCCTTGATTCCTCTCCCATCAAATATTGGAGGCAGTGAGGAAAAGTCACAAGGGGAAAGAAGTCAAAGTAACAGGCCAAGTACATGAGCTACCTTGCTTTTTTTTTTTTTATAAACATGGAGTAATGTTACTACATGTGACATGTAGGCATGCACATGGTTTAATCGTTTTAAATAACTGAAACGTGTGATTTTAAAAGGACAAACGTTTAAAGAGTCATCCCCTGCTGTTTGCCATAAAGGTTAAAAGACCTGTGTTTCCTGGATTACAGCTCCTTTCTCCTCTGCCCTCCTCATCTAGGCATGATTTCCAGGAGGGCCAAGGAGACAAGGAGGCACAAATAAGAGAAATAAGAAAAACGTAATGGGTTTCCTGCTTTCAAACAAAGTCCCTTCTGGAAGCAAGTCACTCGCTAGCCATTTTGGTACTGCGACTATGTAGATTATCTTTAATTTCAGCTATTGCCTGGACATTAAACCTACACCTTAATGTGATGGATCTAAAAATACAGTCTCCTTTTTAAAAAAGAAAATCAGGGATTTGTTGATGTCAGTGCTTACTTTTTTTGAAATCAGGATCTAGTGGTCATTAGAAGAACTGCACTCCCGTTAAAGCTGCTGCTTGGTTAAGACAGAAAAGTATCGTCCTTAGATCAAAGAATTACGACACACTGTCTGTTAAATAACAATTTCAATAGCTTTACTATTACAGGATGGTTATTTTAAAACTAAAAAATACTCTAAGGTGTTTCCACTGGTCAAGGAGTTAAAGATTTTTCTTCGCATCACTTGAAGTTTACTCTCTGCTCATGCAGAGTCTTCCCTGCAGCTGAAACCACCAACCTCACAATCCGCTTTACTTCCTAGGCCTCCCGTTTCCCATTTAAGCTGCACAAATGTGGAATTCATTTTTATTCCCAGCATCATCACATCAGGTTCCGTTCCACCTCACGAGTAACATCACACCCTGAAACCTTTCCTAGAGGAAAACGGTCCAGGTGCACACAGCGAAATGTTCTGGGTTCACATCCAGAAATATATTCACCTGTGCAGGGATTCACTGGTGTGTAGCTCGAGTGTGTCAGAGCAGCCCTGTGCCGTCTCTGTAATGTAAACCCTGGCCCATGTGACTCACGGTAAATGAGAAAGATAGGATGTCGAGTCAGTCGGAGTGTCGTGTGTTCGCCTGCACACAGAAGTGTCAATATATGACAAAGTCTATAAGCCTTAATACTCCTGTTATGTGGTATTTGAATTGGTTTGAGATATTTATTCAGTCTTTATAAAGTCTGCAAAACATTGAAACCTTTTGAAAACCAGCCGTCCACAGAGCTGAAATATCCTTGAGAAAGACATCTGACTCCTCACTGTCAGCTGGTCTGTAACTAACACTAACTTCTGACCTTGGAGACCGATTAGTGCGATTATCATTTATCATCTTTAATGTTTAATATATTCAAAAAAAGACTTCATTAAAAAAATCACATTGATAGACTTATAGTTTATACTGCCACTTACCTCCTCTGCAACAGGAGCTCAGTGGATCTAAGCTTCATTCATGCATCGCTGCACAGGAGGCAAACACTAACTGTAAATGTCTGAAATGATCGTGTTTACGGTGTTTACACGACTCCTGGTCATTAAATCAGGTTGTGTGCTTGTAATTCGCTTCCAGGATAAAGGTAAAAACCAGGAAGGGCCAAGAATGGACGGGGATCACAGAAATGATGCCAAGAATAACGAGGAAGTGAATTACGAGGAGGAAGAAGAGGAGGGGGAGGAGGATGCAGACAAGGGAAACGATCGAAGGGCAGAAATGTAGAAGTGCCTTTTTGTTTTCTTTTAAAGCTTGCCTATAGTACCAATCAGGGCATTCTTTCCCTTGAATCCCAAAGGAATAGCACCAGCCATCCGCTGAGATAAAACTGGGATATTATGCTCAGAAGATGGGGGACAATATTTCAAACACTTCTGAGATTTGAAAGGATCAGCTGACACTGTGGAAATGGACAAAATTTGGTGGGTGTAAATGAGATCTATACTGTATAGTTTTTATATAATTTTTATTCATTTAATTTTCCGTCTACTTTCTCGTCTGCCTGACTGCCTGGTTGTTCTTGTTTTTAAGAGCAGGCAGAGAATGTATTTTGTTTATCAAAGTGCTTTGTTTGAGCGTGTGTGTGTAAAGGATGCATGTTTATTCTGATGTCATGATCAGGCCTTCATACATATATATGTGTTTCATGCAGACAGTTGTAATCTCGGTAGAACTCAAATGTCATTTTCTGTTATTTATTTTTTAATAGGACGAACTCTGACAATCATAAAAAGTGCAAAATTTTGATTTTTAAAAGTCTGTGTTATCGTGATCCTTACCAGTTTTGTAAAGCTGATACATAGGTGCATAAAAAAAATCCTGGATATTATTACAGATGCCAATCGGTAAGCCACTTCTGGTGAAGCTGCTCACTGTGACATGTGCCTTTCCGTTCTCCTAAGTCTTTTTAGGTCATTTTACATTTGGAAAATCATTTTTGATGAGGTGGGAGTGAGAAGAGCACACCAGTTGGTGATCCTTAAGCTTCATTCAGCATGGCCTTTAATGGAGAACTATTTCATGTCCACTGCTGATGGGAATTTACTCTTAATTTACTGCAGCTTCTCTAGTCTGCTGGGCAATGTATAGTAAAATAAATGCTGAATATTTGTACATTTGTACACCAGTTATATTTGATACAGAAAAGTGCGGGTTTCATTGTACTGAATTGCTGCCTGTGTGGAATAAAGAAGATTTCACATAATTGTGATTTGTGTAGTCTGATTCTGTATATTCGCCTCTTTGAAAATACGCTTTAAGGTTGCTAAGAATAAGTCGTCAGTGGTGGTTGAGCAATTTTAATACTCTGAGTGAGTGTGAGGAAGGTGGTGGAGGTGTGGGGGTCAATCAGCTTGTTACAATCATCTAAGACTTCATCTTAAGAGTCTTTCTGAATATTCTGGTAAAAATTTGTTTTATTTTAAACAAAATTAAAATATAGAAACTACATAAATGATCTAAATTATTATTATTTTATCCATTTGTTAACTTTTGGGTTAGCTTTGGCTACTCTCACCTACCCGGTTTTCCCATCAGTAGGTCACTTAGGATTTGCACCTTTCATCAATTATCTAACACAGCTGTCAAACTCCAGGCCTCGAGGGCCGGTGTCCTGCAGGTTTTAGATGTGTCCTTGATACAACACAGCTGATTTAAATGGCTAAATTACCTCCTGTCTTGAAGTTCTCCAAATCCCTTGTAATGAACTAATCATTTGATTCAGGTGTGTTGACCCAGGGTGATGTCTAAAACCTGCAGGACACCGGCCCTCGAGGCCTGGAGTTCGACACCCCTGATCTAACAGCTTAGTCACACTTGAGTGAAAAAAAGATGTCAACCTTCTTGGAAGTTGGAAAAAATCTGGTTGCATTAATTACTTTGCTGTTGGAGACCGATTGGAAGTAGTAGCGACCACTTTCACTTGCAAGGAAATTGCACGGGTCAACTGGTGGTAGGCAGCCTTTCTCTAAACAATCAGTCCGACTTGGACTGAATGCAGTCACTCAGCCAGAAATAACTGTTGTCTAATTTATAAACACACAGATTGCCAACATGTTGAGTTTACTCTGAATTACTACGTGACTGAGGGCAAGTCGTCTGTTACACATCAGGGGGTTTGAGTCAACTTGTTGCCAAGTGGTTGTATTGTTGTGTTCCAACATAAAAGCACAGTCACCGAGTGCCTATGCTATTTTGCAGTTAAATCGCAGTTCTGCAGCAACTATGTCAGCTGACTTGCACCAAAATCACTCTGAAGATGGCAGCTGACTGCGAGTGGTCACAGACCTGGTCCCCACCATTTCAAAGGCGATGAGTTTGTTAGTGACCCCATTCACATACACATACAAGCATTTTTTTTTTCCAATATAACTCGGGGTTCAGTATCTTGACATTTGAACCACCCCAAATGGCACAAACATTTTGGTTGTGGTGTGGTCTCCCACTACAGTCTGTATAACCATTATCCCTAGAAATTGTGGGTTGTGTATAAAATGGGTGTAATTCTTAAATAGGTAATGCAATACTTTTCTTAAAGGCCTTGAATTAAAGCTGAGTGTCTGTACTTCATTCACATCTTGATTGCTCGATCTTAAATAAAAATCTATTACGGTGGTGCACAGAGCAAAATAAACTGCAACACTGTCCAAACTGTGCCAGTCAGGCTCTGGTTCACATCTGTATCACACGGCACGAATGTTCCCAAATGTTCCCAAATGTTCTAGCCCTGCTCCTTATCTACCACTCTGAGCTGAGAGGTAAGAAGGTCGTGTGTATGTGAGCTCACTCACATGGGAAATGAACCGGCAAATCAGGACGAAATGAAAATCAAACGAGAGGGGGTCGACGGAGAAAGGCAATTATCTCTAATGAACAACATTTGTCCCTAGCACACAGTCTCAATCAGATCAACCCTCCTCCCCTCAGTCTCTATTTACGCTCTCTGTTCCCATCTCCATCACAGTACTTGTTCCTCTGCCTCTTGCTGTGCTCTCCCTCCCTTTTCCTGTTATCACCCCATCCGCTCCACAGAGGGACTGCGGGATGCTGGAGGAGTACAACGGTAACAGGTGTCTCATCATTGCGCTAATAACAGGCCACAGGAAGATGTCCACACATATATTTTTATAACAACCAATGGCAGAGATGATAACTCCTCCACCATTCCCTTATATTCAGTCATTTCACGGGTGAATCACCAGGCATAAATAATTCTTACATGTTGATTGCCTACAGCCAAAAAGTCTATCTTGAGACAAATGCCCACACAGTTGCCACAAATGACCAAATCTTCCATTTAACACCAGTTCAAAACTTACATAAAGCTAAAGCTCGAAGCAATATGTGTTCTTTTTCTACCCTCAGAGAAAAAAACAACAACAAAACAATTCCATCTTCTGCTTTACTGCAAAAGAAGTCCTGGCATCGAAAACTGTCTGCAGAGATTATCGATAATACCATAACTTTTCCTCTTAACCCGTATCCAGCTTGCAGTACATATACAGATGCATCGAGCAGATCACACTGTCTCCTTACACCAGTAACGATCTCTCATTCATCAGCTGGAGACTTAGTTCAGCGCACATAACACACAATTGCACAAACAATCTTCCACACTTAAACAAACCCCAATGAAGCATGTAACTGGTAGCTTGTGCCTGGCTGTACGCTTGTTAGAGAGATATCAGCTTCTGTTTCTCTGTATTACTGTGAGCAAAGAGAATGCAGCTGCTTCCCATTATGTGCATAGGTGGCTTCTCGGGATGCGTGTGCGGCGGTATTCATAGTCATGTTCTGTAGTATCACATGGCAAAATGTGTTTATGTTGCAGGTGCAGAATGAAAGTGAATCCATTATTACAAGAGAACAGGCTCCCATGATGTATGAATAAATCAATATCTAAGCTGTAACCCCTGCAGCACCGTTTATCTAGAACAGTGCACGTGTCATTGACTTCACCCTTTTATCCAAACCGCTTTACAATGTCAAGAGCACACATACTTTTAGCCGGTATTAAATCCTGTCAGTGTGAGTGCTTTTAAAGCCACCGATTTCTTTTTATCTACTTTTTTGTGTGTGCAAGTTGTACGTGGGTGTGTGTTTGTTGGGTCATTACCCAGTCAGCCTGAGGACACAAGAAGCCATTATCCGAGGGAGTCTGGACTCTAAATGTTTGATAAGCCTCTAAAGCGGATGTCCTGTTTCTCCTCTCATATAATACACATGTCATGCAAACATGTGTAATCTAAAGTCGCAGCTACAGTTTAAAAAGAAATTAAATTTTAGTTCCCCGGAATTGCTTTTTTCCATAGTTAAGACAGTAGGATGATAATAATAATAACAATAATAATAATAATAATAATAATAATAAATAAAATCCTCGGCTGCATGCTGCAGCAGAAACAGGAGTGTAAATGTGTTGGCTCAGCAAAGCACTGAGAGATGCCGAGCAATGAGTCATGTAGCAGTCTGATTAGCTTGCTTTCCTTCCCTTCAAATCCAGAGTTTGTTAGAATCACCCCATCTGTATATCTGTACAAATTAATATAAAAAATAAACACTTGAAAGTCTTGATGGTATTTTCTATTTATTATCAAACTAGCTGTAAATTGTATATAAATCCCACTTTAAAAATATCAGTAATATATTGGTAGTTGTTACTTGGTACTAAAAGCATTACCTTATGATTATTATTCTTAATGCCTCAACCCGTGACTTAACGGCAGTAAGAATGACAGTTTGTGTAAATATTAAGTCCTTCATTTAAATGTTACCTGGCCACTTTCCCTCAGAGGAGATCTCTGAAAGCTGACATTTTCAAAGTGCAGGCTACCACGGAGGAATGTCACAAAATATTACACGTCCTGCTGGTTTCTGGGAGCAGTAAACTGGGGGGCAGCAAGTCTTCTGGCAGCTTGGGGATTCCATCCAGGACCTCGAGATTTGGCAAACAGGAGAAAACACTGAAAATGAAGAGAGACAGAAAATGAGTATAAATTACACAGACATTATCCTCTAGAGCAGACCTGGGCATTGTATGGCCTACAGGAAATATCCGGCCCTTTGGTTGTCTCCAGGTCGATGGGAAATTAGGATGTACACATAAAAAAGTACACATCACACAGTTTGTCCCACTTCAGTCACCAAACACTCCCCATTAGAGACCAACTTAATGTTTTTTTGCAAAATCACAATACAACTGTTTTTATTTTGAAACTGCAGTTTTTTTGTTTTGTTTTTTTAAACAATAAACTTGGCATTACAGTGTTAGGGACCGCATTTTGAACTTCATTACGAAACTCAACGCGCAAAGAAATACAAGAATGTGACAGATGAAGAGCGGGAACAGACATCTGAATCTTTTATCCAGGGATGGACCAGTCAAGACCAAGATTGTGATTTCCCACAAAATTGGACCCCCCACCCCCAAAAAGTCATTCTCTGATGGGGAGTTCATAAAGACTTTGAGAGACTCTACTGTATTAAGGTAAACAAGATGAATTGAGGAAGTTGTGGGAAATCTGGAGCTTCAGTCTGAGCTTTTTCCTGCTGGGCTTAATACGAGAGCTGTGATGTCCAACACAGCCACTGGGACAACATAAATGTTTGCGATTATAGAGGAACTGGCAGCAATGCACTCAGTTAAAGGGACTACAACAGGGAGTGATTTGTTCGTGGAAGTGAGTGGATGTTTGGATAGGCGGGGGCTGAAATGGGACAAAATGATCAAAACGTGATAAATGTTGGTGTTTTTACTCTGCCTATTTCACATATTCACATTCTATTTGTAACCAGTAGTGGTTTAATTAATACTAAGTAGAACTGAGTTCAGCCTCTGGTATAGTCTGCTTACCGTGCACGGTAGTCCTGAGTGAAGGTCACTGGGTTGCGGGTCAGGTTCAGGGAACGGAGTGGGCTGTTCCCCAGAGCTCCCAGTCCCCCCAGGGAACCAATGGCGTTCTCAGACAGACAAAGGTGCTCCACTGCGGGGAGCTTTGGCAGCTGACGCAGACACACCAGGTGGTTACGGTGCAGGTTTAACACTCTGCACCTGCCCATGCCAAACACAAATACTGCTTAGCTTTTTGTTTTGTGCCAAACAGTACAGCACAGACAAGCATACTCAGAAAGAAACAAAAGAAAGAAGGTAAGAAAACACTAATTAGCACGCAAACAGTCCCATCACAGGCTGAACAGAAGAAATATTACATAACCTTCACTTATTTGTTCAAAAGCACTGAGCTACTATCTTTAAATAACATAATTTAAAAAAGTGCAATGTGAGTTTCAGAAGCTGACTTCAACACTAAACCCACGTGGCCAACGTTATAAAAACAATGATGATTAATTATAGAATATAATATTGTTTGACAGGACATTTCTCTTCATTTTTAACAGCTAAATGGATTTAATAAAGCTATAATGAATGCTGTAGTAATGTCAGTCAGATTAATTTCAGTTTTGGACTCTATCTATCTATCTATCTATCTATATATATATATCACCATTTGGAATTTCACAGTATGTAATATTCATAGTTTCTCCAGGGAGCTGTTCCAGATGAGGGCGTTGTGCTGCAGCTTGGGTGTCATTTCATACCTTGGCAGACGTACAGAACTCAGGCTGGTGAGGGAGTTGTCAATCAGTTGAAGTTTCTCCACTCGGATCAACCGGCGGAGGATCCGGAGGAAATTTTCTTGCTGGAAGGGATCACCCAAGTCCTGATAGGACAAATTTAACTCCTGAGAAGAGACAGGTGGTAGAGGTGTCAGAAGCAATCTTTGTTGCCCTCTCCTCCTCTTCTTCTCAGTTTGCACCTTCCCTTCTTTCCTTTCCGCAGCTGTGACTTTGCTCTTCTGTGCTATATATGGCATCTTTAACATCACACACCCACACATATCCTGCGTGCTAGCTTACCAGACAGTTTTCCCAGTTCTCTTGAAGCCTCTCCTCCCATCTCTGTCCTTCTTCCTCTCTTCTCCTGCTCCTCCCTCTCTCCAAACAGATGCCATCCCTCTCTTTTAGATGTAACTCATCTTCTGATGGCCCTTTGATTACAATGTAAAAATGTTTTTAAAAGTCTTTAACAATCTTCACATTATTATTCATCTGGTGAAGAAGCTAAATTAAGAGACTCGCAAGTAATGAAAGCAGCACAAAAATGGCAGCGACACAGCTTCTTTAGAGGTTTTCTAAAACGCTTCATGAGCTAGAAAACTACAATTTATTTTCTATTGCTCTGGTTAGGTTACTGAGGTGGTTTTCTCACATCAGCCACACACCTTCTCTAACCCTGGGGCACGTCAGCTGGTCACCTGTGACATCACACTGCTCCAGGCCATGCCACAATGCAAACTGGAACCGACTTGATGGAAGCTGATGAGAAAAGATGAAGAGGGGAACAGGGTGACAGACGAGATACACAAGAAATGTGTTACTATCTGACCACTTCATTAGGTACACCTGTTCATCTGCTTGTTAATGCAAATATCTAAGTTTGCATCTAAGTTCAAACAGAGCATCAGAATTACAAAGAAATGTGATTTATTTGACTTTAAAAGTGGCATAGTTGTTGGTACCAAATGGGCTGCTCTGGGATTTTCAACACAACCATCTCTAGTTTACAGAGAATAAACTGATAATTAAAAACATATCCAGTGAGCACCATTTCTTTGCCTTGCTGATTTCAGAATTAAGAAGAGAATAACCAGGCTGCTTTGAGCGGATAGAAAGGCAACAGTAACTCAAATAACCACTTTTTAAAGCCAAAATATGGAAACTGAGACAGATACTGATGTTGACATGGGTTCACCAAAACTGGACAGCAGCAGATTGTCAAAATGTTGCCTGACAGGTCTTAATTTCTGCTTCAACGTCAAGATCATAGAACCACAATTTGGTGTGAATGATGTAGAAGCATGAAACCATCATGCATTGTATCAACAATTCAGGCTCCTGTTGCTGGCGGTGTAATGTAGGAAATACTTTATTAGCACACTTTAGGCCCCTTAAACTGAGCATCATTTAAACATCACAACCTACCTGACCCTTGTTGTTGACCATGCCTTTGTAACCATTGTGAACCAATCTTCTGATGGCTGCTCACTGTACTCACATGGCCTCCATAATCTCCACATCTCACTCCAATAGAGCACCACTGAGTTATGATAGAATGGGAGATTCTCATCATGGGTACGCGGCTGACAAATCTGCAGAAACTCTCAGAGAATTTGGTCAATATGTACCAAATTCTCCGAGGAGTGTTTCCAGCACCTTGTTGAATCTGCGCCACGAAGGGAAAAGTCCAACCTAGTACGAGCAGGGTGTAACGCAGGTGTGGGGAACTCCAGGCCTCAAGGGCTGGTGTCCTGCAGGTTTTAGATCTCACCCTGGATCATCACACCTGAATCAAATGATTAGTTCATTACCAGGCCTCTGGAGAACTTCAAGACATGTTGAGGAGGTAATTTAGCCATTTGAATCAGCTGTGTTGGATCAAGGACACATCTAAAACCTGCAGGACACCGGCCCTTGAGGCCTGGAGTTCCCCCACCCCTGGTGTAATGCATGAAGTGGCCAGTGAGTGTAGATTTCCTTCCTTGATTAAATACGTAAATAAGTGCCATTCGTGAATGCACCATTCTGCCAAGTTTCAAAGCTATGATATCATCTGTGACACATATGCAGTCACAAATCTGCAGACACCTTTCAGTGAGGTGTGTTGTGCAAATGACACCAGTTATGAGCCATATTCTTCCCCCAAGTTTAATCACATTCCCCTCATTAATAGTCAAATTAATTTCAGCTTCAAGATCAGGACAGTCAAATAACTGTCATGTCAATGGGCAAAAAGAGAGCGATACATGGGAATCGTTTAGAAGAACAGGAGACACAATTAAGTTTAATCTACCATGGTTGCCCATTAGTCCAACATAAACTTTATTCCCCGAGCATACAGAGAGCATGAAGCTAAAATCAATGGCTCATTTATAAGACTATTAACCAATACTGCTACCTGTGAAGGTTGACAAGAGCCGCTACAGTTTTATTATCCTGTAATGACACATTGTCTTGCTGACATCATCCTTCTCTTTCCTCTCTTTACGTATCAGTGCATGCATTCTTTCCCCAGTTTAGCTCTACCCCCCGTCTACAGGGCTGTGTATCACATCAACTGTATAAAATCAAATAGCAGCTGTTGCTCATAGTTTCATTAGTGAGTCTGTGAATCTACTTTCATCTTCTAATGATAAACATTAAAATATTTTCCATTTATGCATTTTTTCCTCAAATGAAGACTATTTAAAAGTCATCTTGGGATATTTATGCAAATATTTATCATATGAAATGAAAAGTTATGATCCTATGTTGACTGTTTTTGGGATGCAGCAGCCTTGACCTTATCATCCCTTTTATACTCATCCTGTTCACTCTTACTGTGTAACTCTCCACTCCCTCCGCCTGGTAATCTAGACACAGGAATGACCCAAATCCAGCTAACTGTTGCTCCTCCTTTTCCAGACTCTCCAGTGTAAATGTTTTCTTAAAGGTTTCTGAACAGTGTGGGAGACAATAATGGACGTAATCTAAATGGGAAGTGCGTATGATTCATTCCCTTATACAGTCTTTATATCACAATATCTGACAACATCTAAATACATTAATAATTTTAAAAAAAAGCATCCCTGTCTCTACTAAAACAGGAGCATTAGTCATGCACGCAGCTCAAACCAGAAGGCCTTTTTCTTTTGCAAATAATTATTTAGAGATGCTATTTTGCTGCAGGATTTTAAGCAAAACACTTTGAAGTTGTTTAAAACATGACATACAGAGGGGTTTCGGGTTTTTTTCAGCCCAAGTGGGAGAACTCTGCATGGAACATAAGAAGGATTAGGTGAGGAGTGATTTTTCCCCCCATCTTTCTTAAATCACATATCAGCGAGAGTAAGAGAGTGAGTGAGAAAACACTCTGCACAGCAGTCTAGGCGAGAGGCCAGTGGCTCGAGGGTAAAACAGCGAGTGCAGAGAACAGACTGAGAATATTATTCAGCTCAGAGACGGCTAAAAGAGAGAGGGAGACGGGATGAAATGGAAGGCTGTTTAAGATGAAGGAAGGAGGAGGCAAAGGAGAATTTGTGAGGGAAGGGTAATCACAGGTTTATCCAGTGTGTGCGTGTCACTTACGGGTGTAGATACGAGTCCAGAGTCAGGACTTTGGTCCACAGACAGAGGTGTGCCTGTAACCCTGAATTCAGAGCCATGGGATGAGTGGGATTTGGGGAAACTGCCAGTGAGTGTGTTCACACCTGAAGAGCTGAGAAAAGGGGGAGAAAAAAAATAAAAAGAGAGACAATAATTATCCCATCTTCCATCCCTGTTTGAAGTGGAGCTGTTCTTTGGTAATGTAATCCCTGGTGTGTGCTAAAACCCTGACCACCGGCCGAGTGGTTAGGGTTACACTGAACTGGGCCCGACAATGCAGATTAGGACCCGTTGCCATAGCTCCAGAGGACACCTGAGCAGGTGCTATTAGGTTATAATAATCTGTGTCGGCAGGGGGTAGCTGGACCCTCTATAATTGATACTGCATGGCCTGTGGCGGTGTGCTAAATAGTTATCATACAAAAGAACTGCGTAGATGATACTATATTTATTTATTTATATTTAATTAAATATATATAAATTAAACGATTTTTAAATGTTATACCTACGTTTTAAGCTAAATTGGCTTCGTTTTCTTTTCTTACATATTCGAGGTTCAATAAAAAATATAGAGAGCAAATAAACCGAGGGTAGTAATAGAGACCATTACTGTGATGAACTAAATGAAATTTCAGGCAGAGGTAAGACGACTGTTAAGGATATTATCTCAAATTTTCGAGTTACTGACTTCAGTCTAAATTTCGACGACTTTTTAAATTTTACTGTTATTATATTGTATTTTTTCAGTAGAAACAAGCTTCCACATTTCATTGTAGCCATTTGGCTATGTCACTGAGGGCTAAAGCCTTCAAGTGTTAGCAATGGCATTAATGAAGGTTTCTCTCTATTTAGGTAGAAAACCTTAATTAATGGGCAAATTATTTCACATCACACAAGGTGCACTGGATGAAAAAGCTACACTGACGGGCGTCACAGAGTGAAGCTGGTGTCTGTCATGCAGACACAGCTGATTCGCCTTACCTTTCTGACATGTCCCAAGAGCCTTGTGATGAATTTTCCCGGCCTTCTTTAGCACATTGCGGACGGCTCGCTGTAGCCCTGCAGCCCCGTGGCTGTTACCCATGGAGCCCGCCGTGTTTGTTAGGATTCACCCAGCGAGAGTTGACCGTCCTGCTGGCCGGCTGTGGCTCTGCAGAGAGAGACTGACAGCAGTGTGGGCCCAGAGCCGGAGCTGCCAAGGGCGCTGCTCAGGCTTATCACTCAGGACAGGTAGAAATTAGAGCAGAGTGCGCGTGAGGGCCGCACCACGCGCTCGTGAAGCTGTTATTCAAAGTTCAAATGGATTGTGACAGCTAGTATAACGAAGGCTTTTCAAAAGTGACAAAATCACAAATGAGCCTGCTGAAACGCAAGTTTTTGTCAGAAAATGTGACCTAGTGACCTCTAGTTCTTTCTTTCGTCTTTTTTGCCACACAGCCTCCTCCTCTCGTTTTCTCAAGCAAATGCCTGCCCAAGAAATACCTCGACATATAACTATTTACAAAGTGCGTCAACTCTAAGGCAGTTTACATATGTGTGTAAATTATTGTTAATGTTCACTCGGTATTGTAAACCTTTTGGAAGGCTGACCATGCATTACATTTTGCGAGTTCAATTGTAGCCACAAACGTGATTATTATCCCTCCTGCTGCTGGCACACATTAGTGGAATAAATCTATAAAGCCAGACCAAACAATAAAACGAAATTCTTAAAAACAAATTACTTTGCATCTCTGCAAGTATTTAACCAGCAACTGTCCATATAGACAGTAGCTAGAGAAAAGTCTTTGTATTTTCTTGTAGTTTCTGTACACTATGGGGCAGAAGAGGTAAGAGAGGAGCACACAGTAAAGGTATATGGAGCAGATATCATCGCAGCTCGTTTAAGACGTTTAATTAAGACGTTTAGATTAAGAACACCTTCTTAAACCCGTGGACAATTGTTTCTCCATAGTTTAGCTTATTGAGTTTAACATTTAATAGTGAATCTCACTTCTCACAGTTAAGTGAAAACACTAGGAACTGCTCAGCAGTGTGGAAATGAGTCATTGTAACTTTGCATAGAGTTTTGGCTTATTGTTAGCTGATTTAGTGCTTCCGATGGACAGTATATAACTCATTATATGATGATCCTTCTTAATAACTTTAGTTGTATTTTTTTAAGCCAACTTCATTTTGTGTGGCAAACGTAACAAAAGATATGCACATAAATGTTACATATAAACACATTACATATAAACAAAAGGAAAATATTTTTTAATCAGGATTCTTTTATTCTATTTAAGATATATTAAAATACCGACAGTTTCCTGAGTACCTGATAGTGATCATGACCAGCAGCATGACCAGAGCACAGGTCTCACTCCCTTCACCAGCTACATGATCTGTGTGCATGTGTGTTCAGGAGGTAGGTTATGCAGGCTTGAAATAATTCCAAGATGCCTTTGCTGGAAAATGTCTGGCTAAACTCCAAAGGCTTCAATAACTAAAGCATTGCGTGTTTATCATTCACTCACTCGTTTCTTAAAAGACACAGCTGGAGCTGGTTTGGCGCATTAGTGGTTATGCAGCTTTAGAATTAGGGAAAGGCCTGTTGTTTACAGTCCGCATAAGCTGTCGTGTCCTTGAATTAAAAGTGCGTTTAACTTTTGGTAACACTTTATAACACGGCCCACGATGAAAGTCGTAATTCCACAGTACCTAAATCAGATTTCAACATTTTTAATATAATGTAGTTATATTTACATGCAAGTACTTAAAGTCAGGGACATTTGAATAAGGGGCTAAGAAATCATGTTTTTGCTGGAAACAAATAAGCAATTATACTGTAAGTAGATTTAAGCACTGCATAATTTCCTGGTAATTTAGTGGAAATTAAAATACATATGTACATTGCACATTTTGGGGTGTGGGCTGTATCATGGAGTGGCTTAACTATTATTACAGGAGAGGAGACACATATTATTCTCTAAGTAATTTTATTACACCTTGAGTAAAAATGGACAATTCAATAATAGAGAAATCAATTATGCACATCAATTTAATAAATATCAAATAAGAATATATAAAAAAGTAAAAATTTAAAAATGTAAGTTTAAGCCACTCCAAGGTAACAAGGGGAAACTGTTTGTTTTTCCACAAAATTACCAAGAAAATAGACAGTACTTAAAATTATTGATGCAGTCCTTAAAATGACTCCTTAAATTTACTTACAGTATTATTATTTAAACCTTTAAAAAAAGCATGTTAATATATTTACATTTCATTTTAAAAATAAAATGCACTGAAATTCCATTTAATTAAAGGGAAATTACACCCTTAGTTGCATGATGTATTATAAAGTGGTACCTACCTTTAAAAAAAAAACCAAGACAACAAACAACCTCTACACACAAAGAAAGTGGTACATTTTAATGGGAACACATTCATGTTTTTATTGAATAAAATACTCAATACAGCTGGTGTTACTGTTTCTCCCTGTATGTACATCCAAAGCAGTGCAGCAGATCTTGTTCAGCGCACCTGCATGCTCCAGTCACTCTCTAAAGCAACCGCTTTAGCAAGCTTTAAGACGCCCAGCTGGGTCTTAATCAACCACTCTGATGTGATAAGGCATATTAGTTCATTAGCAGTGTAGCCATGTGCCTACAGTGTAAAAATGTCTCAATACTGTCTGGAACAGATATATTACTAAGATTTATCATATAAGGACAAAGTGTTTGCACATGTTTATTCTGCAATAAATATTGAGCATATATATGTATATAGAACACAATGTCAAATGTACAGGGATGTAAGTTAAAGTAAATATTTCCAAAGAGGAAGGGTTTTGTGCATTTTGTGGGCATGAGTGTGAGTGAGTATTAAGCTGCTGAACTTAAAAGGGTTGTGCACTAATTACATCCCAGGTGTACTTCCAGCTCACATACATACAAACCCTACTTTACTAGAGAATATTTACAGCTTCCTCTTTCTGCACGTCTCTATCCAGGAATTTAAAGCTCCCAGTATCAAAACACAGCCACGTAACGTGTCAAATGTCATGTTTCAATATATAATATATCATATAATATTCAGCTTATAGATCTATTGTTTTTTTCATAAAGAGTATAAAACACAGCTGAAGATGGTGACACAAGATAGGTAGCATTTATGACGTCAGGATCTGATTGGCTGAGACTGTGTGACCTCATGTCACAGTTACATGGAGTCAAAGTCATGGTCGTTGGGATCGATGATCTCAGGAGTCATGACTCTGCCCATGAAGAGGATGGACCCTGGAGGAAGACAAAAACAAAAACGTATCCCTTATATGTACCAGCTTACTTAAAATATGTATTTTGAAGGTGATGCATAGACACACAAACCACTGATTACTCGTATTTTCACACACAGAGATTCACGCACCTGTTCTCCTGTTTCTGATAATGAAGAAGAATGGGTGATCAGCCATGACCTGTGGGTACAGGACCAGAGTCCTGGTCAGGGCAATCATTCCTAAGAGACGGGGAAAAAAAATCATCAACATTTATACACTACAAAATGCCATGTATTTAGTAATGTGTGGAGTAAAACACAAAAATATACCTGAACCAACAGCTCCCTCTGCCCCCTCCTCTGTCACCTCCAGGTAGGCCTTCTGCACCGCTTTCCCAATGTACAGATCCTCAACATCTGGACAATGTACACAGAAAAAACACAGCACATCGCCTTTTCTTTATAAGATGTATGCATATCTATGCTGAGGTCTAGAATATATCCTGTTACTGACTGAATCAGGATTGCAAGCCAAACATATGGGTCACATCAAGTCACAAGCATTGGTCAGAAACTATTCTTTAGCCAATGATTGCTTTTTAACACTGTCCCCAGTTATCTACCAGCCTGTCTGAACAGAGCGTGTCCTCTGAGTAGATATTTGGCTGAGGAAGTGTTAGCAAGTGCAAGATGTGCCCGAATTCAGTACTGCCTACTCTGTTTCACTATACATCACCAAATCCACCTGATAAGAACAAGCGGTCTTGAGCTAGATTGATAATCCTGAGGGAAACTGACATTATAAAGTTGTTTCAAATGATAAGTAGTTATCAATTTAGCTGAATATTACTTATGTGTCCACATTATTTACCCTGACATATTTATGTCCCTATTTCTTTGCCTCTGTGGATCTACCTGTCTCACTCTGTGCATCTATTTTTAACAGATGACGTGACAGCTCTGACCTGCCCACTCAGTGCCAGTTACCTTGGTTACCTTGGAAAGTACTGAAGGCTATTTCACTGCTCCAGAGAAGAACAAGTATTAAATGTTACATACTGAAGCGTTTTAGGAGTTTATGCGCTTCATTTTTATGCCTCACCTGTCATGGCAGAGAGATCAGCATTGTTGGTAAAGATGTTCTTTATTCCCAGTTCCTGCAGAGTGTCCTTCAGATCGATCTTCTGCTCCACCTTAAACCTGAACAGGTGAGGTTTGACTTAGAGTTGAGTTTGGGATTCAAAAAGGGGACTATAATGTAAATGGTCTAAAGGCGCAAAGGTGACAGATGAAGCTAGCGACACATAAGTGAGAGGTGGTGAGTGGACTTGCACATCTATAAAAGTCTCACCTCGGTAGGTAGACTTCCACCTTCTGTCGTTTGACATTGTTAGCCCACTCCTCCAGCAGCGGCGCTTTAATGATGGGCTCCAGGGAGGCCAGAGGTACTTCCTGCCGAGGAAGAACGATCATCATGGACATGTCCTCTCCCTCGTAGGGCATTTCCAACACCTGGTACACACCGCCGGCCTCCTGTGAGCCGTCACTGAATTCGCCTGACAGGGAGGAAACATATAAATCTGTGGGTATTGATGGATATATGCGAAAGCTTGCACGCTCATATTGTATGTGCTGGTGGCCCCCTGTAATGTGTTTGTGAAGTTCACTGAGGAAGAACATTTACAAATGGAAGCACGCTGAGGCGCATTGATTGGCCGTATTGATTACAGAGTGCGTGTGGTCATTTCCCCCAATGCTTTAATTAAAAACCACTGACGCTTAACTTCAAAGGCTTTTCTTACACTTTGTGTGAAAACGGATTACATCCATTGTATACTGTATGTAGTCGCCTAGTACTAACAGCACCCTGTTGAAAGCCCAAGAAAAATTCAGTTATGCAGTGAAAGTGAGTGTGTTTGACTATGTCTTTCAGTTAAATGCCCCCCCTCCGCACAAATGTGATCATGACTTTCTGCAGGTAGAAATTAAACCAAGTAAGCCTGTAAAGTATAGCGGTAAAAAACGATAATGAAACAAAAACACCTCAGTATATATCAATAAAGATGTGTAGCTGCATAGCAGAGACCACCCTCACTAACTTCTAATGCACACCCAGTCATTTTGTTTTATAAGCCTGAAATATGACAGAAACTGGCTTCAGGGGTAATTCCTAGTAGGCTTTTAAGGGGTAAAGAGTTCAATCTGAACATGCTGCTTAGATTTTGGAGTATAAGATAAAGTCTATGAAGAATTTGATCCCATTCTTTGCACACAAGTCTTCTTTTGAAACTGCTTTAGAGGGGAAAATTACAACAAAAAGACTCCTCACCCCTCATTAAGTGAGCATTCTTGCTGTTAGGGAAGCAGCCACGCAGCAGATAATGTGGCCTCCCGAAACATTTTACTTAACCAATATGATTTCGCTTCATAATGCACAATCACACTCTGTGGATTGTGCTGCAGAAAGCAACCTTTCCCTAAGGACCTGTCCTTGTTTTGCAGCTCTCAAATACGCCATATCCACACCCATTCACACATGCACAAATTTCCTTGATCCTGCGTATGTGAGCATGTGTGAATGTAGGTGTGCGCGAGCATCCTCGCTGCAGTCGTACACAGACGGGACCAAAATAACTGAAATGCACCAGCGTTTGCAGCAGAGCCGTAAGACTGTGATGCGACTGTTTTCGGCAGTACGGCAGACTAAGAAAGATGCGGAAGAAACAGACGAGAGTCAGTCACATGTAACAGCACAGCAGACAAACTGCAGGGTTCTGTGCAGTATTGCATCTCACAGCAAAACACAGAAATTTACCGTGTATAGTACATCTAAGCTCTGGAACTTAAAGACAGCACAGATCCAGAAAATAAACCAATGGCACCTACGTCGATTTAGTTACATAATAATTAGACTGTAACATCACAACTTGGTTACAAAAAAATTACTACTGCATTGCTGCAATTTAGAAAACAAAATAAAACAAACAAACAAAAAAACATGTTGCATTGTGCAAAACAGTGTGCATGTTGCAACGTAATGACAAAGACTTAATAACAGAAGTCAAAAAGTCTAATCAGATTTCTGCAGATCATTACATTTAAGCAAAAAAAAAAAAAAAAAAGAAAGAAAGAAAAAGAATAGAAAAGTTTGGGTTACTTTAATGGTATTAGAACTAGACACAGATAAACATTCTCCAGAGGCTAACAGAAAAGAAAAAAGGACATATGCTGAACAACAAAAAAAAAGAAAAGAAATCAACACACTTGAAGGCAAGAAAGAAAGAAAACAAAGCAAAAGCCTCCCTTTATTTGTACCTTCAAAACTAATATAGTAGCACACAGCTTAGCACAGACTGTGACAATTAAGTGCTGATATTTCTGACACGAAAAGCTTTCAAAACCTCCACTAAGATGAAAAGACGTACCGGCGGTGTCTGTGCGAGTGAACAGAATTTTAACCGAGCTGAAAACCGGAGCCTATTTCAGGGAATAACACTCGACATGACATATGAATATTTTACAACAAAGATTAACATTTTAAATAACCTCAGGAAATACGAGCTGAAAATCAAGGCCTGCAGAGAAAATGTCACGAGTACAAATCTAAAACTGCAAACACACACACACTGTTCTTTCCTACCATAGTAGAAGTCTCCCTGCTGGTACATCATGAGTGTCTGGACTTCAGAGCCGTCATCTCTGCTGAAGGAAAAGGTCCTGGTGTTCTCCGGCCTGAACTGGTTTTTCCAGGAGCCTCTGAAATAAACTGCGTTCACCAGGGTCAGACGGGTCACGCTGCTGAAGTCATCGGCTGAGAGCAGAGCCCGGATTTTACCTGGAGGGAGCGATTTGTACGGTTTGTTTAAAACACCTTGGTTTCCATTAGCGCCAAGATAGCCCCCTACTGAGGTGGTTTTTAGCATGTGGATGCAATTACACAAAAACCAAGGTGTTGCAACTGCTTTGACAATGCTCCATGTCAGCAGCTCATAATTGGATTGTTGTTGTCTGAAGAAGAAGGTGCACGCATACACCATGCTCTTGGTTAGCAACGTGCATGGAGGCTACTACCATTGCTCTATGTTTAAATCCATTACTCCAGACTCCTAAACATCAGGCAGATTTTAACAGAGGATAGCTGTATATCTATCAGTATGCATTCATTCAGTCGCTTTAACAGCATCCCCACTTTTTCCCTCTCTCTGTAACTTACTGTCAGTGTGATTCTCCACCCATTTGTTAACCTGCTCAGCCACGGCAGACGATTCGCTGAAGTCAACCGTTTCCACGTCAGCTCGGAAGTACTTCTTCATCAAATGCAGAAACTCTGGGTTAAAGGTGACACCTTCCTGCAAAAACAGGCTGTTGGCAAATCGGATCACATAGTGGCTGTCATCATCCAACAGGGCCGCGGTCAGGTTCTGGAGCAAGGAGAACTCGACACCTGGAGAACAAAAGGACAGACACACGTTCTTACTTTAGACATTATTTAAAAGCTTTGAGCATCACATGTGCTGTTATACAAGATCATTTGAAAAATACATATTCTAAAATTCCAAGATTTTCAAAATTTGTCCGACCCACAGAGGGCAGTTTTCCTCTTTGCACCAGTCCATCTTAAATACGCTTCATCACAGAGAAAATGGAGGCATTTTTAAAATCTTTTTTTACCAACAACGGTTCCTGTGAGTTACACTACAAAACCTTATTTATTTTAAATGCGATGTCTGAAGGTCTACAGATCATAGCCTATCAATATCACTTCATCTCTTGTGTCCAGGTCCTCTGACTCTTTTAATTCTATTATGTACTATAACGAATAAAACCCCCAAATTATTTTATCTTATTTTGACAAATTTTCTCCTTAAATTATTGATCCAATCTTTTTTTTTTTTGGTTGGTCATATGGATTCTTCATTGTCATTTACAAAGATACAAAAGTCAGCTGACTCAGTTGTTTGCTGATCTTTCCTGGGATGTAGATGCTGTGTTGTGTGAATTCATTACTCTCTTACTCTCTCCTGATGTTACTCCAAACTTTTGAACTTGACACAGGGAACATGCGCACGTCATCAATGTGTTTAAATATACTCTCATGTGAGTCACTGTCAGTGGTGGGTCAGAAAATAAAAATGACACACGCTGAGGTGTTTCCTGGGTCTCGAGCGTTACATGAATCTGCTGCGTGAGTCATTGTGCCGATGTCGACGAGGAAAAAAATGAGGAACGCTTCACGAATTTGCGTGTCATCCTTGCGCAGGGGCCATGCTAATCTTCTCTGTATCGTTCCAATTTTAGTATATGTGCTACCGAAGTAACACTATTGATCCAATCTTTCCAGTGAACCTCTCCACATCCCCCACCCAGGGGAGGCTATGACTCAGGCGGTGGAGCGGGTCGTCTACTATTTGGAAGGTCAGTGGTTTGATCCATGCCTTCTCCAGTAACGCGATAGATTAGCGACCTGTCCAGGGTGTACCCCGCCTCTCGCCCTATGACAGGTGGGACAGGCTCCAGCCTTCCCCGTGACCCTGAATTGGATAAGCGGAAGAAAATGGATGGATGGACGGGAAGACACTAAACCCAGAGTTGCCTCCGATCCATCCATCAGAGTGTAAATGAATGTTAGGTTCAAAGCACGCATGAATGGTTGACTGAGGCTTGTAGTAAGAGCTTTGAGTGGTAACATAGAGTAAAAAAACAACCTCAGCTTATAAATAATATTCTATTCTATAATATATTATTTTTGTACCATAGCAATAGATATACAATACAATATATAACTGTTTCAATCGTTTATGTATAAAGGTGTATAAGAGAAGGAGAGCCCCTGAATCCTACTCATCTTGTGTAAAGAAATACATTTGCATTTGTTGTGTCAAAGACTCATCTCCACTCACTTACTCCTGACCTTGACGTGTGTGAACTGCTGCTTATAAACACGTTTCACCTGGCAGCAGATGGCTGAATCCGACAGCCTGTCGTATCTCCTCTAGTGAAGCCCCCCTGGCTCCCAGCTCCACCATGCCCAGGGCCACGGCCACGCTCAGCGGGGAGAAAATTATGTTGTCTTGACCCCCTGCAGCCTGCAGCCTTTGGTACAGTCTGACCGAGAACTCTGATGTAGTGTCCTCTGGAATGTCCGCCGCACGGCAACCGTAGCCCGGCAACAGGATGGAGAGGAGGAGGAGCGGGGACAAAACGTCCAGGATCAACATCGCAGCACAGACCACAGAGAGCTGAGTGAAAGAGGGCGGGTATGCAGTGGATTGAAAGAAAAAGAAAGATGAGAAATTTATTATGAAGATTGAGAGAACGGTGGGATAAGAGGAGCGAGGAAGAAGGAAAAAGAAGAAGAGAGGAAATTAAGTTGAACAATATGTTTGAAATATAGATGGAGAGAGCCAAATGTATATGGAAGGTTGGAAAAAAGGAGGACGCAGACATATAGATGAGAGAAAATTATTAGGAATAAGAGATTGAGTCAAAAGTAGAGTTTAGATGGGACAGAGAGGCAAAGGTAGAGACAACAACACGCAGGAGAGATAATGAGATAAAGCAGAAAAGATTATTGAGCGGGGGAGATGAAGGACAAGAGGATTTTGGAAGAGACAGACAGAGATGAAAGACACAGTAGGGATGTAGGATAATGAATAGGATGAGAGAGAGTTAGAAAACATCTGTCAATCAACCAGTCTGCCAATTTTAATTTTACAGGGGAATAAAAAAAACAACAACATGTATACAAATACTCACTGTACCAAATTCCCTCCTCCTTAAATTACAGTAAAGTACTGTCAGCTAGACATCGCATGCACTGTAATCTACAAAAACACTTCCTTACTCTAGAAAAATGTTTTATACTATTATGTTACTGTAACATTCAGTGTAACAGTCAGAGCTGAGGTGCTACAGGAAGTTTATATCTGCTTTTAAATTAAATCAACCAAAAGTGCTATAAGAGGCAGTAGGACTCTTGCAAAGGTAATGTATCATTATCCTAAGATGTACAGTAGTACAGTATCATGATGTTCAGCGTTACATGGTAGCAGAAGTCATCCGAGAAATGGAAAAATACTGTTAAAATGTATGAAAAAGAAAGAAAGAGGCCATGACACATACAGTACATGTGTGAAGCTGACTACAGTGAGTACTGCTATTCAGAGCACATTTGCTAAATGAACCTCTAAATATTTCATGGCCATTCTTATCATCTTGAGTAAAATCAGCTTCTTTCCTTTAAAACATGCTTTGCTCTGTGCGTTTTGAAGGTCTCTGATGTGAACGGGCGATTTTCTTTCCGTTTGTGGAGAGTAAGTGACTTGGAAAAAGGCCTTTACCTTCCCCCCCATCCTCCATCCTTCCCCTTATCTTGCCATGCCAACACAGTTCTGGCCCTCTTTTCCCCTCTTGCTCTTATCCATATTTAATCCTGTCCTCACCACTCTTTTCCTCTCTCTTTACATCCCCAGATTGATGGGGAGTACACGCACACGCACACACACAAACTGTGGTGCTCTTGTTGCCAAGCAACATTGTTTTTTGCTGGCCAAACAGAAAAAAAAATCGAGTGATCATTTCCATAAACATGGAGGAAGTTATCAAGTGCAGGGCGCGTGAGATAGAGAGCATTTGTTTTGCTGTTTGTCTCTCTGTTGTGCTGTTACTATTATAGGTTGTATAAAGGGTTCAATTAGCAGCCCGGCTGGAATCTGCTGGCTGCACGTGTGAGATGGCAGGTGTTGGTGGTGACAATGTACCTGAGTGTCAACAGCATAAACAATGGGCAGCAGCCAGAAAATTAGTGCCCCACTCTGCTGCGTCCTGTTCTTTCCTCTGCTCTGCGCTGGCATGTGGCAAACAATCTACCTTCCTGAAATGAACCGGTCCAGCCCTGCTACACTGTTATATGCACTTTACTGTATCTGCTGCATGCTTCATGTACCCACAGTCCTCCACTGTGATCCAACAGCTACCTGATCACAGTGGATCAACATGTTCCTGTAATACTATTTTTTTTTTTTTTTTTACTCACAGCTCAGTAAAGCTCAGGTAAAAACAGCTCACAGAGGGGGAAAAAGGAAAAAAAAGTAACTTTTCTTTGGTTTAGAAAAATAAAGATAAAACAAGCGTTCTTTTAAAAGATTTAAACCATCAAAAGAAGAAAGAGGCAGAGAAGAGAGTGAGTTTCACAGAAAAGGAAAATCAGAGAGTACTGAAAGACTTAAATAATGGAAATAAATGAACAAAAATCACTAGCCTTAACCTTCAAGTAACACCCCAGATTAAACCAGTACAGTTGAACATGCCTGCTTATATTTTACACCGTACTGTTGCTCTCATTCTCATTCCTGCCCACCACCACATGTCACTTCCTTCTCAGGTGACACTTCTCAGGTGACAGTCGAGAGCTTGTCTTGTACTCTGGCATTGCAGGGACCATGAAGCCTGGTGGATTTGCATCCATCAGTCTGAGCAAATGGAAATTTATTTGACTTTCCAATTTTCCTTCACACGCAGTCACCTCCAGAATCCCTTGTCACTTACACTTTGCTCTCCATGTAACCAAGTAATACGCTCAGGGGAGACTTTATTGGGTACACCTGTTCAGCCAATCACATGGCAGCAACTCAATGCATTTAGGCATTCAGACACAATATTAATTGGTTAAGTGTTTGCAGTTTTAGCATACAATGATGACTGATTGTCTTGATCATATTTAAAATCTCACAGTTGCCAGTTGAGAGTCAATGAATTAACCATTAGCTGACCCTAAAAAGACACTGCTGATTGCCTGTGTAACCAAAGCCTAATACAGCTCATTATAGTGTCCCAACGCTCCCAAACCTATTAAAAACCCATCAACGAGCCACACAATCATATCCAGTAACATGCTGCTTCACTAAAGTCAACACGGACACTGTTGTTTACTTATTTTGTCTCAATGCCACACACACTGTCACCCTAGAGCAAGAAACACATATTAGTTCCCAGCCGATTCACAATTTACTCCTATTTAAGCAACCTTTGCCCAGCGGGTTTGAAAAATGTGACTTTTTGCTTTTTGTTTTACGTTTTCAGTTAAAACGAATGTGCTCCAGGCCGACATGCACACTGACAGGCTGTTGGTTTGTGTGCTTTCATTGGATTTGGTGACAGTGACTCTACCATTATCCTTTAATGTTTTCATTCATTGTGGTCAACAAATGCAGAGTGAAAACACCAAAATGTGAAAAGAAATAAATGCATTAAGCTAGCTGTATATAAACTGTGGGTACGGCCTTGAACATCAACTTCAAATAGACTTTAAAAAAAAAAAAAAAAAAAAAAAAAAAGATTAAATGTGCTCCTTGAAGGCTCGACGCTGATGTATGTATTTTGTTAATTACACCATTCGTTACATGCACACCTGTTCTCACATATCATGCTGTAAGTCTGACACTACAGAGAGCAGAGAAGTCCAGAGAAAGTGTAAGGGGCCGAGGGAAAGGAGGGGGCGGCTGGCACAGATGTAAATGGAGATAATGTTCCTGACCTTCTGAGCTGTGGGAGCTGAACTTTCCTCAGACAGTCAGCCTTGTTTTCTGTAAGGAAAGATCCAGCCATGCAGTAAAGTCGGAGAAAGCGGCGTAGAGTGCAATTGTGCGCGCACCTCATTGTGTGTGTGTCTGCATACAAGTGTGCATGTGTGAGTGGATAATAACACCATGGGTGGCTGGCTTTTTACTTGTAACATCGACACCATTCTGACCTTTTTCGGCTGAGGATCCCACACTCTTCCATTTTAACCACTGACGACTATGAGACCAACTTCGGCGCTGATCTTCTCAAGTGGGTCTCCCAGCATGCCACCCAGATAATCCAGGAAAGACAACACCCAGCTACACATAATGTCCTCTCGTGAAAGAACCTAATATGTCAGAAAATCCTTTATGGTTTAAGTTGCAAGACTTTAATCCTGATAACTGAATGAATTCTGTGCAATTAAACTCGGTGGCCTTTAAAGGCAGCCTTTAATCTTTCAGTGTAATCCGAATTCTCAGACAAAACAGATCGGCAGTTGACATTTCCACAATTAAAGCATGACGTCACCCAAAATCACAGCACGTAGGTTAATCCTTACTGCCATTTAAACCCAACACCTTGAGGTGGCACGCTTCGGAGACCGGAGGAATTTATTAAACGTGAACATCCTCATTCACTGTTCAAATCCACACACACGTTTCCACATGCAATTCCAAGACAAGGTTTCTACGGCAACTACAAGTGATGGACATTTTTCATTTTGCCAGGAGACAGGTCCTCAGATTTTTTTCCCTCTACCCTCTCTTTCTCTTTCTGTTTAGGCAGATATACATTTTATGAATCTGTTCAGCAATTTCGGTCTTCACTAATCTCGTCTCTTTGCAAGAACTCTGCGCACCAGTTACAGTTCTGTCACGTAAAACTGTTTGGTATAAACACACACACACACGCGCACACACACACACACGCACTGACTGCAGCTGGTTATTTTGCAAAAACAAGGAAAACTTGTTTTTTTCCACTTTTCCCTGGAAACAAGGAGCTGCAGCAAAGTCCTCCAACTGTGCCTCCTGCTTAAGCACGCTTCAAATCTCAGCACTCTACTTTACTTTGGCTCCAAGTACACTTCCAAGCTGCTGAATCTTTGACAAGTTCTGTGAAAATGCTAACAACCCGTTTCATCAAGGCCTATTCCTCTGGGGGGGGAAAAAAACTGCAGAGAATGATGTCTATGATCATCTGCGGCCCAGAAAAACCTTCAATTTCTACAACGGATGATCTGTTTAAACCGGCAGGGGCGATCTGGTGTGATTTGGAGGCCATTGTGGCTCAAGAGTTGGGAGTTTGCCTTGTAATCGGAAGGTTGCCGGTTCGAGCCCCGGCTTGGACAGTCTTGGTCGTTGTGTCCTTGGGCGAAACACTTCACCCGTTGCCTACTGGTGGTGGTCAGAGGGCCCGGTGGCGCCAGTATCCGGCAGCCTCGCCTCTGTCAGTGCGCCCCAGGGCAGCTGTGGTTACAATGTAGCTTGCCATCACCAGTGTGTGAATGTGTGTGTGAATGGGTGGATGACTGGTTGTGTAAAGTGCTTTGGGGTCCTTAGGGACTAGTAAAAGCGCTATACAAATACAGGCCATTTACCATTTCACCATGAATATGTTTAACTTATAAAGGCCTTTGCAGTATGGCGATAATGGCGTCTGATTATCATTCATGAATTTAAACTTTTCCCTAGAGGTGCCATAGAAGCTGCAGTTTACATGGATTTGAATTAAGCCAGATGCCAAAAGAAGCATGCATGCCCGCATTAAAAACAATTACACTTCCATAGAACGGGCATTATCAACCTTAAACCGCTCGTGTCTCTGTGAGCGTCTCTTTTGCCAGCTTAATGAGTACCTGTTGCTCAACCGCTCATGTGAAGAATCCCAAGGACAAGGAAATATTTACATAGGGAGGGCTGCAATAAAGCCCACTGCTGGTGGAGCCCATTGCAGTCAAAGAGCACTAAACTCCTGTGGTGAGGGAAGAGACTTCCATTACAGTGCACAATAAATTTCATCCAATTCATCAATCAAACTGTCTGGTCTGCTCACGCCCCCTGCTCCCATCTAACCAAGCAGCTAAATGGCTGCAAAGATGTTATCTAAAGAAGCCCTTTCAGGGACCCAACCTTTCAAACCACAATCATCTTCCTTGCGAAAGTACATGCTCACCTCGATTTACTTAAAATGAATGCAGCAGAAAATGTTAAAGCACTCACAAAAGAATAATGTGCAATGGATGAAACAAAACCGCAAAAATTTTATATGATGGGATTTAATATTCAAAGGAATGATAACACAAAAAGCTGCTACAATTTAATATGACTCAGACTTCTTTTATCACCAGGTGGTTGATTTTATACATTAGTGGCAACATGATGCTAAAATGGGGTAAAGTAAAAGACAGTGACACGAACCAAATCACAAAAATACCAGCTAACGTGCACAATATTTTAAATTAGTTAGGATTTAGCTCAAATTAACAGGAACACTAAAATCCAAATAGCAGCTCGGTTCTATTCTGTGCAATTCTTTCATTTAGCTTTTGAAAGGGAGTGAAAAAAAAAAAATCATCTTCTCTCCAACAACTTTGGGATTAACTTGTTTATAGCTTTTAATTTGGAAAGGGGCCATTTTAATGAATTAAGTTTTCTCAATCACATGAAATTGTAATCGAGCGTGAAATGTGTTACAGATTGTTATTCTTTCTGTAACTAAGAAGTGAACAGAAGATTTGTGCTGTATTACACATGGATACAGAGGAGAGGAAAACTCTGTTTCCACAGGCTCAGGACTGATTACCCAAATCTGTCTGCTGCTTTTATAGCATTATTATTAGTGAAGGATGGGTTATGTATGATTGAGAGTGCAAGCCACAATGATGACACAGCAGTCGGTGCTGTAGCAACACCTTATTAGTCACTGTTATTTAGTAACTGTTAAACAAAGCTGATTGCACCTACTTATGCTTAAGTTTGGTTAAGCACCACTCTAATTCTGGCCCTGCAGTTCACAACCATTCCCGTGGTACTTTTGTTTGCCATGTGATTGAATGTAGCCTGTGCATGGCTAATGTCAGAACATTAGCTTATCCAGTGCCTTGTTAGTAATGACACACTGTGCTATTGAAGCTGCCTGGAGTCCCAAGATGCTCACTGCACACTCCACAGAGGGCAAACAGAGGTTAACAACTCTTTATTAATCCCTGCTAACAGAGACATCCAGAGGGAGAAGCACATACACAGACAGACACACACACACTCACAGAGGGGTACAAGGACCGTTTTTTGGTAGAAAATTAGCAAAAGAGGAGAAGACACAAATAAAAACAGAAAGACAAATATGTTTGTGGCAGAAGGTGTACTGAGGAGCTGCATGGAGGTAGCTTAGCAGTCGGAGCCAGTCATATCTCACGGCCCCCTGCATGGCATGGCAAGATGGTTGACTGCTCCCCACACTCTGCCCTGGCACACTAAACAGTGTCTCTTTTTCTTCGTCCATATCAGGACACACACACACACACACACACACACACACCACTCTGGTGCTGTGGGAGCACATTTAGAAGGTTTGAGTTGTAATTGGATCGGCCTTTATTTGGGGTCAGCGGTAAAAGTGAAAAGACTGGGGGCTTTTTCAAATGGTCTACAGCACAGGAAAGGTCACTATCAACTAGTCCAGTGGGGGAAGCGTACACATACAGTCACGTTCGTAAGTGTTTGGACAACGACACGATTTTTGTGCAGCTTTGGGACTGTGCATCGCTACAGTGCATTTTAAAGAAAACATTCAGGATGTTAGTGAAAAATACTGTATTAGCTGTTTATGGATTACAGCCGTTCTCATCCACCGTCGCCGGTTTTCAGGGAGTCCAAAGTAAATTGGACAATTTCCTGACAAGCAGTTTCATGGTTAGGTGAGGCCTGCTCCCTCATTATTTTATTACAAATTAAGAAAATGAGAAATCTAGAGTTGATTCGATAGCATTTGGTAGCTTTTCAGTGGAATATTAAATATTATAAACAATGAATGCACTGAGCAGCTCAGCAGCATTAAAAGGCCTGAAAGACCACAGAAGACAACTATGATGACAGATTTATTTCTATGGTTAGGTTAAGCATCTTCACAACATCTAACCAAGTCAAGAACATTCTTGAAGAGGTCGGACTGTCACTGTCAAAGTCTACAATCAAGAGACTTCTTCAAGAATGTAAATACAGAGTTTACAACAACCTGCAAACCTCTGGTTAAACTGAAGAACAAGAGGGCCAGACTGGACTTTTCCAGAAAATATCTGAAAGAGCCTACACAGCTCTGGAGATTATTCTTTGGACAGATGAAACCGAGATGAACTTGTACCAGAATGATGAGAAGAGAAAGGTATGGAGAAGGAAAGAAATGCATATTATCTGTCAAACAACGCGATGTTATGATATGGGTCTATATGGCTTCCAGTGGAGCTGGGCAGCTATTGTTTATTGATGAGGTGACGCTATACTCTCTGCTCAGATTCAGCTAAATGCTGCAAAACTGATTGGACAGCGCTCCACAATATAAATTGATAATGATCCAAAGCAAAAGCAGTCCAGGGTTTTTTTTAAGGCAGTGAAACTGGATATTCTTCCATGGTCAGGTCAGGCACAACAGTGCATAGCTTTTAGTTACTGAAGGCGGTACAGGCCTGGCATCTCAAGGGAAACTGAAGCATTTGATGACTGCAAGGGATTTTTACAATTATGTTAGTTTGTCTTATTATCATCTTGTAATCTCTGGGAAAAAAAGTCAGAATTTCAACACATTTAATGCAACTTAAAAAAAAAACTGCTTTGAAAGTCTGCACTTTAATCCCATATTGATGGCTTGATTTACAAAACAAGGCAAAACTACAAAAAAATGTGTCGTTGTCCAAATACTTACAGACCTAGCAGTGCCCATATATCTGGAGTGGCAACAAAGATAAGAAAAAAGAGACAAGGCAGGTGATCCTCAATAAAAAGCTGTGACGAGGCTGCCGAGAGGCAGAGTGATAATGAAGGTTTCGAAACTGTTAGCTTGCAGGTGTAAACATTTAGGGAATAAATTAAACTGATTTTGAGTTAAAGTCTTCTGACTACAGATGTAAAAAAAAAAAAAAAAAAAGAAGAAGAAGCTGGCCAATGCAAAAATCTTGTTTTTTGTTTTTTCAGAGGAGACACAGGATAGCAGGAAATGCACAGGTGCATTCATGACGGCTGCATTCAACCCAGGTGAGGTCATGCGTCCTGTGTCTACACTACCTGCTGAACAGCTAGTGGTGCAAAAGCAGCAGTCTACTTTGTGAGTAGTATGTGTTTTGCATATAGATTGGGTTATCAAATGACTGTCACCATTTTATTTTCCTCCTCAGATAGCTCTTCTACTTGCACTCATCCTCTCTCCTCTACACTTGGCATCACAAATCAATCAACAGATCAGTTCCAGGGTACAAGTGTATAAACACAGGTACGTATTACACTTGTTAAATGAAACAAAATAAAATTATTTTTAAAAAACCCTTTAATTGTATGCAATCCTCACACTTGCAGATAAATATTTTTAAATCGTTTTCAAATTTTTAAAAGCATACCTCAATATTTTAGGTAGCTTTAGGTGTTAATATCCTCTGTTTTCAATGCTTTCCAACATGGATGCATTTAATTTGGGATGCCAGCTTTTGGCAGCTTTGCTACCTAAATCTAAGATGAGCTATTTCCGTTGTTTTGACGTCTTCCCCTCACCTGACCTCTTTCTCTTGTAATATTTCTGCTCCCTCATCCTCAGATCTGTCCAAATATAAGCTAAATATCCTGTGTATTTGCTGCCGCTGAGCACACTCGGGACAAACCTGCGGCTTGAAAGCGTATATGCAGGTAGCGTGCTTCGGTGTGCGAGTTTATTTTACGCAGAACAAAAAAGGCAGAAGAAAGGCCGCACAAGTGCACTGCATGCACAGTGTGCTCAGTAACTGTGGGGCGAAGACATGTACTGCAGAACACAGATGTTAAACTTCTTCTTATGGTTCACACGGCAGCACATAGCAAGCTTGAGCCCAGCTTGAGGAAACAGAGTATCTTCCTTACTGCTCCTTATTCTCGCAGCCACACGTGTAGCTGACAGATGCACGTCAGCAGTCCTGCACACGTATAGATTTGTAAGGTTCTTGTTAGCATTCGCACACACAAGCAATCACAGCTCGCCGTGCTGTGCCGTTCAAACCCAGGCACTTACTTTTCCCTCCTCTCTCATTTTGTTTCGCTAGGACGATTTGAAAGACATTTAATTATTGAAATGCAATTAATGCAGTGCTCTGTGGGAAAAGAGAGAACACACACGCACACACACATGTATGCAAGCGCTGAAACCGTAGGCAGGCACAGGGGGGCAAACAGCAGGCTATCAGCGGGGATTAACCAGTGATTCAAATCCATATGGGATTAATACATTGAGATTATGACCTAAAAGGATACTCTGTTTTCCTGTTTCCCTAAATGAGGATTTAGAAAAGTCACTGTTTTAGTGGCAGAGATAAGCAGATGTGAGAGGTGGATTGAGAGAATGAGACATGAGAGAGAGGAACGCTGAAATATTTATTGCGGACTTTTGCTTTGCTAGACTCACATAAATGCCACAAGAATACGTGATATCATGAGAAAAATAACCAAAATAATAATAATCATAAATGTTTTAGTGCAATCTAATCATACTGCAATAATTCCATCTTTTACTGCAATGTTTGACCAGATTTTTCTGTCTTTCTTTTGTCCACTGCTATTTAACATATAAATAAAACAGACAGTAGGTATAAATTTGACTTATCGATGGCGATCAAAGCCATTATGTACACACACATACATATACAGAGATCTGCATTAAAGGAATAACAAGTGGTGTGTATGTGTGTTACTGTGGGGTAGGGATAAGGCAGGACCAAGCTACTACAATCTGCCTCGTTATTTCACACACATTCACTCAATGCGCCTTTGCCTATATTTCAAGGACAAGAACCCCAACACATCGACTGAAGCTGATTTCAGTTCAAAAACAAAAAAACAAACAACAACAAAAAACATGCAAGAACTACAACAATTTAACCATGCACCACCGATGAAAATTAAATAGCCCTGGGTAGTGGACACACGGGTAACGGCTTTAATCAGTGTGGGCTTGGGAAAAAACACGTTTGGCTCCAATGTGCGTCTCCACCCGCCCCCCCTATTAAAAGCCCACACATGTTGATTACAGCAATCATAATCCTTTTACACTAGTCCATAAAATGCCCCATTACACCTACTCATTCCTGACAGCTTAATAAACAGAAATTCCAGTGGAAAAACTCAGAAATATCACATTCTTCTGTTATCGTGCAAAAGCTGAGCACTTACGGTTTTCTTATCTCAATATGGTTCACATAAATCAGCGCCGGCGTTGTGCCTGAACCATAGATATGTATATATATTTATTATTGCCAGAAACGGCTCTTACCGATAAAGGGCGTACGGTTGGTTGGGATGGAAGGATGAATAAGTGCGGTCTCTCTCTTTGCTGCTCTCCTCCGCAGCTCACTGTTTCTTCGTTTGCCGCAGACCCCGCCCACTCCACGCCGATTGGTCCAATGAGCGTTGGCCAAAGAGTTCAGGCGTGAGGTGAAATAGTAACTGTCTCCAGCTTCCTTGTATGTCTGTGAATCCGTAAAGCTTTAAGTTACTCTCATTCCAAACATATTTTTTGACCATTCTCACGACAGCCTCTTGCTTATTTTATGAAATAGCAAAGATGTATCACATCTCTCTCTCTGTTTTGCTTCTTTGTTTGTAAAAGCTAACCTCCAGCTTAATTATGGTCCTGGAGGTTAGCGGTTAGCACAGTTTCCCTAGCAAACAACGTTCTACAGTAATGTACAATGCTAATAATTGTTAACAGCCGCATCCTGTCAGTATTAACGTACCTTTAATTAAGCCTGGCATTTCTGCGCAACTGACGATATTTTAGCTTTTTGGCAGCGAATTCTCTTGACCGTCGTGAAAACCGTTAATTTCGTTCTTCTGATAGCTAGCTACCTTATCATTCGTATCATGTTGATTGTAGACGCGTAGACACAAATGTTAACTGTAGACGTATATACACATACATATCAAGGTATTTTCTTCTTATGTGCTTTCTTAAACATGGTTAAAATGTGTGCGCTCATACCGCAGATAATATTCGTCTCATACTCGACTTAAGGGTTAAAAAGCCATTACCTGTACATACCTGGGAATTGAAGTCTATTTCGGTGTCCCCGGCAATAACGAAACATTGAGGACGTCCATAGAAAGAACTACAAACAGCCTGGAGCGACGCCAACGGGCAGCTCCCAACACCGCCCAACCTGGCTCTCGTCTGCACTTTTATTAGACAATAAAACTTCCTGAACGAGACACAACCCAAAACAAGACGGTAAGATAACTCAACAACACGTCCCCGCCTCCATTCAGCTTTATTTAGTCGCACTTCATAAGGAGGCAACTGGAGTGCTAACAGAACAGATTGAATCACCTGCTCTCGAAGCTGCTGTTCTAACGTTACTTCGTTACCTATAGACGTGATTTGCTGTTTTCCGGTCAACGGTCCGCCGCTTCTCTCATCACTGGCAACCGTCTTTTATCAGGTAAGGCTGGTACCGAAACTTTGAGCTCTTTGGATTTGTTTTTAATGTAGTTTGGCGTGCCTGCTAACCACCACATAAACTGGTAAAAGATCTGTGATGGAGCTGAGAAGCAGGGCAACCTCAAATATAGTGACTACTACAGCGAGGTCGGTACCCTTTCAGAAAAGGGCAAAATAAGGGAGTTCAAAACAAACAAACAAAAAAAATTATAATACTTTGACTTATAAATGTCAATAGTGAGTTATGACCGTAACCTTTTCAGAGCAATATGCCTCTCTTTGATCCAAGGGTCATTTCACAGAGAACTCTAAAAAAAAAAAAAAGCCACCCCGGTGGCTTTAAACTGCCCCAGATATTCATGCTGCTCTGATCACTTTTTTGTTATTCTCCCCCCTTTTTATTTCCAGGAAGAGCTGCATTAGTCTATGCAAATGACTCAGAAGGGGCTGTAATAACCTTTTGTCCTGGAAGACACTGAATGATTGGTTTGCATTTGATATATATGTGCCAAATGCTACCATTACCTCTCTGTCTTGGCCTGCACTAAGATTGGCCACACCTTAGTAATTTATGGTTCAGGGAAGTAACAGAGTCTGCAGTGTTACCTTTTTTGGCACATATAATTGTATATGACATATCCCTTATAACTAGAAACCAGTGCAATCCTTCCTGTAACCATGGCTGTTGTAAACACTGATTAAACCTCCTTTTAAAATCCTTATCAGATATAATAATGTCACACTTGACCTGTTTACAGTTTTACTCTCTATGCAAGAGCGAGTGCCAAAGGGCAGAACCAAGCATCTGATAAACCTAAGAGCACTCTCAGTTATGGCAGAAAGTCACAGGGTGACGACTTGTCTCGCTCTTGTTTCATTCACCTGCGTGAATAGTGAGCTCGTATGAAAAGGAGTGAACCTGCCCTTTTTAATTAGGGATTTGTTGTACGAATGAAGATTGTCACATAGAGCCATTGAAGCTGTTACGTACTTAAAAATGTAGGTGAGCAAAAACTGGTCCTGGATGTGCAAGGTGTGTGTTCCTGTGTACCCGACAGTAAAAGAGACAGAATACAGGCCTGCAAAAGAGGATGTGCTGGATCTTCCTCTTGTTTTTATTTATGACTAACCTGGTCTGGGGGGAAAAACAAGCTAAAAACCAATACCAAGGTTGTATATTTATCACACCGCCTTGCTTTATTGCAGCAGTCATTTTCAGAAGAGCGTGGTTTTCTGGCACAGGTGTGACTCGTGCCTGTTTTGTCGGCATTGCACCCAGTGGAGCTGTAAAGCACAGTCTTTTAAGCGGTATGGCTGTTATAGAATGATCATATCTGTGACTGAAAGACTTTCTTGGAAGAAGTAAACATGGGGTTTGATCTTGTTTAATTGCACAAAAATTAATAGAATTAGAGTGCTCCAGGAACCAGTTCTCTACCTCCTCACTACAATAGAGACATGTTTAAACAGGATAAATTTAGCCTGGTTGTAAACATGGATCATTTTATTTATTTATCTAGTTTTTTTCTTTTAATCCCTTACACAGTTGTTTTTGTCAACTACCATCCATCTTTCCCTGCTTGTTCTCCCATCGTGCTCTTTTCTTCTTTAGATCCTTGTCTGCTCCCATTCTGTCAGTCTTCATGACTGATTGAATGCAGTGAAACCGGCATCAGTGGACGAGTGCACGCACAGGGGTCCATCGATTGGTCAAGGATGACCATGGGAGACATGAAGAATGATGCAGCTGCTGCCTCGCTGGCTCCGATGGCTCTCTACACCGTGATGTTTCCTGTCTTTAAGGAGGTAAAGAATAAAAGAAAAAAAAAAGAGAGAGTTTGTGACCTTAGAAGAAAATTGGAATGAGACTTTTGGTAAATAGTTCAAGCAGGGGTTGTATTTAACTGTGGAAAGGCTTTTGTGTGAAGTTGCAGAGTTGATGGTGTAGCCGAATAGAAATACGGAAACGGTAGTGTTAACAAGAACAAGTGGTGGAGAACGAGCGGTAATGAGAAGTGAGCAGACTGCTACTACTAGCTACTACTCATGTTGTTCATCTGATGGTAAATCTGAGTGACTGTCAGTATCTCTGAAGTTTTTTTTTTTAATCCATGTGAAGCATCTCTGTGTATCACACCTGCACCATTACAGGTTACACTTTTCCATAGTCTTTTTTTTCTTTTGTTATCATTAAAGACCCAGAAAAGGAGTTGAAAACAGTTTTTAAAATGGGGAATTTATCCGTTTCCCAACAGCCATTTTGTCTTGACATTCACTCACCAGATAATTCATCAGATACACTTTGACACAAAGAATTAAGGCAGTTCTGAAGACATAGATTCAACAAGATCATGGAAACATCCATAAGGGGAATCTCCCATTCCAGCACCTCCCGAAGATGTTCTATTTGATTAATTTCTATTTCTTGTGGAGGCCATTCAAGTACAGAGAACTTATGGTCATGTTCAAGTAACATGGTGTGCTATCCTGGTGGAAGTAGCCATCAGAAGATGGGTACACTGTGGTTAAAAAGAGATGGACCTGGGCAACAACAATACTCAGGTAGGCTGTGGTGTTTAAACAATGTTAGTTGGTACTAAGGGTGCTAATATCCACCAGCCTGAACTGTTGATACAGGGGAGGGTGGATCCATGCTTTCATGTTGTTCTGACCCTACCATCCAAATGTGGTGGCAAAAATTGAGACTCATCAAAGCAGGCAACATTTTTCCCCCAATCTGATGTTGACCAGTTTTGTGTGAACTGGAGCCTCAGTTTCCTGTTCTTAGCTGACAGGAGTAGTACCCAGTGTGGTCTTCTGCTGTGTAGCACATCTGCTTCAAGGTTTGTTGTTTTGCTCTTCTGCATACCTTTTAATAAGTGGTTATGAGTTATTGTTGAGTTCCCTTTAGCTCAAAGCAATCTGGTCAGTGTCCTCTGACACAAACAAGGCAGTTTTTGCCCAGAAACTGCCACTCACTGGATATGTCTTATTTCTTTCTTTTTTTGGGTGGGAGCAGTTCAGCAGTTTCTGAAATACTTAGACCGGCTTATCTGGGAACAATTGTCAGGCTATAGTCAAAGTCTCTTAAATTACCTTTCTTTCCTCATTCTGATGCTCAGTTTGAACTTCAGCAGGTCATCTTGGCCAAGTCTTCATGTCTCAATGCAATGAGTTGCTGTTATGTGATTGGCTGATTAGACACTTGCATTATCGAGCAGTTTAATGAGAGTATCTAATAAAGTGGCTGGTAAGCGTTTAAGGTAGTTTAATGAAGGTTCTGTTTTGTTTAAGGCAAGAGCCTTAACTAATGAGATCAGTAACACCTGTATTTACCTGCACCTTTAAGCTAGCTCAAAATTAATGCTGTCCATCCCACGGACTTATCTCAAATCTCGTGGTGATAGAGCCTTCTCTGTGGCAGGTCCCAGACTTTGGAATAGTCTCCCCCTAAATATTAGATCTGCACAAACACTTGAGCAATTTAAATCATTACTAAAGACACATTTCTATGCCCTGGCTTTTAACACACTATGACCCAAGCATTTTTGTCTTATTTTAAATAGTTTTAGTTATTGTTTTAATTCTTTTATTGTCCTATTTTTGTTTTATATTGTTTTTATTGTATTACATTGTTGCTTTTTAATGCCATTTTTATATGGTTAAGCACTTTGTGCAGCATCGGCTGTTTGAAATGTGCGATATAAATAAACTTGACCTTGACCTTAAGCCCAAAAAGGTTGCTTTTGTTTGCATCTAAAAAATAATGAAACATATTAAAAAAATCTTTCAGCTCTTTACATTATTTTTCAGTCGTTGAACTGCAAAAAAAGCAGTCAAAAGCCCCAATATCAGCTAATAGCCATGTTTCACTGATATACTGGTGCGCTGCTGTTTTTTATTTGCCCATTATCATGTCTTTCATTTATGTCTTTTGTTATTTAGCATTTGCTTGTGGATTTCTGAGTATTAAGGGGGGGAATTTGTGGTAAATAAAGAGGAATTTAAAAAATGTACATGTAAACATAACAAAAATTTAAAACCCATTTTGTTTTTTTGTTTTTTTTGTTTTTTTAAAAAGCAAATTACTGGTTAACACAAACCTATTCGGCAGTTATCCCCTGGCTTAAATTGGTTTCTGCAATTTGCTAATTTCAGCTTTTGTCACACCTGATTGCTCTCATTGTTTTTCTGCTGTGCTTTCAAGGTGTTATTGTTTACAGTATGAAATTATCTTATTGAAAAACGATCGATTTCACGGTGCGCAAACCAACAAGCAGCGATCTGGAGCTGAAGAAGCAAAGACCTGCCTGATGCCAAAATATCAGCTCAGAGGAACTGAATGCACTTCGATTCTTTCGAGGTTAACAATAGAATCCAATTCAGTCCACACGGATTTTCACATCTCAGCATCATTGTGTCCTCTTTTAACATGGTGGGATCCTTAGCTTTCATGTACTTTTTACAGAATTACATTTCAGCACAGGTCGAGAGGCCATGGTAAGAGCTAAGCTGTGTGAGTGTTAGTTTTTACCTCTGGCTTATTCTTGTGTGTTTGTGTATTACAACTTGCAGTTGGAGAAGATCAATTTATCAGCAGCGCAGACCTTGAGAACAGCTTTTATAAAGGTAAAGTTTTCTCTTAAAGTTTGTTTGCTTGCATTTCAACTGCCATCCTTCTTGTATCGACTCTGCCTGTACCCTTCACTTTGTAAATCCTCTTTACAGCAGCTTAGTGATTTATAACTTTGATTATAGTTTTATTTTCGCAAAACACCAAGGGTGACTGTGAGTCCTCAGCAGCTGCATGTTTGTGTGTCTCAAGGCAGAGAAGGAGACCCCGGGCCTTACCCAGGACGTTGTTGTCAAAATATTGGAAAAGAAGAAGTTAAAAATTAACTATAACGAGGCTCTGCTTCGCATGGCTGGAGATGATATGCAGGGTAGGTTTGGTTTCTTTTATTTGTTTTTTTTTTTTTGGTACTCTGCTGTAGACCAGAATGTGCACTTAAAGATGAAAGCTGTGGGAATACCAACTTGGTTTTTCTTTGGTTTCTGTGACGGCCCAGTGCTGCTGCAGCACAGATATCCACTGGGGGGAGCTGTTTCCACACAAATCAACCCCTCTGTCTGCTTTCAGTTGTTCCCTTGTTTCTGTCTGTAATTGAATTCCTTGTGCCGAGTGTACAGTGATTGATGGTAGTAATGAATTCACACACACACACAGTGGATGAATTTTAAATGTACCTCCTGCATGGCACATCCCAAGTTCTACCTTAATCCGGCTTTTCACTTAACAAACTCAACACGTTACTGTCCCTAACGTGTGTGTGTGTGTGTGTGTGTGTGTGTGTGAGAGAGTGCACACACATGTACACATACTCCTGATGCTATGTTCATTTTTCACACTTGCACTGTAGACATAGGTTTTTAACACGTCACCAATATTAATTTCATGAGTTCTGCCCGCGTGCTGACGTGCCCATTGCTGCGAGGAGTTTGAGCTCTGTCTTTTGTTCTCTTCCTCTCTGTGTTTTTCAGAGTTGATGATTGACAGGAAAGAGCCAGAGTTCCAGGAGCTGAACGAGAGGGCCCGAGCTCTGAAACACATCCTAAGCACCCTGCCTGATGAGATCAATGACCGAATGGGCTTGCTACATACCATCAAGTAAGACAGCTGTGTGTGTGAATGTGCACGTGTTTTGCAGTGTGACGTAAATCAGGTTCACTACTACGTGCAAAATTTCGATCAGATTAAGTGATTAAAGTAGCAGAAAGCAAGCCCTTTTGACTTACAACATCTCGATGGTTGATTAAAAGTGAAAGAGTTGGCTTTTAGTAACTGTTCTCCAATTAATATTTCATTATATGCACTAAGACGCTGCCTGGCATTACATAGCTCTCATTTCTTTGATTCCAACTGGCCAACCGGAGCATGTCTTTGTTTCTAAGCCGTAAGATTCCTTTCAAAGGTTGAGCAGTGTGCACAGCAGTGATGGCGAAACTATTAACGTCCCTGTCCGCCGCGCTGCACGCACGCTATAGAGAGAAAGTGAGAGATGTTTCATCTTCTTGGCCCACTTTGCCATTATTTTGATGGAATTCAATACTCTTAGTGAGTCAGTGCTTAAGTTACTTACCCAGCGGAGGGCTTAGAAATAAAATCAATTCAAAGGGAATGCTAAGAAATTAAAGTTATGAAACGGCAGATTTCAAGTGCATGCGAGGGGAGAGGGAGAGAGAGACAGAGAAAGAGAGTTGAAGGTGAGAGCGTGTTTGTGAGAACAGGGGGAAGAAAGGGGAGACAACGAGCTGGATCAAAGGACTGTAGTTTCAGGGTATCAGTGCCTGATAAAAACAGACAGATTTGAAGATTTCTCTATATTTTTTTTTTCTTTCTAACATGCACTCACTTGTGCGTGTCATCCGCAGAGATGTTGCCAGTGCCATCAAGGAGCTGCTAAACACTGTTAATACTGTCTTAAGGAAATACCAACATCAGAACAGACGGGTAAGTGGATACATTAGTAAGTTTAAGAAAAAAAAAAAGTGCCTGTGCGCACAAACACAGTTGCTGTGAAATAAGTGGAGCTGAAAGGCTGTCTGTATTTATTGGTTAGGTGGTGGAACAGCAGAAGAAAGAGTTTGTGAAATACTCCAAGAGCTTCAGTGACACTCTCAAAACCTACTTCAAAGATGGAAAGTAAGACACTGTTTCTAGTGTATTTTTTACCCCTTTTCTTTTTTTCTCCATCACATCTTCAACCTTTTCTCATTCGTGTCCGCACACATAGCCACCAACGCATTCACTAGTCATACACACCCACCCACGCCTGCACGCCTTGCCTGTTTGCATAGACGCTCACGCGCACACCCACTGTCACCCATGTAAATGGTGGTTGTTTGATCACAGGCCCGCTACCATCAAATCCACCAATGCTGAATAATTCCCTTGACCCACTTCCTGTGGATCCATCCTGGCTTGTGTTCTCTGAAGCCTGACATTCTCTATTCCAGCCAGATCAAAGTGTTCCCCGGATCAATCCTAATATTGTTGCCACGCTTTTCTGGGTTTTTTTTCTCCCCGTGTGAGTGACACGTGTGTCCTTGTCTTTCTGTTCCGGTTGTTTCCAGAGCAGTAAATGTGTTTGTCAGCGCCAACCAGCTCACCCACCAAATCAACATGATAATGCGGGCCTTCAAGACTGGCGGCCCAGCGGCGGCGGCCCGAGAAGATGCGAAGAACAGACGCGCGCAGACACAGGAGAAGCGTTTTCATTAGAGAACAGGCGAAACAAGGCTTTTTAATTTGTAAAGGTGTTTTATTTTTTTATTTTTTGGGGGGGCTGTATAATTTATAATTCTGTGGCTCTGAGGGGAGATCAGGTAGTTTCGAGTTTCAAAGCAAGTCAGGCTGACAGTAATTGCTGGGGATTTTTTTTTACTCTCTTTAATGTTGTTCTTTTATCAGATTCTTAAGTCAATATTTTCTACGCTCCCCTCTGCATTTTCCACTCTGTTCAGATTATGTCAGTGTTTCCCTTGTCCTTAAAAGTTTGGCAATTGCATATAAGTCCTTAAAAGTTATCATTTTGGCAATTACTAATATCCAGCCAATACGGTTTGTAGTTATTTGTAATTTGATTGATTTGCCAAAGACCAAGATGCCACCTTTAAATGTTTTGTTGTTCCCCATAGGTATTATCTATATGTGCCATGTGTATATACATGTATACTTAACTGGACTTCTCTCGCTGTCTTGTATTTTAATGTTTCCAGCTAGAGCGTTACTACTCCAAAGCTGCAGATTTCAATTCATTTCAAATGAGTGACGACTTAACCTTCACATGTTTACACAGATGTCTCTGATTATGAACGTATTGTCTCTTTGTCACCTTCTGTTCAACTCCTACTCTGTAGTTTTCATGCCGTTTTCAAGGCCAGTGAAAATAAAATGAAGGGACCTGAACTTCCTTGAGAACTCTTAAAGAAGTCATGACGAGTTAAACCACTTTTCTTCTTCCTCCTGCAAATTAAAGAGTTCTGACATGTGAGAAAGATTTTTCCAAAAGTGGGTCTCTCTTCAGATTTGTATTGTTGTATGAGAGTGCTTCATTTTCGCTCAGTTGCCCTTGCGTTCTCTTTTCTTCGACTGCGCCTCTTTCCTCCCAGAACTAAGAGCCATACCAATTTTTTTTTCTTTCTACTTCCCATTCCAGCAACTTCATTCTTCTCCCTGTATAATAGTGGATTTTCCATGGTGGATTTGTGGAGGGCTATTTTGGGCTCTCTGCTGGCTCCTACATGCACCACTGTAATCCAATTGTGATAGTGTTAATTTTTAAAGCTTTATTATTGAAATTGCTGAGACCTAATTTTCCGATCCTGTCACTGTTGACGGCCGCCATAATCAGCTAATTCGAGTTATTGAAGACCATTAAGTCACACACGGAGATTGGCCATGGTCACTGAAGCAGCAGGAAGGAAGGGCAGTGATTACATCTTTGTTGGATTTACTGTTTGATGCTTTCCACCATACGAGCTATCGATTTGTTTGAGTTTAACAAATCCCTGAGATACTTTGTTCTCTCTGTGTGTGTATATATATATATATATATATATATGCGTCTGTGTGTGCATAGCAACAATTGACCTGCAGGATGCCTTCTCACAGGCATTTGAATGATGCTGTAAAGCTGTTTTGTGTGTATTTTATCTTTGTTCAGGTTCACATCAGTATTTTTCTTTTATTATCAGTCACCGTGCAATCTTTGTGTGAATCTGAGAATAGAAAGGATACACGCGCACGCATACTGACAATAGGCCTGGACTCACAAACTCTCACAACTCTTTTTGACTACTCGGTTGCCAGGAAACTTAGCCCGAGTCTTTAAGAGTGAAGCATAATAAAAGATTTGTTGTGTGTGTGTGTGGCCTCTGCCACTGTCTGGGCTACTGGGGGGCAGTTCGTTAACTCTCTGTGGGTGTGTGTGCCTGCAGTCAGGGCTGTTGGCATTGATTGCTTCATACACGTTGCCAGCTTAGAATAACCTCTGGACACAAACTTCAGCCACAAATCGGCCGAGTCTCCTGTAGACGAGAGGCAGCCATTGCTAAGACGGAATAGCCAAAAGGTGAGGATTTGTTTGAAATGTCACACATTTGAAAGTGGTGTTTCCAACACCTCAGAGCTGGACTTTTGGGACAACATACTACAGACACCCATGACAGAATGAGAGGTGAAATTGAATGGTAAGTTTGAATTTGTTATTAAGTGTAAAGTTGTGTTTGGTTTCACTGTTTGAACTTTGTGATTGAAAAGAAAACATGCTTGACTTGAGGTGTGTGTATACTGGGAGGCCAGGTCTGCCATTACACAGTTAGGAGCTGAGATGCTTTGTTGACGGACAAGTTAACTGCATGTTCTTTTAAAAACTCAGAAGTACTACAGTGACAGTTTTGAGAGGACTAACTGGAGCAAAAGTGACCATCCAGGAAGAGGAGAGGCAACCCTGATAAGTGTGTTTGCTAAAAGATTGCAAAAGGAGTCTTTCCCAGAGGTGGATGCATTCATAAGAAATGCCTCTTACCTTTCAAGCAGCAGCAATTTGGACGGCACATCAAGCTTTCTGTGTTCATTTTTCTTTATAGAGTTGCGTCTGTGCAGTCGCATGCAGACTGAAGCCAGCGGCGTGCCACAAAACAAGTCAGGATGTGGTTGATTAGAAGTTATCACGCTCACAAACAAGATGTGAAGAAATTGTCCCATGAGTATCGACGTTCTTTTAAATATTACAGTAGTATAAAGTCATCTTGCGGTCTACTGCGAACCTGTTGTCTGGTTTAACTATCATGTCAAGATCACACTGCAGTTCATCACTGTTATAAAAAAAAGATAATAGCTGCAGCAAAGCATTGATTTATTTATTTATTTTCCCTTTGCTTTCATTACACAGCCTGTCATCTAAATCTCTGTTCGGTTTGATGCCACATCCAGTGAATTTGTCTCATAAACGTTTATGCCATGCTAAAAATGAAACAGTGTTTGCCGCCCCGCTGCCCCTTGGAGTGTTTTGTAGGAGAGTTGGAGTTAAAAGGAAACTTTCTCCCTTTGACTTCAAATGCGCTTTTAATTTCAGCACAGAACAATTTCAGAAATCATTCCCTTTTATTCACACTTTTATTCTCTCCATCTATCTGACTGTATTTTATTTCACACTAACGGATATGACAGACTCGACATGCTCTGGCAACCCGCTGCCTTTCTGAGAAATTCTTTTTTGGGGGAGGGGGCTTGTTTGACTACTTCCTAAAGTCTGGCAGTTCGGAAAATAGCGGAAACCTTTGCACGCTATCCAACAGTGAAAAGAGGCAACAATAAGCTGCTGCTGTGACCTTGCTTTATGATCATGATGGCATGACGACCCATGTGAAATAGATATGGCAGGTTATTGAGGGATTATTCTGAGTGCATCTTGTTTTGTCATGTAACACATAGACGTTTGGAAATCTATTTTATTGAGTGATATGTGTGTGTGTGTGTGTGTGTGTGTGTGTGTGTGTGTGTGTGTGTGTATTCCCTATTCCACACCAACCTACATACAGACACACATTTTACCTCCTTGACCTTACCTGGTTTATTGCTGATTGATTGACAGGTCTGAGCTGTAACCATGGGAACGAGAATGGAGGTGGCACAGCTTGAAAGCAGAATGAACGCTGAGGATTATAGAAAGTTACAGAACCTTTTCCTTGTGAGTCTTTGATTTCAAGTCAGTCTATTGACAGCCTTGTAATACAGCACCTTTATTTCACATTTAAAGAACAGGGTTAAATTATTTATCTCCAATTTTGACAGTATAGAACCATACCTTTAGATCTGATTAGAAGTGCTATACAAACAAGGGAATCTTCAGGGATTTACTAAGAAATCATAGGGTTTGGGTATGTTCTCTATCTATCTACTTTTAGTTTACTGGAGTATATACAGCTGGTTTTAAGTTAATTTGTTCAAGTACTGCCTTAATCTTTGGGTTCTTCTCATAACTGATGTATAAAAGATGGAGGTAGCCACCTGGAAGTAAGTCGCTTATTTGTGATGTCCTGAACTGCATCAATTTCCTGTCACAGTGTAGCCACAGTCTTAAACACACCTTGCTTTATTGTGGGTGTTCCATTCTAAATAGGGTACATATGTTACAAAATGAACACCTTGCTACAACTGCTACGACTTGAAGCTAATCTTAGCTATTAGCCTTACACCATACTACAATAGCTCAAACTTGAAACTAGTCTTAGCTGTCAGTCTTATACTTTGCTTCAATAACTGAGACTTGAAACTAACCTTAGGCATTAGTCTTATACCTTACTATAAAAGCTAAGAGATGCACTAGTTTTAGCTAACAGTTTCAAAGAGATTGGAGACATTGTTTACTGAGGTTAAAGTGCTCATGGACTTCTTTAAAGTGGAGGTACTTTTGGGGCAAAAAAAGGGAGGCTTTAAATAGCATGAAGCTACTTCCATCTTTTACATAGTCCACACTCATGATTGACCAACTTTGCTGATGCTGGGACTGCACTGGTTGGCTGTATTCAGCTGTGTGCCAAGATTGTGCAATGTCTCACAATCCTGTTACTGTTGAATGCAGGACTTCTCAGGTGCATCCCGCTCCTTGTCCCGAATTCAGTTCGTCGATCTTGCTTGGGCATCAGTTGGCCACGGGTCCGAGGAGGAATATGGCTTCTTGTTTGACAGCGTGGTTCTCAGTCAGCAGCGCAATGGCCTCCTCCTGGACAGCGACACCTCAAAGGAGAAGGAATGCATTGACTGGGGAGGCCTGTGCTCATTTCTGCTGATGGAGCTTTCCAATAAATTAAAGAACAACAAAACTGTTAGTGCGCCTTGCTGGAAGCCACCACGCACCCTCACCTGTCCACATCGAGACCCTGTTCAAAAGGTAAAAGGTCCTTTAACCTAGTAGAGACTTACACGAAAAAAAGTTTGTTATGAGAGTCATAGCATGTTGCCTTTTTTCCTTTTTTTTTCCTCAAACCAATGACCCCCTGCATGTTATCTAAAAACATTTTGACATTGGCAGTCTAGAGAATCCAAAACTCTGCTGACTGGATGGAATTGCACATTATTAAACATTGTGGAAGGAAACGTTCAAAAAGTATTAGGGTCTTGCTCATCAAAATGGCTCACTCCTTTGGAGATAAATGGCTCTGGACTCCTTTAACATCTATCAATTAATATGTAAATGAAGCAGCCGGTGTGAAGTCCCCACCGCTTTGGATAAAGTGACGGCTCATCACTTTAATCTTTCAATCCCGAGGATGTCGAAATGTCAGACTGTTGTGTCAGTTGTTTTCCAAGTGCCTGGAAGGTTTGACAGCCTTAAAGAGGCAGAGTATTGTTGCTTAGATAGCTTTCATTTCTGACCATTACTCCACCAGTTAAGTATCAAATAGAGACTATGGAAACAATGTACTGTATCTATAACCCTGGCAAATTTGTAGCAAAGCAGGAAGTGGTTACTAATGGTGACAAATCCACCAACAGCCTGCAGCTTTTGCATTTTTTTTGTACACATTTCACTCAGGGCTTGGTGAAGACCAAAACTGAGCTAAAAGGAGTGAATTCTGGACTTGTATTCATTAAATGGTAACACCAAATATTAATATTTGCTTTATGTCTGCTACAATTGTAGACCAAACTGTTGGGCAGTGCAACTTAAGAAAACACAAGCAAATAGAAAAATGCTGCAAAAGAACATTAAATGTTAAATAAAATACAGCAGAAGCTATCTATCTATCTATCTATCTATCTATCTATCTATCTATCTATCTATCTATCTATCTATCTATCTATCTATCTATCTATCTATCTATCTATCTATCTATCTATCTATCTATCTATCTATCTATCTATCTATCTGTCTATCTAGGAAGTGATTTTGAGGAGACGATAATGTGATGGAAGAGCTGCAGTAAACATGTAATATTATTTTCATGTTACATTACATTACATTGCAGTATTACATGGATCATACAGTTAGAACACACTTTATCTTGCATCTTTTTCTTCCTCAAAGTCACTTCTAGAGCTGCTCTGCCATGTAATTGTCTCCCAAAATCACTTCTGGTGTTTGATATTTCACATAACTCTGATGAGCCAGAGCAACACAACAGCTCTAATAGCAAAGATACCTGCCTATAGCATGGTTCTAAGACTATAAGTACCCCTTGGTGCCAGTTTTGGGAGGTTTTAGTAATACAAGCACATCCCCGAGACCTTGTGGACAGTCTGTCCCTCATTTGACCACTCAGTGCTGCTGACCAGCAGCACCACACAGAACATGCTATTTCTGAAATGCTTGTCCTCGAGTTCCCCAGGTATTTGCACCTGCCCATTTTACATGGTCCTATATTATTTGTTTCATCTACCACCCTTTCCTCCTGAACGTCGCTTTACCCTATTACAAGCTAAATGGGAATCTATTGCATACACTGAAATACTTTAAGTACTAAAGTATACCATATACTGTTAAGTATAAAAGTTATTTTGTTGCCATTTAGCAGTTACAGGTTCACCGATACTTCATTGGGTACATACTTCAAATTGAATAACAGTTTTGTCTTCCAGCTTTTAAAGCAGTGAAAAAGCTGCTAAAAGAGCCCCAAAATGATAGCCCTTCGCTCACACTAAAGATAAACACATTGTATCAGTTACTCACCAGCTGTATATCAATATGTAATTATAATAATTATGGATAAATGACATGCGAATCCGAGAGATCTTACAAAGGTACACTGTGAAAAGGGAGAAGACAGTAATTACGTTGCAGAACATCTGACCTCTTACCTCTGCTGTGAAATTTTAATAAACTACCTTTCTTTAAAGATCTACTTTGTCTCTTGCTCATTAGATGCAGTCAGCTTCAAGCTTTTTTAAAATGAATTAATTTATTTTTTGCAGCTCCAAGTTCTGTTCACCCAATAACTCCTGTAATGATTAATTCTCAATTTTATTAGATTCAGCACAGAACGGCTCCTTTTATTCACCTGTATCCAATGAGTGGAAGATTTAGTAGGGGCTCGTTTTTAGAGAACTTATATTAGGGTAGTTCTGCGGTTATAAAGTAGCCAGCGAGAACAGGAAAATTCAAGCCATAATTAATATTTTAAATTGGTTTTTAAAAGCTGTCTCCTCAGGTTTTAATAAATAACGCCACTCTCTAATGTAGCAAACTTCATTGGGGCATAAAGCTAAAGGCTGGTGTTACGGGGAAGTGTGAATTGTAGTCTTTCTGTGGATATTTTCTTCAAATGTTTTGCTTGTAATAACCTCTGGTCTCCTCAGGTGCTGTACCTGCAGAGTTCAGGTCAGTATCTGACTGTGAGTAAAGGAGGAAACGTAGGACTGCGGGATGCGGAGGACATGTCCCTTCTGCACACTCATCGACTGCAGAACAGCACAGTCGCACCCAAGGACCTCTGGGTCACAGATGTGGTGCTGCTGCAAAACGTGGACAAGGTGAACCTATCAACATACTGAGAGATGCATACCTAACTATTAATCAGTCCTCTTATCGATTACTGCTGCATCGTGGCTCCTGAAGCATAGTTCAAGAAATATTATTCAAAGAAATGGATTTATAATTTAATAACTGATAAGTAGCCTCATTTAATGGAGCAGATATTGTATGGCACAGAGATAAACAAATACTCCACTCAATTAATGAATTATTGATCTGTGGCTTTGGTTAATTGCGTTTCAGACACGAAGCTGGTGCATAAAGATCAGAAAGTAAACATACATTTTTTAGTAATAACACCATCAATAATTGATTGTAAGTTTTAATTGGCATTTCTTTAAACTACAGATTTATGGATGCCATATTCTGTATCGTATAACCGCGTTGAATAACACATGAGGAATTTTTTTCCCCATTGTGCATTAATTAACAGTTTGGCAAACTGCTAAATCCTTGTTATATAATAGGGACAGGTTGCATGTCTCCATGTTTCTGTGTTTTCTAACAAACTCGATTTTCTTTAGCCTCAGATAGCTGTGGCTTTCACAAGTAAAGAGGTGTGTTTCTATGACTTCGTGTGTGAAAAGACCTTCAGCTGCAAGTGTAAACTCCAGGTAACAATGAGATGTTTTTCAGGGTTTTGTGTTATCCTCATATTACCATCAGCTTGATTCCATTGCATTATTAATAACATAAGAACTGGCAATATATCTCATATATTCTTATCTACTCTAGGGCTTGAACTTTACTCCTTGGTGTCTAGACTACTGGGTAGATCCCTGTAACCCTGACCAGGCTGTTCTCACTATAGGAGACATTGGAGGACGGGTAATACACACATACAAAGAAAAGCAAATGATTGAGAAGAAAAGAAAAAGAACTTGATTCAGTTTTATTTGTATGCCACCAAATCACAAGCAGTTGCTTCAAGTTACTTTATATTGTAAGGTAAAGACCTTAAACCACAGAAGATATGAGCAAGAACTTGGCGTCAGTGGGAAGCAAAAAAAACCCTTTTAACAGGAAGAAACCACCAGCAGAACCAGGCCCAGGGAGGGGCACCCATCTGCTGCAACGGAGGAGAAATTTATAACTAATGAGTAAATGCAGAGTGTTGTAGAAACACATGGAGCGTGAAAAAGAAACACCCCAGCAGCTTATAGCAGCATAGCTAGTGGAAGATTCAGGGTCCAGCCCTAACTGTATGCTTTATTAAAAAGGAAAGTTTTAAGCCTAATCTCAAATGTAGAAAGGGTGTCTGTCTCCCAAATCCAAACCGGGATCTGGTTCCACAGAAGAGGGGCCTTAAGGCTGGAGGCTCTGCCTCCCATTCTACTTTTGCATATCCTGCTGTCTGAGAGAAAAAGTGCTCTAATGGGGTGATTCAGGCATCAGGCCTTTCACATAAGATGGGGGTTGATTATTCAAGATCTTGTATGTGACGAGAAGGATTTGAAATTTGATTCTGGATTTAACAGCGAGCCAATGAAGAGAAGCCAATATGGGAGAAATATGTTTCTGCCAGTACTCTTTAGATCAACTGAAGGCTTTTTAGGGAGTTTTTAGGACATCTTGATAATAATGAATTACAGTAGTCTAGCCTAGAAGTAGTAAATGCATGAACTAGTTTACTAAAGAACAAGAGAGGAAGGCGTTATCCTCATTATCCACATATGTGTTCATTATGTTACTATAGGTTCAGGCTGCTATGGGACTTTGTGTGATGCAATGAGCACTTATGCTCCACTTGCCTCTTTTCTCTCCCTATTTATAAACCACTGCAGCATGTCATTAAACCCTTGTCTTGTCTCTCCCTTAGTCTGTTTTGTCCTGCCTCCATATGCTCTGTTTCTTCTCTTTCTCTTTCCCCTCACACCCAACCGCTCACGGCAGATGGCTGATCCTCTGCGAGCCCGGTTCTGCTGGAGGCTTCTTCCTGTTAAAAAGTCATTTTTCCTCCCCACTGTTGCAAAGTGACCCCCTATGAGCTAAAGAATGTAAGGTCTTTACCTTACATTATAAAGCGCCTTGAGGCAACTGTTGTTGTGATTTGGCGCTACATAAATAAATCGGAATCGAACAGGTCCACTGCTCAACGACTGTGAGTGTCTGTGTATATTCCCAGGTCAGTGCTTTATATTTCACCTCAGCCCAGATCTTCCTGTTTGAGAGATTCAGTCTGAGGACAGACTCTGACTCAGCAGACATCATCCTTTGGGATGATCTGACCAAAGGCAAGCATCGCTCCTGTTACACCGTGACACACCTAGCACACGCGCCTGGCTGGGTTAGAAAAGGTAGAAAGTACACACACACACACACACACACACACACACACACACACAAAACCATCAAAGAGACATAAGCATACTAACAAACCCCTCTCTCTTTAATTATAGCCTAACATTCTTGTAAAAGTGCATGTCTTTGTTGCAGCTGTAGTTTCTCTTTTGTTGTCTTGTCCCAGTGAAAACTCCTCTGTTTGCACATCTGCTATTTCATATGGTATGCAAAAGAAGGAGCCAGCTGAAATAGCCTGCATGAGCGGCGATAATCAGAACCCAAATGCTTCTGTTTGTCATTCCTGTGCACAACTGTATTCAGCCTCAGGTTAAAAAAAAAAAAAGAAGCTCTCCAGTATCAGGTCAGAATGAAATCAGGAGTATATCCGATAGAAACAACACATTCTGGGTGTCAGACCTACTTAACACACCCATGCAAACACAGACACACACACTTTACCCTTCACACCTGGGATGAGAGCCACAGGCTTGCTTGGTCACCTCTCCGGTGTCGTTGCAATAACAGCTTATGCAACACAATGAAAACGCCTGGGTGTGTCCCGGTCACTGGTGCACGCACGCTGACACACATGCAGTGAGTCCTGAGTCATTCTCTTCATAGCCAGACTTTTTACTGCTGATATTAAGTCAGGAACTTGAGGTCTGGCTTGCTGAGATCCCCCCACCCCACTGCAGCTCAGCGTGGGTAACAAAGAGGTCGCTTAGTTTTATCTCGATTGCATCATTTGGACAGAGGCTCTCTGAAGAGTTATTGGGCTGTTTGATAATGATTCAGCCGAGACAACGCTCTGAGGCTGGATTCGCTGAAAGGGGGGGGGGGGGGGGGGGGGGGGGGATCCTGATAAAAGGGAAAACAAGAATAAAGCACGTATAAATAAGCCCAATAAATGGGGAAAAAGGAATAACAAAGAATGGGGAAACAAAGGATACAATGGCAAAACAATAAAAGCTTTAGTTAAATGAAAATTTTACAATCTGTGTGTGCACATGCATGTGAATCGGCAAGAGAACGCTTGTTTGTGTGTGGGCGTGTGTGTCGTCATTTCTGACTGTAAGTAAAGGCAGCCCGCGTGAATGCATGTGTGTGTGTGTTTGCATACCTCTGGGGTGCTGGTGCTTTTTCTTTTGAAGTTTCCCACCCTGCAGTATGAGTGGGCTGTGTACCATTAGACATGCCTGGTTATCCAGACCTCCAAACCTTCAGGCTCATGGGCCACCAGAGAGCGGAGGAGAGGAAGGAGAGAGAGTCAGCGGTGGATCAGTGAGGGGAAATTGAGAGCAAATTAGGAGGAAATTGGGATGGACAACAGTCCTATAAGGACAAAGAATGAGAGGTGCAAGGAAGGGGTGTGTTAGTGATGGAGAGAGCGTGTAGGTAACATAAAAATCTCCCATAACGTGGAGCGATTTATCGCACAACATGAGAGGTTTGCTTTGATATAAACACACAATGACTCCTGCTGTTTCTGTGTTATTTCCTATCTCAGCAGTGAAAGTGCGAGAATAGCTGCAGCACCGGCTAAGGAAGCAGATGTTCTGTATCTGAGTCTGCATCACAACTAGTTTGATGAGCTGTGCTTGTCAATGAATAAGAGAAGGGATCATTAATCAATGATGAGTCACAACGCGCTGTCTGAAAATCCACTAATCTCTTAAATTCACGGAGCGGAGCAAAGATGGGATGCGTGAAGTGTATTCAGATATAATTATTTGCCCCAAGCTCTCCAGCCAGTGTTTGACCTACGACTTGTCACATGCCATCTCAAAACCAGCCCTTAGCTTGTGCAGGCTTTGAAAGTTAAGCAGCCTCTAATAGAGACATGTGGCAACCAATTTAGCCGGTCTCAATCAAAGTCTTAATTGAGATAGATGGTGATGCAAGATCCATTACGTTTTCTGTAATACCAGTGAGCAAATCATAACCGCCTAATTCTATGCTATATTGAGCTCCTGAGAATTGGTCGGTTTACTATACGGCTGCGGTCATTGCACATTTAACGCAACCGTTTCAGAGAGTGGATGGATATCCTTTGGAGCCGTGCTAGTGAGAGCATTTTGGCATCAGCAGGGAGAAGGATATAATTTGAGGAAATGAAAGAAGATGAGCAGTGTGTCATCATCAAAATATGTTGCAATGTTGTTTTTATATTGAATTTGTCAAGTTTGAAACTAATTTAGTCACTCTGCCAGTAACTTTTGCTGTTTACACAGGAAGGCAGCAGCTATTGTTTAGGATTATTTTCTTCTCTTGAAATTAGTTTGTAGATAAAAAGCCTATTGCTGTGTTTGTACAAGCCATACAGCTTTTCCTTTATGATGAAACCAGTTGTAGTTATTGTGGATTGGAAGACGATGACAAATAAGCAGCTCCTAATGCTAAAGCAGAAATTTACAATGACATAAGCTGCAGAAATGTTAAGATAATGTCATACTATCTACTTGCTTTTTTCTGGATGGAGTCAAGCTAACTACAGTATGCCACTTCTGATTTACTTTCACTTTTCTGACTAATATGCCTCTTGCAGTGCGTTACCTGGGCTCACTTGAGGCCTTTGTGTCGTGCAGCATCGCACCACAGAGCAGCATGGTGATTGGCTGGAGGGAAAAGGAAAGCACGAGCCTACGAATCACTTCTTACTCTACAAAGGACGGTGTGTGGGACGTCGACTTCCATGTTGGACTCGGCCTGTTAGGTGGGTCCAAACAAAGTGGCTGTACAACATAAAGTATGATGGCATAGATTTATAGTAAAATTTAATTTTCAAGGTTTTAGTTATTATGTCTTTACCATGAATTGAAATTTGGCAAATGCAACCTCAGATGAAGACTCTGACATTATTTATTTCACAAAAACTGAGATAAAATGCAGAAGTATGTAAAACAAACTATGTGCTCCTCATGATTCAAAGCATCACTGTTCTGGATGACGAGCTTTAGCTGTCAGACAGATGGCCTCACATGTGACTCTAATATGTTAGTATTCAGTTCATTGTCCACTAAATGATCCTAATGTCCTGTGACTGCAAAACAAGCTCAGATCATCAGCCCTCCACCACCGTGCTCGACATTAAGTATGCTTGCGTTGATGGCACTGTGCATTATGGCCAAAACCTTCTGCTTTTACATGCAAATGGTCACTTAATCAGGTACATTTGATTATTAGCACCTAGCTGCTAATTACCTTCTTAATTCCTATGGAAGCAGTAAGGTTGTACACAGTGTAATATGTCATGTTTTGTCATTTTGTCTGTTGTTGTTCACTTAAGGCCGTATTAACCTCAGATTGCATTTAGCTGCCTTTTTATTATGCCTGATAGAACCTTGAATGAAAGAGGCTGCACTTTGTTTTTACCATGAGTGTATATGAATCATATTTATTCACTTGAAGGTTTTCATTTCAGGTTTAACTTAGAGGTTTTACACGCTCCTCAACATAAAAAAACAAAAAAGCCTCTAATGATTGTACACTATCTATTAAATGTCTAATGTACCATACCATGTGCTTCTAAATAATTGTAAAAACGTGAATGCTTTTACAGTTCTCAATCAATCAACTTAAATTTACTAACAATGCATCATCAAAACTGTCAAATGCCTCATTGAACAGTAAATTGGTTGTGGTGGTGGAGGGGGCTGGGAGCCGTATTGTTCCCTGGAAATAACTGCAATTAATCTCTCCGCTAATTTGGGAGCTGTTCAGACCTGGAACTGAAATGTCTCTTTTGATGATCAGTCAGTTCACCCTTGGGATTAAAATGCATCTTGAGTGACCACCTGTAATTGGATCTCACTACCCCGCTCTGTATGCGAGTGAGCTTTACATAATTTCGATTTGTGAAGACTCGAGATCAAAGTCCGGCACAAGTCCATTTCTGAAACCTACGTTTGACCGGACCTGCTACCAGAATCAACATGCAGTTATCTCCAAGTCGGAATGCACTAAGATCTGACAGATTTTTGCATAAGGCTGTTGGCCAACTGTGCATGTATATAAATAAATAGTGAGTAAACCTGTTTGTTTAATCACAGGTGGGCTCATGGTGGGGTGGATTTGACTTGGAGGGGACCCAAGTCTAATCCGTTTGATCTTCATTTGCAAACGGAAGTCATGTAAATGATTATCTCCATATAGAGAGGAAAAGTCACTGGAAGACACTGGACATGCATTCTTATGCCAGGTGTGAACTAACATGCCTGGAGCTGTCCGCTTGTGTTAGGATCACAAAGAAGCCTGTTACTTCCAGGTCTGAATGGTGCCTCTGATTGGTTGTAGCCACAGCAGGTGTGGATCATCACGTCTTGCTGTGGAATCCTTACGTGACCTCTGAGCCGGTGTGCGCCCTTGGTGGACACACAAGCCCCGTCATTGCTGTCTGCTTCCTGCAGACCAAGCAACAACTCCTCAGCTACTCCAAAGATAAGGTAGGAGTGCCCTTCAGTGGGTGCGCAGACCCGCTACTAGTGCAGATAATGTAGAGATGAAGAGCCCCGTAATTGTAATATTAATTGTTATTCCTTGCTTTAATTACTGCAGACGAACGAGGTGTTGGGGACGAGCATGTTTCACATTTTTCTTGCCACTGTCAGCTGGTGTTTCTTTTATAGCCTTGTTTTATTTTCTGATGCAAAGAGGATGTTGGTGCTTCTGTTGCTTTTCCTCTCCCTGTTGTAGCACCGTGCATGTTTGCCTTCTCTTTGGCTTTTCTGAAGAGAATGAATATTTTAGAAGTGATTTATGTTCCATCTGCCTCTGCTCAAACACCATCTGCCACTGCAAGAAACTCTGAAGGCTTTACCTCAGTTCACTCTGAAAGAATTTCTGGAGCAGCGACAGGCATGTTGTTGCCGTTAGAAGCAATATGGCCACTAAAACTGCAACCAGAGGAGCAGTTCTTCATGGTGCAACAATGTATTTGTTTGGTAATCACTGAATAAAAGTTTTTTTGTAGGAACGATAGCTTTTAGTGGCACTTTTCCTTTTTAGGAACATGTGGATATGTACCAAAATATCTGCCCTTAAGCACAGACACATAAGAGCCCTTATTATCCTTCCAGGTGCTCTGTCTGTGGGACGTGTCCAGCCAGCTGTGCACACACCGTCTGGCCGGTGTCTTTCCAAACATACAGGGGGACACACACCCCTTCCTGTTTCTCAATGAGGAGCGCCAGCACCTCGTGCTTTCATTCAACAGCCTGCTTCTCCTGCTGGAATCCAAGAGGGAGGAGAAGAAGACCAATAGCCATGAACATCCTGTTACCTGTGTGCTGTATAACAGTCGGTTCAGACAGGTATGCCAGTGACATGGTCTTCTGTGACCTGCTGTTTTATTTCTTTGTGTTTCCACATGTACAATTAGTACAATAGGTAAGTTCTCCAGTTCTTCTCACTCCTCTTAACAAGCTGTTTCCCACTTACACGGCAGCAGACACCAAACAAGTGAAAATGAGCACCTATTGTGCGACACTCGTGCTTCTCTTCCTCCTCTTGTTCCCATTATGTATTCTTCAGCGGTGGCTTAGCGCTAAAATAAGCGTGGAGAATGGATTGGTTATGTGAGCATCATTAAAGAATGCATTTGCGCCTTTGCTGTAGCATAACGTGGATCAAACTCTCTCTGCAGGTAGTCAGCAGCGACTCTGCCTCCTCTGTGATCTTCTGGCTGACTGACACAGGACAAAAGGTCAAGCAGTTCCACCGTTGCCATGGTGATGCTGAGATCTCCACCATGGCCCTGGACGTTACGCAGACCCGACTGTTTACCGCGGGCGCCGACGGAGAGGTCAAAGTAGGTGGACAGGCGTACTCACACACACACACACACACGCTCACACGGATTTGTACGCCTATGAAGATGCACAGTACAGCTGCAGGCCAGTCCTCATGGGAATGTTAAAGCCTGAGTGAAATGCAAAAGTAAAGTGTGAATTAATGTGGAGTAGCAGCTTTTTAGGACAATGTTTCTAGGAAATTGTTGTATTTACTCCTGATATGGGCACTACAAAATAGATGTGTGCAGCTGCAAACCAGCATGGTTACATTTACATCAGCTGCGACTCACTGTGTTAGATTATTGTGTGATTAACTGTTGGCTAATGGCCAAACGTGGATTTGAAGGGACAACACCAGCTTTTTGACAAACTGGCACAAATTTACCCCCAAAATGGTAAAATGGTTGGCGTTTGTCTCTAATGGGTCTAAAGGTACTTGCCAATTTCCCACTGGCTCACTGTGAATTCAAATAGTGTTTTTGCTCAGGTGTTGGAGACTATCAGAGGTGATTATCAGATGATATACGTTGTAAGACAAATAATATCCCTAAGAATTTAGATTTAGCAATATCATTTAGTGTTCCCATTTGTATCTCTAGCTGTGTCAAGCTGATGTGGGCGCTTTATGGCAATGCTGAATATTTTTCAGTGTGAGGAAGAATATTTTTTGTTTGCTGTATTCTTATTTTATCACTTCACAATATTACATTTTTTTTGTTTACAAGTTTATATCTTCATTAATATGAAATAATACTTTATTTTGTATTGCCTTAACTTCCGTCAGCAATAACACTGTGTTTTGAGTTCATTCCTGCCTCTGTGAGCTTGCGTTTGGGTCCTCATCCTGCCTGCACACAGCCTAATCATGACAGAATCAAATCTTACTGATCTCATTTACATTTTTCAGGGTTTGCAGGATATGCTATAATGTGTAATCCTGCCTCTACACCGCCACAGTGAATATTACATCAAAAAAATCCAGATGTGATTGAAATTCAAGGGGTTTGACCAACATTTTGTTGTACCAATTTAGGACAGTTAATGCTGTTAATACATAAACAGTGGCTCTAAGGTAACTGGACAATCTAACATAATTTTAACTGGAAGTATTATTTTTAAGAGTTGGATGAAAATCCTTTGCAGTCGATGACTGCCTGATGTCTAGAACGTGGACGTGAACAAATGCTACGTTTGCTCCCTTGAGTCGCTCTGCCGGTCCACCTTCAGTTGCTGCTTGTTTGTAGGTCTCTCTGCATTCACGTTTGTATTCAGTAACTGAAAAGCTGCATTGCTGAGTTTAGATCAGGTGACTGATATATCCTGTTTCTTTTGTCTTGAGAAACTCTTGGGTGACTTTCAAGGTATGCGATGAGTCATTATCCATTTACACTGTTAAACTCTGATCAGTTACACAGTGTTTGGCTGAATCTGAGCAGAAAGTATAGTCCTGTACACTTCACGCAGTTAACACTCACATCAATAAACACTAGTGACTGGGTTCCACTGGCAGCCGACATCTTAACAGAGCTGACAGGCAGTCGTGCCTCTCTGAGAGAGATCACAACTTGGTTAAATGCTGTGAAATTGTTTTATTTAACCATGGAAATAATTCTGTCATCATGCACTTTATGTGTCTTCTGTGGTCTGTCAGGCCTTTTTGGTGTTGCTGAGCATTCTTCCGCTTAAGAATGAACCATGTTGTTGATTTAATCTTTCCTAAAGTTTTTGCTGAACAATTTTTTGGGCCCTGCGCCAGACTGGCAACCTGTCCAGGGTGTACCCCGCCTCTCGCCCTGTGACAGCTGGGATAGGCTCCAGCGCCCCCCACAACCCTGAAAAGGATAAGTGGAAACGAATGGATGGATGGATGGATGGATAGATATTTCAGGCATTGGTTTTTGTCCCTAACTTGCACTGATATCTCATTGGACCTCATACATGAAATTACAATGAAAAGTGATAAAAATACAAATTCAACACTTCTTATGCTTTGTTTATTTATTAAACTGTGACATTGTCCAAAAAAATTGAGCCCAACAGTACATATTGTGACACATGGAGTGCTTTTCCCTGCATATACAATCACTTAGCAAGGCCATGATGATTCACTTGGTAAAGTAAATCCGCTTGGCATCTTTCTTGGCCTTAAGACACATTTTCTTCTTGAAACCTCATAAATGGTGAACTTAAAAACCCAGAATATGGTTTGAAACATTGTTTCAGCTGAAACTGGCACAACATGCTTGAGTGAGTGTGTGTGTGTGTGTGTCAGGGTATCACTAGTTAGGTCATCATGTTTAGACTCATTCACTCCAAAATTATTTAGGCCAAATCTTTAAAACAGTGTAATTTCATACACATTTTCAATTGACTTCAATCACACAAATGCAGAAATAATTATTTGCAGTATCTTATTTATTATGAGAATGTCATGACTGATCATTTGTACCTACACCACCAAAAATGGGGGCAAAAGGAAGGAGATCATGTTTAATCGGTTATAAGAAAAGGTTAGAAATATAAGTGCTGACATGAGCAGTGTCCACAGAAACCTCTGAATCTCAGCTCAAAGCTCAAATAAACCATTTCTAATAATAATATGAAACTAAACTGGGAAGTCATAAAGGAACTGACTCACGAGGAAACACATGGAGGGGCACACAGCCATGAGGGAGAACGCGACACAGAACTGAGGGAGACGTGGACATAAATACACAGAGGTTTAACGAGGGAAGTGGGAGCACACGGGGAACACAGCTGAAACAGATAATCGTAACGAGACAGGGCAGGAGTGAACACAACATGACGCATACTGACGAGAGACTGTCAAAGTAAAACAGGAAGTACACAGAGGTTCAGACAGGAGGAGAGAGAGAGCACAGACATAACAGGCTGGGGAAAACATTGAATGAAACACAAGGAGGGGAGACGAGGGCTCACAGATACAGAAGGGCACACAGGGGGTAAAAGTCACAAGGGGAAAATCAAATAAGGAACAACTTAACAGAGCAACCCAGGAACCGTGGCCTAAATAAAGAACAAAATACAAAAATACATGAAAACTAAGAATGCTGGGCAACCATGGCCCAGGACCATGACAGATTCGTTAGATCTAAATATTTATTTATGAGAAAAATCTGTTTTCTTACACTGTCGTTTGTCACTAGATCTCCTCGGGGCAGAATCCCCTCTTGCACAGTTTCTTCTTTGTTGGTAGTTTAAAGACCTTTTTGCTGGCAAGCCATTTCCTCATAGTAAGCTCTAGTTAAGTTTCAGTGTCTGGAAATAATGTTACAAATATTAATGTTGATTTTTTTACCAAATTGTAGTGGAATCATTTCAGTCAGACGAATCAGAGTAGCACATATGTTCCAGTATGAATCCAGTTTTTACTACAAAAATAACAGCTGTGAGAATCTCGAACATAATAATGAGTTTTAATCATTACTGAACATGTAATAAAAAGAGCTTATCATCCAGGAGTTTGAAGCACTTGTGAGCTTTGTTCAGTAGATTTCGCTCGTAGAAATTTCCTTTTTCGAAGTTATTTGTTTCCAGATGTTTGCAGTGGCATTATGTTTGGATCCCAAGCTGCCCCTGCTTCACACACAAAGGAGCTTCTGACTGAATTACAGATATTTCTCATGAAATTTCAACTAATGGAAACTCTAATTCAAGATATCCGTAATTACATTTCAGCTATAGAAAAGGAAACTCTGAGATATCATTAACATCATTTTTGAATAGTTAGAATTACAGCTCAAGATATCTACAACCTCATTCTGACTAGTTAACCCCTCATTTAAAATGTATAATGAGGAGAAGGCAGTTATCTCGAATTGAGGGGAATTAAATATATCTTCAGTCGGAATTGCGACTAATCAGAAATTAATTTTAGATATGCAAAATGGGAGTTTTTCCAAGTAGTAATTCCACTGCAGATTCAGCCCATGCTCATTTTGGATTTGAAAAATGCAATTAAGAATATCTGCAAGAGAATGTGCAGTGCACTTAAATGGACACCATTTCTCCGAAAGACAACGACCTTGTTGATATCTAAAATGTTCTTTTTGGGCTCCGAAGAATTGAATGACAGATTTCTGCAATACACATCCAGTGTAGGTATTAAATGTGAAAACAGCTTGCCATATGTAGCATTCTGAGACTGCTTTTAATGACTTCGAGCTTACTGCAGTAGTTCTCTGCGAATAAATAAAATAATTATGCATTTTTGTAATCAATATAATCAACCACATCAGCTCTCTGACCCCATGAGACCTTGTGAGAATGCATCCATGTGCAAGTAGCATCAGAAATACTTGCACCGCTGCTTGAAACAACCACACAAGTCATTCTCAGCAGAAGAAGCAGGGCCCCCCCCTGGGCCAATTAGTAACACGATGCATCATCGCTCCAATTTTCATCAACAATGAACCCGTTGCGTAGCAGTTAGGGCCATTCCAAATGTGAAATTTTGACCTTTTAATTACAGTGTCCCCATTGAGCCAATCAGTGTTTCTTTGTGAAATTGCACAAACAAAGACGCAAAGTGCGTCATCGTGTAAAATTGGACACAGAACAAGAAATGGTGCCTGAGCTGTGACGGGGGATTAATGCCCTAATGTCATGTTGCTTTATCCCCCCTTGGGGGAAAAAATGACACTTTCAAAAGTAGAAAAACACACATTGGTTTTATTTATTTTTTTAAATCCTTTTTTAAGACAAGAAAATAAAGCTGTAATTCCATTTCCAGTAAATTTCCTTAAGCAACATACACCCACTGGGCGCTTTGTTAGCTGCAGCTTAATAGTACTGGGTTGCCTTCAGAGCTGCTTCAATGGTACAGATTCAGCAAGGTCCTGAAAACAGTCCTCAGGGACTTTGGTCCATGGACATGACAGCATCACACAGCTCATCCATGATGGGAATCTGTTGTTCCATCACATCCCAGAAGTGCTCTATTGGATTAATCAGAATGCAGGATCAGAGGATCAGAAGATGGGTATGCTGTGGTCATAAAGGGCTGAACATGGTCACCAACAATATCCAGGTAGGCTGTGGTGTTTAAACTATGCCCAGCTGGTACTAAGGGGTGCAAAAATAAAATATCCCCACATCATTAAATCCCTACCCCCAGCATGAAGAGTTAAAACAAGGCAAGACGGAGCCATGCTTTCCTGTTGTTTACTGTAAATTCTGACTCTACCATCGTAATTTTTCAGAAGAAATTGAAACTCTTCCTTCCGGGCAATGTTTATCCAATCTTCTGTTTCGGTGAGCCCAAGTTAACTGTAGCCTCGGTTTCCTACTCCTAGTTGTCAGGAGTGGCACCCGGTGTGATCTTCTGCTGCTGTAGCCCATCTGGTTCAAGGCTCAGCATGTTGTGCATTCAGAAATATATTAACTGGTTGTAACAAGTGGTTACAACAAGTATTTCCACCCAGAGCTGCCACTCACTGGATATTTTCTTATTTTGGGACCATTCTTTTAAAACTCTAGACGTGGTTGTGCAGTTTCTGAAATACTCAGACCAGCCCACCTGGCACCAACAACAATGCTACATTCAGAGCCACTTAAATCCCCTTTCTTCCTCATTCTGATTCTCAGTTTGAACTCCAGCAGCTTGTCTTGATCATGTTTAGATGCCTAAATACACCGACTTGCTGTCTTGTGATTACATATTTGCATTAATGAGCAGTTGAGGGTGTACCACAGACTTTAAAAACATTTCGTGTTGTCCAAATGCATTTAAGTGTTATTTTGGCTTCTTTTCAGGTGTGGGACTTTAACGGCCGCTGCCTTCACAGAATGAATGCCGGCCTGGGTCGTGCTGTCAGGATCTCTCAGGTGTTGTTGCTGAAGAGAAGCATACTGGTGATGGGCTGGGAAAGGTAGTCGTGTATATATTTAAGAGATGTTATTATTTTGATTATTGTTGTTTTGCTCATTTGTGTTTCATTTTAAACACTGAATCCATAATGTACAACACTGAACAACTGTGTGTAAAAATGACTGTGTGTGAAAGCATCTGCGTGTGTGTTTGTGTGTTTCTGTCCTTTCTTGCTCTGTCTGGCTGCCAAAATCTCAGAGCCAACCAGACATCTGGACCCTAACAAGTCAAAACGCTCCAGGGCGCTCATATTTGCTTTACTATCACTACCTCATATTTGTGTGATTGTGTGTGATTGTGTGTGTGTGTGTCTATTCTTTTTATACTCACATCACATCTGCTCTTCATCATCATCATCATTTCACACCCAGTGAGCTGAACTCAGCAGTGTGCTATCATCAAGTTATACGACTCGCTCCCTTTCTGTCTTTCCGTCTCATCGCCACATGCGCGCACACGTCCCGACGCGCGCACGCACGCAGACACACTCTTTCTCGCTCTCTGGGGAGTCACAGTGGTAAAGCGAACATAGACGACAGATCAGCAGCAGTAAAAGAAAATGGTGCCGTTATGACTTTCATTACTCATATAATTTCCTGTTTCTTCGCATCAGCCTAGACCGCAGTTTAATCCATATAGCGCTGTGTCACATGGCATCCAATTCAAAGTCCTATCAGCTTCGGCTGCTCAAGCGATCTCACGCGGGTTGAAATATCCACATCCCACTGCTAGACATACTTCTCAGTTTGAAACCAAAGTGCATCATTATTTCATTTCACATGCGGCAGCAGCTCAACAATAAAAAGCAAAAGTTCTGTGATGAGAGAACAAAAGAGTAAAGAAGAAGAACTCATTGCAGGTGTGCTAAAAGTCCTCCTGAGATGAAGAATATTAAAGCGTTGCATATTCATGATATCCCCTGTAGCGCTTTAGTGTAAAGGAACTGCTTCCATGTTCATTACCAACACTGCCTTGATGCATTGCAGGTGTAAAGCAAAGTTTGAATGTGTGGCAGAGGAGGTATAATTTATGGAACAAATAGCTGATTAATGCAATGTTTCTTCAGACTACGGGGGGAAAAAAAGCAATTTCATGGGGGCAGCATGGATGGCGAGGTTCAAAATTTGTAGTGAAATTAAATGAATATGATTTTTGTTGGGAAAATAAACAAACGAGTCTGCTAATGCTATAATGATTACCTTTAATGCACTCAAATTCAACTTATTTCTTTTTTTTAATGAGCAAAATAAAACTTTTTTCTTAGGGGGGTGGGGTGGGACATAAGCCTGCAATAGTTCTGTGCAAAATCTTGGACCAGTCTTCATATCTTTATATTTTGCTTCCAAGGAGTCACGCTTTATTGTAACATTTTTAACGTGCGCAGTAGGTCTCCAGGTTTTCTGAAAGTTATTTTCAGTCTAAACCTGTACTTGATCACTTTTTGGTTTTTTGCTTATTTCTTAAGCCTCTTAACACTGACCTATGAATCATGCAATCATAAAAAGGGCACCGATCTCGAATACCTGAACCAGTGCTGTGTCTACACATAACAGACAACTTAGCAAAGGATACATTTTAAATGGTATCTTTTGGCACTTTGTTGTTAGCAGCCTGTCGTAGAAGCACATTATTTGTTCCAATTTCCTTTGTTGAATCTATAGAAAATCCCAAAGATAACACAGTTCAACAGGCATAAAATAGGATTTTTGCACCAACGAGGTGATTCCCAAAGAACTATTAGCTGAAAATGACATATCTCAGCATGCTGTGATCTATACATAGCCCCGCATTGCACTGCTCCCTTCACCTTCAATTTAATCCATGCTGAGATTCTTTCCTTAAGTAATTTAAAGAAACTGGACAAGTAGAGGACAAAAGAGGAAGACCTAGAGGGCCTAAAAATACTATGTACAGCAGATGAATATTATCTGAAAGTCATGTCTTTAAGAAATAGGAAAAAAAAATCTGACAAAGGCCCAAAGAGATGCATTTGACCCTTTAGTTGATCCATTACCAGATAGTTTCTGAAGCCTCATCAGAAACTATCTGGGTAGCTGTCAACAAGCCGTCTTAAGGAAGGGAAATGGGGACACAATGAAACACTGTCAGTCATGGATTGGCCTCTCCTGGAGCCGGACCTCAACATCACTGAAGTAGTGTGGATTCATCTTGACAGAGAGCAGAACAAAAGGTAGCCGACATCCAAAGAAGACCTTCGAATGTCCTTCAAGAAGCCTGGAGAACTAGTCCTGAAGACTACAAGCTACAAGAAACCTGTCTATAAGAGTTCAGGTTGTGTTAAAGAATAAATGTTGTCATAACAAATACAGACTTTCAACATCTGAGATTTGTAAATTTAATTATTTTTTGCCTTATTTACCGTATTTCCATGTGTATTTGCCAGCATAATATTAAAAAAAAATGAGAGGTGACTGTTGGGTCTGCGCTTCCACAGGCCCCGCTGGTTTAGAGACTTATTCCCGTTAACAAAGCAAGACGAACAGCTCAACCGGTTTTCACATGTTAGCAAGGGGAACCGGACGGCAGCAGTCCTCTGCCGTTGGTGTCAAGCGAGTCCAAAGAACCAGATTCCCCTGCAGCCTTTTATTTCTGTGACACACAGTTTACACAAACACTCATTGTAAACCCCCCTATAAAAGGTTAAAACACTGTGTATGTGTATGCATGTGAGTGTGTGTGTTTGTGTTTGGGGGTGCGTTTGTGTGACCTCCTGCTCACCAAAAGGGTCATAAAGGCAGGAAGTTTACTAAACAAGAAAACAGAACCTTCACATAGGATGTGCCTATAATAAAACACTACAGCCTCCCCACCATTCAACAGGCTGGGGAGGGCAATAGAAACAGGAGAATGTCTTTGATCATACAGTTTGAACCAAGACTTACAAATTTAAGTACAATAATGGCAACATTTAACAATATGACTCCAACAGTGACTCTATACTTTTACACAGTACTGTAACTACTGTGTAACTAACTAGCAACTGCTGTTGCTAGGGCTGCTCCGAACTGCCAGTAATACTGACGATCATTATAATAATAATTTAATATAACATGTATCCTGATTAACACATATTGTGTTGCCTAAAGAAAGAGAATTAATAATGATGGTCCAGTGTGCATCTTATCTTAAAACTGTGTTGGAGTCTTATATGTGTCATTTTTACACCATTTTCTTCCCTCTGTGTTTGTCCCTCTGTAGGAAGTTAACAGTTTTCCGCCTGCATTCCTTCTTGCAGTCTACTGTTGAGCCCTGTGAGTGGAAGGGGGGACTCCAGCATTGCGGTGCTGTACTGTGCGCCGCGTTCCAGCCCCCACAGACTCTAGTGACAGGTGTGTGTTTGTACATGCAATGTAAATGTTTCTTTTACTCAGTAAAGTTTTGCAGTAACAGAAGCGTCATTAACAATGCATGTGTGCATTCATGCCTGTAGCTTTTGTGTGCACCTTTCCTTTTCGATTACACTTTCACAGCTTATAAGAACGAGAGCTTGTGCAGAAGAGAGAGAGAGAGAGAGAGAGTTGGAAGAAAGGGGGAAAAAACAAACACAGGCTAGGAAATTAAAATGAATCTGAGAAAACAGACTTTAGTTAAATAAAAAATAACTGGCTGCAGTTATCTGCTGATTAAAGTAAGTGGTGTTGTTATCAAAGGACTCAAGCTTCACGCTTCTCTGTCTCTGCTGGAAATGGCTGTGTGTGTTTTTTGTGTGTTTGTGCACATGTGAAGGTAGAAAGAGACTTAATAGAGCTCAGAATTCACAATCAAAAAACTGTACTGTGTGTGTGTGTGTGTGTGTGTGTGTGTGTGTGTGTGTGTGTGTGTGTGTGTGTGTGTGTGTGTGTCCATTTTTGGCTTTTTTTCTCTTTGTTGTTCTTGTTGAACGTCAAATAATATCCACAGTATAAACACAACAAAACTCTACAATATAAATAAAAAAAAAACATAAAAAATAATGAAAAAGTGAAGTGAAAATACCCTAATTAGAAACTCCCCATGTGGCAGATACAGTAGATCTGCCAGACCCTTTTAAGTCGGTGTTCTCCCCTGTTGGCCTTTGTTGGTGCAAACCACATTACTCAACAACAAGCACAACAGCTTCCATTTTCTCTGTTGTGGGCTCACATTTGCCTCCACCACAGACCGAAACCTTTAAATGTGAGAATGACTTAATTTGCCATTTCCATCTTAATTAAATTCACAATTAGAAGCAAGTAAACTGGAAAGGTCGTCAAGTATAATGAGGACAAAAAACCCTCACACGTGTTCCTGTCAGTACTGCATCTTACTAGAAAATGAAGAAATCCCTGTATGTCTGTCTGCGCTCTGAGTGTGGAGGGGAGGGGCTTTAAACACAGACAGGTGACACAGGGACTCATAAACTGAGATGAAATGAAAGAAGTGTGTTTGTTTTTTTTAAGTGAAAAAACTAGAAATGCACAGATTGCACTTTTGATTGGTTGATTATGATTTTGTTTCATAAGTTTTTTCCCACTTCAGATTGTCAGCACACACGAGGGGAAAAAGGGTTATGCTTGTAAAATTATGTGGTCCTCCAAACTGCTAGATGTCAGTCCCTGCCAGTCTCGGCAGGGACTGACATCTAGCAGTTTGGAGGACCACATAATTTTACAAGCATAACCCTTTTTCCCCTCGTGTGTGCTTTTCACTCGAGTGTTTCTCATAAAAAGCAGAAACTATCTTTTGAAGGCAGTTTTCCTTTATTGGTTAAATTGATCCTTTGCCCAATAAATCACAATCTTCCAGGTTTGTGGCAGCAGATTGGGAGAGGTCTTTTCCTTTCCAGTGTGACTGTGCCCCAGTGCACAAAGCTTGGTCCATAAAGGCATGGTTGAATGAGCCTGGTGTAGAAGAACTTGACTGGCTCACACAAAGCTCTGATCTCAACCCCATCAAACACCTCTGAGATGAACTAGAATTACTGCAAGCCAAGCACTTCCCCTCCAGCAGCTGTCTGACCTCACAAATGATCTGGATAAATGGGCTGAGATTCCCACAGATACACTCCAAAATCTTGCGGAAAACCTCCCCAGAAGAGTGGAAGCTATTAAAGCTCCAAAGGTGGGACGGACTCCACATTAATGCCTATGGATTTAGAATGGAACGCCATCAAAGCTCATACTGATGTCAGTGTGTAGGTGGTCAAACACTTTTGTCCCTGTCCCTCGCCAAACAAATGCAGGTGCAACCGATTTACAGTTTATAAATAAACTAAGCAACTAACAGTGAAAGAAAAAGATACTGGTTATTGACCAAGAGTGTTGACTAGTGACCAACAGTCAGCTATGATGCTTTTTTTCTGCGACATGCTTAAACAACTGTGACATAATTAAACAACTTTTTTTATGTATTTGAACACTGATATTTTTCTGATAACACACCTAAAACATACATCACAATTATTAATGGCATAACGTGTGGGTTATACAAAGCTGAACCTGCAAAGGGCAGAGGTAGTGAAGGTGGATGAGTTTCTAACCATCCAAAGCCACTCAGTGCACTCACAGAGCAGTAAAGAAGACAGTGCAGGCAGGGTGGAGTGAGTGGAGGGTGGATGCAGGGGATGTTAGCCAGAGGTGACAGATGTTAACAATTTCACTTCTCATTAATTAATTAATTAATAAAAATCATTAACCGTCTAATCAGTGAATGAATGTTTTTTAAATCTAACAATCAGCAGGAGCCACATTAAAACCCACTGTAATGTAACAGTCTGGTTATACCTAATAAGGGCGACAGCTAATTTAAGTTTGAAGTTTTCTAAATCTGCAGAATTGGTGTTTGGATGAAATGGTTAGATGACGACATTAAGAAAACTCAAGTGTTAATACTGGAGGCTAAGCAATCAACCTGTTCTTACAGGCACTGTTTAAACAGGCTCTGCACTGGTTCATCCAATAAGCTCAAGATCTATTCCCAATAAAAAAGTTACAAGCAGTTCTCTTTTCACATTCTGTTTCTATACTTGTATTTTCTAATTCTGATTCTCTCTGCCTCTCCCTCCCTGAGTCCTTGGAGAAACAATTACTCAGTACCTCACTGAGGGTAGAACTGTTACACCAAATGTGAAAAAAAAAAAAAAAAACCTGAACACTGAAGAACATTTTCCGGCGTTACCGTCAAAATGATTTGGCAGCTGATTAGTGCATGGACTCAGTGGCGTGAGCTGCAAATGACTCGCACATATGAAATCAGGGTAGTGTCCTAAAATCACACCAGCGCTTATCAAAATGCAGAAACACTGGGCGCCTCTGGCTAATGGAAGAGCAGACGAGAAGCGTTCGTCTTCCAATCACTCTATTTTTCATCCCACTTCTTCGAGTTCATGTGAACTTTTCAAAAACATTTTTTCTAAAGTTTTTATGCATGATTAAAAAAAAAAGCTTCTAAGCTTCTTGTGGACCTTGCAATCCCCCCCTCCCTCCTTGGCACTTGATCACATCTGCCAAGCTGTCACACTGAGTATCAGCCATCATTAACAGAGAAACCAAGTAGCTGCTCTTTACATGGACAAATACATAGAATTAACGGCTCTGTCATGGTTTTTAGCATGTGAAGACGGCTTGCTTTGAAATGTCGGCATGACCCCTCAGTACTCATCACTTTCTAAGGTTTTTTTTTTTTTGCCTGGGGGATTGAACTGGCAATCCTCCAGCCACTGGTCCACTTGTATAACCCTCAAACTGCAAACACTCTGCACCCAATTTGCCCCAGTATGCTCTTCACTTTGTAAAGTTGTATCACTTTGGCTCACGTATTGAAAGTTCAGCTGCAGTTTACCAGTCTGTGTGAACAGCGTGCAGACACAAACTGCAGGGCCCCTCTCTGGCCTTCTGAGACAGATCAAGCCCACAGATAAGTACTGAGAGCGATAAAGTGAGGGATGGAGGTGGAAAGGTAGATAAGAGGGGTATTCTCGAAGCTGGAGGGAGAAATGGTTTGGAAGGAAATGAATAGTTGGAGCTAGAACAAAAAGCACGAATCAGGAGCTACTTTGGAAACTTGGAAACTTCTTCAAAGTTCGCTGTGCAATTTCTTTCCCCGTGCTCAGCCCCCCGCCATCAATTTATTTATCCATTTTTTATCTAATCTCTGTACTTTAGACTGCCCACCCCTCCATCTACACACAGCCCCGCATTGCACTGCTCCCTCCACCTCCAATTTAATCCAAAATGCCCAATTTGAATTATGTTTATTAGAACTCTTGCAGTGGAAGCAAGGGTGAAATGAGTGTGTTTCTGCCTTTCGAGCATCTATGTGTCTGTCTGTGTGTGCATGTTGTACGGCTGCAGGGAGGGTGCTTGTATATTTTAAGAAAAAACTTTGGAAATGTGCAGGCTGAATGCAAATGAGTCACCTCATAAATCACATTTTTTATATTTTAAGCTTCAGTGCTTTAATGTCTAGAAGGAGAAAGCGTTAAGCTGGGGGGAAGAATCAAAAACATAACCTTTGCGACAGCTTTTCGTCATCAGAGGTGCTGGAATATCCACATCTGCTAACATCTTGTCCAAAAAATTCATAAAATGGTGTAATTCATTCCTAACTCCTCCTACATTTGAATATCCTGTGTGTTACTCTCCTCCCCTGGCCTTTGGGCATATGAAAGGGATGGAAAAAAAATGAATGAAAGGGAGGGGGTAAAGGAAAAAAAAGTGTGAATCGCATTCGCATTGCTATTTCCTCCATTTCCACGCTTATCTTCTCGCACATTAAAGTAAAAGGTGCATGAGAACTGTGCGCTATTTTCTACATTAACTTTTGTTTTTTTTTGGAGTTGCAAATTCTTTCTTTGACAAATCCACCGAGCAAAAAGGCGGCATCTAAAAGCGATGACGCATTAGTTTCAGTTGGCTGCATATTTCTTCGGGGTTGTAGTGAGTAATGCTCTTTTCACATCAAAGCATCGGTGCTGCCAAGTTATGCGCTTGTGCCGCCGAGTGAAGGCAGTGGTGGCATCATGGCCACCAGTGAGAAAAGTCAATTTAAAGTTCTATTTGGCCTCGCACCTGCTTAGGAGACGGTGCACGTGTCTGTGTTTGTGTATATTATTTTTGTGAGTGTGTGTGTGTGTGTGTGTGCGCACGCATAGTTTGGGTCTCGAGTTGAATCAAGTTGTAGCAGGAACATTGGGTTGATGGGGGACTGAGGCCTCCTCATCCATATTCAGTGTTTGGTAGGTTCTGCTTGACTTCTCACTCACACACACACACACGCACGCGCGCGCGCGCACACACACGCACGCGCGCGCGTGCACACACACACACACGCATTTCTGTGCGCACAAACACAGCAGGATATATGGGTTCTGTGTATCTCCTTCAGTCTAACCCCCCTTTTCACTTTTCCTTCCTTCCTTGAATCCCTTAATCCTTTGTGAATGAAAAACTTCTAAGCAACCAGTCACCAACTAATCTGAAGTTTGATGAATGGCCAAAATGTTTTGCAACAAATAGAAATAGCAAGTGCAGAAATCAAAGGACGTGATGACAACAATGAAATTTTTATTTTTTTTTGAACAGAGGGGGCTCTTTTTGTGTATATATAAATCTGTTGGGGGAAAAATGATAAACAATATTTAATATCATTGATATTAAATCAAGTGATGCCACTTGAGTTGGCATTAACTGAGGCAGAGGAATGGAAGTTCAAAAATGACTCGGTGGAGTCAGAACTTTTTACCACAGACATTGTGCTGGTGGGTTAACTGGAACAGGTTCCATGGACTTCCACCAAAAAAAAAGCTGGCACCACAAATTTGCTGGGCCCAAAGCTGATTTTAATAGACATGGGAGGAGCTGCCGCGAGAAATTCACTAATGACTGGCTGATGTACCAGACAGATTCTGTCTGCAATGATTTTCATATCAAGGAAATTACTTGTCAAACCTGTCAAAATGTGAGCTCGCTCTCACAAGGCATCCAAGGCAAACTGGCTCCATGCTGGCACTTAAAGCAGTAGCACAGGCTCTGTAATGGTAAAAACTAGCTAAAAACTCATCTGACCTCTGTAGCCATTTGTGGGCTTGAGCTTATTCGCTAAAAATACAATGAGTATAACATCTTTGTTTCTGCCAAATCAATCAATCTTTTTAAAAACAAAATCATGTTTTACAATACTGAACAAACGTTTCGGGCAACCCCTCATTTCTTTATATTTTTGCTCCAAGGCCCAAGACTTTCTTGTAATTGTTTAAAGTGGTCTTGAGCAATAGTTCTCCAGGATTTCTGAGGATCTTTTAAAAATTTTCTTTAGACTTTGGCTGCTTTTTCATTCATTTTTAGTCCCATCCTCGTGCCCGACCACATTCAGAGGACTGTTTTGTTGTTTGATCTGATCTATGAATCACTCAAGCCTAAAAAGGCATCAAACCTAAGAGATGAACCGATGTTGTGTCTGCACTTAGACCACTTAACAAAGAATCATTTTAAAATTGTCTTTTGTCTTTGTTACTAGCAACCTGTCACAAAAAACACATTTTCCTCTGGTTTCTTTAGTTACATCTACAAAGACAAATAATCGTCAGTATGTTTGGGAAAGTTCAGGAGAGACGTAGCACAGTGAGTGCCTACAGCCATCTGTGATACACGTTCTGGGCTCTTTCATGAACAGTTTAGGTAATTAACACCAGTATTAACTTTGACAGCTATTTCCGATTTAGTTTTAGTCAACCAAATAACATGAATCAACTGTAGACTAAATCTACAGTTCACTCAATCAACTAAAATCTAACGTATAAAAGTTGTTGTGTTTTTAGCGGTGAGAGTTTCTCCACACACTTTACAAAGCTTTACACTTTATCTGGGAGCTTCCCCCTTCCTGTTTTTTGGCAGCAGATCAAATGTGCGCATCTAACCATACTGCAGATTACTACCGATCAGTTCACTCACTTCCAAACTCAGCCCATTTTAATGTAAAACTTATTTAGTTCTGATTAATTCTCATTTTTATTTGCTGACAATGAGTGTCAATACATTTCAATCTATACATTTCAATGTATTAAAAGCATACCTGGATAGAAAAGGACACAGTTAAGCTCTATCAGTCTCCCCAGAGCCTGAACCTCAACATTACCGAAGCAGTGTAGATCATGTGGATAGAGAACGGAACAAAAGGCAGGTGACATCCAAAGAAGAGCTTTGAATGTCCATTAAGAAGCCTGGAGAACTATTCCTGAAGACACCTTAAAGAAATGACAAGAAAGCTGCCTAAGAGATTTAGGGTTGTGTTGAAGAATAAAGGTGGTCATAACCTTCCTCTCGTGTTAGGGTCGGCACCGACCCATTTTAAATTTCAAATGCATAAAAAATCACATACATTTGTTTATTGTATCAAGGCTTTTTGACTTTGTCAGGAACCTCTATTTCTACAAAATAAAACAAAAAAAAAAAATTCACTAAATTATAAAATGCCCTAGTTGAAATTATGACCTTTGTGTTGTTAGGGTCGGTTTCGAACCAGGTATAATATTATGAGTATAAAGCAATAATTAAAGCCAAAACTGAAATCATAAGTGCACTGTCAGCTAAAACTTTGACAGCAAGCTCCTCTCCTAATCATATGAGCTTTAGGGGATTCTTATTTTGCGTTTTTTTTGCAGTATATCTGCACAAAAACAAAACAAAATAAAGACGGGACATGTCAAGACATGTGAGGTGAATTCACTCATTTGAGTGGCCATTTGACTTCCAGAGTGCACATTTACAATTTGCAGCATACAAAAATGAGAAGAAGATTCACAGTGAGCCAAGTTCTGCATCATATTTTTGGTGAAAATGAAGTAGAGGACACAGAGCAGCATAGCGATTCAGATGGGCAGGCACATCTGATCAGAGGTGGAGGTCGCTGGTGCTGAAGCTACTCCTGCTGAAAGATTCAAGTCCAAAAATGGTAATATCTTTTGGAGCTCAGTACCTCATGATGTACATAGAAGGGCAGCTGCTGCAAATGTCATCAAAATGACCCCTGGAATCACAAGGTTTGCTCTGACCAAAGTCAGTGACATCAAGAGATGTTTTGAGCTATTTATGCCATTGTCACTAAAAAGAATCATCATTACTATGATAAAACTTGAAGGAAAAAAAAGTCCATGGCTACATGTGGAAAGATATTGATGAGGAATACCTGGATGCTTTCATTGGTGTTCTTCTTCTTGCTGGAGTGTACAGATGCTGCAATGAGGCCACTGATCAACAGGCAGAAATATTTTCTGGGCAACGATGTCACTTCACACATTTGATATCATTTTGATTCAGGAGTCCTCAGATTTGACAACAGAGAGACCAGACCGAGGTCTGACAAGCTTGCTCCCATCAGGGATGTCTGGGAGAGATGGGTGCAGCTTCTTCCCCTGATGTTCATCCCAGGGCCAGAGGTGACAGTGGATGAACGTCTTGCCCACTTTTCGAGGAAAATGCCCCTACCGGCAATACATACCCAGTAAGCCAGGGAAATACGGCAGAAAAATCTGGGAAGCCTGTGATGCAAAAACCAACTATGGCTGGAATGTACAGATTTTCACAGTCAAAGCTGCGAGTGGCATCCCTGAGAAGAAACAATGAAAATGTGTGGTCCTCGATATGACCGCTGGACTGCAGGATCACAATATCAGCTGTGATATTTTATTTTATTTTTTTACCAGATATGACCTCGGACAAGAACTTCACAAAGGAAACTTCACAAAGGTGTAACTGTATCATTGGGAAGTGATAAAAAGCCCACAATTACCCACGACTATAACCAAAAGAAAGGAGGAGTGGACTTTTTCTTTTTTTCAGTTTATATTAAAGGTCTACTGCTAAAAAACAACACATTTTTTTTTGTCTTTTCTTGATGTAAATATCTATGGGTCGAAATTGACCCGTAACACCATAGATGTCATTTTAGTAATTAATCTTAAAATGAAAAAAATCAATAAAACAGATTTATTGAAGAGATGTGTCCTATACCCCTCACTAATAGTCAGGTAACACAAAAACCTTTTATTTATTAATGTGATTCTCTTGAGGTTAATTTTACAATTTTTTTAAATTGAAATCGAGGGGTATAGAGAAAAAAAAAAGACCCAGAGGCCCACACCAAAAGTATTAAAACCAACATTTTCATGGATAAGGAAGCCTAACAAGATAACCAAGAGATGAGAAAGAAATTGGATGATCACTCATTGTTTTTAGTGTATTTTATAGCCGATTTAATTCACGGGTCAAAACCGATCCATTAACATAAGAGATGATATCAGAAAGCTAACACAAGAGGAGGGATAACAAATACTGACTTTCAGCATTTGACAGTTTGCATACATTTTAATAAATCACCACCCATTTCCCATTTTCTGAACAAAATATAAGCAACAAAGGGTGACTAGAAGTTTTTGCACAGAATTGTACGTCTGCCAGTCACTGCTGCTGTTACTAACTCTGACACTGCAGTCAGAAGTATAATAGTACTAAAGTATAGAGCTGCAGTTCAGACTACAGGTGTTAGAGCTATCCTTGATACTACGGTACATCTACTACCATCACTGCTGCTCCCATTGACGCTATTCTGCTGCTAATGGAGCGAAGCCTGTAAGCAACGTTAGACAGACAACCCATTCTCCCCCAGTAATATCCCAAACACAGCCCTTTCATTTGATGATCCATTTAAGCAAACTCTTTTTGCCACCACTGGGAGTTCAGGCTGTGTTGCAGAATAAAGGTGGTCATACCAAATACTGACTTTTGAGTTTGTTAAAATGACAAACCGTGCAAACGCTTTTCTTATTATATGTTGTATCTCCACCTACGTTTGCACACTTTTCAATAAATTGCTGCAGCTCTTTTTTAGTATAAAAAGATGAGAGGTGGCTCAAGACTTTTGCACATTGCTGTGCAGTGATAAATCTGTGTAGTACTATTTTGTGTACGTACTTCTTTGTATTTCTTGTTATTATCCCCTGTTTAAATATGCACTGTGATGTGTACTCTATGTATGTTGTCAAAATTGTGCAGGCTAAGTGCATCAAAGTGATTTTAAAAATTAATGAGGGGGATTAAAGCATCTACATCTTAAAGCTCAACATTGTGTAGATGATGCAGAAATCTGCTCTCATTCTCTCTGACCCTCTCTGTCTCAGCCGTACACACACACACACACACACACACACACACACACACACACACACACACACACACACACACAGGACATGATAAAAGTCACTTGAAATACAGAAGCTGGCCCTGGGCTGCATGAATAATGCAGCAGACTGGCACTCTCATAAACTTTATACCTCCTATTGCTCACACACACTCACCTCCCATAGCCAACACACTCCTCACACATCTCATTAAGTCCTGCTGTTGGACTGTTGAGCGACCTGATGAGATTCCTGCCGTTTTTGACAAACACATTGCCATGCATGTGCTCTTGCTTATATATAATGTAGATTACTTCAAAAGCACTTCTTCTTGCAGTAAAAGTTAGGGGTTGAGTGTTGGAACAGATGGTAGCTGGGGACAGATGTTGAACTTTATCTTTAGAGAAGTTTTTAGTGGCCAGCTTGCATGATTCAGCAGCAAGATAAGAAAGTAAGTGTGTGTTGATAAAAAGTTTTCTTTTGTGTGTGTGTGTGTATAGTCTTTGTATTTCTTTTACTGTGAAGACACTTGGTAAACGCAAGAACTTGTAAAGCACAGGCGGTGAAGTTTACTATATACTGTCATGAAGCAAAGTACAGTTTTTAGAAGGGTTTTTTTTTTGTTGCCAAGTTCTTCCTCTGTGTTTTGTCCCTCTTCTGATGTGAGCAGGAAGCTACCATGGCGAGATCATAGTGTGGAACAGCAGCACAGAAAAAGCTTTGAGGAAACTGAGGCCACATGACGAAGGGGAAGACCGCAAGAAGCAGCAAGGTGCCACTTTCAACGACAGCAGCTGCAAACACATTCAAACCGTCTTTTCTGTAATTATTATTAGACGTTAATCCTTCCAAAAATCTTTAAAACAAGGAGAAATTAAGTTAATGTTTTTTTGCCTGTTTCAGTTTGCTTTGTCTTCTGTTCCTCATTCTCAACTCTGACCCTGTGGGTCCTTTCCCCACTTCTCACTTCTCAACGTGCTTTTGAATGACAGAGGACTCGGACAGCTGCGATGCCATCACCAGACTGTTCTTCATTCCAGGACGCACATCTGTAACAACTGCAGGTATAGATTGTGGACTCTTTAAAGTGTTATTTAAAGTAAGTCCTAAAAGATGTGGGAGGCTGTATGTTTGTGTAACGCTGTGGGGCAGCCTCAGCTCAGTACTAAATGTCAGCCGAGAGAGAGTGGAGAGAAAACTATTTTCACCCAAACAAATTCCGTATTTTGACTTTTCTAACTTTTCTCCTAACAATAAAACAATCGCATTTGCAAATCAGCTAATTTCACCTTCTTGCTGTGAGCCTCTTTAAGCATGCTTGCTGTAAATGTGTTGTAGTTTTACGTGCCTGCAAAACCAAGAGCGGAAGCTGATGCAAACAATGAAGTAACTTTAAAGGCGTTCTACATTTTAAAATGCCAGATCTGCTGAATATATGGGCTTGCATTTATTTATTTATTTTTAAGGATGTTTTACACAGATTGTGTGTCTGGTGTTTACATATTTTAAATACAGTAAGGCTGTGTGGAAATACTGTACAGCATCTGCACATCACTGATCCTTTGATGTAGCAAGTTTTCCAAATTTGTAACTACTTTCCTGCCAAAGTTTACTTTCCTGTATTTATTTAAAAAATTCCCTGGTCCCTTGACTTTTTAAATCCTTTTAGATTTATTCTTGCTGTTAAGTAGCTGCTGCTTCTTTGAGCTGTAGCTGTTAGGTGCTTTAAAAACAAAAAAAACACGATCGGCCTCTGCGCCTGCTGCTGCTGCTCAGGCTTGCTGTAGCAATGAGGTATGTGGCTCTGTTGATGATGTTAGTGGAGCAGTTTTTTCTATGGGTTGCCAGATACAGGGAGGACTAAACAAAGGAAGCCCTGGCCATGTTTATTGTTGACAAAAAAAAAATATCTCATTGTCAGTCAGAACTTGTACAGATTTCTTACTAATTTGACTATTTCAGTGCTTAATGAAATATGTTGCTGATCTTTTTTGTTTTTTGTTTTTTCAGTATCGTGGATGTTTGAGATTCCCACTTAGCAATAATATGAGCATTTTTAATCCATAATTGATTTTGTAGGCAGATTACATTTTAGACCACATGGGTACACTCTAACTGCCTTATTGTAACTCTGTTTGACTTTCTCTTATTGGTACTTGTGGTGTCGCTCCCACAGCATGCGTTTTCTTTTTCAAATCTAGTCCAAACACACGTCTAAAATAACTGATGCCTCTGGTTATTGCAGCCATTTCTATTTCTGCATTTCCATCAGGCGCTGCAGATTTGGTGTCCTGCGGGGGTTCAGGTACGGTCAGGCTCTGGAGCGCCCAGCACGCCCGTCTGGTAGGACAGTTCACGGCCCACGAAGGGGACCTGGGATCTATTGTAATAGCTGTCAGTCCCTGTGGAGAATATTTAACCACAGCTGACAGGGAAGGGACAGTCAAGATATGGGACGTGAAGGTGGGTTTGTGCACAATTTTGTATATTGTGGTGTTAAAAAAAAAGGAGTAAAAAAGAGAAAATGACGGAGACTGATGAAAACAGAGCCCGAGGGTGGGACAGAGATCAAGAGGCAGACTTTAATAGACAGTGAAGAAAGAGTGGACCCTGGATATTTCCATTAAATCCAAGCGTGTTGTTCACTCTGAAAATGACAGCCCTGTCTGTCATTGTGATGTCTCAGCAGCTTGCTGGAGTACAGTGAAGACAGTCAATCATTTAGAAAATCTCCCCTGATGGATTAGTGGAGAGAGGTAATGCCTCCATCCTCTTTGGGTTTTTTAAAAAAAATATTATTTTAAAGCAGTAGAGGCCATTAGAAATGGATGAGATTTGTAATTGCTTCCTTTTTTAAACAAAAGATATTGTTTTTGTAGACCACCTCGATTAGAAGAGGAGTGATGAGGAGTCATCACATCATCAGTAATGTCATCCACGTCCACTGAGATTCAGTTCATCACACGAGAATGTCCCATGCGTTTGGTCACTGAAGAGTTTTCATACCTCAGAGAGGCCTTTCGACTTTTTGACTCTTGTTATGAAGACTTGGATCGTGCCGTCAGTATGAAGCATAGCTGCATCACTGTCATGCTCATAATCACAGTAAAAGAACACCCTCTCGGGTATTATTGCCACAATATTCGGAGCTCAACTCTCTGTCACAGTTTATAAGGGGATGAATTCAGATGGGTACGTCTCAATTGGCTTCCAGTTTAATTTATGGAGATTTATGTATATATAGTTGAAGCTGGGCAATCTCAGTGCTCTGGTGGAAATTCTGTCCCTTCGGCTAGTTTCGAGCGCACCTCAGAATCAGCTGGATAACTAACATGATTGCACAGTACAGAGTTGTGCGCCCAGACATTTCTCAGGTCAGTCGCAGGCGTCACCTTAAAATGATCTGCAACTTAGTTAAATAAGTTTAAAGTATTTAAAGTAACTGAAAATAAATGTTTTGTGCTTAAATTGCAACTCTTAACACGGAACTTAAATCTTGTAGTTATTAGGTACCCTCAGTGTTATCTTATTGTAACACATGAAACTCCTCCTATCTGAAAAGGTTCTTATCTATAAATAATAATGTAATTGTAATGTTGCCTAGCAACCACCTAAGAATCGATAAAATGATCCATTTGAAGCCTTTATGCAATATCATCACTTTATAAAAGCATTTCATTTCAATTTCAACAGACCAAATATAAATGATTAAAATACCAAACTATGATTCACCAGGTGTATAAACTGTAACTTATGAGTTACAGTTAACAGGTTATAAGTTTAGAGGTTTTATTTACTCTGCAAAACTAACAAGCCAAAGCAGTAAATGTCAGAAATTGATTAAAAATGTACTTCATCTGCTTTAAGATGCCAATAGAGGCATTCATGGCCAACTAGGTTACTACCAACATTGGAAATGCTAACTGGGCCAAAGAGGACATCATTAGCTAATATGATTCTGTGGGTTATACAGGTTATGGTGGAAAAGTCACCTTTTACAGCGGGATCTCACTTTCATTGTACACTCCAGCTGCGGCAGCTCTGTCATTAAAAAGTTTACTCTTCAGGAGCCCCAGCTAAACATAGCCCTAAGTCTTTCTTTGAAAAAAAGCATTCGTCTCACTCTGTGTTATCTATGTTAAGCAAAAATATTCACAACACAAATCATCTCCAAAAAGTCGTATCTTTCCAGGATTTTACTGCACTGTAATATTAGCACTAACTAGCTTTTCTTCAGTGCAATATCAAGGATTTTCCTTTATTTCAGGCTTCAACATAAATCATCAGCTCATGAGGTTTCATTCCATAGAATGCACAACACACTTCTCGCTCAGTCTTTTGGCATACCATAATCACCTATTATGTACTACATACAGTTTTATATGAATTAAGTACCTCAGTCTTTTAGTCTTTTTTTATGTCTGCCTGCAAAATCTATGGTCACCAATAAAACACACAAGAAGTGGTAATGAGAGTGGTAAATCTGCCACTGTTGCAATTGTAACCTGCTGTGTGATTTGAGAAAACATTAAGCTTAGCAACGGTAACCATGGGTGGCGAGGCGCAGCGGTTGTGTAATGATCTGTTCCTCTGTCCCTCAGTATTATTGCCTCACACCAGGTGAAGGAGTCAACAAAGAACTCCCAAAACTGCTATCTAGTTTCCATCCACACCTCGACCACGTGACTCACCTGGAGATGTGTTTACATGGCGATAAGCTCCTCCTCCTCTCAGCATCGTCAGACTGCAGTCTGGCTCTCAGTTACCTGCCTGGAGAGACCGTCGGTTTTTTCGGACAGGTAAACAAATGCACACAAGTGCAGCGTCTTGGGTTACGCAACACAACCTGCAAGTGTGTAATAAAGAGTTGGTTGGATGAAGATATTGTTCAGTGACACAGTGGCAGGCTAACGGCCTTATATCCTCACACTTGAAATGCAGAGATGTTCAGAAGGGATCTGATAAAGCCTAACCTCCCTCTCTGCAGCATGCTGGTGGTTGTTAGCTTCCAGTTGACAAAATGAATGTGAAACCTACCATCAAGCCATGGTTAGGCGTGTGTGTGTCAAAAGAGACTCATGTGAAGTTAGCCTGGGGCGGTGTCTGCTGAGTGTTGCTTCATTTGAGTTTGCCTCAGGCCCACACACTCATTCAGTCGCACACACATTCACACAAATTCACTCCTATGATTTCATAAGAATACAAAGAACTGCATAGATGCATGAAAGCTAATACATTTACAGGCTCTCTACATTAAATTTCACGGTATGGAAATACGCTGCTTTCCCTAATATAATGTTTTTAAGGCAATAGAAGAAATTCAGTGCATAGTTCGTGTTGCTTTTTATACTTTAAGAAGTATTGTGCTACATTTTATTAATTCACAAAGCCTCATTAGACAACATTGTTCAGTATTTCTCAGGTTCTGCAAATAATACATAGAATTTTTACAGCCATGAGAAAATACAGACAATAACACAATTAATAATAATCCTGCAAACTCTAGTGTCAAAATCCAGATGACTCTTATCAATTCAGTGGAAAAGTCTTGGGGCTGCAAGGTCATCTTGCAACACAACACACTCGAATATTCTGCTCATCAGTGCTGTGCATGATCTGTAGAGTGATCCTTGGTGTTTGGAGAGACCTGGAACGCAACAGCCGCAACAGGAAACGGAGCAGGACCAGAGTGACCGAGGAAGGCAAGAAAACACCGGACTAGAGATCACCTCTGGCAAGCGGCGAGACTAATGTTAACCAAGGACACGACTCTCCTGCAGAGTGAGGACAACTGGGGATAAAGGATCAGAAAAAGGCCAAAAGAGACAAAAGAGAAACTAAAGTGGTTGCAAGAGGAACTTTATTTAGCTGATTTGAGTTCTACATGATTACAGTTTTGTTATTCCTGGACTGGATAAGTACTTAAGAGAATGAATAGTTTGCTTATTTTAAAAAAATACACTGTAATGCTTTCGCTAAAGAAACTACAACATTGTGTGCCAAATGAGTAGAAGAAAAATAAAAACACTACTGAATTGTAGCATTTGGGGATTTTATTTTTATCCCTTAGGATTGTGTAGTGTGTGACAGTAAGTCGTCATGAATGCGTTGAATATCTGCAAAGAAAGAAAACATTTAAATTGCTCCCAGTTCTGTGATTTTTATCACCAATAATGCTTAGAAAAAAATACTTCGTGAGATTACAGTAGTTATTTTTTTAAGGTTGTTCTGTGTTCTAATACAAAAGTCAGTAAGAGTCGAGACAGCATTTACTGGTGTTCTCAGAGTCACTCTTCCATTCATTGCCAGTGCAGATTTTTAGGCTTTATGTATTTGACACCATACTTTGATTTTCCTGTTGTTCTGTGTCTTGTAATCAAAAGTTCATGCCACTAATGCAGATGGGACTGACCTGGGGATGATTGCTTGTGTGAAATCAGAAAATCCATCCATCAGTCCATGCATCAATAACTGATGATGTAACCGCTGAACCAAACCTTAAAGAGGTTGCTGAGTGGATACGTTTTTTTTTTTTCTTTCTTTGCCTCATTTTGCAGTGCATCTGACTGTATATTAATCATGTTTGTGTGTACAGTTTTTCACCCAGAAGCAGGCAGTTCATTAGTAACTGGCAGTAAACAAGGATAGAAGAGAAGGCTCCCATCCTCTGCCTGACCGGCCTTTCTCTGGGGCACATGTTCTTCTACAGCTTTTTACTTCTTTGTTCCAGAGTTTTGGGAAATTTTGTAGGGCAGCACAGCACATAGTACTGTCTCCTCACAGGAAGAAGGGGCCTTTCTGAGTGGAGTTGTGCATTGCATTGCCCTATGACAATCCCCCCCAACCCTGAACTGGATAAGTGGAAGAGGATGGATGGAAAGAAAGAAGAAATTAATTGTGCAGTTTTTGTTGTTGTGGATGTATCTTGCACCTTAAAGCCTTTGCACGACCACCAGACTGAAGGCCTGTGTGCTTGAGATGCAGGCGCATAACAGAACAGAACCAGTCTTTAAGCTTGTTTTAAGGTAAATGCTCATCCCACATTGCTTTGTAACTGAAGGTCAATCGCCAGCAGACAGTCCAGACTCCGGGTACCTAAATATCCCTCTAATGAAATTACCATGCTGTCATATGTGAATCAGTGGTATCCTTTGCTCTCTGGTATGTGCTTTAGTAGCTTGCACTGAAGTAGAGAAAATTAAACCTGGGATATTGCCCACTCTGTGCCAGCTGTTATTTCACCCATCATCGAATCTTATTGACTTTCATTGCTCTCTGACTGCCACAAAATACTTCCTGTGTGGACGCCCCTTAAGAATCCTTTAGATGCTGCTATTTAAGTCACAAAATAGCATCAGCAGGTAACAGTGTGTCTGACCAAAAGTATAAGGCTCTGTTAAAGCCATGGTTAGTACAATTTATATGGTTTCTGTGAATCCATCCATCCACCCATTCATCTTCTTCCACTTATCCAATTTAGGTAGCCTATCACGGCTGTCATTGAGTGAGAGGAGGCATACGCCCTGGACAGGTCGCCAGTCTGTGACCGGGCTAACACAAAGAGACAGACAACCATTTACACCGATTCACATCAATTTATAGCAACCAGTTAACCTAAAAAGCTTTGGCCTTTGGACTGCAGGAGAAAGCTGGAGTACATGGAGAGAACCCAGGGACGCAGGGAGACAGAGAGGCCTCAGGCGGCTGGTGGATTAAAACCCAGGTGCAGTGAGGTGACTAATGTTGAGAGTTTATTAGAGGTCAGCTGAAACAGTTTCACAGGGGCACGTGTAATATTTAGATCTAATGAGAGAGTGAAACCGATTACAATGTTTTTAATTCTTATAAGTTCGCAATTGATAATTTTATGACCAAGAGAATGTAAGCAATCAGAGGAGTGTTATATTATTAATCCACAGTGGAATAGTTTCTGCAGGATAATTAAAAGGTGATGAGAGAATTTAAGGGTCTGCCTAAGCTCAAGGGCAAGTCAAATGACAAAGGACGCCACATTTTAAAAGGATGAGAACGCTCCCCCTCAAAAACCAAAAAACTTGAAAAGTGTGAAACTGTAGGAAAAGTGTCCAGTATGACTCTACAGGGGGAATCAATACTTGCTGTGTGAAGCTGTGTGTTTGTGAGAAAGTGTGTGTACAGTACTGAGCTCATCAGAAAAGTTTGTGTGGTTGATTTGGCGGAAGAGCCAATTGGCAAGTCTTAACTGGGCTACCATCCAGCTACTGGGCATGAGGTGAGGAGAGGGAATGGCTTCACTCCATCACCAGCTGAGTGTGTGCGTGTGTGCGCGTGACTAAATAGCCTCAGTCCATCAGAGAACCCATTCAGCAGTGAGCGAGAGTGTCAGGTCTGTTCCGCTCACTCCATCACCGCGTGCATGTGTGTGTTTGTGAGCAATACAGGAGTCATGGATATTGATGGAGTTGGGCGCTCAGTCTAATCTTTGCAGCAACACAAAGTACTCGAGTATCCACAAGAGAAATAAAACACGGTGCCCCCCCGGACACACACTCAAGGAGGAAAGTGCAGGATTTATTCTTTGTGCTTTTACGAAGCCATAAAGATCACTTGAAATTATAACAAACTGGATTAAAAGAGTCAATATTCGGAGCCAGTCTAATAGCCAAACCAGGCTGTGAAATTTCAGTGTCGTTAAATTTAGTACCAACTTCGCAAACGTCCACGCGCGGGCAAACATGTGCACACGCGCCGTACACACACAATGCGGAGGTGGAAAAGCAATTACAAGCAGGAAGGTTGATTTTGATTTTAATTGGGAGCCCTCGCTGTGAGTTCCACCTGTTATTGTCGGTAGCCAGCAACCATAAATGTGGCGCTGTCAGTCCTGCATAACTCGTTCACTGAGTTTAATCGAAATTACTGTGGCCTAATCACCAGTTCCACCTCCAACTTTTTTTTAATGAATTAGTTGACCAGTTTTAGTGCGAGATTAATGGTAGTATCACGAGTTTTAGTATGAGCATGGCTGAATATCGACACTTCACCGTTAAGCTAATATACAGCTAATATACAACAAAAATAGTGCATGTAATCGTGTTTCCACAGTTAAACTGGAGGCTGCCAGCTTCATCTCATGTTCACTGTGCATATTTACATTAGCATCATCTTCCTCATCCTTGTCATTATCCCCCCCCCCCCAAACTCACCACATCTCTAACTGATGATTGATTCCAATAAAGGAGCAAGAGGTCATTATTATTCCTGCAAGCTCTACAGAACACACACACACACACACACGCACACACACACACACACACACACACACACACATACACAAACACACACACGCCTTCACGCATTTTGGATAGTCGGAAATAGAAACAAAATGCACCCGAATGCAGTCACGCACTTAAAGACGGCGTGCTTCATTACAGCCACCCCCCTTCGTCTTCATCTGCAATTCAAAGTAGGTCCAGCGTGCAAATGATGTGTGCTCAAAAAAATTCCCAATTAATTTTACTCAGTGTGTGTAAAATATGGGGCCACTGCACAAGTGTTCTGCGTTGAAGAGTGGAGTTAAATTACTAGGAAGAGGGCTGATGATGCTGGCCTGCCACTGCATACCCCTGAGCGTATGGCAGTGTTAGCATTTCAAATTGAGTTACACGCTAAACAAGCAAAGCAGTGTGCGAGTGCTAACTCATCTGTTTATAGCAGGGCCTGCCTTGTTTGTTCTCTTCATGTCTGTGTGTGTTTGGGTATAGATGAGTGTGTATGTGTGTATCTGCTTCTGATTCTTTGTCTTAGTAATATGAAATCAAATTACATTCTTCTATATACGTGTGTGTTTGTGTGTGTGTGTATTAGAGAAAGTGTGTGGAGGTTTCTGTGTGTCCTTTTCTCTGTTCCTCTTTTTCAGGAGTTTGTCTATGGGGCTAAACACTCATCATGTAAATCAGTGAGCTATTAGGGGAGCTGGCTCCTCTTTCCTCTGCTTTCTTATGAAGATGAATAAGAACCAAGCCAGTGATAAAGGAGAGGAGAGGAAATGAAATGAACTCTGTGATTAAAGTGCTCTGCTATTTGGGCCTCTTGGTGCAGTATTCTTATCTTACGTGTGTGTGTATGTGTGTGTGCGTATTCACATAATTTGCATGCCTTTCAGCTCCAGCTTATTTTAATTTAGTAGTTTCAGTCATTTGGTTGTTTTTTTCCCCTTTTTTTAAGCTGACGTTTAAGTTGCGAAGACATCAGGCACATGCACTGAAGTGCATGCGTGAATCTTCATACATTGTGCCGTCATGCAAAAGTTCCTGCAAGTTGTGAAATCATATCATATATAATCATATATTGGCTTCAGAGAATGAACTTCACTTATATGAGGTTTTAAGTGACTTATGGTTATTGCAAATGTACAGTTTATCATATGCACGAGTGCACGTGCACATGCATGTATATGACTTTAATTGGCCTGAAGCACCCAGGCTTGTAATATTGCCCTATCTGTTTCATGCTGCCTAAATCTTTACAATTTTAAAGATAACTTCATTTGTATGTATGAGTTTAGTGGCAGGTGAATTAGTTTGGTGCTGCTTGCACATTGCAGCTCAGGTTGCCTGATTGCAGCATAATTACCATAAATCAAATTTACATTTGTCATGTAATTTAGTTCTCATTTTGGTATTGCCTAGTTAATTTTAGCGTCCACCATGAATAAAATTTATTGTCATACAGATTAATAATTGGAACACACACACACGCACGCACACTCGTGTGTTGGTCCCCCGAATGTGTCAGGGGAGTTATCATAATAATTGTGAGTGTAACTATTTAACAATTAAGATGCAGTATACAGTATCACTCCTCATTTTTCTTTATACAGCTCCACACTCCCTCATCAGTTTGTGTCGCACTTTCCACAGTTTCACAACTTGCAGTCATTTGCTGCCGTTTGCAGCCAAATGTATGTAAGTTTTCCATACAAGCTATCCCATATGGAAAAGAAATAGTAAAAACATATATGATTTACTCATGAAAGTGGCCACTTTCATGAGTAAATCATATATAAATTATATAAGGCTTACACGATTTACTCATGAAAGTGGCCACTTTCTCATTACTTTCATATATTTTTTTAGTAAGTATCCAAAACATACAAGTTTCATTATATAATTTTTCAAGGGGTCTTATATGTGTTTTCACTCTTGTATGCTTTTCATACAAGTTTCATACAAGACAGATACAAACTTTATAAGATTTATATATATATTTTCCATATGGGATGAGCAAGCAAGCAAAACAGTCATGTGGAGGTTATCAGTGCAGCACCGAATAACTCATTTCACATTAGCGACAGCCAGAATCTCCTGAACCCACTCCTCACCAACTGGTCGGGGAATACACACTTTCCCGTAGCGACCAGCCGTTGCCTCTGACTGGTCTCTAGGCCTGCGTGAGTGTGGCTTTAGCAATCGGTTTCACACAGACTGCCATGAACCACTTGCAGCGTGTTATTGAATGCACATTTTTCCCAGTGGTTGCCAGATGGTCGCTAACTGGTCTTGAGTCCCGTGTGACTGAGGCCTTACTAAAAGTTAACATGAGCGTGTTGGTCGTGTCTCATTTGTATTGTTTTTGTTTTGTTTAATTGCCTTCAAAATTTGAGGAAAGAACAACAAACAAAGCACCTGTTATCGAAGCAGGCAATAAGATGATTAGATTGCCGTAACTGGCTATGGATGCATTCTGAGCTGTGAAATTATGAAGTCAGACAACCCGCAGCTCATTTGAATGTGACCTTTTGGGAAAGTGGGAGGAACATGGGGAGAACATGCAAACTCCACTCAGGCCAGATGGTGGATTCAAACCCTGCACATTCTCGCTGTGAGGGAGCAGTGCTAACCAGCTTGCCACTGCGCTGCCCTGATTCAAGCTCATTATTGTCATTTTTAATAATTATTGCTGCTATTTTTTATTTGTTTATTCATTTAATTTTTACACCAGCTGACCTTTGATAAAACCAGCTGTGGGGTCCTGAGGTGCACAGCACAATATTAGCAAAATATATTTGTGACTGTGACACCTCAAGATGCCACTAATAACCCACTCGCCTCCCTTGTCGGGTTCCTCGTAACATTTATTGAGGATGTTGCCTGAGTGCGTTTTTAATTGCATTTTAAGCACCGCCGCACTTGTAAAGATGCAAATGGCTGGATATCGTTTTTTTATGAGAGCGAACCGAGTGAAGGAAATGGCAAAAAAACAGAGAGTGAAGTTTTACCACGCTACAGGCTATTCAGCCCGTTCTAGCATGTTGTGTGCGAGAACGACAGCATCATGAATTATTCAAAATGCCGTTGTGTGCTGCCTTACTGTCCTCTTGAGAGGAGAAAGGCATGGGGCTGTGGTCAGTGTGTCCATGCATGCCTCATGTTTAGTGCTACAAATGAAAGCTGAGCCATTCTTCAAAGACAGGAAGCCAAAACGCAAGATTTAGATGAAAACCATCTATCACTGTGCTTTAGAAAACTCAGCCCAAAGGAGCCGGATTTAAGTGTTTTCTGTGCATACTTGTGCATCTGTGCATCTTGACTAAATCAGTGCAGGAACATTTGACTTGGAGCAGGATGATGCATGCTATCAGAATGCTAAGCAGCACTTTTAAACAGTCTTAATGTTGCGAAGTTGTACAGCAATAAATTCAGTTTGACACTGTGCACTGCTTCCCTGGGCTAAGGCTGCCACTGATGAACAGGTATACGCAGACTTTGGGTGTAAATACTGATGGCCTCGCTTGCGAATGCAGGTTTCTTCTCCACTTTATCTCCCCTGCTCTGTCCATCTGTAGCAGAGGGAAGGAGAGAGGACGATGAAAGAAAGTAAGGAGAGAATTTGTGTAGATTGGGGGAAAAAAAGGGACAAAGGAAATTAAAAAAAAGAAATCGAAGGAAACAAGTAAAGGAGAGGCCAACGCGAAGGGAAGCAAGGGGCCAAAGAACTGACAAGAGGATGAAAAGAAGAGTAGACAGAATCAGTAGATGAAGCGAGGAAGTGGGCAAGAGTTCAGTGGTGATAGAAATGGATAAAATATAGAGGTAAAGGAGATGTGAAAGTGCAGGGTTTGGACAGAAGTGCAAAAGAGAAATTGAAGATAAACAGCAGGAAAGATATGGAACAGGTGAGGGAAGTGTGAGGCGGTGAGATGACTAGACAACGGAGTATAAGAACAGTAAAGGTGAAGAAGAGAAATCTGTCACATCCACTTGAAGTTCATATCATGCTCCCGGTTTCTGGGTTAACCTAATCCACATCAGCTCGAAAACCTCCACAGTAACCTTCACATGTCTGTTGTCTTCCTTCTTTTTTTTCCCTCTTTATTTTTGTCTCTCCACAAGACACGGCTTTGAGCTTCTCATCTAGCATGCTGAAACACTTTCAAACATCTTTCCAGTTGGTGCGAATGCTAAATTGGTCCCAATGGTTGCAGATGATCAAAAATATAAAAGATTCAAAGTTCTTAAAAAACTGCGGTTACATAGCCTGGAAGCTGCTGCGTTTGATGCTGATGTCTGTGCTCACATCACCGAGCAGTCTATATAATATTAATCCTGATAAGCTGCACAATGTAAAGGTAAGGAGCTGCGTGCACGTAGTGTAACTGTAGTGCCTGAATTCTTTGCACACACATAAGTCGCCTGCATGCAAACAGCCAGCAGTAAAGGTGTCACACAGTTTAGGCAGTTCAGAGGGGAGAATATGACATTAATATTCATATATAACTATTCTAGTACCACAGCAATACGGCACAGTTCTCCTTAAGGTCACAGCAAGCTCTTCAAAGCAAATGGATTTGTAAGTACTTTAACATATTTCATAAAGCTCTTTAAAAAGCCTGTTTGTGTGTGTGTGTGTGTGTGTGTGTGTGTGCACTCACACAGTCCATATTGTCCTTTCTGAATAATAACTCCTCCCGTGTGGATATCTATAGAATACCTCATCTGAAACTGGAGAAACAGACATGCTCTACGCACATTTAAACTGCTGTGGGCTGCTGGCTTAACTCCCTTCCTTTGCTAGAGGCTATTCCAGCACGGTCACTCCCTTGTGTGTTAGCCCAGAACCTGGTGTGACAGTTTGGCCCCATGGTTACGTCCCCATAGCTGATATTCCCTAATAATCTTCCATTCAGCCATTAACAGGAAACACGTGGCTGTCATGAATGTGTGCGCTTGTGGATCTGTGTGTGTTTGTGTGTGTAGCGATACAGATAAGAGGAATGAACGTGTTGTGTCACGGCACGTAAGACTAATCACAAATATGCAGTATTCACAGATTTTAACTGGGATTTAAATTTTTTATATGACTGAAATATTGAAGCACCTCCACCTGCCTGCAGCATATATATCCTCCAACCTCTCCTCACCTCCTGTTCAAGGGTTTTTTTTTTTTTTAAATTCTGGACAGGTCTTCAGATTTCTCTTTATATATCTCTTTAACCCCCCACCCCGCACCCCATCTCCTTCCTCCTGTGCCTTCACTCTTCCCTGTCCTCTTTCTTCCCTCCATATCCCGTCTATCATTGCTGCCTTCCGTGACTTAAGTAATCTCTCTCTTTACTGTGTCCACCCATTCTCTCTCATCTTCTATCCATCATTTCAATCTATTCTCTTGCTGCAGCTTGTTTCATTCTCTCTGTTCCTATCAGCCCCCCTACCCGGCACCTTTTTTCTCCTCCTCTCTCCCTTGTCCATACATCTGTTGCCCTCTCTCTCTCTCTCTCACACACACACACACCTTCTTTCTGTCTCTCTCCATCGCGCCCTCTCTCGCTGTCTGTTCTTCCATGAAATTAAAGCGCTCTAAGCTGCTGTTTAATCAGAGCCTGTTTGGGAAAGTGCTGCGATGACAGAAACCGTCCATCCCCAAGTGCTGTGTCTATGTATGCATGTGTGTGCTATATACTGTATATGTGTGTGTGTGCGCGCGCACGCGTCTTCGTGAACATAATTCCAGATAATAAATAAAGATGAAAAGCAGAAGGATGCGTGTCTGAATTCCAGCCGGGTTTGTTTGGGTGAACGTGTATGTGTGGCGAAAGATATGTGCTTAGATGGCCGTTAATCCATAAATAATCAGCATTAGCAGGTGGTGTAGCCTGATAAAGGGATGATTAACTAAAAATCAGGTAGTATGTTTACTGTGTGGGTTGTTTAAATGATCAACAAAGCCAATTAAATACAATTCCACAGTGCAAAACAGCAGTTAACAGTAGTTGACTGTTTTACATGGATGATATGAGGAGGGGGGGGGGGGGGGGGGGGGGGGGGCAAAAGGATGGTGCCTGGGAGGTAGTGCAATGAATGACTTCACTGACTGCAATGCACTTTAATGTTCCTTAAAGATTTCTGGGAAAATGAACATGGCTAAAAAAGACTGATACCACTGTTGACTGTTAATTGTAACCAGGAGGTAACTGGCACAGCTTAGCATGGCGATTGGTAGGCGGCAGCAGCTAACCACAAACAAAATCGTTACCACTTCTTTAAAGTGCAAAAAGGTTTGCAGGTTTTTTGGAACTTGCAGTTGTACATTTTGCAACTTTCACTGCAATTAATTATAAGCAGTCAACGCATGAATAATGAACCTTGTCAGCCAAGAAATACTTCCACTATGCAGTTCTATCCTAAATTCAAAAAATGTTGTTTTTACAGTTTTGTTTCCTTATATCTTAAACTTACAGGGTAAAATGTGTAAAACAGTGGGGCCAAAGGCACTAGTAGGTGGATTTGGAGACTCTGAAGAGTGCCAGGATAGCTATTTCCCCTGCTTTCAGTCTTTGCATTAATCTTAGCTAAAGCCTTCTGTGCTGTTGGCTCAGATAAACCGCAGGGATGGGATAGGTGTGTATTCACATTGTGTTCATGCAAGTCTTTGCATTTCAAAAAAATATCTTTAGAAGCATCTACGGTGGAGCGAATGTTCAAGAGCATTACAAAATGTGCAAAACTGGTAAAAAAATGGATGGCAACAAACAGCTGCATCAAACAGACAGACAATACATTAGTCACATGCTGTTGCTATGTGGATACAGCATATGGTCTGACCATAGTTATGCAAAGGGGCACACCTAGCCACCGAGGCGTGGAGGTAGGCATACATGATCAACATGTTTCTTGCTGGTCACCCACATTCTCTGAGATTTATTTCTTTCTAAAACAGAGTTCTGCACCTTTCCTCTCAACGAAGCACTTTGCAAGACGGGACGAAATGAAACATTATCAACGTGATTACGACAAACACATTTTGGCAAACAAATGTCATGTCGTTTGTGATATATACGCAGCCCCCTTTCCCAGAACAATCTGCGTGTGCTTCCTGAGAGTGGTGAACACTCCCCTCCCCGGCCCGCAGTCAACACGCTCAGTGCATAAAATCACAATGATAGCTGTGATAGAGCCAACAGCCATTCTTCATCACTATGTTCCAATCAATCCGGGATGTGTTCCACACACGACCTGGAGATGGCAGTGGAGTTACAGCTCGGTGATGGACTGCTGGGATTGTGTGCGCGTGCTTATGCTCAGGTGTGTATTTGTGGCTGCAAAAAAATACGCTGGTGTGTGATAAAGAGAGAGAGAGAGGGTGCACAGGAGCGATCAAGCAGGAAAAAAAAACACCAGTGAAAGGAATTTTACCTGTGCTCCCACGCACATTGTTTTACAGACATTGGAGGGGAAAAATTGTCTATTCTAAATCTTGTTCATGCCACCATTTGTCTCTATAATCCATGGCAGAACAATAGGCTGATGTGATCAAACAGTATCAGCTTGTTCCCTGGTTATTAAACGTCATGTCTGACCCAGATTTCCACACAGCAGTTACTGTCACACTCACTCTTTCCTCGAGTTGGATAGCTATAATAAAATTGAGTAACATAAAAAAGGAATGACACGCAATTTTATTTCGCCGTGGCTTTAACAAGGCAGCCAGTGTTACTGTCAAACCTTCTACTCAAACCAAAATGAGCAATTTATCATTGTCCAATAGGGGATTGTGGTTCGCTCCATTCCTTCTACTGGCTTTCTAAGCACATTTTACCTGGTTGTCTTTGTTTTTTGCCTGCCTGCCTCCTGTTATCACCAGTTGCTTTTGATCTTTTTCAGCAGATGTGACTCTTGCTTTTTCCTGACACATCTCTTCTTTTACAGCCTTGCTTTCACTCATGCGGCTCACTTTGACTGCACAGTATCCATACTTTCTGTGCAGCAAACGTGCGAACGTGACCGTCTGAATATGTGACACACAGCCATCGGCTTTAAGCGGCTTCACGTGATAAAGAGCCACTCACGTGCGTTCCTTGGTGCTCTTCTCTTTTCTGTGCCTTCAGGTCCCGCACCTCATCCATCTCCCCCCCTCTCTTCCTCCTTTCCACACTCAACCTCTCAATTTCTCAGTTGGCCTTTGCGTCCAGCCCTCTGGCCTCTCTCCCCTCTGCCACAGCTCTCATTACCTCTCTGTGTCTTCCTCAATGACATCTAGTGACTACCTATCAGATCTTGACACTTTGATACCCTCCCACTGCTCTGTTGTGCTCTTCTTGCTTTCACTCTTTGTCACTCACTCTGTCTCCTCCCCTTTTGTTCTTCCTTTCTAATTTCCTATCGATCTTTCAATCCATACATCCCATCACTGTATGTTAGTAAAGCTATGCAAGACAAATAGTCTTATCACCTGTTATGGTCACTGAATGTTCATGATTCTTAGATAGATACGGCACACTGGTCTAGAGCACACATGCCACATACTTTACCATATTCATATTTCTGAGAGAGAGAGACAGTCATTTTCCCATGCACATGCACACACACACACTGTATGGACACTAATCACTCACCCACTGGGACCTTCAGCCGCAAGTCACAAGAGGATGAAGACCTCATTATATTCAATATACTGGACTCTCTTTATGATGTCAAGGATCTGCACATGTACTGTATTCCTGTCCATGCTTCTCATATCACTGTGGCCTATAGTGATGGTGCTAATCCTCTTCTGCTGCTCTTGCCTATCTGCCTCCTCCTCATCTAGCCCACGTCTCTTAGATTGGCATGTCCACCGAGTAAGTCTCTTTACAGCCGTGGCCTAAAAGGGTTTTTTTTTTCTCCCAGTGATGAGAACCTCAGAAAGAAGGAATCTCATTATTTTCAGAAGGACCTGCTTTTGGATGTTCCACACAACTGTGAGAATAAATGATTGTTTCAGCCCTTGAAATAGCTCTTACCAGATGTTAACAATATCTTGGGTTTTAATGATGGAGCTGTGAGATGGTGTGAGTTTTATCATAAAATGCAGGATCCTGTCTGCACTTTTGATTGGCTTTGTTTTAAAGTGCAAAATCTCTAAACGAATAGCATCATTGGCATGTGCAGTCAAATATATATGAGTAAACAGTTACTTTAATACTTGTGTATTCACTGAGAATAACAGGCTGAAGAGTACTTCCCTGCAGAGAAAATCCTGGCGTGTTACTGAGAGAATCTGTTGTAGAAAAAGAAGATCCTGAACCAGCTTGTTTGTCATCCCAAACCTTGAATTCCAACACTTCTACAACATTTGCCTCAAGATTATGTTACTCATCCAGTTGTAAAAACACCTGTGAACATTCAATAGTAATAGTATTGAGTCCAATGCATTTCATAGTCCATGACAGAATATAATACATTCTGTGGACAGACGAGACAATAGTTGGACTTTTATAAAAGGTTTGAGTCCTGTTACATCTGATGACCTCTGGAAGTGACTTTGAATGTGGCATGGTTTAGTTAGTATTTCAGAAACTGCTACTGGGATTTTCCCAACAGCTATCTCTGTGGTTTACAGACAACAGTCCGAAAATGAGTGAGTCCAGTGAGTGGCAGTTCTCCGAAGAGTTGCAAAACTGCTTTAACCCGATAGCAAGGCAACAGTAACTCAAATAACCACTTGTTATAATTGAGATATGCAGAATGGCATCTCAGAATGCATAAGTATTGAAATATACATACCACAGGAGAAGAAGACCACTGGGTGGCATTCCTGTCAGCTAAAAACAGAAAACTGAGGCTTAAACTCACTCACCAAATCTGGAAATTAGCAAGAGATTGGAAAACTACTGCCTGGCCTGATGAGCCTTGATTTTTCCTGGGACATTTCGATGGCAGGGTCCAAAGTTTTTGTAAACAACATGAAATGTTGTCTGCTTTGCATAAATGGTTGGTGTTGTAATGATCTTGGGGTTTTTCTGGGCATAATTTAGGCCACAGCCTACCTGACCAAGTCCATCCCTTTATCACCACAGTGTACCCATTCTCTGATTGCAGCATCCAGCAAAATAATTAATCATAGCACAAAGTTCATCTGAAATTGTTTTCTCAAAAATGACAATGAGTTCACTGCACTGTGGTGGAACTTTAAGACTCACGTGATGGATGTGCAGCTGACAGATCTTTGTGATGCAGCTGTGTGATGCTGTCATGTCATTATGGACCCAAATCTCTGAGGAATGTTTCCAGCGCCTTGCTGAATCTATGCTGCAACAAGCAAAAGATGAGCAAAACGGGTATTTACAAATGTACAATATCTAACAAAGTTGTTAGTGAGTGTAAGTTCTATAATAATCATATATATATATAACCATAAACATTTGATCTCTACTGTGTGTTATACTGTTCTATATGTGGTCAAGAGGATTGTTGCATGAGCGATGTCTGCAGAATACTAACATGGACCTATTTCAGGACCCATGTTTAATTGCAAATATGAATTTATATGTATATATATATATATACACATACACACACATTATGGCTTAAACAGGTGCAAAGGTGTCTTTTACTGCTTTCTCGTGCTCCCTTAGAACCATAAAGACTGACTTATCTATTCATTTTTTGGTACATTACAGATCCACAATTCACAATTTTTCCCTTTTTTTCATTGTCTATAGACTGTATCCCAACATGTGAGCTGCAGCTATCCAGATACTCCCTACTCCTGGCAACCTATGAAGTAATTGGCTTTGTGAAGTATGAAAGCATGAAACGAGATCAGTATTCTGTTTTTTTGTACGTCAGATTCTCAAAATCTTTTTCCTTGTGTAACTTTTCTCTGCTTTGTTGTGGTGATATAATAATCTGATGTCATGCTCCTTCTAACTGGAGGTTAGTTGAATTGATCTTGGTTGACTTAAGGTAATACACCCTATATTCTTTTCAATTTTGAGACTGCTGCGCTGATTTGGTCAGACAATTTCAGGTCAGGATCGAGCGAGCATAAGGCTAAAGTTTTCTATACTGTCAATTTTTTAGTGAGGGGCAACACAGGGACTTAGTTATCGAGGCCGACAGCGTCCGAGTGTTACAGCCTTACAGACAAGAAAGTCCTATGGATGTTCTCCTGTGATCTGGTTTCCTCCCACAGTTCAAAAACATGCAGATCAGGTAAAATAGAAGATTAAATGTGCCTGGTGTTAATCCTATGATAGACTGGTGACCTTCTTTCCATTTGTGAATACAGGGATAGTCTTCATCCCTCTGTGACTCTGAATAGGAATAGGCAGGTATAGAAGATGAATGGATGAAAGCTGCCAAACACCTTTTCAAGGTTATTTAACAATTTCTCCATTATTTCGTCAATATACTTGTAGGATTATCTACAAACCTCCTGTGCATGCCAGGAGCCCCACACAAAAAAGTGTGTGTTGATTCTGGCTGGCTGACTACATTCTTTCTCTCCATGTTTCTCGCACCATGTCATTGATAAAAGGTTTCCAACCATAGCCAAACATTCAATATATATATCCAGCACGGGCCTGCTGAGGAAGGTTTAACCCAGCAGATGACATTCAGTACAGTGCCATAATCATTGCCTCCTAATGAATTAAATAGCCCTGACATTTCACAGCACAATGCTTGTCCTTTTCCTGCAACTGCTCTGGTGTTGTAGCCCTCCTTGCATGCATTCTGTTGCTCTCTCATTACTTCTCCTGCATTGCTTTTCCATGTGCCTTTTGGCCTCTTGCTTTGTCCCCTTCTCTACCTGCTCCCTTCAGCTCTATGCACCTCGCTTCCCCCCCCCACTCCTGCTTTCTCTTCCTCTCATCCGTCCGCTCATCTGTATTCCACTGCACGCCCTGCTGTCTGTGCAGGCAGAGCTGAGAGAGAACGGGAGAGGGAGGGAGTCACTGTTTAGCAGCCGAGACAGGATCCAGCTGGAGGGTCACGACCCTAAATGACCATCCCCACACACACACACAGAGGCACGTGTACAATAAGTCATACACCCACACTTTCCTGATGGCAGGAGCAATAGGTCATATGCCAACAATGTAGGAAGAGAGAAACAGACAAAAGGAGGGAGTACAAGCAAACGAGAGAGAAAGGATTTAGGAATGAGGTGGAGGTGTGCTAAACCATAATTGTCCTGTGGTTTGGAAAAGGACGGCATGGAAGGATAAAGACGCAAGGAAAAAAGAAAAAGAAAAAGTAAAGGTGGAGGAATCGCTTGCTGTAGACGAGTGCTTTTGCAATCGTCAAAAAGTTTCTATTGTCCTGGAATACAAATGAGGCTGGATGAATGCCTGGCTGTACTGTTATGGGCAAGAGCATCTCAAAGGCATATAATGATAATGACAATCAATAATACAGTTATTATTTTAAAAAGGCAGACGCATCACATGTAGAACTTCAGTTTATTAATACTAGATTTTTCTGTTTTGATGCACAGTTAGTGCTGCTGATCCTTTATAGGCTACACATATATTACCTGTTGTATGTTGTATGTAATATGTACTCTATTTTTAAAGTTGCAAAAGCACTAAAACTCGGTGTTTTTAACCTGGCATTTAACCTTCTTGTTAGTGACATTGTAATGTTAGAACTCCATCAGGTTTGTATTTTACATATAGCAATGTAATAAGTGGCTACATAGTGACTTATGTTTCTTGCTTACAAATAAGCACTCTTGTGGGGAAACAAACTATATTCCTCACTTTGGTCTTACCAAATTCAACCCAGCACATTTATCTTATGGGCTAATGGGAAATTATTTTGCTTCTGATCTCTAATGCTTGTCAACATGAAATATTTAAACATCATCGTCTTTGGATTACTAAAGACAACTCCAAAGTCAGCTAAAAAATAAAAAATATTAATAAATAACGAGGGTTCAAAGCTCTAATCAGTGCAATAAAATTTTATCTTGATGCTTTAAGGATTTTAATTAGACGGGAATTCCCACTACCCATGATTATCAAAGCAATAGGGGAATTTGCTGCCTTTGAATCCAATGCTTATTCCCGGAACAAACAAAAGCACATACACACGGCCTAATTCCTTTTTTTAAATATATCAAACGGGGAAAAAGTTAACCAAAACACAAACAAACACGGATATACGGAGCAAAACCGCCTCCAGTAAACTCACCCGCCGTCAACCTATCGCGAGACAGGCGTAAGTTGCTATAGTAACCTAACAGAAACGTTTCGACTACAGAGGAGAAGCGCTCCTGACGAAAACCTGCAATAAATGTCATGTAAATGTGACCTTTTGGCTTAACAACTAAAAAAAGGTTGATAAATTATCAGAAGCAGATAACTCTAAAAAGAACCGCTGAGCGATTTGGGTAAGTTTCATATTCTCAGCAGCCTGTGAAGTTTAAGTTAGCCTGTTCTACAGTTACCGTCACATGCCACATGAGCTTCACGGTTACTGTCTTAATATTAAATAAACCGGTCTCACAGTAGTCATTTTGTCTCGTAGTAGGAAAAGCACAGGGGGGATTAAAAACATTAAGAGTTCCATTAATGACCCAGTAAGTTGTTCCGGTGAGCCAGCATGAAAAATACCAGAAGCTAATCTAATTAATGGGATTTAGTACACCTGCGCTTTTGCTGACACTACAAGAGATGTGTGGTGTGAACAAATGCATTACTGTGTGTGCGTGTGTGTGTCATCTTTACTATACGGCTCGGAGGAGCCAGTAAATTTAGCTTCACCCAGTCAAATGTCTCTCTCTAGACCAGCTACTCTCTGTTAAACCCTTTGTAAAAACTGTCGCTGTCTAACATGAACTTACAGGAGCATACGTCATACCCTCGTAATGGTGACTGGATTGTTTTTTCCCCCCTGCCTGCTGTCAAAATCCTTTATGACGTCAACATTTTTTGCGAAGTGTTCAACACCTTTTTATTTATATTTTATTATTATTATTATTACTATTATTATTATTGGTATTGAATTTACAGTCAAATCACATTTAACGTTAATTTTGTCTGTCCGTGAACATATGTCATTGGTTTGTGGCGGATGTGGGATTCACTGAATACACTCCATACTCTGGAGGCAAATTGGATCATTGTGCTGGTGTGTCCTCAGTGGGCATTTGATTTAACTTGTTATAGCTCCTTGCAGTTGTTCCCATATTTACAAGAGGTCACTGCATGTTTTATCCATTCACATATCCATGCTTTTCCACTTATCCGGCTCAGGATTACAGGAGTAGGGGCTGGACCCTATCCCAGCTGTTAAAGAGTGAGAGGGAGGGTACGCCCTAGACAGGTCGCCGGCACGTCGCAGAACTAACACAGAGAGACAGACAACCATTCACACTCACATACATATTGACGCCTATGGTCAATTTAGAATCACCAGTTAACCTAACCCCACTAACTGCAGCCACAGTGAGGCAACAGTGCTAACCACTGTACATGTTTTATGTGGCAGATCTTTACACCCGATGTCCTTCCTGATGCAACCCTGAAGGGATTTGTGTCTCCTCCTGGCATTGAATCTTTTACAAATTTGCTTCAAGTGAAAAAGCAAAAAAACCCCAAAAAACCCAAATCCCCGAAAACCATCTGTTCTGGGATAGGTGTGTTTGTGGCTTTTCATCAATATTCTAATTTTACCCTATGGATATACGATTATGTTTTTAAAATTGCCTGTGAAATGTCAGTGTTTTTGCTAAGAGACTACCCACCTTGAACAAAATGGCTCGTATAATGTCACTTTTTCTACCTACTGAGTTTCTAGCAGGTGTGGCTGTATTGCTTTTATCAAACCTGCCTTATCGGCTAATTTTCTTAGTCGTCTTTTACTGCCCCCAAACCATTTATCATCCATTTAGATCCGTCAGATGCAATTTAAATATACGTGATTGCTTGTTTTAACTTCCTATTCTTCTGGGCAAATGCATCCCTGCTATTTTGCTCGTTCCACCGTGGCAGTATTCATTTATGGCTGTGTGTGATTTAACTTGGGCCCTGCGTGATATCCAGTTTTATGCCATTACTGTGGGTTTTTATTGCAGCAGAGACTCTTTGTAAAAAGCACAGCGAAAGACTGGAGAAGAATACCTGAGCCACCAGAAAGAAGAACCATGAATTTAAATGACTTTGTGGTGCTTCCTAACAACAAGGCCAAATCTGTCAAGCTCAATGCCAGGTAAGATGAGATAAGATCAATGATGTGATTTAAGGTATTCGGTAGAAGCCCATTATTGTTCCTTGGCTCCCATCCTATTTTCATCTGTAACCATTCAAATTCTATCCAGAGAATCGCTATTTCACAAAATGGACTTTCAAGCAAGGTAACTGTTGTGAGGTGGTGCCTGTGTTTCTTGGTAGACTCTATTCTTTTTTTTTTTTTTGCTCTGTTTTTTACTAATATTGCTCAATACTCCTACTCTAGTTTCTCATTTGCCAACCGGTAATTGAATAAATTAATGCCTGACTTGGTGATGCCCTGATCCAGTAACTAATTGATTGCATGTATTGATTATTCATAGCAAAAGAGATCTGCTAGTGGTGAAAATAAATTGAAGTTATCGATGAAAGCCTTGCTCTCCAATCTGACGGAGTAGGCCCTTTGTATGATTGATTGTTGTTAATTGATTGCTTATATGTGGGTGTGTTTGTGTTAACATAGGAACTTGCAAGAATTGCAAATGGAGACCACGACTCTGGCCAGTGAGAGCAGGGAGATAGAGGAGAAACTGCAACGGCTGAAAGACAGCATCAGTAAAGAGAAGGCGGAAAGAGGGTGAGTATTAGTGTTACAGTCTGTATCCTAGAGGGGCAGTGATTTGGAGAAATCGAAAAGTGAAAATGCAAGTGAGACGCCAGGAAAAACACAGGAGAGGTGGAGAGAGGGGAACGGAAGATAGTGTAGTGAATAAGCATGAGCTGTAACACAAAACACAGAAGAGGGAATTTTGTTTTCCTGAATCAAGTTTCAGCTTACTGAAGAGAGACTTCTCCTTATGTTGTCTGTGGAGTATTTTCTTTACTTTACATTTGTTTTTTTCTGGGTGTTTTCAGCTGTTTAGATAAAGGTGAATAAATAAATAAATAACTATGGGAAACCACATGAACAACCTTCATTCATCGTCCCATTTAGCAATTTAACACTTTATTGTAACAATTACTACGGCAGCCTGGTTCCATTCACATTTAGTCTTGACAAGTCCTCTAGCCATATTATTAGGTACAAATATGGCACACTATTACGAATGTTGCAGAAGTAGTTGAGACTCGTAAAACTAAATAATGGTTTACAGTTTCAGTGCAAATTGGAATGCCACCCAGTGTGGTTTTCTGCAGCTGTATCCCATCTGCTTCAAGGTCTTATGTGTTATGTGTTCAGAGATGCTGTTCCGCATACTTTAGTTGTAACAAGTGGTTATTTGAGTTCATCCCATCAGATCAAAGCAGTCTAGTCATTCTGCTTGGACCTCAGACATCAACAAGGAATCTTTTCCCAGCAAACTGCTGCCAATTGGATATTTTCTCTTTTTTTGGACAATTCTTTGTAAACCCCGAAAATGGATGTGTGGGAAAATCCCAGTTACTTAAAGCATCTCTTTTCCTCATTCTCATGCTCAGTTTGAACTTCAACAGGTTGTCTTGACCATATCTATATGCTTAAATGATTAGATTGCATTATTTGCATTAACAAGTAGTTCAAAAGGTATACATAAAAAAGAGGACTGAGTATTTTTCACATACTATTATTTACTCATATAACTGAAAATATTTTTTTCTTTTCTTTCTAACAAAGTGACCAGTAGTACAACTAAACCTTAAGTAAAACACAGACAAAACATCAATAAAATCTCCTGTCAGCTACGTGGATGTGAAACAGCTGTATATCAAAGATGGTGCTAAATTTATTTGGTGAAATAGCTTTCAGTACATACCTTAGGTGTATGTACTGAAAATGTTAGATGAGTTTCAATCTCAGTGACCTTGACCTAAAGCTTTTGGAATTGACACCATAGGTGTATCCACTAGTAGGCTGAGGGATAGCACTGGCAGATGCCAGTATTTTATTTTTGGGATGGCAACTTTCTTAACTTATATTGGGTAAGATTTAAAGAGTCAGGATGAGGGCATAAAGGGAATGCAGAGGTTAGATAGTGAAATGGTTAGAGCATATGTGAAAAATGCACCAGTTCAACTCGACTGCATGTCATTCCCCTGCACTTTTTCCCACACTTGCTGTCTATCTCCGCTGCCACTATCCAATAAAAGCAAAAGTGTAAAAATGTCAAAATGTCACAAGAAAGCACCCTGAAAAAATGGAAGAGGGAAACTAGAAAAAGGGGAATAAATATAGCAACTTCGTAGACACAGCAGGTGACTAATAGAGAGACATGAGGTAATGCGAGAGGCAGAGAAGTTGCAGCAGCTGTAAAAGAGCAGGCAACACAGAAAGTAGAGACACTGAGTAATAGAGACAGATAGAGGTAGACACCAAATGAGAGAGTGGGAGGTCTGCGACTTCTCTAACTATAAAGGTCAAGAAAAGGTTGCTATGGAAGGAATAAAGAAGCAGTCAGGGAACTGAAAAAGCCAGTCATAGATGAAGTTAGCTCATGCCCATGCAAAAGGTCAGTGGAGCAACCTTCAACCGACATCAGAGAGACGATGCACAAGACATAAGAATGAGCAACAGTAAAATGAAGGAGAAAAAAATACAGTGGGAACATTTTTGATGTTAAAATTAGCTTTGAAAGAGATAAATCACTGGCCATTAGCCCCATTTATATTTTTGCCTTACTTTGATTATAATCAAAGTCCTGATGTTGTCTGTCCTGGATGGATTTATCTTGATGGGATGTTGTTGAGCCCATTATTTATGTAATATTTTTAGTTAGATCTATATTTGTTTCCACCATGTCATTAACTGTCACAACTACTTAGATTAACTGAAAGTGGATATAGAGAGTCACTGGCTGTATATACAATGCTATTTGGACGCCTTCATTTCTTTCTATAAATAAGTTTCTTATATTCTTATTTAATTTTAATTGGACAGGGCAGTGATAATGGTGAGAAAGTGGTAACAGTGAAAAAGAACTTCAGTGTCTCTGAAAATCACTCTTTAAGGAGATGGAAGCAGCTGCCTGCTATTCAGAAATGCTAAGTTATTACTCTGTCATGTTAAAAGAAAAAAAGAGCTCCAAAATATCAGGTTTATATAGATGATAATTAAATATATTTTGTTTGAGGTTTTTTGTTCATAGGGTTTAATTTTCAGTATTAGTTTACCAAAGTCATAGTCTCTCTTAAAAATGAGATGTAAGTGTACAGTTGTATTCCCATCGAAGGCAACTCAGATCTTGCTAGACACAGGAAATCACAATTTTTGGCTAAAAAGTCCTCCAACAAAGAAAGAGATAAAAGCAGAGTCAACATTGGTCTGGGCTTTTAAGATAGAGAGCCCTGTGAGCTGCTAAAAGGCTTCAGTTTGACTATTTTTGTTTTGCTTCACTTTGTTTTGGTGTGAGATTCTTCTCTAGTGCAACATCCATTGGTTCTGAATGTTGCATAATACCGTTAAGCATTTAAAACCTAAATATTCTAGATTTTTTATTTACCAAAAATCCAGCTGAGTTTGGTTTTAATGTTATTCATGTGTTCTTGACAACGTTTGAGCTTTGTTGCTAACCCGAGACCTTTGTAGTCACACAAACACCTATAAATGATATATACTGTACATACCTGGCTCATTATTGTGAGCCATTCCTAGTTGTATGAAAAGAAAATTAATTTATAGCCTGAAAACAAACACTGGATATTAATGAGATGTTCATTAATACATCTGAGTTGTGTTACCTATGTATAGTTATGGAGAACCGTGTAATATTATTAGTATATTATATAGCTCAGGGAAAGCCCTAGTGAGAGCAAAATATGGATTTTATGCACTGAATCCTTTAAATAATATCCACTCAAAAACTATACACACACACACACACACGTGAAAATACACTTTAAAAGCAGCAGAGCTAATTACACTATCAGTGATTAAGAGTATGGCGAGAGGCGCTCATTTCTCATGATGGATTGCTATTGGTTTGATTCATACATCACCACCTGGAAGTGCAACGTGTTTATCGCTTCAGGAAGGGTGTTGCATGTTTTTTTTTTTTTTTTGTTTTGTTTTACTGGAAGTCTAGGTCTAATTAAGAAGCCATCAGTATGGGAAGAGGGCCCTCTTGCCCAGGCTTTTCAAATGATAAGCACATAAACACAGTGTTTTCTGTCAGGCTGAAATACTGCAACATTTACCACTCCACCAGCCCTAGGATACAACAAGATGTGCGAGCGTCAGCTTGTGTGTGTTTCTGATACCTGGCCGGCTATAAATAATGTTATGCATGCGTTTCAACACTGTGGATTACAGACTTTTCTCTTTCTTTTATCCCTTTCTTTTTTTCTTGTTTTTTTTTTGTACTTTCTGGTTTGTGTTCCTTAATCAGACACACAACTGTGCCACAAAAATTCTGTTCAAGCTTTGTGTTTCTGACACATTACAGCATACTCTATAAGTAAGTTCAGAAAGATTTTTGATTTGTGTGTGAGCAAGCTGTAAAAAAGTACATGAAGTAAGAGGTTGTTTATAGTATGGGGAATAGTGTGAAGGTAGGAGAGCAACTTTGCTTGCCTAGCTATAGTGTGAAAATGAATAGTTTATTCTGGGTGTCTTTGTTTAGAGGTATCTTATGAGCTCTTTAAAAAACATAATATTCAGACATATTTTCTAATTTTAATTTAGATCGGAAGTAGTTAATTTTCAGAAAGACCACTGATGATTAGCAATTATTTGCAATGTCTTCTCCTTGTGCAGGGGTTTCATTAAGCAGTTTTCTCTGTGCTGACTCCTGTTGTTAGAGTAAAACACCTTTGTTCTGATCACCTTTGGCTTTTGTATACTGGAAACGATGGGAAGCAAGAACTCTGCCACTTAGGATCGGTTAGAAAGTTAATTTTCTTACCATATATTGGTTACAGAACCCAGGTTCTTGGATGCACTGTATAAGGTTGTCATGATACTAGCATTTCAAACTCAATAACGATACCTAAGAAAATGCTTAATACCATTTTGATACTATGGAGAAAAAAAGTAATAAAATAAAATAAAATAAAATAAAGATCAATCCTGGCCCACGCAAATGTATTCACCTACAGGTCTGTTTGTTTTTTATGCTTCTCATGACTTGGCACCATATTTCATTGCTGATCAAACAGAGTTAGTAAGGTAGACTCCCACTGTTTCTGTCCTGTGGCTGGTAGACTTTTCTGAGCTTCAGTCTGGGTTATAAGAGAAACATAACATTTTTTTAGACACAAATACTTGTGTCTGATAACATGTGCTGCCTAGCTGCCACATTAATGTTACCATTTCATTATTAACCACTACCTTAATGTTAAATTAAGAGACGGGTAATCTGACTGTCAGGTGCTAATAGTTAAACGGCGAAAGTTAACGCTGTCTGTTAAATATTTCAATAGGAGCTTCACTGACCCCATGAAATTCCTCCGACACTGTTTGTCTGTGTTGTGAACATCACTACTTCAACTACTAGTGAGGGGAATGGCTGTGTGCCTGCCTGTCTGCAGCACTGCTGTATATATTTGTGTTTCAGATGGAGGCAAAGATGACACTGTTGGTATCAGTAGTAAATAGGTATCTAAGCCGATAGCAAGGTTTTTCATGGTAATTAGTGTCTCTAGTGTGTAGTGTAGAGTTGTTGTTTTTTTTTTGATGGGTGAAAAAACTATAAGCCGTCTGTTAGTCTGCAGCCTCGACAAGCAGAGGTTTGTATAAGTTTTTGAAAAGACATTACTGCAGACTAACAGTCATTTAATAAGTGCCTTTATTGAGTACTACAGTGAAACACAGTCATTTCCCGCTCAGTTTTTATGATTGAACGTCACATTAATTTAACTTTATTTCCCTCCTACTTTTTCTCTGAAAGCTGTGTGCAATGATAAAGCAGTGGCTTCGATGTGAGACCCAGCTTAACAATTTGAATCAATTAATTAGTGCACCTCTAATGAAAAAGATGAAATGGTTTCTCATTAGTTTGTCTCTCACTGACATAAAGCAGAAAGCAGACAAAGATGGGTTTGGCTAATTTGTTTAATTAGTTGTTTTCAGGTATGATGTGAAGGTTACCCAAATTTTCCCAACTTCCTTCCTTACCTGTCTTTCCCCCCCCCCCCTTTTTTTCACCAAAACATCCAAGTGTATCTTTGACAACACTTTATTATAGATATCAAGCTGTGATTTATTTTCAGGCTGTGCAGCGTAATGTAACTCTGTTTTTCTCTCTCTGTCTGTTAGATCGCAAAGCTCCCGGAGTAGATGAATTGTTCATCTTTGTCTCAGAGTCTTCCTACTCTCTCTCTCTCTCTCTCTTTCTCTTTCTCGCTTGCTCCCTTTTTCTCTCTTGTATGCACCCAGAGAATAGGCGAACAAATTCAGTTTGCTGAGAGGAGGTGTGGTATAATCAGTTTGTGAAGGGTACACAGGCGATAATAAAGCCAGAGCAGCAGCTTGGGGCAAACGTAGTACATCATTCTCTGTTGTGGCCTGCCCGAGCCACAGATTTAATGTAGCTTTGTCTTTAGGCTGTACGGCTCACAGACACAAGCTCTCATCTTATCTAAAAGTATGGTTGAGGTTTCTTTTTTCCGGTTTCCTCCGCTCTCTCTTTGCTCTGCTTCTCGCCCTATCTGCTGCCTATTCCATTATGTTGTCTGTCCGTCTTTTATCCCTGTTCTTTTTTGTTTCATTTGGCTCCCTAGTTTGTGTGATACGTACATGTGCATTGACCTCCTGACCTGATACTACTCATCCTGGGCTGAAATCCATTATTTCTTTCTTTTTTTCTCTCTCTGTTCTCTCATGTCACACAATTACTTTGCCATTGGACTTCAAAGAGGGTTTGCCCCACGTGTATGTGTGTGCAAGAGGGGCATATATGTTGTCATTTCTCACTTTGGCTGAGATGGGTCAGATAAAGGTGATAGCTGGGTGTGTTTGAGTATATGTCAGTCTATTTTTCCCAGAATCATCTTAATTAAATTGAACTAACCCTAAATTTTACAGCTTAACCTAACCTTTATGATGTTCTTATCTTCAAACAACTCTGAAGGTATTTAGAAGAGTGAGGACTGGCCAAGCAACAAGCAAGCAAACAAACAATTAATCTGTTAGCTACAAGACTTGGGTTGGGTTGCTTCTGAAACTGTGTTATACTATTATTATTTTGAAGTGTGTTCTTCCAGGTTTAGTTCAGTTTGTCTCTGTGTGAATTAGATAGCTTGAGCTTTGGTAAGGGAGATCACACACACACACACACACACACACACACACACACACACACACACACACACACACACACACACACTTGTTTCTCCAGGTTGATTGTCCTGAAGGGACACCCTGTCATCCTGCACTGACAGGGGTGTGCCTCAACTGTCTCCCTTAGCGACAGTCCAGTTGCCTAGGTGATGTCTTGAGGATGATTACCTGACGCCCACCCTCAGTGTCAGCACAGCACAGCGACGGCATCAGGGTTGCTGGCAACTCTTGCCATCACACGCACATATATTTTCAGACTCTGACTTCCTGTGCCTTGACAGGCTGCCAGCTCAATCCAAAATAAACTTCTTTCAAAGACAGCCTGACATCACAATAGCATAAATAGCATAAATAATTCAACAACATGAGCATGAATAACTCACATCTAAATGAGGATCCCTCTTTTCTTCACTTTCTCCAACTGACAGGCGTGTCCTGTTAGTGTGTGTATGTGAACTGTATCCACATGCTTATGTGTGTATATACACACGTGCTCATTTTTAATTTTGTATATGCAACTGTGTCCATGCTTGTGTGCAAAAACTTGTAACCTTTCATGTTATGTGATCCCTGCATGTGAATTTTGCAACTAAAGGAGACAAGACAATAGATTTTGTTCACAGCACCGTGCATGGCGATGACATATATCTTAAGTCAAATTAAATGTTCATTTGTCTTACACTGCAGTTCTGAAATAGACATATCTGCCAGAATTGTAGGGAAGTCTGAGAGAGCCCTAGAAACACTACCCAACTGCTTTAAGAATGCTGGAACATGTTTAGTTTTACAGCCACTTTAGTATTGATACTAAGGAATATACAGATACCATAACCTTCTACTAAATTTGTGGAGGAAATGTCACATTTGCTTATAGCAGATGTGCACTTAATGAATTAAGACTGCTAATTTTTGGTGATAAGCAAGACAAATTTTACCTGTGGATAGAAAAATGGCATTCTTCAGCCATTAATAGCTGCTAGCAGTCATAGCAGTAACTTCCTTGCTTTGTTATTTGTATATATGTTTGAACCACAGTTTATTAGACTAAGCATTGATAAGAATAGCAAAGTTGCTCAGTTTCACTAGCTAAGACACGCACCTGAGAAAAGGAAGAAAGTAGATTATTACACATGATAGAAAAATTACATGTATCTATAAACAGAAAAAAATATCAATAAGAAACGCAGCCAACCCCCAGCCAACCTCGCAGAATTACAACAGCCATAGAATCCTCTCTTATAGACCCAGAAACCTTCATACATACTGTGATTATCTCATCATTGCAGAAAGATGAACAGGCCCCCTGCCTAATCACAGATGAAGTGAAGCATCACAAGGCAATGGGTGGTGAAGACATTCTATTTTGTGGTCTATGGGAATGCACAAACCAGCTGGAGGATGTGCTAACAATCTTAACATCTCCCTGTGCAGGCTCACCCTTATGTCCACAGCTATCATTCAAGAATTCACTGGTGACGTGTCTGAATGATTACTACCCAACAGTACCGACTTCAGCTGTCACGAATTGCCTAAAGCGAGATATCCAGATATAAAACCAAGCTCAGCTCCCTCCAGTTTGCATATGAATCTAACTAAAGAATGTAATCTGCACTCTACATCGTTTTGATTTTACCTGGACAGAAGGAAGGGAGGGGGGGGGGGGGGGGGGGGGGGGAGAATCTACTTGGCTCCATGGGGTGAGAGAGTAGCTTGAGAATCTAACCTGGGGCTGCCGTGTTATAGCCATTCACAAAAGAAGAGATGCAACAATGGCTTTACTTTCCACAACCTCTTCAACCCCCTCCCGTTACACAAGAGGTTTCACATTTTGAGATCCAGAACTTCCAGCGCCAGAAACAGCTTTTTCCCGGAAGCTGTGAGTCTCCTCAAACCCCTGCTGTCTGCAGCACCCAACAGACACTTTTATAGAAACTCTGTGCACCACACGCACAACTGCCTCATGCCCTCAACCCTTGGTCATGCACACACTCTCTCTCTCTCTCACACACACACACACACACTGAGAGGCACACAAAAATCCAAATGCACAGCTTCCCACAGTGTGACCTGATACACAGTGCCTGCAAGTAGCAGCTGGTTAAGCCTCCTTCCCCAGCTTACTAGGGGAAGATGGCTGAAATAAGCTTATACACATATGTAACATTTATTCATGAATTCATTCATTAAACTTCCTTCTGTGCTGTAATATTGTAGGCAAATATCCTTTTGCATTAGACCAAATCATGCAATATAAAGCCAAGCATGAGGCATGAGCCACTACTTTCTCTCTAAAAATAAAAATAATTCTTAAAATATATATATTTTTAAAATTGAATAAAACTAATCTGCATCTATATTTCTTTAAAAAATATTGAGAGGTTTAAGGTATGAAACTTCAGGTTTTATACCCTTTTCCGTATTTTGCTGACATTTTTTCTACATTTCTTCTCCTCATCTTAATACCTGAAAATATTATTAAATACTCACGGCCCATGGGGAAACTTCAACAGATTAAAATACATTAGCTTTGAGTGTTGTTACATCCAGCCAGCTGTTCACATCCACCCTGATAAAAATACAGGAATAAGAAGATGTGTCAGTTGTTTCTGCGAAATTGAATCAGGTATAATACAATCTGAGAACGGTGTTCAGACTTCTTTTAAAGTAAATTTGCACATGTAAAGATATCTGTGCATTCATTGTTACTTATTGGTATTTACTCTATGCTGCATGAAAAGGTATACCGAATCCCCAAGACACTGCATAAGGGAATTTCTGTTGGATTTTACTTTTCAGCTGCAGACACAGATCTTGTGTAGAACAAATGTCATCAGAGTCTGTCTTTTTGGATATAAAGCATAAACAAGACAAATCAAGGACTCAGGCAGTTTTTTTTTCTGTCATTTTTGAGAAATCAGTGCTATGTAACTGTTGATGAGATATGCATGGTCAAATTAATAGGATTGTTTGATTTACAAAGAAAAATCTTCCTCTCCCTCTGTTTAGACATTCACAAAGGATTAAATGGGCATCTGGACATTGTGGTTCCATGACAAGCAATTCTCTCTCATATGGCTCCAAGAAGGACAAAGAGAGCAAGCTCCAAAAGGTACCGTCAAGATAAAAAATATATTTATATTTATATGTCTTTAATTTTTATTCAAATTTTTCCTATGTGAGTTAGAGTGACAGAATAAAACACATTTAACTCTTAAACATCATGCCACATTTGTTTGCATGCTAATTACAACTGATAACTAACATACAGTATAAGCATTATTGTCCAAAAGCTGTTTTTCAGTTTGTGACGTTAGGATTATGAATGTGTCTTGAATCCTGTTTTCATGTGTATTTTGGATGTACGCTAGATCTTTGGGGTGCAATGCAGATGTCTTTAAATCTAAAGCAGAAAAACAGTCTTCTCCAAATTTTAAAGCCACTTTTAATTGTTCAGCTGTAAAAGAGTGTGGTTGTGGAACACGTCTGGGGAAAAAAGAGATGCTAGAGGCAGTAACCATAATCTAGACTGATATTCCTAATACTAATGTGAAAACTTGGTTTCTGGACAAAGTCACTGTGTTCAAGTCAGTTCTCAACAGCAGAGTAATGAGGTAACTTATTCATTTATTTGCTCACATATTATAAAATACAGCAATGTAAACACTGTATGAACATACAGTAGTTTATACCTACAAATACACACAAAACTGAACACTGCGTAGGGTTGTTGGTAAACTGAGAGCTGATTTGTTTCTCTATGCTGCCTCAACAGCTGTCAGCAGGTAAACTGAAGATCCGAGTGCTGAAGGATGAAGAACTGACAGGTGAGAAGTTTACAGTCACAACTTGAGTTTCAGAAGTGAGATATCTGCACCAGGTAGGCTTGACATGCAGGCGTACTCTTGGCACTATATTGAACTTCCTTCTACCATCCACTTGGACGTTAATATGCAAGAGCATTCTTCACAGTTAGTTCAGTACGAGGGATACTTGAAAAGGCAGGTACCAAACTCTGGAGTTTTTCTGTTAAACACTGATCTGTCTAACAAGTGTTTAGCTTTGGCATACTTATGTTAAACATGAGGGAAAGAAAATCATCAGGCGCAATAGTTAAATGTCTCTGCGTCATGTATTAATTATAAACAGCTAAGAAAACGTTTTAAAGGACTTTCTTTGGTGTGCACAATATGTTGTAACAGGCAATATAACCTTTGGTTTTGTTGTTACATTTCACAGCAGTGTGTGAACTAGTTGTACAAGCAGGCTAACTGCTTTAACAACTTTTTGCACCAATAACAGATGCACTTTTGATACTTGTGTAAAACTTTGCTGTACATACTAAACTGTATCTCTCTGTGTTTTTCTGTTGGTCATGGTCGTCAGTTGCATAATATCCCTTAAATGTCAGAAATATTAAATTAAATACCCTTACTGAGAGTTAATAACAGTGCACTTGCTCTTTTTAGCCCCGCCTCAACCACCGCCTCCACTTCCTACCCAGACGGCAAGAAAAAGCAGACTGAGGGGAACAGTATGTGGACAATGTGAAGTCAAGACTGCTGGAATAGTATGCACGCCAAAAACTGTCACACCTGAACAAATGCAAACAACACTGTATGGCAAAAGTCACTTTGACTGTCATGGATGCAGGGTTTGTTTGGCTCTGTCACAAAGCAAAAATTGTCTGTTTGAGAGATCAGATTTCACAAATTGGCAAGTGATTTTGCCATTTCTCATTGGATTCAGGTAAAGGTTTTGTGTGGTAATAAGGCACACACACACACACACAAAACACTTACACGTGCAGCACTAGGAGCCAATTCACTTGATCTGTTTTCAGAGTTTAAATGTTGAATGTCATATTTTTAGTCTCCCCCCCTTTCATTTTTCTTTGGAGTCCCCTCTTCTCACCCATATATCCTACTGCAGTTATTATATAGATTTGATTCTCTTCTTCCTGCATCAGTTGTTAGCTTCGTCTGTCATTCAGATGCTCATTTTCACCTGCCCACCTCCCTCTTTCTTCCTCGTGTTTTCTTGTCACTCCTCCTTTTCAGTTTTTCCATCTGCCATATTCTGACCTGTTTCTGTCTTTCTTTCTGCACTCCCTTATTCATGTCTGTCTTTTTCTTTCTTCTGCCTTCCTCTCTCTCGCTGTGCCTCAACTGTCCAATCTGTTGGTCTATCTGTGTGTTTGTGTTTGCACTGATAACAGTTTAGTTGGATCCATTCATCGATACTTGAGACCTCTGAGGGCACCATTGTTTATTCTTTCTCGCTCTTCATCCACTGCTGCTCAGGAGGAGGGATGACGGCCTGAAACTGTATGTGTGAATAAGAGGGAGAAGGAGAGAAATGAAGCCTTACCGTCTGTGTGTGTGTGTGTGTTTGTGTGTAATGGACGGAGCTGAGTAATGCATGTTTGATGACCAGTTGCTCCCACCTCCTAAATCCTCAGCTCCCTGTGTAAATCCTATTCTGTGTTTCACTATGAAGCCAGCATACTTTAGTATTGAATAAGTGATGCTTCTATGAGAACAAGAACAAGAACAATGATGGTAAGAGCGAGGGAGACTTATAGAGGAATTGAAGGAGAGGCAGGGGTTGAACTGATTGAGCTGACATCTACAATTTCCCCCCTTTTTGTTGTGGAATAACTTATTTAAGTGCAGCACACACAGTGTGTTAAAATATAATGTGATGTGATTTGCTTGATAGTGCGTTTGATGATGATGATGGCTCTGAACTGTCCAATGAAGGGCCGGATGCCCCCAGTGTCCCATAGTTATGGGCTTAATGGTTGTGCTTATGGTAGTCTGGGCAAGCACATAGGCTAAATGCATCCACAAATACACACAATACCCTCATGCGCACACACATTTTGGATAGCCCTCGTACCCTATAATGATGGCAATAATGGGAAGCGTTACAACTGTCTGTGCCATTCTGTCTGGAACTGCACTTATGCACACAAATACTCACACACTCACATATGCACTCATAAACGCACAATCACACATCTGTCCTTTTTTCTTTTTTTTCTTTTTTTCTTTTTAAAAAAAACATGACTCATTGTAATAAAAATGCTGAAATCTCATGTGCAACACACACTGCACACCTAGCCTCATGCTTTATTCCAGAGTCATCCAGGCAAAGAAAAAAAAAAAGGAAAAAAAAGCTACCTCATTTCTCCCTGTGTAGTAGGAAGAGTGCAGTGATATGCTGCTTGCAGTCTGATAGGGATGCCTAGTCCCAGAGGAGTGGTTGTAATTTATCCTCAGGCCTGAGAGGGGAAATGAGGCCCTGCTTTATGGGACCATTAAAGGGCAATGTCGCAGCTGCAGGTTTGCGTGTACACACACTCACACACATTCTTCCATGTATGGATAAAAAAAGAAAAAAAAAAAAGAATGAACACACAGCATCACCCATAAAGACATTAATTACAGAAATACATAATATGTATCTAAATAAAAACAAATTACTGGATTAATGTTTGAATCAGCTGGTAGAAATTTACACTGTAAGGTTATTCATCCAGAAATCAGCATGGAACTGTGAATCATTGTGTTTGTTGTACTGCTTTATTTATTATAATTATCTATTATTCATCTATGAATAAACAGGTATAGACATAGCAAATACGCAAGTGAGCAAGAAACAGAAAGCTTCCAAGTCATTAGATCCAGAACTGCATCACACTGTGACAAAATAAATAATTGAAATAGAGTTAAGTTCCTCCAAGGATAAAAAGAATTGGTAGTGTTTCTTGAAAGAGCGCACTAAACTACACTATTTTAAGTGATGGTGTTGGTAATAAAACCTTGATCTATTGAAAAAGAAACTTGCATGCATAGTGAAGGAAACCAAACACAGGCTAGTTGTTGCTTGACTGTTTGCTTTTTTTCCACCCTAGCCTCCGTGTCTCCATTGCACTTGCCCTTGCTTGTGTGCTCTGTCCAAAGCCTGTTTCCCAAACCTGCTGATGCAATGACTTTTTCCCACTAACAAGACCTGATTCTTACAGATAGAAATTATAATAACCTCCCTTAAGAGGCATTCACTCAACCACACTCACAACACACATGTGCCAAGCACAAATGCACCAATGTGCACACAGTTAACACACACACAAACACACACACATGCATCTTGCAGCACCACGCCAGTTTATAAGGAAAGGTTGAGGTTACATCTTTAGCAAAAGGGCGCTTTACCTACCAGTGCAACCACTTGCATGAATTAATATATATGCATACAGTACACAGACATGCACAGGCAGTGACCATTGTTTTTTAAACTGAAAAACATAGAAACACACTAAAGGTGGGTGTTTTTATATGCAGACAGACTGATGGCACTTGGTCTGTGTGTTGCAGATGTGTGCTGAATGCACTGAAAACTACTGCGTTGGCTGTTTTTCCAGATTTCACCATAAGGGGGCACTGAAGTTCCATAAAATGATTCCCATTCAAGTGAGTGTTATTTGCATATGTATCAAATCTATTTTCTCTGTGTCCAACTCTCTTTTTTTCTTTGTCTTCCACTTATGCTTTCAGTAATAAATGTTTTGATCCTATTCTTCTTCAGCTTTACTCATTTTTGTCTTTTTATATATATAGATAGATAGATATACAGATAGCTGATCATTATTATATCTTCATAACTATCTCTCATCTTTATTGTCATTTCTCTTCTTCAGAACATCATACCAGTTTAGTATACACAAGAACACACACAAACAGTACACAGGGCTGGGCAATTACATGAATAAAATCATAAATTGACTTTCTAACTGACCCAATGTCACTTGAGTCAATATGTTCAATAAATGAATTTTCTCACACTAGCAGCTAACCTAGACTTAATGCTCTGAAGACTAATTTACTTGTGTTTAACATGAACAAGTCAAAACGTGCCTTGCTAACAGACAGCTGACCATTCTTTGTTGCCATGCTTCTGTGACCATTCTAACTGTGGTAGCTAGCAGCCAACCTATTTCACTGACGCTGAACCCTCACCAATGAATGACAATGACGAAAGTAAAACTTAGCTCAAATTTGGAGAAACAGAAACAGAGAGAGCAATCCAGCATGACCGGTTTTGGGTGAGGGGAAAAAAAGACAAAGGCTAACTATAGAAGAGCGAAACAAAGTTTAACAATTAATGATTAAATCAGTTATGATGTATAAACACACATAGAATGAAAAGTATTGAGTGAACAAGAAAGTTTTTGTTTATCCTTTAAAGTTTTAAGTCTAATTTATAATAAAGATTACAGAGAGTGCCTGGTACTATGAAATCTTTAACAGAGCCGGATTAATCGAGGTTTTGTATGTGAGGAGAAGGGCTTTAAATTCATCCAGTTTCATTTGTATAGCGCCAAATCACAACAAATCACCATTTTTTAAAATTATTATTTTTTTGAGTCTTGGCTGTCGTTTGTTTTGTTCTATGTCAAGTACATCCCAGACTGCTTCAATAATGTTGAAACCGTGGCATCAGAAGTCCACGCTCTGGGTAGTTCCTAACTGGTGGTGCTCCATTGTGTGTTTGTCTATCAGATATGCTTTTAGTACATTGTTAGTGTGTTTGGGATCATTGTCAAGCTGAAAAATGTAGCAGTTGAAATGGTTGATCAAAATCTGATCCTTTTCTGTGTTCATAATTCCACCAATTTTGTCAAGATCCACAACTCCACCGGTCTAAATACAGCACCAAACCATCACAGAGCCTCCGCTGTGATGGCTGTCTACAGATGGCTGTAGACACTCACTGTTGTACCTCTCTCCTGATCTCCTCTGTACATATTCTGATGAGGTCTTGAAGGATTTGAAGCTAAAATTTCAAATTTGCATTCATTACTCCATAGGACCTGGTGTCACTGGTCCAGTCCAGTTCTTGTGGAAAAGACATACTAAAGCCTTTTCTCCTTGTTTCCCCTCAAGAATGGCTTCTTGAGAGCCACCCTTCCATTGAGACTAGTTCTGATCAGGCTTTAGTCAACAATTGATGAATCCACTGAGGGATAAGGTCCATCCCTCAGGTCCTGTGTCAGGTCTTTGCTGGATTTTTTCCTATTTTCTCCAGACATGACTTTCAGATACTGTTCATCAGCTAGAGATACCGTTGAGCCACTTGTCCAGTTTGCTCAGGCACAGAGACTGGACCTGACCAAAGCAGTCAATCTATAAAGAAAAGCTTTGAAAGGCGTTCAGAAAGCCTGCAGAACTATTGCTCAAGACCACATTAAAATTTACAACAAAGTTTGGGTTCTTGCAAGCAAAATATAAAGAAACAGTTGGTTCAAGACTTTTAAAGAGCACTGTATCTTCACTCTTCAGAGATGATTTTCTATATATCAAGAGCTTAATTTTCAGGTTAAATAAGTGTTTAAAAAAACAGATTACTGAAGGCTACTCATAGATGTACAAAACACATTTCATGGCCCTACCACACTCTTTTAAAGACAGAAAACACTCCTCAACAGCAGTCAATTAAACAGTGCTAACAGCAGTCTTCAGTCAAAGACAGAAAGACAAGACAGCGGGTCAATGTCACAGTTTAATTACAGTAAGCCAACGCTGTTTGCACAGCAGAGGAAAGATTCTATAGATAATGTCTATTAATCTGAGTAGTTGTAAATACCAATTAAAAGTCATGTAGAACAATTGTTTATTAAGTCACAATATAAACAGAAGCAGACAGTGGATGTGCATGCATTTTGTACCACTAGGTACAACAGAGTAACACTATTATTTAACATATTGTCTAAAAGTTGTCCAAGACCTGAGATTAGATACTCAGACACAAGCCTGCACTTCTCAGACACCTTCAGTGTGTACTTTTGGAAATAGATAACAAGCATACAGATAATATTTTTTGTACTCATATAAACAACTGCTCACTGCAGTATACAATAGTTGAGACCACATGCAAATACACACTCACACATAGACACACAAAGGCTTGTTTCTGTTAATCAGCGGCCTATTAAGCCAAATTAGTATGGAAAGCATATCTAAAAGGGAAAGCTCATTTATCCAAGGATGTACAGAATAATCAAAAGATACAATATGTCATATGGATATACGCTACATACAATGTCTGTTCTGTTTCTCGACAAGATATGTTTGGGTTTAAGCTCTAAGCTTTTTGTGAATTAACAATTAAAGCTTGTCATGCACTGTTGCTCAGCTTATATGAATACCCTTTTTTTTGCTTTAATAGGGATGGGTATTGTTAGGATTTTATATCAATGCTCTTATTGATGCTCCATGCCATGTGATAGTGAAAAAGAGTGTTTGACACAGTGGTAAATGTTTTTTTTTTGTCTCAGCTTTATGTAAAGGAAGTGCTTGGTAATTCACCTCCACCACCGAGATCTGTGGTAATCACCCTGGAATTCAAAATATTAACAAACATAAATTATTTCAGGTCGTCACTGAATTCAAATTAAGCCAAGTTTATATGATCAAACCTAGTGGGGTTTGACCCCACACCCACCTTGATCTAGATCTGTCTGTCTGAAATGTCTGTTGTCTGAGATTGTAGCCAAGTTTACAAATTTGAAGATAGAACAAATGATGGCACAGCAGTCTGCCTGCATTAAGAAATTTCAAATCAGCCTAAGAAGCCATTGTTACAACATGGACTTTGCTTTTTAGTTGCACAAGCTTTGATTGTGCTTTCATTTAGAAGGGTTATTGTTATTAGCTCAAAAAACAAAACAAAACATCTTTTACTCCACCTTGGTTTTCTCTACCAATATTTCACCTTTTTGCTATCTGTTGTATCAGCCCAAGAGGATGGGGTGCAGCTCCACATACACTTTCAACACTGAAGCCCCTTGCACCATTGAGCATTGGAATTTTTTCAAACTTGGCAACAGCCCTCTGATACTCTTTGTTCCTTAGCTCGTGTTCCCCTATGTAGTTGTTGAGAGAGGATTTGATTTTAGCATCTGACTACAGTCCACTGACGAAGCTTTGGCTACTGCTTGGAACTATTTGCATTTACAAAATTGCTAAAAATATGCCAACTGTATTCCAAGGTTCATAACTACAGTTAGCTCCATATATATTTGGACTCTGACACAAGTTGTTTTTTTAACTTGTTTATTGAAACATATTCCAATTATAGTTATATATTGGATATGGACATGATTTTTAGACTCTCAGCTTTCATTTTGGGTTACCTACATTCAAATTGGATGAAGGGATTAGGAGTTTCAGCTCCTTAACATGTTTTTAAAGGGTCCAAAAGTAATTGGACAATTGACTCAAAGGCTATTTCATGGGCAGTTGTGTGTATGATGATTTGATTTAAGGTGTGGTGCTTTTATCTGGAAGATTTTGCTCTGAACAGAAAACATGCAGTCAAAGGAGCTGAAAGCTATCCTTAAGCTGCAAAAACAAAACAAAACAAAAAACGATCTGAGAAATTGCTACAATATCAGGAGTGGCAAAATCTACAGTTTGGTACATCCTGAGAAAGAAAAAACGCACTGAGCACTCAGCAACGCAAAAAAGACCTGGAAAGAAGACAACAGTAATGGATGATCGCAGAATAATTCTCCAGGAGGTTGGCGTATTGATATCCAAGTCTACCATAAAGAGAAGACTAAATGAAAGTTAATACAGAGGGTTCATTGTAATGTGCAAGCCACTCATAAGCCTCAAGAATAGAATGACTAGGTTGAACTTTGCTAAAACTCATCTTAAAAAAAGCCAGCACTGTTCAGGTAAAACATTCTTTGGACAGATGAAACCAAGATCAACCTCTACCAGTATGATGGTAAGAAAAAAGCATGGAGAAGGCATGGAACAGCTCACATTCCAAAGCATCATCTGTAAAACATGGCGGAGGCAGTGTGATGGCCTGGTTGTGCATAGCTGCCAGTGGCACTGGGACACTAGTGTTTATTGATGATGTGACAGAGGACAGAAGCAGCTGAATTCTGAGGTGTTCAGAGTCATACTGTCTGCTCAAATCCAGGCAAATGCAGTCAAATTGATTGGGAGGCATTTCATAATAGACATAATTGACAATGACCCAAAATATACAGTCAAAGCAACCCAGGAGTTTATTAAAGCAAAGAAGTAGAATATTCTTCAATGGCCAATGTAGTCACCTGATCTTAATCTAATTGAGCATGCGTTTCACTTGTTGAAGACTAAACTTTGGACAGAAAGGCCCACAAACAAACAGCAACTGAGAGCCGCTGCAGTAAAGGCCTGGCAGAGCATTAAAAAGGAGGAAACCCAACATGTGGTGATGTCCATGAGTTCAAGACTTCAGGCTGTCATTGCCAGCAAAGGGTTTTCAACCAAGTATTAGAAATAAACATTTTATTTTCAGTTATTTAATTTGTCCAATTACTTTTGTTCCCCTGAAATGAAGGAACTGTGTTGTCTCTGTCCAAAATTGTATGGATGTATCTGTACATCCTGTTGTTCATCCTGTAAATCTTTCTAAATTTTCCAGTTCAACTTTGTTTTTACACTTTGAATATTCTGCCCTTTTGCTATATCCAGACAGAGCAAAACCAAACATGATATCATGACACTGTCAGCTTAATCTTTTTTGGGCATTTTCCTGACAGTTACGTTATTCTTCCACAGCATGTCTTTTATCCTGTCTTCCTTCTCTCACCCCAGCCGGTCGCAGCAGATGGCCGCCCCTCCCTGAGCCTGGTTCTGCCAGAGGTTTCTTCCTGTTAAAAGGGAGTTTTTCCTTCCCACTGTCACCAAAGTGCTTGCTCATAGGGGGTCATATGATTGTTAGGTTTTTCTCTGTATCTATGAAGCACCTTGAGGTGACTTTTGTTGTGATTTGGCGCTATATAAATAAAATTGAATTGAATTAAATTGAATTAAAGAATTAACACATAAATAAACACTGTTTGTACAGGCACTTTGGTACTGACCGGTCAGGTACCGACCCCACTTTATTTATGTTTCCTTGTACTTACCCTGTGTGCTACCTGACTTCTCATTGGCTGGAGACACTGATGTGTATACAGTAGCCACCACAGTGAAACAAAGCCATGGAAACTGACAAAGAGAAAAACTGCACACACTGAAGTAGCTCTATGAAACCACACAAGACAACTGTCCATCTACATCTCCTCAGTGTTCATCTCAGTTTCTATCCTCACTTTAGTCCCTTGTAATGCAAAACTGTGTATTTTGGCAGGACATAAAGACTGAGGATTATACACATGCAGCTGACGCAGGCATATCTCTTTCTCTCTTCTGCTAATCCTGTTTTATTTGCCTTGGAAAGAATGAGGAAGGAAGAGAGACAGAAAGACAAAAAGAATATTAATTTCATCACTATGCAGTTTTGGGGCTTTCATCGGTGCCTCATCAGCTCCTGTGTCCAGCTGCACACACACACTCCCAAACGTGGTTCAATTAATGTTTGCAGAGCATTTTCAGTATTTGATTTAGCCTAACCTGTAGGGAGTACCAAATGAATATGGTATGCGATGATATATCAAGAAACTTAATAGCTAAGTTTAAGCTTTACAGCATTAATTATAATTGACAATAGTGTGCCTAATTTAGCAAATGTAAAGGTTATGAAAATGTTATATTCTCATACTACCCTAACCCCCTCACTCTTTCCTTCTGATGCTTAGAAAACTTACAGCACTGTAAAACTTAGCAGAACTCTGGTGGTTTTAGAAACTAAAAACTATGGTTAAGTAATTGATTGATGCGACTGGGCGAGTTTACTTTTCATTGTTGTGCGCAAAGTCTTCCCTGCATCACTTGTCTGTTTCCAAAGGGAAAGTTCAGTGATCCTGGTTTCACAGCTAAACAACATCCTGGAAAAATTATAGATAGGATTATCTCACTTACAATAAATGATACTATGTGGCACTGTGTTGGACATATTTTCCAAGTGAACGAGAATCTGTGTGCACAATTAAGAGCCAATATTAATGACGAAAACATCATGATTGTTTTACCATTTTAAGCCGTTGTGTAAACTTTAAACTGCATTATTTTTGATGTCAGATTTGAAGGATTGGTTTCAGAATCTTAACTGTTAAACCCAGTGTAGAAGAAAGCTTTGATACTCCCAAAAGACTTTGGCAACAACATTTGAACAAAACTTTTCACCCTTAGATATGAGGCTGAATTAACTTAAAAAAGTGTCTATGAATTCTTGACAGTGCATTATGATACAGTATGATGATATGAGTGCATACTTTCGGACAGTTTCTCCTTGAAGGCATTTATTGTATTACAATTAGCTGTACAAACGAATAGTGACAGAAGTTGTCTCAAGAAGGAAAAAAGAAGAAAGGAGAAGTTCAAAGCTGTACCCACTCTATGCAGTCTAGGGCTGTCCCAAATACCGTCTTTGAGGATTTGAGGCTTTAGTGATTGTCTGACAAAAATTCAAAGAGAAGACGGCTGCACTTACAGTTACATAACAACTTGCCATGGTTTATATTCTGACCTGTTAAACGTTATTATTATGTAGATTGCAGTTTGAAATTGATTAAAAGGGTACAAGCACATATATGAGTTCATTTGAGGTCATTTGTGAAAGAACTTTTAGGAGGCCATCTTTGAAAGTTTTGATGTTATTGCAAACCAAAGACAGTATTTGGATGCTTGACATTTTTTGACAACTCGCTTGTCAGTGCAGCTTATGTAAAATGAGAGCTGTGAAGTACAAAGATTAAAGGTAATGAATACAATTATCTGAAAAAGAGAGTTTGTCACAGAACTCCATGCAGCCCTGTGACAAACTAGACACTCCCCATTGTTCAGTAGTTTGTAGAACCACCTTTAGTTACAAGTTTACTGTATAACTTTCTCAGCCTCTCACATTGTTTTCGAGGACTATGGTCTGATTCTTTATTTTACAATTTTGCTTCGTTTATACACAGCTCTCTTAATGTCCCACCACAACATTTTGACCAGGTTGGACTTTGCCTGGGCATTTATAACACTTTATTTCATTTTAAATCATTCTGTTGTAGATCTCCTGTTGTGCTGGGGATACTTTCCTGTTTGATGCATGATTTTGGTGATATGATATTGTGACAATACTTCACTCACAAAGTATTGCAGTTTATCACCTGCAAACTTCTTCAAAGTTAAACTTTGTCAGTATCTGTTTTATCCAGTAAGATAATAATCTCCCTTCAATTATTTTTTTGCTTCAGGCATTCCAACGCTGTCATAAAAAACTGCCATAAATGTTTCCATAAGACCGAGTCAGTCTGTCTTTGATTGAATGGAGTCAAGTTAGTAATTGCATGCAATTTGTTTCTGATAATGCAGCAATTAAGTGTGATAGATTTTTGAAAATCACTAATTTGTTGCTATCAAAAAGTGGTTGTAATAACCCTTAAGCTCTATGCAACCAGTTGTGATCGGTCGCAGGATGTGAAATGATTCAGTACAACCAAAAGGCAGCTACTGGTTTTTTTTCTTGTGGTAAATACAGGGAGGTTACTTTGCTATTTTTCTTGTGTTACATGAACTTTAACATTTAACATGCTAACTAAAGTCCGTAAAGTCTGAGCTGCATCTGAGATCAGGGATGCTCCTAAGTTGGGGTTTTTTTGGTATTTTTTTTTATAATTTTGGGGTTTTTTTTGGAGTTTCTCTGAGCATTGCATGGTCTGACCTTGGGGTGAATTTACTGGATTGTCCATTTGAAGATTGTGACATTGTGTTACCTGAATGCTCTTGATTAGTAAACTGCCAAAACCTCTGCCTTTATAGCTGTGCTCACACTTCATGATAAACAATAGTCAAGTGCATTTATTAACATCACCTGGCTGCCATTTACTCTCTTAATTCTCATGAAAGCATCAGTGAACATAAAGAATATACTCAGTTTTTCACAGGACTCCACACATTTCTATGAAAACCTTTTCTTTCACATGATATTATTTTTTATTTTATAGGTGGTTTATATATTTGTGCTGAAGCATATCGGATTAAGAAAGTAATATATTGGGAGTTACCTTGTCAGTTACCTTGGCAAAGATCAAAGCTTTGAAGCATTTGTGTCAGCCAAAGGTTTGTATGGTTTTTAGATCATATGTTTCTAAAGGTTGCTACCAGACTCAGCTCATTGTCTCCATGCCGTCAAAATTTGGTATCAGAAGCGCTTAGATAATCTTGATAACAACCACAGTTCATACCTGTAAATAAAGCTATCTGATTACCAGAAAGAGAACCAGAACAATTGCTTCAGCAGTTGCACTGTTTAAAATTTCTTGCGACGCAAAGATTGCAGTCCAAAAAAAAAAAGTGTCCCCAGGTTTGTTGGATTATTTTTCGAGACATTCCCTCTCACAAGATACTAAATGCAGCACTTAGAGTGTATCACCAAATTAGCTGGCCTTTGCTTCTATCACTGATGAGACCAGCGATATTTCAGACTGAGTGCATGTTTCTGTCTAGTTGGGCGAATACAAATCCATTCATCTATAAGACATTATTACACTGTGTTACTGTGGAAGACCAGATGTAGAATCCTTCACAGAACAAGAGGCTCTGACTAGGAACTCTATATCGTCGTACTTTTTGCTTTCAGGAGATAGCGTTGCCAACAGAAACAAATCTTCTGCTAAAAAATGCCTGCTTTCATGGTGGCATAGTTGTGCATAGTTTATTGAGAGGCATCCTACCCACATTTAAAAAATGTATGAGTTAAAAGTCTTATGTCATCTCTATCTCTGTGTCCAGTAAATTGCCTGTGCCTTATCTGAATCTTGCAAGGCAGTATGAAACTCTGAGGTTGCTACAGGTCTAGTTTCGAGGCTAACAATAACAAAGTTACCATAATATACAGTACATACTGCAAAACGTGGTCATGTGTCACCTGGATGACAGTAGCTCCACAAAAACAGGAAAATTGTAAAGTGAACTTGACTATGATGAAGTTGCTCATATGAGAGAACAGTTAAGCTGCTGTTTTAAGCAGCTGTCTGTCACATTTATAAGTGCTGCTGATTTTCTGCCACTTAATGCCACCAGATTATTTTCTTTTCATATTTCCAGCTTGGTTACAATGTGAACTCTGAGAATTAATACACATAGGTTCACAGCCCAGCTGCCAAGATAAAGACAGGAGAAAAAGGTTTAACTAAAATAACATACGGTACATTGGGGCCTGACTTACTAAGTGGTACAAATTAGGATGAGGCTGTGTTCTTAAAAATGTGCCAGTGAGTACAGTTCTGTAAGTGATCTATGAACAGTGCACTAATTTATAAATAAAGACGCAACCAGTTCATTTCAGTCGTGACCATCACCAGAATTGAAGTGTTGTCTGCTAACCAAAAAATATGCTGTGCAGGACAGATGTGTGTTAATTAGAGGCAGCTGAAGGTGTTTTTAATATAAAGGCAATTTTTTTTCTGTCTGAAATTGCTGGGAACTTTGCGTGTGGGATCCCTGTAGACATCTGTTCCCTGGATAAATCTTATAGTTTTGATTACAGCAGCACTCAAAAAGAAGATCTGTGTTATTACAATCCCACCATTAAAAACCTGAAATCTGTATGTAACAGCTGATCTGTAGGACACCACATTAATTACATCAGATCCTGATCCATCCCTGTGTTAATAAAGGGGTGAGGGGTGAACTGTTACATTGCCGGGTGCTTAAGTACATGTGTTATTCATTTTTTTCCAACAGGCTGCGTGGCAGTGTAGGTAATATGAAGCCAGTTTGTAACATTCAGACATTAATCTGTCACACTTCACGCCTGTCTGTCAATAAACTGCCAGTTTTAAGGGGAAAAAAGCAGTTGCTCTGGGTGTGAAGACTACTGGGAAAAGACAGATTGACACAAGACATTTTCAATGTGTGCTAATCTGTGTGAGAATGTGACTGAAAACCTGAAACACTGCAAATCACTCTGGTTACTGTAAAAGGTAATTTGGTTACTTGTAAAACAAGAAACATCCTTGTATGCGTCTTGTATTGGGATTCTTGCACTCTAAAGCTGTGCTCTATTTCATCAAAATACCAATACTACTGAGGAGGAAGTAATATTTGGAGCTTGACCCTAAACATTTTGGGCAAGGGTGTAGTGAAACCTATATAACAGTGCCAAAGTTTAGGTCCAGTCACACATGTCTAGAGCCCAGTTGGCAAGCTCCTGGAAATTACCTACTGGACATTTTTCACTAGGGAAAATGTGCTGGCAGTTTCTCATAGCTCTAGTTACGCACGCCTTAGAGACCAGTAAGTAACCCCTGGCAAGCAGTGATTGGTCAGTGAAAAATGGGTATTCCCTGACTAGTTGTAGTCAGTGTAGGAAGTTACTTGCTGTTGCTAGCTAAAATTGGTTTCAAAAAGCTATATGGTGCTGCAACAAAAACCTGCCTGTGATCACTTGGACCACTAGTGGATTGCAGCGTTTGCCTGCAGTTTATATGGAAAATTTTGATTTTTCTGCAAACCCTTGCAAAGTACTGTCTAAGCAGCAACTATGAAAAGAGTGATGCAAACTAAAAATGGAGTATGTCTGCTTTCAGTTAAAGTTGTGCTTTTACCTTGAAGATGATGCCTTTTCTTTTATGATTTAGTTTTACTGCTCAGCTAGTAGTGAGTAAGTGAGTAGTTGCAGATTACAGGGTCCTGTTGCAGTCTGCTAGAAACCAAAGAAATCACTACAAGCTATTTAGTGTAGCACCCTCTTTGTGACTGATTTCATCCAACAACAGCCAGCAAACTCCGGAAACCAGTCAACATGTGGTTGGGGAATACAGATTTTCCCCTGAGGATATATGCACCACATTTACAGCTTTGAGCGAAACACCCACCCAATTACACACTTGTTCTGATATCTTCTCTGTCTCTGACTCCAAATAAATTAACATTCCTAGCAACAACTATCACAACCATGTTAGGTGCAAAATAAAACATGGTTTTTGTTGTGTTTTTAAGTCGATACAATTCGCAGTAAATTGTATGCTGTGAACATTTTGTAAATTAGGTTTATGTGATTCACTTAATGACTCTCCTCCCAAAATCTCGTGTTCTACAAGCAAAACTCCAATGAATACATCTAAAATATGGCTTCCATAAAAATACCCATATCCATGCCCTTTAGTCACAAAATTGACACTAAGCTTCTTTAGTAAATACAGCAGCTTTGGAACATCAGAAGATGGTCTTGCACAGACCATTTGGCGCAGACCATTAGTAAATCTGGCCCTAGGTGTGCTTTCTGTCAAAATATGACTTTATCTCTTTATCTGGACTCACAATATTAGATACTACAGCAGAGTTAGTGGGAATATAGTTATTGAAAAGAGATTTAATCACCTAATTGTTTGTCCACATATAAACAAAAAAAAAACAGATTACAGAACAATTTGGTGCATAAACCATGGTCTTTTTGCTCCTATAAAGTAGCATGTAAGGAAAGTAAATGTTTCATCTTTCCAGTTCACACAGCTTTTGTTAGAGCCTAAATACTGTTAGCCAGTTTCCTTTTTGTGTCACCCACTGACCAAAAAAATGGATATGCAATGCTCTACATCAGGGGTCTCAAATTCCAGTCCTTCAGGGCTGGTGTCCTGCAACTTTTCCATGTGTCCCTGTTGCAACACCGCTGAATACAATTAGTAGATCATTAGCAAGACTCTATAAAACTTGACTGCATGCTGAGGTGGCAATTCAGCCATTTGATTCATGTTACAGCAGCTCATAAGTGAATGAACATGGTGCAATAGAAGTACTTTAAGAAGTACATTTTTCCAAACACTTAAATTTACTTAAATTTACTCGAGTATGGTTAGGGGTTGCCACTTCATCATGCAGTCAAGTTCTATACTCTTGCCAATGACCTACTAATTTTATTCAGGTGTGGTGCAACAGGGACACATGGAAAAGTTTCAGGACACCGGCCCTCGGGGACTGGAGTTTGAGACCCCTGCCTTACATCTTGTCAGGCTACCACCTTTTCCAAAAATGTCAAAATGCAGCAAAACCATAGCTCACAAACTAAATTGCACATAATGAACACAGTTGAAATCTGTGGTTACATCTCCATTAAAAAAGTTAGTGATGAAAAATGTCAACAGAACGAGTGTGAGGAATATCTCCAATATGAGTTGTCCATAATTGCCAGAAAAGATGATCAAAATGACTAAAACTCTTATGTAGCTTTAACAAAACTTTCAGTTCCTCAATGTTTTCTTGACTCCACATTTGTTGGTGTATTACTTAAAGACAAACTGTAAGTCTTTACACCCTTGGTTAGTCATGGAATACAATATTGAATGAAGAGGTGACATTCCATGTTTCTAAAGCAAGATTTGTCAGGACCTTTGCCCCTGATTTGTGCCTGATCCACAGAGCACCTAAACCCTATACCACCTTCTGGCTTTGCCAGCCACTGGGCTCCCTCCTGTGAGCACCATGCACAGATCTGGCTCCAGGGTGAGACCGATATAACCCTGTCACAGGCAGGGTAGCCATGTTCCTTATTTATTGTTTAATTATAGGAGTGTTTCTGATTTGTTTCAAGCTGGATCCCAGGTTATTACATTTACTGCCTCAAACTGAGCATTTTGGCCATTGCCATCTTGTTTTGGCTGTGACATCAGTGGAAATACTATGATGTCCACTAATCTCAGTGGACAAGCATTTCATTTCAATTTGAAGCCTATATATTCTTTTTTCTATAATCCTAAATGTAGTAGTGAAGACACATTTTTGACCAAACATGGTGAATAAACATAGCGAGAGTAAGCCAATGTATTTTTTTAGTCCGTCTTTACAACATTGTAGTTTCTCTAAAGCAGTCCAATATCAACAATGTCTACCATCACATAGTTGAGTAGCCTAGCACCAAGTCAGACGATCTTTTTTTATTTCCTTAAGAATTCTCCTTCATATCTTTCTTTGACCTAATAGTATTTCCACTGATGTCACAGCAAAAACAAGATAGCGATGGGCAAAATGCTCAGTTTGAGGCTCCATGTCCTTCTCTAGTCTATATATGTCGCCCTTTCTGCCCAGGCTCTTTGTGGATTAATTTACATAAAATAAAGATGCACACATTAACTATATAAATGGAGTTCATTGTTGTGACTTTCAAGGTTATGCCAGTGATGTAAGTATGAGCACTTAAAATGATTAGGTTGTAACCTCTAAATGGGGTTCGTGGCAGTTGTCGAAAGAGCCCTCATCTCATTGACTTTTTGTCATTACTGTGTATCAAATGAGGCTTGTTCAACACCTTTTTCATTTCTGGAAAATTTGTCACTCTGTTGTCTGCAGTTTGACTTTTAGGACATTCATTGTAAAGAAAGTATGACCTTTATTTATTAATTTATTTTTGTTCATTGTTATTGCTGATCAACATTTCTTACCTTTGTGATAATAGCATTGTTGAAGAGTCTACCTCCGCACTCCTGTGGCTTTTTTTACAACAAAATGCACAGCTTTGCATCTGATCTTGTTTTTCCTGCAAGTGGGATCGAGCTATTTATAAACAAACATTTCAGAAAAATGCAGGTTATCTAAACATACTTTCATAGGATTGCCTTGTGCAGAAATTAATAACCTTGACATTTACTTTTAATTTATAAATACCTCTTTTATGATTTTATGCTATAGCTTATGTATCAATTCGTCCCCATTTGTCCTAATGAAGTATTTTTTTTCATCTGCTATATTATTTGCAGTATTTAGTTTCTGTCATTTTTACGAGTAACAACATAGTGATCTAGTCTCACATGCTATGGCCTTCTGTTACAGACAGACTTACAGACCCGTGTGAGCACTCGAGATGTTGTCAACAGCTTCAAGAAACAGACTGACCCTAGCTCCTACTATAGCACCAGTCCTAATCCCAATCCTGGTACTACCCCCAGTTCCAGACAGCGAAATGAGAGTCCAGAAAAAAGAACAGAAGCTGAGGAAAATCCTGACTGCGGCAAGGTAAGTAATAACTACCATTTAATACTTATTGATATATAAATATTCAGTGTTTCTGAAGTCTTCTAAACTACTCAGCTAGTTGTATACATGATCAAAGTGGAGATGCATTGACTTGTTTAATACGTTAAATATTGTACAGTATGCATGTGCTTAACTGTGCTAAGCACTGTGCTAAACAAACTAATATACAGCATTAAAGATTTAAACTGCTACGGCAGTCCATTGAGTAATTTTGCTTACTTGAGTTTTTGATGACAAAAGATTAAGCAAAGCTTAAATGGATGTTGAAATGTTGCATTTTTCATCATTATTTTTTTAATTAGGGAATAATAAAAATGAATTAAATTATACTAAACATGTTTTCCATCCATTTTATTTAAAGAAAATCTAAATATGAGATTAAATGATATTTTTAAAAATGGGGCTTTGCCAATTGTTATACCAACAATTATTTATTTACTTTTTACTGAAAAAAATTTCAAATGGTCATTGATTACTGAATACATTTTCTTCTCTACTGCAGCTAACCGGCTGTGAAAATTTAATTCAGACATACCAGACAAGCCTTAACACTGTCAAATTTTACCCCTGCACACTGTGAGTCAATTGAAAAGACTTCAAACAAACCCTAATTGATGCTATATCCACAGGCTGTATCTACAGGCAGGCTGGTGAACTGCATGCACCTTTGGACTAAAAAATGCCCTCCAGCTGTGTAGGTCTGGCAAGAACAGTTAGATTGACATTTCAGACTTTTTATACCACCGAGCTCAGTTGACCTTATTCAAACAGCAGTCATTTTGAACAGCTGGGGTCAGAAGGTACTGAGGAAATGTCTTTGAATGTCAAACTAGTGTTCAACTTATATGTTAAAACTTCATATACAGGCTTGAAATTTTCACCAGTCTGAGCAGCAACAGACATAGAAACCTCCCTGCTTAACACATAACTTAATATGTTTTTAATTCTGGTAATAGGCTGAATATTTAAAATTGATGTGTCATTTTTATTAAAAGGAACTCAACATTTGGGCCTCAAGGTGTAAATTTACTCTCCTGAAACTCATCTAGGCTGTTATAAACACATATTTTCATTATTTCAAAAATCCCGAATTTACAATCCATATTTTGACCTATGAAAGACACCATTAACTTTGTGTGTGCAGTGCACTTAGGGTAAATTAATGGCACTCCAGAGCGATCATTACAAGGTCGCCATTATAAATCATGAAAAAGAAATGTCACATTGTGCTGCTTTTGATTGTGATTACCAGTCCAAAGGAAAGAAGAGGGTTGATTTTAGTCTTCACAGCTTTCTTGTCAATAGGAAGAGGAGAAAGAAGCAGGAAAGTCCTGGTGGAGTAAGGCTTGTTGTATTTGATGCATTAGTTTAGTTAAAGCCATAAAGATGTGATAACCCAAAACTAAGTGTGCCTAAAATGATAAGGAGTCTAAATGCTGTCAGAGGGCAAGTAAAGGTCAGTTAATTTGTGTAGTTCTATGAAAGCTAATTTCCATTACTGAAAAGAAAAGAAAAAACAAACCAAAACTCACAATTGACAAAAATAACAACATGAAAATGTTGACTTATGGATTTTTTTTTCAGTGGTGGAAAGTGGTGGATACATCCAACACACAGGGTGCTCTACACAGGCATAGAAAGGAGTACAGCGAAATTTATGGACACCCGCAGTCGTTCCAGTGTTGTGTCAAATAACAGAAGAAGAAGGAAACAAAAACAAAACACCAGCCCACTGTAATCTCCAACTATGCTACACAGTTTTGCCTCATTAATCTCTTTTACGTGACATGCCCCTGGTGATAAATACATGAACACGATAGCCTTTCATGTTGTACCGTTTAGGCCCAAATCGGCTTGATGTTTGATGGCCTGCAGTGACGTGAAAAATTAAACCTAATGTAATGAGCCTGCTTTGAAAAGGAGTAGAAAGTACAAATATTTGTTTAAAAATGGGTATAGTACAGATACCTTAAAATTCTACTTAACTACAGTAATGAAGTATTTGTACTTGTTACTTCCCACCTCTGTTTTCCACTAAGCAGCAAACTGTTCATTATGGTGGTCGCTTTGTCTGAAAGTAAACCAACAGTCAGCAGGAACCTGACAACCAACAGTGTCACCAGCTCAGAAAAAAAAGTGCATGTTGTTCTTCAACTAAGAGTGATGCAGCTACTTAGCTGGATACAGACATAGTGGATGAAGGTAGACAGTGGCTAGGCGAAGTGTGTGAGTCAATATTATGGATTGTGTTTGTGTGTGAAAACAACACTGACTTGGATTAAAAAGTCAGACAGCTGCCTCGTCCCTTCTATCATAGTTGTCATTTTAATGCACATCTCTAATAATGGCAGTTAAGCTTTCCTGCTCAGTTAGGTTGTGCTTGGGCTTAAATAAAGGTTCTTGGAGACATTACATGTTTGCCTTGCTAGAGGATCCAGAGATTGTGACCAAGACTGTTACAATTATTTGACATCATTACCCTGAATGCAGTATGATTTAAAAACAGCAACAACTGCAACAAAATAAAAACGATGGCTGCCTTTGTGTGCAAAATGTATTAAACATTTTATCCCCCCCCCCCCCCCCCCCCGCCCCAAAAAAAAAAAAAAAAGACAGCTATTGTTTATTTTTTTAATATCACATCTAAGGGGCTGGTTGTAGGCTGTGCAATTGTATTAACTACTCATTAAATAATCCACTAAATTGTAAGCTGATGTCTTAACCAAACCCCCCCCATTTCAGATGTAAATACAAGTATCTCTTAATAGAAAAAATAAGAGCGCTCATTAAAAAAATGTTATGCTTAGAATTCAGTGCAGCCATTTTGCATAAGAGCATAAGAATAGAAAGAATGGCAATAAAAAATAATAACACACATCAAGGAAACAGTTAATACCCACTTAAACAAGGACACAAACACGGTGTCAGGCTTGCTTTCAGCACCACAAAGCTATTCAGAAAAGATGGAAGTGAATGAAAATCTCCAACAGATTAAACAGAAGTAACCACACATTTTTTCCGAGCAAAACCATGGCAACACCTTCAGTAATAATTTTTTTCTTTGTTTTAACTATGTTTATTACATTTTTTTCTCGAAACATTAGGCCATTTACAAAAATAAAGTAGAAATAAAATATTCCAACATCAGCGACGATTAAAAAAAGATAAGTTAAGCAAGACTCAATAAAACATAATAAAACAAAAACAGTCCCTTAAGCCCAGTCCCACTCCCACTCACTACCAGACAAGAACTATACTGGAATCAATCAATAATTTCTAAGGCAAGAGAAAAACTAAAAACAGTAAAATATACGTACGTGCGAATGAACAGTAATATATACGTACTGTATGCGAATGAATAAATAAATGTTATATTACCAACACAGAAAAGAGTACAGTTATTCAGCTATAAAAAAGTTAGATAGATTTAACTCATGAGTTTGACAATACTTACATTTGTAGAAAACAAACATATAAACCCAACAAAGACAGCGATCTATTATGAATGTAGTGCCTGAAATCAGACCAGCATTTTTCTTTGGAGATTAAATGAAGCAACATGGAGATGAAGGTGGGGTCTGAACTTTTTCATAGGAGAGAAATACGAATATTGCCAGCAGTCATGGCTGGTTTGATATACTGTGCCTGGTTTCTTTTGACAGGGGGGGACATCAGATATGTCCTCGAAAAGGGCTAATCTGGGTGAAGAGGGTATCTCACATCTGACAGTCCTGCTCTTATTGAGCACCAGTAATCTTTTAGTTTATTGCATGTCTAAAACATGTGGATAAAGCCATCTGTTTCTTTTTTACACCTAGAGCAAAGATCAGAAGTTGATTCAGGAATGATTTATTGATGAGTTGAACATGTTGCATCTTACCAGCACAAAAGCTGCTGTGCCAGGTAAATTAGAGCTACACAGGAAATAAGATTTCATGGCAGAGAACAAATACAAAAGCAAAAAAATATCTACCAACTCATCTATGGGAGTTTAAGCAGATTTGTTTTGTTTGGTTTCCAACTGCCGAACGCTTACTGACTTTTGTTAGTCACTGTGATATGTGTGTACAACAATCATTGTTCTTTTACCTCAAATGAACTTTACTATGAGGAACAGTTTCTATTTTCAGCCTTATTTCAGTTGACTTTATATTTAGAGGTCTAATATGAAGATACATAAAGAGTTCCTGTTGCCACTAAAATGATGCATCAACAAGGGTATTGCCAAGATTACAGCCACATTCGTACATATGCATATTTTAGGTTCTGCTTGTCTTTGCCTTTAGAATATGAATACAGTTCAGTTCCTGCAGCACACAAAAACTCATTAACTGACCCCCTTCATTAAATTGCAGTCATCAAAAAAAAAAAAAAAGGTTTAGCACCATCATTCTGATTAAATTTGCTATGTTAGGATATCAGAAAAACAGTTTTTTGTAAGGAGTATTTGATTTGTGCTAACACTAACACTAACCTTTATCAGTAGGAGTCTTATCATGCACGAGGGTGCTCCTTACATTACATCACACTGTTTTCCATCAATCCCTGTAAGTACACTGATGAAACAACTCTTCTATTGCAGATGTTAGTTAGGAGTCATGGAGAGGAGAAAAAGGTGGGAATCACTGAAGAGGATAACAAAGGATTTTTACCCTCACTCCTTAAAGGAGAGTACAATGAGGAGGAGTCTGCAAGATCTTTCCAGGAGGCGCTCAAATTATGGAGGGGGAAGAATGATGGAGTCTGGATACCTGCCAGACCAGGTACACTAAATTGAACTGATTAAATTTACCCAGTGTTTTGACACTAATGATAATGAGAACATAATATTTATCTTTTATTGTTTTGTTTTTTTTTATTTCAAAGCAGTTTTTCTTTGTAATTCACAGTCTTGGAATGGCTGCCACTGACTAGCACTCTCACCTTTCTGTAAGGTCGTCTCTGGTTCCTTTCTGTGTGGAGTTAGTATATGCTCCCTGTGCCTGTGGATTTACTTTGGGTGTATCAGCTTCCACCCAAGGTGCAAATGCATGCTTGTTAGACTAATTTTAGGTCAACTGGTGACTGTAAATTCTTCCAGGTGTAAATTTTGTTGGGAGTGAGTGGTTGTGCATCTCTGTTTGTTTTAATGGATCTGACCAGGGTGTACCCTGCCTCTTGCCCAGTGACAAACAACTTATGGTTCAGTCACACTAAAGTGAAAATAGGATGGCAACCTCATTGTGATTAGGAAAATGCGGTGGCTGGTGATTGCACTGAATTTTTTTCACATTCAGTTAACAGTAGGGCTCAGATTGGGGTCTGGGATGCGGGGGCCTCCCTGCTACTGCAGATAAGGAGGTGGTCCGCTTGCCTCCACCCCAGAGAGAAGGGTTACATCTCCTGGGTCTAGGTGCGGCTTGCCCCTCTGGGGGCAGGGGTACCTGGACCTGGGATATAGAGTATGTTTGGGGAGTGTGACTGTCTGTGCAGTGTCTATTTGTGTCTGTCTACACGTTGGGTGAGTGCCGAGTATTTGGTTGTGTATATGGGGTGGGAATGCACGTTTGTGTCCGTGTGCGCCTGTTCGTCTGTGTCTATATGTCAGGTTGGGTCTTAGACTCAACCTCTCTGGGTACATGTCAGGCCCTCCAAAGTATGGAGGCCTATTTCCCCTCACCACACTCCCTGCCGGTGGCTGATGCCCACAGACGTTGGTGTGTTGGTGGTTCTTGTCGACTGGGGCTGGGCGCTCATGTATGTACCGGCTCACTCCTGGTGGCCGATTGGTGGGGCCTGGCGCCTGTGGCCCGGCTGGGCCCCTTCCGGGGGGTGGGGTGCCCTCAGGCCTCTGGCCTCGGGGCCTGAAGCTCGGTCCTCTCTGGCACAGCTGGATGCCGGCAGAGCCCGCGGGCACGCCACTGCAACCCCCTCTGGCCTCTGCTCCATAGCTGCTGGGTGATCTCTCGTTTGGGGCTCTACTCAGCTCTTCCCAGGAGGGTGGCACGGTTCCCCCCGTTTGGTGGTCCTCCTCGGGTCCTCGTATTCTGGGGCCTCTGGATGTCTGGGGCCTGCATCTCCTCCATACCTGCTTTATGCCCTGGGGGACGGGGCTATGGCTCCCCACACTCCCTAGCACAGGGGTCGGCAACACGCGGTTCCGGAGCCGCATGCGGCTCTTTAGTCTTTATTTTGCGGCTCCGGGTGGTTTGGGAAAATAAATTATAAGTATTTAGCTGAAGTGTATTTTATTTGTGTTTAGTTCTTTTTTTAACTTGGTCCCATTTGTAGCAACCGAAAATAAAATAAATACATAATTATAATAAAGGTCAATCAAATGGACCAATATGGCAAGGCCATGATGATCCACTTGGTAAAACAAATCCGCTTGGCATCTTTCTTGGCCTTAAGACAACAATTCTGATGGCTAAAGATCCAAACGAGACAAAAAAAAGAAAAAAAAAAGACAAAAAAACAGCAGGGCTCGGGATGACCACTTTTGATTGTGACTGTATAAGTTGTCAGGTGGGAAGCCACCTGTATGCAAACAGTGGTATTTTGACTTGGACAGACAGCAGTCACTCTCAAACAGACTGTTAAGGGTTTGCAAATAATTGCCATCTAATTCATACAGTCTGTATTCACATTGCAGTCAACTGGATTCAGTCTTGGAAACAAAGTGAATGGACTTCTTTAACTTTGGACTTCCAGGCACTTTGTTTCCAAGCTCTTTGTACTACCATGCCCTGAATGACTGAGAACCTACACAGACAAATTGGGAAAGATGTTGGTTGTAATATATTGTACACATCACCTGCATATCAAAAATTATGTTTACCTATTATGTGAATGTGACATCTTGGGTATAACTGGGAAACACTAGGAGCTTTAACTAATGGGTGCAGCGTTCCACTGCTCCTATGTTTTGATTGCTTCCTATTTGCTTTTGTACTAGTTTTGCTTTCTAAAACTGCAATCTCATTAGCGTTAGATTCACAACAAGTTGTTCATCCAGCATCAGCGTCAACTGTAAAATATCACTTTTGATAGAAGGACTTGAATTTCTAGAAATAAATGACATTTGTTTTTTGAGTTAACTTTACAGCTTCTTAAAGATATTTGAAGTGGATTTGAATGAGTATTTTTATTCTCAGTTATTATTTTTGGGACCCCAGATTTTTCTGTAGCCCTGGCTTGAACCTCTTTCCACGGCTGAAAAAACAATCCTTTACGTTATTAAAACTCTGTTGTACCAGAGGATAGGTGATCTGCTGGAGGGCATTTGAGTTGGTTTGCACTGGACCATACCCTGTATCTATTCTATTTCTTCTTCTCTAGTACCACCTCCTCACTTTCCACCCTTATCAATCTATTGCTGGGCTCGAATACTGTGCTGAAAGTTAGTTGAGGATTGAAAAGTAGCAAACTTCATTTCTGCATTAATTTAAAAGCCAGAGTTCTCTTTAAAAGTGCTTAAATGCTAAAGAAAATTATGTTGTTGTTTTTTTATCATGAAAAGTGGTTGTTTGAAGATTAATGCCATGTTCATCCTATCTGCATTCACTGCTGAGCTTGTGTGTGTGTCTGTGTGTGTGTGTATGTGTGTATGAACATGGAAGCATGTGATGTTTGGTGCTTGAATGAAAAAAGTTGAGACCAGCTCAGTTTTGATTTGTCCTCTGTCACACCCATGGCACACCATCTGTCGGTATCAAGCTTCCAGCCTCCATTCCGTCGCAGTGACTTGTAGCTAGTTGCTCCTGCAACACACACTTCTTGCAGTGGAGTGGAATATAATGTATGTGGAGCACTGTATAGCTTCACTGCCAAGCTGCAGTGTCTCACTACGGCTATTGGATTAATATATACACTTACATTTGTATTCAGCTTTTACCAACAAATATATTTTTTTCTCAGCTCTTTCTCTTTCCTTCTTTTGCATTTTCACCTACTTCTCAGTTTTCCTGCTTTCCCTCTCCCTGTATCTGCTCTGATCTGGTCTTACAGAAAGTGCTTACCACTGCAGTAGGAGGGTAATCCATGGCTGTTGCATATTGAGATAATGAGAGGAGTGTTAGGGGTGCCCTACTCCACACCACAGCACTAATCGCCTCAGCTTTGTGTATGCGTATGTGTACACGCGCAAATGTTCCAGGCAATTTTGTGTCTTTTCACAGATATTGTGTATCTGCATCTGCAATAATGTTTGTGCGCTCAGGTTTATGCGGGTGTGTATTATTAGCACTATTATTCCAGGTTCTGTATATGTGTCTAGGTGTTTGTGCTTTTTATTAGACCTCCTATTTTCTCTGCTTTACTGCGTGAACAGACTCTGCTCCTCTCTCCTTTTGCTCTGCTCTGCAAATTGCTACTAGCCCCTCCAGCCCTAATTATTTCTGTCAGGCCAATGGCACCCAGGCCCAATTTAAAGCTTCCACTGAGGACTGCCAAAGTGTCTGGAGTACAATCATAACATGTCTCCTTCTTATTTCTATCTTTTATTTTCTCTCATGCGCTCACTATGTTCCTTTAGTATTTCATACATCTTTTTTCTTATTCCCACAGGGCTCTCTCCTGTCTGTTTGTGTTTTGGCACTTTTGGCATAGTGACAAGGTGTTTTCTCACTTTTTGAGGGGAGTGTGTTGAGAAGCTGCCGGATTATGTTTTCCTGCTACCTATTCTACCTTTCTGAATCTTTTTTCCTTTGGGGCATTTTTTTCCACCTCTTACATCTTAACTTTATTTTTGTTTGATGTCCCTCTCCCCATTTCCCTCCAGTATCAGTGTCAGCTATGGCGACCCAGACTGCCCTCCCTCCAGACAGAGAAGCTGAAGGACAAAGAAGAGGAGGGGGGGGAGAGAGGGTTCTTGTCAAGGTGGAGTTCACAAAAAACAGCCTTACCTACATGGACAGATTGCTGCTCAAGAAGCACCGGAGGTACAGATAGAAATGTGCATGCATCACACATATAGTTAATATTCAAAACCATGTTGAGGCTTCTGTCATGAGCTTCAGGCAGTAGGTTCAGTGAAAAGTTATGCTTCTCCCCTGTTCGTTATTCCTTGCAAATGTTTTATTGTTTAGAAAGATTTAGAGCTTTAAAAGCAGTACCAGCTCAAAGTTTTGGTTTTGATTTATTTATGTTATCGTGTATTTGGCAACAACTTTTAATGCTATACATAACCAACTGCTGTGACTTTTCCTTAAATAATGGCTAAATGGTATTTTTGGCATTTTGTGCAGGCCAAACGTTGTTATTAATGTGTCAGATGTTTGTTTAGTTGATCATATTTAGATCAGTAAAATGAAGCTTAAGATGCTCACCCTACCTTAGCATTCTTTGTCTATTTCAGGAAAAAAAAATTAGGCTTTTGTGCTGCATTTGTTCAAAACTGCACGCCTTCTTTCTCTCTCTCCCCTTTTCTTTCTTTTTTAAAATTAACGGTGTCTAATAACATTACAGGCAGGCAGGATCGATAATGTCTGCTGCCTAGCTCCAACATGGTTATCATTTTATTAGCCATAGCTGCTTACTGCTACCTTAGTGATAACAGATGGCTTGTGTGATTATTGGGTAATTGCTAATAGTTAGGTTAGATTAATGTGTGCGGCAACCAGGTTAACAGTTATAACCGCTTATAACTACTTCAGTGTTCCTCACAAAATTCTTCATAATGGCTGGAGTGCTGGTTTTTAAGATGGTTTGCCAAGTGTGTTGTGCTGCTGTTCATGTGTTTATGGCTTTGTTCCTGCCTGTCTGCAGCTGTGCTGTGTGAAAATGTTTTGTCGACTAGAGGACCTGAAGACAGCACTGTTGGTTTCAAGGCTGTTGCAAATGAATCAATGCAGTAGTAAATCTAAGTATTAATTAATAGCAGAGTATAAATTTTTTAACTAAGCTACTTGGTACATGTGCTGCCTATGATACCTATTGTACCGATGTATCATTGTCACCAGATAGATGTCCCACATGTATCTGATGACATCTCTGTTACGCAGAGATCGAGTTTTTACATCAACTTGTCCTTGTAGCATCATATACACCCTTATTTTCTTGCTGCGTCCAGTAAGGGGGTCAGAGGTATACCACGCTGTGTACAAACACACACATACATAGATTTGTTATGATACTTTTTGTTACCACGGAACTTGTTTCTCTTGCTTCTCTGTGGTCTTTATAACCAGCCGATATAAGTCACCAGTGTATAAAGCAGTTTCTTACTACCTATTGTGCAGTACACTGCCTGCAGGCTTGGCTTCAGCAGGTCCCATTATTACAGCCTTTATTTAACCAGCTTCTTTTTGGGCTGAGTAGTCCACTGGAGAGGAGGTCAGGGATGAGGCAAGAAGAGTGCAGTTTCGGGCCCTCCGACTGCCTGAGCAGGAACGCTCTAAGTCCCCAGCTGTAGCAGCCTTTAACTGTGGAATAGACCAGAGAGCCAATCTAGAGTGCAATAAGCCTGCAGCGGTGATGGTGGCAGAGCTTAATGGAGAGACAAAGAGACTGGCTGGTAAAAAGAAAGTCGAGGTTGAATTTTAACAAGCTTCAATAATAATGGGAAAAAGACTGAATGAAGGAAGGAGTTTAGTGGTGGAAAGAGCTTTAAAGAATTCACTAGAAGTGCTCAGCTATATTAGAGTCATAACTCTACCATCTTGGTAGATTTGTGCATGGCCTGCAGGTTACAGAAAGCAAGCTTGTGACCAGGGGGGTGCGTCAGTTTGATTTCCTGAGCTGGCTAAGCGGTGTGGTCAGGGTAAGTGAATGCTCGTTCTTCCATCAGCTGCCAGAGTCAAAGTATCTGTGATCAAAGCACTGAACCCTGAAATAAAAGTCTGCACAGGCTTATATAGAACTGACATCTGAACTGACCCTCACCGGCATTTACTGGCCTGGTTTAACTGTGCTAGATGATTGCAAAATTTAAGACCTGAGCCTGGCTTGATGTAAGGTTTATTGCAATCCCAAAAAGTAGCTTTAAAGCACTTTTACATTGTCAAAGTACAAAAGAAAAAGAAATATTTCATACACCATATTATCTTTATGCACCATCAGGCAGTTTGGTTCAGGCTGTCTTATTTTGTATAATCTAAAATAGGATGATAATGACAAAACCATTAGATTATTAGTTCATACATAAAAAAAGAGAAAATTGTTTTTAGAGATCATCTGCAGGAACACTTTATCAGGGCTGGTCACTGCTGATCACTTGGTTGAAGGTTTTCTCCTCTATCTTTATTTTTTTTGTACTGCTCTCTAGCGAAAGCTTAAATGTGCAAACAGCCTAAGGCTAGTAAGTGAGGCTACATCATGTGAAGTACTGTACTGTTTGCAAGAAGAAGAGAGCTAGCTTGGTCCATGGAGGACTAAGGAGAGGCATACAGTGTTCAGGATTAAATAAAGTAATCTACAAAGTCTGCCGCACATTTCCTGCACTGGGAAGTTGGGGTATTAGTGTGTGTTTTTTCCTTTATTTCTTTTTTCCTTATTTCTTTTTAAGTCAGAATGCAGCAGGCTGATTTCACAAAACATAAGGGAATAGTGTGTTGGACATATGTAGGTATGCATCTGTCAATCATTCAGCAACAGAATGAGGTGATAAAGGGAAAGAGGAAAACATGACGCTTAATAAGTTACTTAAATTGTTACTTAAATTACTTTTTCTGGCTGGGGTCTATCCTTATTCACTGTTCTAAATATGATTTCTGTGTTTTCAGAACACCAGTTGAAATATACCCATCATCTCAGGCCCTCTCTGCAGATCAAAAATGTCTGCCTGCTACAACTGCTGAGGACGAGACTCCAAGCAGTATTGATGGTAATACACATGCTAATATGTAACTGCATAAAGAAGTACATCTGTAAACCTATGAACATCTTTTGACAAACAAATGAGGGACACAATCATACTATGTTCAGAATTGTGTATTTTTTGCTGTACACATCACTTTTCTGAAATACATCCCAGAACCAGGCTCTCATACCAAACAAATAAACAGCTCAGGACTGAGTAGTTTGACAGATAACACAAGTGCAAATCTACACACACTCCAAACACACACTTATACAGAAACACACAATGGCAAAATCTTTCCCTCTCAATGGGTCAGACGTATCAGTACCTGCCCATCCAACTGTGGCACTGTGACGGGTAATCACTGGCTGTGATTGTGTGGGCAGAGGGCTGTTAGAGGTGGCTCAAGCCTGACAGGGTAAGGAATGGGGTGAGGGGGAAGTCAGCCTGTAGTGTGGAGCACACGATCTGGAGCTCATCAGTCAGTACTAGTGTCCTGACTTTTTGCCCCCAGCTAAGGCTGAAAGGAGACATATACCAAGATTAACTCTCCCCTTCCAAACCTCTGGACTTGGAGGCTGTCAACTGCCTCTCATCATATCAATCAAGATTCACTCTAAACCTGACCTTGTTAGGATCTGCAAGTCCTTGCTTTCCCCCCTTTCCGAATAGCTGTCTATGTCAAATCTTTCTTTCTTTAAAGTCTTTAGTCAAAATGTCCTGTGTTTACAGCAGTAATGATTGATAAGAAAAAGTCACTCAAATTCTCTTTAAATGTGTTTAATAACAAGAGTGCATATCAGAAATAAATATGTCAGCATCTCTCTGCTGTGCCCACATAGTGATTCTTACAACAACGTACATTCTTACTATCAAAATGACCCAGAACAATTTATTTTGAAGGAGAACCTGATTACACACCTTATTTGTTGCTAGACAGGAACTGCCCTTACTTTATAATGCTTAGAAAGCTATTAGAGGACCAGACAGTTTAGGTCAGGTCTTGGTGTTTATGACCCTGAGAGTTTAGTTGTTTATTTTAAAGTGGATTACACCACTGTATCCAAGTGGTTTTAACTGTGGCTACAAAATGCCTATTTGACAATGCCCTGCCCTTGAATAAGCTTCCCAAACAGAGGGTTTCTTAACCTCCTTTATCCCAGAGCTCGCTTTTTTGTGCTTTTTAATCAAAAATGAACCCAAATAGTTGATAAAAGAATAGCATTGACTGCATATCCCTTTTTTGAATGTATGAAATCATAATAAACCAATACAAACTCAGTTATGCCTCAACAAAACTGCACATTAAAGCCAAAGACCTTCTAGAAACATGTCTGGCAGCCTTTTAGCCATCTTGATATGATTCTAGGACTTTTGAAACAGCGTATATACATTTTACTTTAGATCAGCTTTAACCCTTTCATGCATAGTGGTCACTACAGTGGACAGCTATTCAAAGGCTGTTCTTGTATTTGTGTCAGTGTTGACCGTATACATGCACAAAAACCACTACATCGGACACTGTTGTGTCACTCCATACCCTGCCACCCACTCAAAACGTATGTTGTCCACCCAAGTGGACATGTAAAAAACTCTTTGAAAAAAGAGAAAAATCTCTTTTTTTTTCATGCCTAAAGATGAATAAAAAGTCCTAATTGAGGTTGCCTTAATTCACGCATGAAAGGGTTAATTTCAGTGGTCGTTTCGACAATAAATATTTTGTAGACTTTGGCCAAAATGACGTTTTAAAAAGCTTTTTCTTCCTGAACGTCTTTGCCCTCAGATTTCAATTGAATGCCATGTAAATGTTAGTCAACTGGAGTTATTGATGTGAAAATACATGCACTTTGATTTACAGGACTGTTCTTATGTAAACTTTATTTTGTTTTGACGCGCTGTTGTAGGAAATGATACAGAGCTTTCAAGATCTACACTTACATACTGATAGACTTAGATTTGCACATTTATTTACAGCTCTTACCTGATGCTTGTAATAGAGAGTCAAACAACTCATTATTCCTTCATCATTTCCATACTCTCAAATCAGTGAAGTGCTAATTATATTCTAACTCCTTTTATAATATAAAACAGTTATTATAATAATAAAACAGTTATTCATACTACAGCTTTCATTTCTCTGCTCACAATTTAATAATTGATACTTTGTTTTGGTTATATGCAGATGTGAGGAAGACAGCAGTGTTTTTTCTCCTTTTCTTTTTGGGAAATGTCGAGCTGTTTAGCAGCTGATAAACTATTCCTTCCACCTGCTTCAAACTTTTCTAATGCATGCAAATTACAACAGGTTGCAGAATCTCTCCTCCTCTCCTGTCTTTGAATATAAAAGGGAGGGCATTGTGTGTGTCCATGAATAATAAAAGATGTTTTCTGGCGGCATGTTGGGAGCGCCCCCTTCTTTTAAATTCTCATTTTCGTGAGCTGTCAAACCCATGTGGTGATGTGATAGAAGGATTGTTAATGAGGGAGAGAAGAAGAAGGCAGAACAGCATCATTAGCAAGAGTGAAAGAATGGCAAATTAACTGATAGAAAAGGAAATTTCATGTGTATTCATGTGCCAATTGTGTTGATCATGATAGGATAACAGTATAACATAGTATACTGTTTTGTATGTTGCATAAATAGCCATATAAACTGTAATTGCCTGTAAATATTTGCTTGACATTAAAACCTGTTCCAGAGATAGTAGACTATTACAAATGTCTGGTGTAATTTTTTGAATGGGAAAGTAGTTTCCTTAGCAGGGAGAGCATTACTCAGCTCCTGCTGTGTCAGCAACATAGGAAGACCTAAGTGTTCACCTGTATCACTGTGGCCTCCTTTACATGTAGGAAGAGATTAGAAAAGAAATGCTGGTATCAGGTTATCATGTCACGTTCATCAACATGTTGCTGATGATACTTCTTTATGCCTATGGCTATACGTTTGTGGTTGTAGCCATTCTGCCAAAATCAGACAGTCAGATACTTTCTGCTCTTTGCAGTTGACAGCAAGAACACTTTGTATCCATCATTAGTCATTCTCTGGCTCACTTGCATGACTGCCAAAGCCAAACTTTAGGAGACATGCTAACTGCCAAAAACTGAGAGTTAACCTGGGAGTTGAGTTTTGGCCTGATCTGTAACTGATGCTTAAGACAATCTGTGCATTTAATAGTAAATTCTCTGTCAGTGCAAATGATGAATAATAAATGGCTTGCACAAATTAGATATCTTTAAGTGACTAGAAATCTACTAGTACAGAAAAAAAAATCACCTTTTATATTTATGTTCATCTAGAAGTAGCTTTATAAGTAAAAAGTGGAAGCTGTAACAAAACAGAAAGAAAAGCAACTGATTCTTCAGGTCACACCATCAACAACATATCAGAAAGCACAGCTCTGTCTCTTTTTGTTTTCTTTTGATTGTGTGTGTGTGCGTAGCTGAGGAGGAGGATTTTCGCCACTACTGTGCATCGCTGTTTGCTGTCCCTGTCAGCATGGGTGGACCTGAGCCACAGGTTACTACACCCGTGTCATGTCTCCGCATTGAAGTCCTGGATGAGGTGAGAATAACTGGAGTATTTTATTTTAAAGGATTACACCTCAGTGACCACATGTCTACACATGACAAACAAGGAAAAATAAAGACAAAAACTTAACACCTGTGCACATGACTTTACAACACGAACATATTTGTTCTTTCCCTTTTTTTCCCGTCTAAATCATGTGTCACAACACTGATCTCATTTGTTGTCCACAGACAAGCAGAGACAGGAGGGGAATCAGTGCTGCTGAAAAGAAGGCAGACAACAGCACACAGTAAGCCTCAAAGAAAAAAAAGAAAATGTAACACTCCACAGGAACCATCATTACTAAATAATAAAACTTAATAAATAAAACTTGTTGTAAATGTTTATTAAATACATAAATGCTTCTGTGTTAAATACACACAGAAGCATTGTTTGGATGGCTAAAAATGAAAATGTTGTGGAAGCTGATAGAAGTCATCGAAGATTGTGACAGTAAAGGTCGTTACACATCTACTGTAGCGCGTTTTGTGAAAAAACAACACGAAATTCTGAATTTTCTGGAGCCGAGCTTACCTTGTAACGTGTATCAGAGTTTTTACAGCAAATTCGTCCTCAGAAAACACACGGAAAAAAATGAAACCAACATCAAGTGATGATGAGCTGGTCCTGATGTTTCTAAACTAGAAAAGGAAGAAAAAGAGATACTGGGTTCATACAATTCTCAGGAGAAGGCAGCAGCGGGCAGAATTTCATGGTTTGATCCAGGAGTTGAAGCTGTATCACTGCCATTCAAGATTTTCAGGATGTCAGTGGTGCAGTTTGAACTCTTGTTAGTTAGAGTTGTGTGCAGGTCTGAGGGAGAGAAAGCATTTAAGAGAGCCGATTGACCTGGAGCATGTCCAGCTGTGTGTCTGAGGTAAAATAGTATATTTTTTACTTCTATATTATTCTATATGCAGTACTGTTGTGTGTTTTAAAGTCAAAAGTGCGCTTGTTGCCAAATGCAGTAGTCTGATTGTTCAGATCTGATTGTTTTGATCAGAAAAATACAAAAAACAGAAATGGTACAGATTTGTCAAGTGAATTTATGTGCTTGCTGTGAACAGCTGCATTTAACGCATGAAATATTTATTTCATGAAATATTGTTACAGATTTTACACGTCTGGTGTGTAAAGGCCTTAACTGTTAATTTACTAGCATGAATATCATTACACAACATGTAACAGGAAACACTGGAGCAAAGTCAATTAAGGTTTTTGCAAAAATGTTAATTATTTAATTATTAAAACATATGAGTGCTGTTTATGTCTCTCTGATTGACTTTTAAAAATGGACATAGACAAATTTTCTCTATTCATCACTCAGGGTCCATACTGTTCAGTGGATTTCACAGAAAGGAAACTCGGTGGTGCCCAACACAGCCCTACCAAATGATGGATCCTTAAGAGTCGGCCCTTCTTCGCCTGTTGCACCACTACAGTCCAGACTCGCTCAGAAGCTCAAACCATCTAAGCCTCAGACATCACAAGCTGGGCCCTCGATTAAATGTGAGCTCTCTATTTTGCAGCAAAAGAGTAAATGACATGCTTTTTAAATCTGTATCAGACTGTAGAAGCCAGCAAGTTTTCTTTTAGATGTAGGTCACTTTTACATTAATATTTCTCACTTTATTCAGTTCTGACACACATACATAGACATACATAGAAAGGAAAGCATAGTACATCTGCAATAGTACATCTCCCCAGGTATTAGGCAGTAGGGGATTGCAGTAACACTCTGTTGTGTTGCAATGTGGCTGTGATGGCAGAGAAAAAAAGGACATCTGTTTCAAAACTGCGCTGAGGTTTTTCACAGCCTCCTGTATATTCCTTCATATTGTCATATGCGTGGCCCGCTGCTGTCTGTGATACTCTTTCTCTCTCTGCAAACCCTCTCCACATATTCCCTGCGCTCCTGGATGTGGACAGGGTCCCTCTTGTTAAAATCTTTGTCCATGTCAGCCAAAAGCCTGTGCAGATTATTGGAATTCTGTTTTCTCAGGTGTTTCTTTGCTTGTACATGTCCATTAATGCTGCAGTTCAGACTTGTGCAATTTGGAAGTGGTGCATAAATATTAATACACTGATCTAGTAAAGTAAGGAGAACAAGAAAAGTGGCTGGAGCTCTGCATTCAAGCATAGTGATGCTGGTCTGTCTGAAAATCCTTAACAACAACCTTTTTTTCTTTAAGCCATGCTTATGAAACATTATCTGAACTCATGCTTACAAAAGCAACCAATGCACTGAATGTTATTTGTATCTTTTACACAGCACATCTATCTAAAAGCAAGCTGTCAACATGCCCCACTGCTGAGAATCCAACAGTTTCAGAGTCGTCAATCAAGACATCACCTGCAAAGTCACCTCGCCAATCTCCCCAATCAACAGCTGACTGTGGAGCACCACAACATATCTCCTTGTTACCACATTCCCAGCTTAAAACTCCCAAATCTTCAGCTGATGTTTCAGTTACAACTAGTAGCAGGTCGCCAATCTCAGAAGAGCATCTCTCCCCTCCTCCATCCATATCATTTCCCCTTAGGTCTACTTTCACAGTTTCGTCATCCAGCTCTACTGACTCAACCTTATTGCCCACAGTGAACCATCTGGCCCCATTAGAGAAATGCTCGGACTCAGCTCTCTTGCCAGATCAACCCCAATCTTCCCGGTTATTTGTAGAGCCTATTTCCTCCCCAAAGATTTGTGAATCACCAAGAAGCAATCTGATGTCCCCAAAGGAATCCCAGTATTTCTTATGTGACCCAGAATCTCTTCTATCAGATAATCAACTCCAGTTGCCTTTGTCCCCTAAGACTACAAGTACACACTCACCAGCAAAATACTTGGAAACAGCTCAATCAAAAATAAGTGCTGTGGCTTCAGAAACCCTGTCAAAGTTATCTCTATTTGATGCGACCCCTCCAGATGAACACTCTACATATAGGTCAACTCAAACATTTGAGGACGCTCCAGTTATTAGGTCTGTTGAAAGAGAGTCAACTCAGTCACAGGATACAAATTATATCCCATCATCATCTCTCTTAAAAGTCACCCAAAATAATGTACTTGCTGTTAAAGTGGATGAAGAAGAGAGGTTATCAGTAGGTAAGTGAAGTGCAGTAATGTGCCCACTCTGGTATTTATCTTTGTGTGTGCCTGTGGGCATACTGATGGTGATGAGCAACAATTAGACCCAATATTTACTTTGTTTTTGTAATGAAAGTCTTGTTAATGGGTGCTAAATTAACTATTTATTAAGAGTGGTTTGTCTTAAACTGCTTTTGTGTGATTACATTACATTACATTGTTAGAAATCTTTGTTACAAATAGATGGACTCACAATGTGACTGATAAAAGCTTCTTTGTTACTGTCAAAGACAAAACAGTTGGTGAAAACAGTCTTTGTGTGGTTTCAGCTCATCTTCAGTTCTCTCACATGCTTATCATGTCATGCCACTTTTATTTTTATTCTTGCAGCTATAAATTAACTTGGCAAACTACTCCGCGATGATCTGTTTGGCTTTAACTACAGATCTACTCTAGATTCACTCTAACAAAATGCAGATGAGATGAGAGATTTAATTGTTACCTTATCTTGTGAAGAAGCATTGCCAATTTACACCTCATACAATTAAAAGTTCTTAGATTATGTGATATGACATTTCCACCTCAGCTTTAATGGCAAAGGAGGGTTTGGTACAAGGTCACTCGCTAACAAGGTTGAAAAGCAGAGGTAAAGGGCATGCGTAACAAATACTTTCCAAATAATCGGGTAATAGAGGTTAGAAACTGTTTCGAGCAAGTAATAATTACATAGTCTGATATTTCTGTTAGTAGTTTAAAGTCTGCCTGGATGCAAAGGCAAATACATCTCTATATGCCCTACTTCCTAAATATTCTTTCCACTGCATAGCTACAATTTGTACATAGAGAATACTTCTATTATGAAGTCTATTTCTCATAAATTGATTTGATACATTTTGCATTTCAAGGCATTTGCTGAGATTTCTCGAGACCAGACAATAATGTCTGGGGAGTCAAATTTGGATCACAAATAGGAGAAAGAAAATAGGAGAAAGAAATGTCCATGTTTATGGATGGGGAAGCACAGGTCTTTGCAGTAAAGTGATTCCTAATAGAACACTTTGTCATGCCACAGTTTGAACACAATTCTCACTGGTCAGGCAGTTTATATGAATAAACTGCTTGTGGATCTTAGCAGTAATGGCTTTCTTTTATTTCACTGGGCTGTCAAAGCCAATTTAGATCCAGCCATAAAAAGTGTTCTTTTTCTTTTTATTAGTATTGATTAAAGTTTAGTTTTTAAGTAAATACCTGACATAAAGCTAGAACAGACAGGAAGGTAATTACGCAGCAGAGAATTGCCCTTCCCTCTTAGAGTACTTTCAGTGAACTTCATAGTTAATGTCATGCATCTCGATGTATACAGATGTATGCCCAAAACAAATGTTTGGAAAGATAGGAACAGACTTTATTTGCTGTGTACATTTATATGAATATCACTAAACGTTTAGTACTACCACTAAAAAATTAACTCTTATAACTAAACAATCAAAGATTTGTGCTCAAAGGAGTATTTTGAGCTGTGTGGGAGTATTTACACAGCTCAAAAGTAAAGTATTTATTTTAGTTTTTTCCTTACTCTTTTTGTTTGGGTCTATTTGCGCACACATTACAGTCCCAGTCCTGAATGTGTATGTAATGGTTATGGTTTGTTAAGTGCAGTTTTATTCAGAAAAAAACATTACTAAAAGACTTTGAATTTGACTAAAGTCTGGGGTGTAAGTTCATAATGGCTTGTTCTGTCAGATCTGTTCCTGGTATTACTTTTAGTTTTCACACCTGCCTGTTAATCCATCTCCTCTGTGCTTTCCTTTATCATTTAGATCCTTCTACCACTTACTGTAGCTTCTCAGGTGGTGTAACTCTAAAAGCTCGCTTCTTCAGCTTATTAAAGCTTTAAGGCCCTTTCATATGACACGATAAAGGCACCCTTGTGTTCTGAGACCTATTCTTTTCTATGGTTTGCACCATACATAGCCAAGTTTCCTGCTGCATGGAACAAAGTACAGTTTAAGTGCACCAGCTGGGCACATGTGCATGCCGTTGTCACCGCAACGTAGCGTGACATACGTTCATGTGGCCCATAGAAATGCAAAATTAATGTATATGTAAAGACTATGAGTGCCCTTAAAAAAAATGACATATTACAACCAGAATGCAGCAGCCAGAGCAGCGCCATGTGAAAGGGCTGTTGTAGTTTTCATTGCATCATAGAGATGAAAATCCTGCTGCTGTGGTTTGAGTCATAATAAACAGTTTTTAGTCCAACATTGTTTGAATGACAATAATTCTGTAATAATAATAATAATAATAATTCCATAGCATTTTAGATCAAAGTCAACAATCATAGTCTATGAAACAACTAACAACTTATTGTAATCATAACTTAAAATAAACCTTTCATTCTCTAAACATGTATTCCTGGATTTTCTCCTGAAGACAGTGGCGATGATATGTCCAGTGATAGCCTGGGTCTGGATCCACTTGAAGAAGATACTTCAGATGAAGAGTCACAGATGCAAGGGCGTTTAATGAGAGGGAGCTCCAGAGAAGAGAATCCTGCCATATCTCATCTAGAAGATTTCTTTGTTCTTGCAGAGACAGAAACAACAAAAGATTTGCAGACTGATAAATCAGAAGAGCTGCCAGAACTATCCATGGTAACATATTACTGTATTCCCAGTTGCTTTTGGTTCTTGAAAGAGGGAGCCTTGGATTACAGAGCTGTCATTGCATTATTTTCTCTGAATCAGTCTTCTCCTAATGAAGGAATATTATGCAAATTGCAAATGGCTGAACTTTGTAAGTGGCTGCCAAATTGACAATCAGGAACGAATACAAAAGAGATTTGTCTTTATTGCTGGTGTAACTTGAACCTTAACCTATTAACTTTTTAACCATTCTATTTGCGACCATTGTTTCTGTGTGACTCATTTAAATTGTCCAATAATGACCTTAACTGAGACATTTTTCAGCCACAATATTAAGCGAGACGTTTTTGATGCAGAGGTGCATATCTCTAATTTTAGCCGCACAGAGATTTTTACTGCACGAAATGAGTAATCTTGTACGACCTCCTATGCTTCGCATAGTGGTTCATTGCTGACAAATAACTGATTGAATTAACAAATGAGTCATTTCTAGTCATCCACACTGAACTTTATCTGGGAAATATCTTGAAGCTGAGTAATAAAACTTTTTGAAGTTCATTACACTAGACATAATCACTGCATTGAATGAGAAGGCTTCAGCGACATACAGTTAGTTTCTTATTGTAGCTGACCTGATCTATTAGATAACATTTGTATCACACTAATTACTTTACATTATTCATCTATAGCTCAGAGACATCTAAAGCTGTGGTGTTAAAGGTGCAAACCATTGAGGGAAGAAAAGAGTAACAGAGTGGATTAAAAAGTCAGTGCTTGAATGGTCCCAAATGACTTATCAGCCATTTAATGGTATGAATCCTTTATACTGTGACAGAGGAATGAAAAAAAAATAAGGAGGGTAGTGCTTTATTAAAAAGCTGGAATAAAATGAGGCTCATGATTGTAAAGGTGGTGGTTATCTGTGGCCTCTGGACCTGAATCAAACTGCTCATAAAATGATTAGATGGTATTTCTGTCTTTTTCTCACTCCCTCTCTCTGGACCCACCTCTTTGGTCCTCTGTGTATGTTTTTCACTCTGTCTCTTTCCTTTGTTCAATCTTTTTCTTTCCTTCTGCCCTTTTCTTTTATTTTAACTTTACTAACAGTTGGCTAGTTTTATAGTTCAGGCGGCTAGTCATCATCCTTCTTATTATGAGGAGCTACTGGTCTGCACAAAGAGATCTCAAGGTTTTTTTTCTTCCTTTTTTTGCAGCACACTATCATTGTATTTGGTCTCTTGCTGTTTCTTTGTGTTGTGTTGCCTCTCCTTTCTTTTACCCTCTTTTACCCTTCCTCTTGTCATTCTCCATCCTTGCTCATTTCTTGCTCTGTGTGGCACTATTCCCACATGCCTTTCTTTCTATACTCTTGCAGCCCATCTGCAATGTCTTGCAAGGCTAGCATGCTAATGCATCAGATCTAATCTTATCTAAACAGAGCTTCCACATTTTCTTCTGTCTCACAGGACGACACTTGCAAAGGGACGACAGCGAACCCACCACACTATTGTGAGATGCTCTCGCCAGCTCCAGGGGTTAATTAAAAATCAATTCATCAAGTTTGGATGAGAGAGGGAACAGTAGCTAGCTCATTTATATGTATTTGCACATTCTAAACAGAAAAATACAAATTTAACATGCTTACCTAGCTTGAAGTTAAATTAATATTGTTTGCCCTCTTGTTTTATCTTTTTGGACTGATTCAGGAAGGACTGTATTCACAGATTTTAAGAGCAAGCTTTTATTCTGTATTCCACTGTACGTTACTCTCTTTCCATGTCTCTGCGTGTATCAACTTACTATCTCATCCTAACATGACCTGTTTTTTCTCACTGTTTTCATTTTGTCATTCCCCTTTTTACTGCTTCCCCCCTTCCTCCTTCCATCCCCCCTTCTCCTGTGTTCCTCCATCTGTTTGTGTATACCCTCAGGTAATGCACAACCAGAGTGCTGGGTCTGGATCAGAGCAGTTCTGTGATCTGCATGGGTTTTCGCCTCTAGGTTTGGGTATGATTGCCGGTCAACCAGAGACACCAGAACATGCACACTGTGACCCACTTCACACATGCCAGTCTCCACTGCGTGATTCAGACCCAACAGGTAGGTTAAAAAGGGAAAGTCTTTTAATGTGTATGAATAGTGTGCTTGAGATTTTATGCTTCAATTTCTTCAATTGCCATCCTGTTTTTCCTTTAAACGACATCAGAAAGTGTGGTTGCTGCTATTGTGCTTCATGAGATTAGATTGTGAAGATTACCTCTGTGTCCAGCTTTTGCCTGGAGATACTTTCCAATTTGCGAGCGTTATTCATGTCACTAAGGCCTCATAATAGGATTTAGAACAAATATGTAAAAATGTAGAGCTTACAAGACACACGAAAATGAGTTTTAAACCCAGAGGAGTGCTGGCTGCTTGGTGAAAAACGAGAGATTGGGGACAACACTGATAATTTACTGCTGGTGGGTCCAAAGGGAGGTTTCCTGTGATGCCGTTTTGTTTTGTGTTTCATGTGAGTGTGTGCAGGCCTTTGCTTTCAAATGCTTTGTAACCTGTGTGCTTCTTTCTACCTATATTTAGCTCCTCGCTTTTCTTAACTTTAGGAAAACACAGGCTCACGCCTAATTCTACCTGCCTAAAATGTCGATATTTCATCACAAAGACTCACAAGTCACAAAGTAGTAATAAAGCCTGCATCCTTGACACATCACAGAAATTTTACTTTAGTTTAAGAGGAACTTTAAAACACAGAAAGCTATAAAAGTTACATATTGTGATAATGTTACAGCCAAATGAAATTAAAGTGTATGATCCTGTTCAAATACACACATCAGCCACAATATTAAAACTACTGACAAGTGAAGTGATCATCTCTTGTATTTTTTGACAATGTATTTTCCTGCTGGGGTACTATGGAACTGGGTATTTATGTAGTTGTTACTGTAACATGTATCCCACCCACCTTAGAACTGTTGGGCCCCTCACAATGACATCAATACACACCGGCATTGGCCTCCAGCAGGACAATGTGGCTCATCACACTAGAAAAACTCTCCCATAATCACTCAAGGAACACAGTAAAATGGCTATGGCATTGATTCATCAGATCCTACACCAACAGAGGTAACAAACCACAACCCAGAGGAACCAAATTATCATCTGCCAGTGTAATGATGCAAGACTCTGCAGGATACCCCAAGACCTCCCCTTAACAGGACAGAGGTGCTTTGGTGGAACCAAGACAATCTACTGAGTATTAATCAGGTGGTTTTAATATTGTGGCTAACTAGTTATGGTTGCATAGTCATGGTATGCAGAACGGTTTGTATGTAATAGTATATTACTTATTACCTATCGCTGTCATTTGCCTTTGGGAGAAGATGTGGACTTTTATCTCCTGCTTTTGGTGTTTATTTCTTGTTTGTTACACCTTCCCTTCTGTAACAAAATGGCTTTAAGAATGTTGCACATTAACTGCAGGTGGTAGACCATGCTGTAGCCACTGAGAAAACTGCCTTCTGAGCGTAGCATTAATGTTCTATTTGTGATCGCAAAATGGACATTTGAAATGCTTTAAAACTAATAATTTGTAAATTGGATATGTGTTTATGCCCCATAACATGTGGAAGTCTAGCAGGCACATACAGTACTTGAATGCCATTTATCAAATCACATAGTTCTTAGTATACCTTGCACTTATGCATTTCAAACAGGAGTCAGTGTTTTTCAGCAAGCATTGTTTGCTTATCCCAGAATGACCCCATCAACATTTTCCTTCATGAAGCGTAAACGGCCAACTCTCCACAGTTTCATTGTCGAGCCTGCGTTAAATGAATAGGGTTGACGGTGAGAGACTCCCACAAGGGCACCGCTAGCCTCCTCGCACCATGCAGCCAACCTCTCGTCAAATCCCGCTCTGTCTCTGCCACCATCGTTAAACCTCCAAAGTTAATGAGAGAGAAAGGTTAGAAAGGAGGAATATCACCTTGACAACACTTCACACTCATTTATGTCCTTTCATCCCTCCATCTGTCTATTCTGTTTTTATCTTCTTTCCTTTTTTTCGTTGGCAAGACTGCAATCCAACAGGTTTTATATGTCTGCTGCTCTACAGTTTCACCCTGCTGTCCCTTTTCCATACTCCCTGTCACCTCATCAGTCAGAAAATTAGGTTGTTAGTGTGCAGTTTCTGTCAAAATGTGCACCGAGTCCAACAAAAGGAAAGACAGAGAGAGTCAGGCAGGCAAATAGGAAGGATAATGACCCACACACATATGTGCGCACACACGCACGCACACCACACACACACAGAATGGTCCCTTTAAATCTATGTGTGTTTTCCAAACTAGCTTCAGCCTTTTCCATTTTCTTTCGAGATGACAAACTGTTATGCGACTGCTCGCCCTTTCCCTCGTATTTATTTTCAGCTGATTTTGAGTAGTAAGTATGTTCTCCAGTCAGTAGTATTAATCAATTAATTAATTAGCTGACCACAGGAGAGAGAGCTGAAAACAGCAGTAATTGCATTGCAGCTGTCAGGACTGGTTGAGCAGCTTGTTAAGCAATATTTGTTTAGTACAGTTTCTGCTGATAAATAGACAAATGGATTCTTTTATCAAATTAATTTACTTGAATTAATCTATATAAGTCATTTAGGCTAATAGATTATGTTATCTCCTTACAGCCGTGTGTGTGTGTTTCTTTTTACCTTGTTGTGCCAGCTCTGTTAGCTTGAATAAGTATTTAAATCTGCAGAAGCCTTTGAAGGGGCTCATTCGTGTGTATGTGGCAATATTTCTGGAATAACATCTCATACAAATCCTAAAATTGATTCAGCATCCTTTTGTTATTATGAACTACTATTAAGTACCTTTGAAATACCACATTTCATGAACTATTGATGATTACAGTGATTTGTATACTTAACAAATACAGTGTAAAATAGTTTTACTTTAATTATCAAACAAAAATGAAATAAATATTTGTATTTTGTTTTGTCATCTTGCAAGTTTTATAGTCTGCTGCATTCATATTGCAGTCATAGCCAAAATGTTTTTCCATGCGGTAGTGCTGTAGAAAGGTCACAAACTAGAGTTAGATAGCAAAGAAAATCCATTGCAGTTTCCAATTGCCTGCTATATGTCCAACTGATAGCAGCGTGACAGTGAATGATCTGTCTCTTTGTATTTTGTACATTTTGGATCCAGATATTCTGAGTCCTTTTTAAAAGCATGTAAAGGACAATATCAGAATGTGAAAGTGTTGAGATGATATATTTTTTTTAAAGAGCAACTGCAAGAGAACAAGAAGTATGCATTTTTATGAATCCAATATATGCATGGCTGTTCTGGGTGAGGTGTGCTATGACCCGTCTTTAACTATTCTTTTTACTCATTTAGGGTTACAAAGTTATGGGTTAAGCAGCAGTTTCAGAGCTTTAAATGAGGAACACCTGGTTTTCGGTGTGATGAAGGACAACCACAGGCAGCCAACTGGAATTCAGACTCACTCATCCAGGGCAGGAGAAGTATCAGCAGATGAACTGGGAACATCTGGTGAGTGGAAGTGTATTTGGGCTGTCATGAGTGCTTGTGTGTATTTTGTTTGTGTCTATGTGAAGATTTTCAGGTACACAGTTCTTTTTGCTTTTTATTTATTTACACACACAGAATTCTATTGTGGACACAATTAATACACTATATCTCTGCATATAGAAACACTATTTCAATGTTTGTGCTGGTTGTGAACAGACACTTATATTATCCACTTATACTGAGCACGTACACATGCAGGACTGTGGGTTGATCCAGGAATACATCCTTTCATACAGATACACGAAACAGTGCATTAATCTCTTTATGCTGATGCATATTTGCACACACAGAAACCTGAAAGAGCAGAGAGTAAATTGTTTTATTCAGTGAGATTTCTAATTCCCTCTCGGTGTTGATCAGTTCTCTGTATTATTTTGCCTCACTCACTTCTTTCCATGTTGTCGAAGTATTTAAACCTGCTTTCATAAGTCTTTTTTTAAATTAATCTTATCCAAGAGTTCCAACTCTTGAGGCCCACATAAGCTACACTCAAGTAACAGTCTTGTCAGATTGAATGCTTAAACTTAAGTTCGAGGAGTACGTTAGTTAAAAACAATAAATAAAAAAAAACTTTGAAACATATTTAACTATTTTATCAAAATGAGTGTGCAACATTTTTTCTGTATTTTTAATTCACAAGGGAACCTAAGCACTGATGTTTCGGCAAGTTCCCTCTCAGAGTGCTTCCTTGTGCTGTTTTGTCAGTATGCCGCTCCAATGTGCTGTCTGACAGCACACAGAAGAAGGCTTCTCGCCAAAACATCTGTGCTTTGGCTCCCTTGTGCCATTAATTAATGTTTTAAAATAGCATTGTGCCCCTGAGCATGTTTGTAAGTGGGGAACTCTTTTTAAAGTTCACAGCATTTGGTTTCCTTTTTTTCCCCTCCATACTTTACTGTAGTGTTTTCCATACAGCAGTTATACCTACAGTACAATTATAATAATATATCACATGAAAAAGATGCATATGTTAGGTATTACATCTCAATTTGTCTTAAGGCTATTAACATATCCCACATACAGTCCATGCAGAAAGGAATTATTCAAATCTGACCTTCCAAAGGAACACTTGAGTGATATCAAAGTTCAGTCTTCTTCATTTTACACTTCATACATTTTAAATCTGGCACAGAGATTTATCAGTAGCAGAAATCTAAATATGTGTGCGCCATCTGCTTTAAAATTGAAATAAATCGAGTCTAGAGGTATGTGTGTGTCCACATGTGTTAGAAGCACTCCCCTGCATGCATCATTCTTCCCATGCTGCTTAGTTTGACAGTGCAGGTGGTTGTGAAGCACTAAGTGGAGGTTCTGTGCCAGTTGAAAGACAGAGGCAGGCACTGAGAGTGGGTGGAGGGAGGGCGAGGTGAGGAGACAATGGAAGATTGAAAGACTGAAAGATTTAACACTGAAGCTGAAACTGGTTAGACAGCACACAGCATGAGGAATCAGTGTGCTGCAGCCACACATACTCACCCACACTATCATAGCTTCTCAGTGGGGGCCTCAATGTAATTTACTGTGAGCAGGTGGAGATGGATGTTCAATCTGATTCAATTTGATGTGGCTCACACAGGAGTGGGATGAGACACCACTCATTCCACTGACAGTTGTGATCGACCCTTTTTTCTTGAATCCTGAGCAACATACGATCTTCTTCTTACCTTCTCCATTCTTCCTCTACACCTGTTCTTATCTACTTCTTACACTCACTCTCTCTGTAGCTGTTTTCAGAAAATACCTTTTACTGTATAGCCTCATGATCATCCCATCCTTCCTTATTCACAGCTTATGCGTTTCTCTACCCATTTCCCTGTTTGGCTTTTATTCCATATCTGGTTTCAGGCTGTCTAGCAAGTGCGCATTAACTATTCCGCACTGTCCGTTGCCAAACCTCTCATTTCTTGTCCCCTCCTTTTTCTCGCTGTTTCTTTATTCCCACAGTGGACTCAGAATTCTCGCCAGTATTTTGTCCATTGTCCCAAGCAGCCAGAGAGATCTTGGAGATCTGTAATGTGGACCAGATGGGCTGTGAGGACCCTGACCTGGAGATAGACGCAACTGCACATGCTCTGAGCAGCCTGGAGCAGGAGCTAAGACTCATGGTCAAGAGCGCAGACCTAAAACCTTCATGTATGCAATCACATATACATGGTATAGCTATCTGTGATCAGTATATTATTTTAAAGATCATGATCATAGAAAATAATACAGTAAGTGTTTGAATGAATTATGAATTACAAGAGTGATTTCAACCATTAATTCTTAACCTTTCTTAAATATTTCCATCCCAAGCAGGCACTCCAGGTACTGGTACAGAACACAGTGGAAGTCAGGATGAATGCAGGAATCCCTCTTCCAAACGGTTTGTAACACACATCCTTAAATTTGATTACCCTCATGCATTTCAATTGTATTTGTGCGAGGATCACATCAAGGATGAGCTTATCATAAAGAGGGTATATGTTTTTGTTGTTAGTTGACCTAGAAATGCTTAGGCAGTTGTTCAAATGTCCATTTGATGTTGATATCCTGAAAGGCAAATGTGAGTTTCTCCAGTGTGCGAATCAGACAGTGAAGTGTCGTACCTTCCCGTTTTCATACTGTGTGTGTGTGTCTTTTCACCATGGCCACCTTAGAATCTCACCCCTTACACTTTCTCACACTCCACTACCAATCCAGTGGCCACGACAGGGGGTAATCCCTCTTTTTTTTTGGTACTGCATCAATGCCTCTCGCTGTCGGATATGTGGAGTGTGTAATGGATCGTTAGCAGCAGAACGACTTTAGCTTTGACAGCATGTTGGGTATCCAGCCTTAATGTGCTGCTTAATGTGAGTATGCGTGTGAAAAGAAAGAGGAAGTGTGTCAGTGTGGTTTTGTATATCAGAAACTGACTCTGAGTGTGTGTGCCTGTGCATTATTGATGTTTTTTTGTGTTTGTGGAGCGGGCATAATCTGCGCTAGAGGCCTTGTGCTGAGCAGAGCACTGTGAATATCACTTTGAGACGTGTAATAAACGGATTAACGCATACTACAGTGAGAGCTCCCAAAACAGCTCCTTACATCCTAAAACATACACAAACACACACTTAGGATGGACTTAATCTGGCTACTTTGGTTCAGCTTTACAGGTATCATGTTGTTTTTGTTTTTTATAGGCAGCTCTTGTGCTTCCACCCTCACCTGGTTTTCCTCCTAATATGCAGATTGGACTCTTGTGACATTGTCCAATTTATTGAGTATGCAGAAACACTGGATTTTCATGATGACAGGATCTTGTCATGCAGTTAGTTGACACGGCTGTAACATTATTGTTTTATTAGGTACCGTGTGTTTTGCCAGTTCAACTCAGCAAGTTTTTTTTTTGTATAGGGTCAATGAACCGTCTTCATGAGATGCTGTTCTTTCAGACCCCGTTGACTTCAGAGTAAATGTATGTAAATGGATTTCAGCTGTAATGTAGCTTCTGCTGCAAAACATATTGAATAATGGTATAATCAGGAAAACTTGAGTGCATTTTTGCATATAAAATATGCATTTGTTTTAGTGAATATTCCAGTAATAGTATACAGTATGTACACTCCAAGGTACACCCACACAACACAATAGCGAATGCTGTCACAGCATATTATGGGCGGCCTGTGTGCATAGACAACTATTTATCATCTGCGCTGCTTTTACTCAGCTGTCTCCGGTTGCTTGGCAGGCGTGCACCAGAGTTGGTGGATTGTGAGAACTGAATATCTGCTTTTGCTTTATTAGTAGTTACACTATGAGTCCAAACCTAAAACCTACTTCACATTTTGCAGCTGTATGAGGATGCAGCAGCATGTCATTCAGAGAGTCATGCTCGTCTTTGAGAGCAGCTTTAGGTTGTGAAACAGTCTGTGTTAGTGCTGTGCCATATCATAGCCATGAGAATACCAGTATGCATTTTGGCACGATATAAAAGTGTCATATGGTAATATCTTTGATATAGTGACACCTTACATTTATGTTCCCTCGTGTGCACTACAATGAAACAAACCCATACGTGTTTAAGAGCAAGAGCACAGTGTGTGCCTCTGATGACAATATACTGCATAAAAAGGGAACTACATAAAAAGAACCACTAACAAAACACAGTGCTTTGCAAAACATGCATGAAATATAATAATTTTTGATAACTGTTGAGTACAATCAGGCTATGAAAGCACTCTAACGGAGATACTAGCAGTTGGTGAAGTGCGACCCAAAAGTAAACAACTGAGAGTCACTGTAGCCCTCGATCAGAGATGGGCAGTAACGCGTTACTGTAATCCGACGAGTAAAGTAAGGGATTACTATTGCAAAAACGGTAATTAGATTACAGTTACTTTCCCGTAGGAACGCTGCGTTACTGCGTTACTAAAACCGTGATTTTTTTTGCGAGAATGTCTCATGACAGTGACGTAAGCAAGTGCCACGTTCGTGACAACAGCTGTGTGCAGATCAACAATGGATAATATATCGAGTGCGGGAGAGAGTATGAGCGTGCAGCGTTTAAAGCGTGGAAGTACTGACCTTACTTTAAGTTTGATTCCATAAAAAGTGACAAAAACATTAGCTTCCATTGTGCGTGGGAAGAAAACTTCTTTTTACAGCGAAAAAAACCCCCTAAACTTCCAAGCAAGCACCGAGTGCGCTACGACGTAATGGGAAATTCACAGAGAAACTCGTAGATTCTTCAACTGACCGCTGCGGTACACCTGCACCAGGGTAAACCTCCGCCTACCCTACTCCTGCTTTACAGGTGAAAATAGAGCAAAAGGACCGCTAGTCTTTGACTTTATTTATTTTCTGCTGTGTTTTACTTGCATCTATTTGAAAGACTGAGTGTAAACACACACACAAAAAAAATATATTTTATGTGCTGGAATATGCAGAAAATAGGTTTAAATATTAAACAAATTTCTTCCAGTCAGAGAATTTTGCATATAATTAAATTTTTGCTTGATGCATAAAGTTAAAAGATTAAAACTAATAAAACAAGTTTTAAAAAGGGTAGGAGTGACGGCGGTGTTTTTAATGTGAGAGATTTGCAACGTTTAGTATGGGCAGAAATCTGTGCCATCACAAACTGAATTTGAATAAGTTAAATTTGAATTTGAATTGCTCGGATTGAATCTGAATTGTAACTTGAATAAATGCTTTTAAAAACTGAATATGAATTAGCCTAATTTGAAATTCAATTTATTGGTTTGAAAATGATCATCACTAAATTGAAATTGAATTTTATAGTTTGAAAATGAATTCATTTGCTTTGAAACCGTATTTTATCCTTTAAAAATTTAGCTCTCGAATAATTTCAGATTCGCTTCTCACCATTCAGTTTCCGTTCTACAATTCAATTTCAGTTCCAAAATTCAGTTTTTTGAAACTTACATCCGGTTCCAGTTCAAGAGTAATCGATCGCAGATTAATAGAACTACGTTTTACTAGCGGACCGAAAGTGTTACTGACGGGAATCTACAGCGTCTTGAGCTGAATTAAGACTTCAGAAGTCATTCGTCATGTCGAATGACCAGCGGATAAACTCTCAGGTTGGTAATAAATGTATTATATGTATAATAACAAACGTCATGTTAACAAATGATAGCCGTACAGTAACTTTCATGCTTATTGTAGCTATTAGCTAAAAACGCTAATTTGCCATCACCAGAGTGAATTCAGCTTTGACATACAAATATGATCGACTGTTTCTAGTAGAATTCCAAAGTTGTCATCTTGTACCCTCTCAGAGCCCTGTATGCTTGCAGAGACCCCTACAGTAGGGAAACATGCAAAACAGTGTCCAAACCTTTGTATTTTAGCTTTATTTATGTCTTACACAGCATCCCAACTCTTTAGCTAACTTAATAACTTTAGCTAAAGTGAATAGTTAGTCTAATCGTTAGGGGTGGCTGTAGCTCATGTGGCAGGTGGCAGAGCAGGTCAGCCACTAATCAGAAGGGCGGTGGTTCGATCCCAGGCTTCCTCCTGGCTGCATGCCAAATATCCTTGGGCAAGATACTAACCCCATGTTTGCCTACTGGTGGTGGTCAGAGGGCCCGGTGGCGCCAGTGTCCAGCAGCCTTGCCTCTGACAGTGCGCCCCAGGGCAGCTATGGCTACAATGTAGCTTGCCATTGCCAGTGTGTGAATGTGTGTGTGAATGGGTGAATGACTGAATGTAGTGTAAAGCGCTTTGGGGTCCTTAGGGACTGAGTAAAGCGCTATACAAATGCAGGCCATTTACCATTTACCATTTAATCCGTTAGTGCAGCATTACTGGATCACATCTGTTTGAAGTGATATAATATGATATACAACTATCACTGAAACAGCAAACTTTGTAAATAAACAAACAACACTTCTCATTCTCTAAACGTTTGGCCACAGCTGTAGATTACACTATCAGTGCTTGTTCACTCTTGACAAGAATTACATTTCTAAATTTACTTTGTGCATATACAGGTAAACAATATCTAAATCTAAATGACTGATTTGTCTTTGAAAAGGTGAAGAGCATGAGGCCGGTGACAGTCCAGTTCTACTCCAAGTACAACCTTACGGTGGCTCACAGGACAAGGCTACATTCCTGTCCTGCCAGAAGAGAAGAGAAACTTCAGAGTCTTCATGCAGTTCAACCACACCTGTCATATGACACCTGTCATATTCCATATGACAGTCCTCAAGGGCCGGTGTCATGCAACTTTTCCATGTGTCTCTGGTGCAACACACCTGAATACAATTAGTAGGTCATTAGCAAGAGTATAGAACTTGACTGCATGCTGAGGTGGCAACCCCTAACCCTACTCAAGTAAATTTAAGTAAATGTATGTATTTGGAAACATATACTTCTAAAAATGCATTTATTGCACCATGTTCATTCACTCATGAGCTGCTGTAACATGAATCAAATGGCTGAACTGCCAACTCAGCATGCAGTCAAGTTCTATAGTCTTCCTAATGACCTACTAGGTGTGTTGCAACAGGGACACATGGAAAAGTTGCAGGGCAGCGGCCCTCGAGGATTGGAGTTTGAGACCCCTGCCGTATGGTGTTCATGCAGTTTTCTACTCCACAGTTACAACATGTCTGACTGCCTGTTCAGCATATGCAAAAATATATGATGAGTTTAAACATGTGATGACAAAGGGCTTCCATTATGGTGTTTGTCACCATATGTCACAGACATCTGGATGATCATTTGGAATAAACAAGAAACTAAAAACTTGTTACTTCATCTTTTACCTTTATTATTATTATTATTGTTCTTATTTTACATTGTTAGGCATTAGGTTTATTTGCAGTAGTCCTTTCCAACTTCTTTCCCTCTTTCATGTTACTGTGTCAGCTTGTCAGCATCTATTTGGGGTTGGGAGTGGAACAGAAAGTAAGGAAATCCAAAGTGCCATTAAAACCAGGAGAGGTTCTTATATTTCAGAAGAAGGGATTAATTCAAAAGAAATGACCTCAATGCCATATTGTATTTAGGAACCCTAGAGAGCACTTTGCAAAATAACACATTCTTATAATTTCACCCACAGATGAGCCTAGCTACGACTGTCAGGGAAGGTGATGTAGGTACAGAGGATGTGAGAGTGGTTAAGTTAATGTCTCTTGTCTAGATGAAGGCACAAGAGGGATCAATGGCAAGGCCTAGAGCTTCAGCCTTCAGTGGACACTCCATTTCTGGCACAAAACACCTGTAAAAAATGGTTGATTTAGGAGGTGACCTGACAACTTCAGCCTGTCAAACATAGCAATGGGGCAGTATGTTAAAAAACAAACAAACAACTAATTAAGCATGCACTCAGTACCCTAAGAATTATTATGGTAGTTAAACACAGTGACAGTCACATATACTATCACTTCAAACAGAGGTGATCCAGTAATGCTGCACTAACGAATTAGACTAACTATTCACTTTAGCTAAAGTTATTAAGTTAGCTAAAGAGTTGGGATGCTGTGTAAGACATAAATAAAGCTAAAATACAAAGGTTTGGACACTGTTTTGCATGTTTCCCTACTGTAGGGGTCTCTGCAAGCATACAGGGCTCTGAGAGGGTACAAGATGACAACTTTGGAATTCTACTAGAAACAGTCGATCATATTTGTTTGTCAAAGCTGAATTCAGGGCAAACTACGCTAAATTAGCGTTTTTAGCTAACAGCTACAATAAGCATAAAAGTTACTGTACGGCTATCATTTGTTAACATGACGCTTGTTATTATACATGTAATACATTTATCACCAACCTGAGAGTTTATCCGCTGGTCATTCGACATGACGAATGACTTCTGAAGTCTTAATTCAGCTCAAGACGCTGTAGATTCCCGTCAGTAACACTTTCGGTCCGCTAGTAAAACGTAGTTCTATTAATCTGCGCTCGATTACTCTTGAACCGGAACCGGATGTAAGTTCCAAAAAACTGAATTTTGGAACTGAAATTGACCCTGTGCACGAGAAAATGCTAACTTCCTGGTTTGAGACCAGATGTGGGGTTGTACATTTCCGGTAGCTTTACTTTGCGGTCAATCGCTACAGAAAAGATATACTCCAAAATCATGTCCAAAACTCGAAAACGGAAAGATCGTGTTAAGTTACAAAGAGGAGAAGGTGGGAACACTCACCACTGTTGTGTCATAAAAAATCAAATGATCAATTTTGACGTTTAAAGAGTTTAGATCGATCAGTTGTTTACATCACTCAACACAAGCAGAACTGCATTACTGCATGCAGAAGACACATCGTCCACATTCAGAAGCACATCTCTGTATAGTGACTGGTCTTATGCTTTAAACAGGCAAATGTTCAGCATTCAAACTACAGGTGAAGAATAGTCAAACCAGATGTTTCCCCGTTATGTCGATATCAGCTAGTCAAGTACACACCTACTCAGCATGTTAACAAACCGTGAAAAAAAGCCACACAAAAAATGAATGATTCCTGGTAATGGTTTCTATACATTAGTATGTACGAAGGGTATGTTGTGACTTACCTTAAAAATTACACTGGTCCCTCGCTAATAACACAGTTCACTTTTCACCTCGCTGTTTCGCAGATTTTTTAGTGCAAGTTTGCATGCTTATTTTTTTTTACGTCACATTGAGTCCCGCATCCTGATTGCTGCAGGCGATCTCCTCCGTGACGTCTTTCCTGTACAGTACAGAATCGCTGCATCGAACGCTAGCAATATAACTCTGAAGTGCAGTACTGTATGTCCACGATGTCCACGAAACGTTTTGCACCGTCAAAAAATAAAATTGGCTACTTGATTTCACCTATCGCTGACATAACACCCGCAATAAACGAGGGACAGCTGAGAAATATAACATTTGAATCCATTTTCTCTTTTGCCCTGAGGCGCAGGGAAAAATATCGACAAGTCGATGAACATCATTTAAGGGTGGCAATCATCCTATTTGTGCCTGGACTGTAAACCAGGCGCAAATAGGACACCGGAAACAAAGCTCCCCACAGGAGTGTCCGCACCGGAAGTAGCATATGCTAACGTGCACATAGTCAATTGAATTGTAGAACTGAAACTGAATGGTGAGAAGTGAATCTGAAATTATTCGAGAGCTAAATTTTTAAAGGATAAAATACAGTTGCAAAGCAAATGAATTCATTTTTAAACTATAAAATTCAATTTCAGTTTAGTGATGATCATTTTCAAACCAAGCAATTCAAATTTGAATTTAACTTATTCAAATTCAGTTCCTGATGGCACAGATTTCTGCCCATAGTTTAGCACAAATCTTGTGTCGTTAGTGTGTAGTGTAGTCAATAGTTTTGTTGTGTGTGTCAGAACAATGAGGCGACTGCTGAATGTTACAGGTGTTACAGGAGTGATACATCTCCTGTTGTCAGGCCTGCAGGTATCAGGCTGTTGTTCTCCTTTATCTCATAGTGGACAGAAAGGTTTTTTGGAGTGGCACAAATAATTTGTGTGGCATCAGATTTGATGCAGAACACCTGATTGTTCTGTAAATAGTTTGAAATGTTTATTTTAAAAAACGCCTTGGCTGCGTTTTTAGCTAAACAGCTGCAAAAAACGTTGTTACTTTTTTGAAGAAGTAACTATATAATCAATTGCGCAACATTGGTCATTATTTACTGTATTTTGCAGACAGAGTTACAGGACTCTCTCCCAGACCACAGACTCATACTCATAATAGTCAGAGCTTTATAAAAAGAAAAGAAAAGAAAAGAAAAGAAAGTTGTTTTTTCAAAATTGGAGTTCAAGTTATTTTTTACTTCCAATAGTGTTAACATACTACACAGGTCATGAACAAGATCTTCTTTAAATGTTCATTGTAAGTGGGCTAAAGCAGTTAATTAAAAGTAGTCTAACATAAATGTAAATGCTATAATTTGATTATTTTAATAAACCATGTAACTTGGATGGATTCGATGCTGGCGTGACCACAGTGCACACGTCTGCTGTTGCTCACAGTGGTTCAAGGGATCACTCAGGGAGTTTGTGCGTTCGCTCAGACACATGAAAAATTAGAGGGAACATTGATCCCAGGTAGAAAATATTTTTCAGTTTTGTTATGTGACAATACTGCACAGCCTCTACTAGAGCTATAAAGTTGTTGTTAAACTAAAGTGTGAAGCAGTTATGTTATACTTACCACATTTTTGTATAATTCATACATCTTAATGGCTGTTTTTCTCTAATTCTACACAGGGTCAAAAGTATACAAACAGGCTCAAATATATACATATATCCAAAGTTTCAATGATCTTACTGTTGATGTGAAGTAGAAGAATTTAGGTGTCATCCTCCTTCATCATTATTCCATTCGCTTTGTGGAATGTACCAGTGCCACTGATGAAAAACAGCACCCAAGCATGATGCTGCCACCAACATGCTTGACAACTGGTACAGTGTTCTTTGGTTTGAAAGCTTCATCTTTACTCCTCCAAACATACCTCTTGCTATTATGGTGAAATAGCTCAAATGTTATCTTGTCTGACCATAAAACTTTTCTCCAGAAGAAATTTTGTGATGCTGGTGTTCCAGCAGTTTCCAATTCATGGCAGGCTTGAGCCTTGTGGTGATTCCTGGACTTTTCTGGAACATACAAATCAATTTTCTGTCATTCAAGTGTCTTCTTCCAAGCGTTGGCAAAATTATGACACATCTGAATGACTTGTATTTATGCACGTGAGGTAACTGTGTGCTTTAAAAAGTGCTCTACAGTCAAAGATATCATAATTATCACTCAAACGTTTTAGAGACGACAGCACCTAGGCTACTTTTGTGCTTACATTTAACTGATGCTGTAACTGGATATAATGATATGTCACTACTATTTTGCTATATTATTCGAAGTTTGAATTAGCTAGTATGTGTCATCGATTACAGTAGATTATTGGATAAGATGCCCTCTGTTTTGTTTGTATTACTAAATTCTTCTGAAAGCTGCACATTTGAACATGTAACATTGTTATGGTTTAAGTTTGTGAGTCACATTAAACATTTGAAAAAAATAAGTGGATAAATGCACTAAAATAGTAGAACTGAAAAAAAAATACAATAAAATCAAGAACACTGCACATGCTGGCTGAGATGGCATCAATAGAGTGACTCGTTCTTATTTGGAGGTGGGCGGTGTTTTTTATGACTCCCAAGGTAATTTGGTGTCGTCGTAGCTGAATACAGGCGGGAAACGCTTCTCCTAAATACCTGAAGCAAAAAAAGGAGGAGTGTAGGGACAGTTGGAGGGGTTAATTGTATCACTTTAGTATGAGTGTTTAAAAAAATGGCCAGCAACTTCTTACTCAAAATATTTACTCCTTCGTCCTGGTTTTCTTTTATTTGTTTTATTTCTATTACCACAGTAGCCCTTTATTCACTTGCTAATTAATAAGTTTCACACAAATCAAACAACTTAGATTTTTAAATGACTAGACTGGATTCAGATTTAATCGAATTTGATCAAACTCCACCTTGGCAATGACAGATGCCTGTTAACACACAAGCTACACTTTCAGCTGTCCATCTGTTACATTTTCCAAATCTTATCTGGCGGAGGAGAATTTTTGATATCCACATCTGAAAGTAGTTAGAAAAAGAATAGCGCATCTGTTCTTTGATCATAGGCAGGTATTTGAGTTTTATGAGTATAACACGTTCTCCCTTTGATTGGTGGATTTTGTCTTGCAGAGGCGGGGTCACCGCTGAACAAGAAGAGGAGGAAGAAGATGAGGAGGAGGTGAAGAGAGATCGACAGAGTGTCCTCTTGCTACCCTGACGGACACATGTGCGCGACAGTCATGCAGGCGAAATCCCACAGTGGATGCATTTTTAAATTGTGTTCATTACACTTAAAGGTTGGTGTAGACACCCTTGAACGCATAAGTCTAAACTTTTCTGCAATAATATGAAAAAATATAAATGTAATGCTTGTTGAGCAATGAATAAATGCTGTTTGATTTATTGTTTGTCTCTTTTTGTATGCCCTTGTTTGCCATACACCGTGTTTATGTTAGTTCTTATACTGAACAGCAGCTGTGAGATGCATTCCTGTGGATGGATTAGCTAAAGGTACAAAAACAATGCGACTGGCAACAGAAGGGGAGCTGACATGAAGATAAATGGTGACTTTGGCTTTATTCTCAGCAGGAGTCTTCTTGGATCCCTTTGATGGCGTGTTTGTCAGAGAGTGTGCGTGTGCTGTCTGAGACGTGCATTAAAGGACAGACATTGAGGGACAGTTTGCTGCGGTGCCAATTTTACCTGCAGGGGTTTGGAAGAACATTTTTCTTTGTTGTCATCACTTTGTTTCTTAATAAGGTTAGGGTGGCACTAGATCAGGTCAGACTGTCTGCACATGGACACACACAGAGGAGACTCCTGCAGGTGATAAATAATGTCTGTAAGGCAGGGAATAAGGAACTGTGTCAATGCCCGCTGCTGCCATGTTTCTGCATGTGTGTGCAGGAGTGGGAGAAGATAAACACGAGTTGCTGGAACTGGTTTGTTGTCTCCATGGTGAATGTGTACATGCGCCATTGGTGTTTGTTAGTATGTATGTTTGTGTTTTTCTGCAGCTCTGCTGTTTTCTATTATTCCCCACAGCCAGTCCCAATCTATCATGACTGCCACTGTCCTCAGCTGAGTTCACAACCCACCATTGACTACTTCATCTCCATCCGATATTTGTGTGAGGTTCAAACAAGGACAAACAGGTAGATACAGCAGAATACCCCGCCTGTATAATACTACCAAATACATTCTGTAACTGACAAGCAGAATGTCAGTCGATGTTAAAGCTTTTTTTTTAGCTTGCTGTATGAGCTTGTAGAAATGTTATGGAGGACACGCATGGCCAAAACCCTGATGATTGGTGGCTTGACGCCAGATGCTGGATTACAATTTTCTGTATCCCCGACTAAAAATAGGCATAATACAGCAAAACGTTAACCAAAGTTGTTTATTCTAATATTTAGAACACTCAACACTTCTGTTTCATACACGAGTGGAGCAGGTTATGCATTTGAGCGTGGGATTTTTGACAAGCAGTCAGACTGTGTGGATAATCACAACCATCAGAGTTCATTATGTGCAGCGGAGTGGTTTGCCTGCCTAGCTCTGTATTTCCAAAAGAGAGGGTGGGCAGTCAGCATCTCTGGAAGCAGGCTGTAGGTAGCTTAGCCCAGCGGAGGAGTTATTTTATTTTCCTTTTAATTGTGTTTGCAAGATGTACGTTTGAATGAATGCACACACCTAGTTAGATCTATAGCCGCTGTGGATAGATGCTAACTTTGATGGCATTTAGGATGAAGGGTAATTTTTGCACTGCATCTTATTTTGTGTGTGTGTGTGTGTGTGTGTGTGTGTGTGTGTGTGTGTGTGTGTGTGTGCAAATGCGTTTCTCTGTGCACACGGCTCTAGTCTTAACTCCAGTCACTATGGAGGGATATAGGGCTATTTTATTTGTCCTGACGTTAATCGCTGGGAGCAGACAGCAAAAGCCCTGTAATCCAACAGCAATCACCACAAGGCTGATTGATAGCACAGGGACAGAGAGAGAAAGGCAGAGAGACCAAGAGATAGACAAGGAGAGAGAGGTGAAAAGGTAGATCTTTGTTATTGTGTCCTTCACTGAGTTTATCACTTACTGTTTAGGAGAGGAAAATAACAGAGACATAAATCTGATGGATATCGAACTGCTAGGCTGGGTTTAAACAACTCTGAGATCTCTGCACTCCTTTCCTCTCGATCCTCTTTCTCTTCCTCCTCTCCCTCGCACACAGACACACACATGCATGCAAACAGGAAGACGAAAAAGAGAGCTGACCTTTGTAAGATTTGGAGTTGTGTGTGATGTTGATGCTGTCAGAAAGACAGTGAAACTGGAGGAGTTGACATTTAACTCCACTATATTAACTGACCCTTCTCAGGAACTGGAGTTCAGACTGGGTGCATTACAAAAAACAGGCATACCAATATGCCAGACTATGAAAGTAACTCATGTTTTAAATATACTTCCTAGGGGTAAATTCACAAGTAAATTCACAGGTTTTTCTTTTGTTTTCACGTTGACATCTGATACATTATTTTAATACTAATTTCAATCTTTAGCTCTAACCCAAAAAACAGTTGAAACTAGTCACTGGTTCGGCTACAGCTCTCCCTCTCCGTCTTTAACTGTCTCTTCTTCTTCTTTAAGTGCACATGTTTTTGTTGTTTTAGTGGTTATTTTCATTGGGTTGTACCGTGTAAGAATTTTGATCCGCTTCCAGATATCTTCCTCGCTTGTCTTCTGATGAAAACCCACTCCAATTTCCTCACCCAGAATGCCCTGAAAAGATTTTCTTGTTTACAGAGTCGCCTTTATTGTGCCACGAAGGATGGCAGCTGCATACGCAAGCAACATTTTGAGTCCACAAAGAAACTGAGAAATGGGGAAAATTGCAGAAAAGGCACTAATATTTAAGAGTGTTATTTACTCTACTTATTTGCCACTTTTTATGAAGTGTTAGTGGACGCATTTGTAATAGTAGTCTTTCATTTCTTTTTAATTGTTCTGTGGTCGTCTAGATTGTGGTTGGGAAGCGTCAGCAATGAAGGATGAAAAAGAAGTATACAATCAGGGAAATGACAGTTAAGAAGAAAAAAAATCATTTTGAATGTGTTCAGCATTTAAAGTTTTTAAAAAGCTATTGACAATAAATTAGTTATATTGATTAAATTAACTTGCCCTATTGCCAAAATGTCATGGGCAGACAAAATGCTGTTAGCAGTGGTAGTGAAGAATTGCCTCGAAGTAGCGCATTGGCATGTAAACAAATTAAGGTGATACTTGTCTGTGTTTACCACTTAGGATGTTGCAGCTAAATAGCCAATTAAAGGACTAGTGACATTACCAGTGTTCCCTGAATGTTATTTTGAACAGTCATTGAACAAACTAATAAGGAGGCGTGAGCCCAGATTTAAAAGTGAGATAAGAGTAAACTGGTGTGAGCCACACGTGCAGCCCTTTGGTGTCACGGACGCTACTTTTGTACAAAATGAGACGTTTGGCAGATTAAAGCAAAAAACAGCAGAAACTGATATATTAAGGTGTTGGCTCGCCACCAGAACTGCTACCAAAACTGCTTCGTTGCACATTGACATTGATTGTCTGGAACTCTACTGCAGGGAAGAAAGCACCCTCTAAATGATAGTCCATCATCTGGTGTTTTGATGATTGTAGTGGAGAGTGCTGTCAAACACATCAGTCGAAAATCTCCTGTAGGTGTAGAGGATTATGCATTTAGAGGAGGCCTCTCCATTTTGCTGAAAGCCTTAAAGATGTCAAACTGACAGAATATCCTCTGAGATTAGTTTCTTAATCTGTACCTGAAATGGTGTCTCTCCTATCTGATCTTGAGAATATGTGTTGGAGAGTTACATCAGACTTACCGTAGATAGATGGCTAGGCACGGCGAATTTTTATAAAGATGCCCTGCCTCGTGAGAATAAACTTAGGGACTGGGCGACAGGATGGCAGCAACACATCCTTACCATCTATGAGGTTTTGTTCCATAAAATGCTTACATGCTTCTGCATGTTACATTTCACTGTATATAATATTCTTATATCTGTAATGTGTGCTGTGAAGGTAAAGCACACGATTCATATTCAAACCGTACAGTGACTCCTCATATTGCACTGCAACCTCAATGTGGTCTTTATGATCCCAGAAGAAACTTAGAAGGGTCTTCAGCAATCGTGTCTGAAAGCATCCAAATTGGTGCCAGGACCCATGTTTCCCAACAATGCAGCGTATTTGTATGAGTCCTCTTCACTTCACCCCTCAGTGGATATAATGTGGATGATTAGTGACTAGATTAAAGGAAGACAAAAAAAACCAAAAGCATGTTACTGTGGTTATAAAACACTCCAACATTACGTAATATTAAAATAACAGTATGACTATATCCTGTTAACCCCCAGGTCTGGCATTGTGTCTGTGTACGTATGTATTGATGCAGAGAGTGCTTAACTACCACAGTCACCTTTGACCCCCCCCCGCCCCTCCCCGAAAAAAGAAATGAAGCGCACTCATTTATATTTTCCTTCCTCGCCTCTTCAAGTATGCTGTGTAGCTCGCAGCTGTATGAACAAGCAGCCTGTTTTACTTTTGTGCTTGTCAGGCTGTAGGCATATTTGCCATCTAATCCTGTCCTATGTTGACGGTTGCAGTCTTGCCACCTCATTACAGGTGAAGGAGAATATGTGTTGTCATTGTGAAACATAAAAAAATGCCTCATAGCTTGTAAGTTGTATCAATGGCTGTATGTGCCTACGCTATTAGTCCCGGGCTGTGAATGGATGTCGCATAGCACAGGTATGGAATAACTCTGCAGGCAAATAGCAGAATATAATAAATCTTGTTTATGCTCATATTTTCTTTAACCCGAACCCTGCTTCTTCTTTGGACAGTGTTATTATTTCTCCGTGGCCATGTCCTCACATGTCGCCCAGCTTTAACTTAGTTGTGCCTTGATATAACTTTCAAGGTTATGGGCCTCATCTATACTTAAATGACCCCATATGCTAGAGATGGAAGTACAGTGTGCCCTGGACAAAAGGTTCAGCCAGAGGAAGTTATAATGGAGGGGAGGAGAGAGGGAGATGAAGTGAGAAAATATAAAGAACAGAGGGGTTGAGAAGGTAGAGGATAGAAATTAAGGAAAGGTCAACAGAGGACATGAAAGAAATGGGGGTTGCAGTAGGAGGGAGAGGGCCATCCAGTTTGATAAGGAAATGTATTTTCAACTCTTCTCTTCCTCCCTCTGTCTGTCTCTAGCTCCACCTGGCCCTTGTCCTCTTACACTTATTCCATCACTCCATGAACAGCCATTTCTCCCTAACTACTGCCAGTCAGTCCTCCCCACCCATCGCCATGGTTTCTTCTTCCATCTCTCCCTCCTTTATTTCTCTTTTCTCTAGGCTGGTTTCTATTGCTTCCATTTGTTTTCCCACATCATCTTTCTTTTTTACTTTTAATCCTTCCATTTGTCTCCCCCCTCCCCTCCAGTTCGGTGGCAGTCTCCCGGTGCAGTGGTTGAGCCACAGGGACCCGCTGACAAATCGATACATCACTGTAATTAATTCTGCCGACCCTCAAAGTGTTTAACGAGCAGTTCCAACCCCCTCCTCTCTTCTGTCCTCCCCCTTGCACGTGGGTTTTGGCGCAGTCCAGTTCAGTGGTTAATGGTGAGGAGGCATCCATGTGCAGCGAAGTGCTGCCACTGTTAGGTGAGGGACAGGAGATGATACAGTTGAAATGTGTGGGTTTGGAGGATGAAGGCAGATTGAAGGTGTTTGGGGTTAATCTGAGAAGCTCACTGGGTGAAGGATTGGTCCAGCTGGTTAATTAGAATGGGTAAAGGGTAGATGTAAAATGTGTGGCCTTGAGAGAAAAGAACCATGTGCCAGACAGAAGTTAGAAATGTATGTGTGTGTGAGTGCTTGTGTGCAAACTGTCTGTATGTGCTGTTAGTTACAGCTTTTCTTTGACTCAACATCACTCAGTTCTGTCTTCAGCCTGGTCCTGCGCTAGAAAAAAGGGGTGCTCGCCCATCACAGATGGTGGAAATCACATTAAGCAAAAGTGAAACAAAGGAATTGATGTTCAGAAAGGTTCCATTAGCAGAGTATTGGCAGGAGGATTTTTTAAAAAATATCAGATGTAAGTAAGGTGAAATGATAATGAAGTAAAGACCAGAGGGCAGAAAGACAACTACACTCTCTCACTACTTCATTAGGTACACCGGGTTGGACCCAGTTTTGCCTTCAGAAACGCTTTAATTCTTTGTGCAACACATTCAACAAGTGCTGAAAACATTCCTTGGAGACCCTCAGAGATGTTGGTATATTAACATATTATTAACAGATTAACATAATAGCCTCGTGTTGATGATTTTTTATTTCATCATTGTCGAGGCCATTTGAGTACAGTGAACTCTCTGTCATGTTCAAGAAACCAGTCTGAGATGATCTGAGCTTTGTGACATTTGCACGCTATCCTGTTGGAGGCAGCCATCACTTCGGCAGGTCATCTTGACCGCGTCTAAAGTAGAGTTTAGAGTTTTCTGCCATGTGATTGGCTGATTAGCTATTTACGTTAATGAGCAGGTATACCTAATGAAGTGGACGGTGAGTGTATGTTAAGAGAGTACAGAAGGCCAGAGAGCAAATGAGAGATGAGGTGATACTGGGTAATATAATGTGTTTATGAGCCCGGGCTTGGTTTGTGTGTGTGTGTATGTGGTGAGTATGGGAGATATTATAGATAGTGAATCATTAATATCAGCAGCATAAGACACTAATGAATAACACGGGGATATATTGCTTCTCTCTCCTCCTCTCTTTTACTCTCTCTCTCTCCTGCAGTGGATTTGTTTCTTCTGGCTTTAATGAGAAACACCTGTTAGAGCTCCTCGTTAGGCATCCCTTGCTCAGACCCCATTAGACTAGTTTCTCTCTGCAAAGTCTGTCTGCGTACGTGTATGTGTGTTACTGTATGCTGATAAATTATAATGCGTTCATTTATAAAATGATCCAGTTTTGAGGATGACATTGTCAAGTGTAGAATACAAAAGGTAAAAAAGTTTTAGTTTATAATGTTAAATTAAAAATGTCGAGAGGGAAAAGGGGGGATGTGCATATGCATGAGATTCGCAGTAGAGGAAGCTTTAAGTGTATTTGCTGTTGTTTTTATTTATGTGAGAGGGGAAATGGGAAATGTATTGGCGTTTTAATGCATGTAATTGCTTTCCCTACATGTACAGCTGTGTATTTAAACAGTGATTATATTTTCCAGCAGTGTTGGGGATTGCAGTTTGAAATTCAGCAATTATACCACAGTTATGAATCCAAAGAACATTATGTTGCTTTGCTATTTTGAGTGAAGCTTCAAGTTTGATGGAGGGTTTAGTTTAGCCTCTGCATTAAGTGGACAGGCTGATTTTCCCTTGGCAACAGGACTAGATGTGTGGGGAGACAGGTTCCACAAAAATAAGAGAGAATGTGGACTCCTGGTATATCCTGGCGTCAAGTCCAATGCAGACATTACCTGTATTGAAAAGACATTTCACTCCTATCCAGACTGTGTAGGACATGACTTTCAGGCTTTTTCACGTCTCCAAGACAATGTAGGACACCTTCTATGTGCCACTCATTCATCCAATATTTGGTTAAATGAATAACTACTATGTTCAGCAAATAAATAAATATTTCACCCAATCAAAACACAATAAGAATATTCTGCAGAATGGGAAATGCTTACATTTCAGCCATTGTACCTCTGTAGAACAATGATGATGATGTTCCTTTCAGCTCTGCAGCCTGGTCAAGTATCATTGTCTCCACACTCACACAGAAATATCAACATGCATCCTTTTTATTAGATTTATAAAGCTGCAGATATGCCTCATTGTGTTCAATCAGACTCTCATTCTTTGTGGAAATGGGTACATGTGCAGAAGCTTAAGTTCCACTGCCACAATTATCCACGAATGGATGTGAGATTGACTAACAAGGGTCTGTTATGCACAGCTGCGGCTATTTTTAGCATATGTTCAACTAATTCATCATGTGTACCTGTAAGCCATCACAGTGGTGTCTCATCATCATTATTAAATGTCAAAAAGATGATTAGTCTGTAGCGCTCATATTGGAAAAAGAGAAGTAATGGCTTAAATGTTAATAAAAAACACGAGAACATCCATCCATCCATGTTCCTAACTGCTTATCCAATTCAGGGTTGTGGGGTGGGGGCAGTAGAGCCCTTCAAAATAATAACAGAATCATTGAAATTGGCAACAACAACCACCTAAGGTATTACTTTTTCAATGAGAAATTTGTAATGGGTAATTGCTTCATTCTTTCCAAGTCACTGTTTGCGTTATTATGAGTGTGTCAAGACTGAAACAGTGGGGTGTGTGACTGACTGATATATTGGGTATGATGTTCCATATCCCTCCCAAAGCCAGTTGGGTTCATTAACTTCAGCGTGATGATGATGCTGAATGCTGGTCTGTATGACACAAACAAGAGCTGTAGCATATTACCAAAGAAAATGGTCCTTTCTGGGGAAACTGGTATTACCACTGTTGTGTGCTGTATATGAACGATGGGACTTATGGCCTGAAAAGTTAAGCAAAAGCATTAATTTCTTTAAAAATGCATTATTTCTAATAGCAAGTGTGGCAAGAAGCTGAAGAAATCAGATTGTGTAAAAGTCTATAGGAATATGACCCTTGCTTTAGTTGTTTTGTGACATCAGTTAACAATTTCCTGATGAGCTTATGGTCTCAATTGCTAGTTTGAATTCTTAGGCAGGGTTCACAGGGGCACGTCTGAGGCTTCAGCAGCCTTGCTTCTCATTAATTTTAAATGGAGCCTGTTGCTGAACTAAATTATGGATCGACTGCTTTGCTTACGCTGAAAATCAAGAGGAATTAAACTTCTGAGCACCTAGTCAAATCATGTTTATTCAGATGGTCTAGCACGGCTGTTGGCCAGTGAAATCCTGTTATGTGAATATTCTTGGAGGAGGGGGATCAAACTCATTTAATGCCATGTGCCACATGCAGCCCATTTTGATTTTAAACGTGCTGGACTAGTGAAACTCCTCTCTCTGTCAGTGTGAAGAAGTTTAGTGACATATTTATAATCCCTGAGATATGTTAAAACTGACTAGCTTGCATTGTGGTGATTGGTTATTATTGCTATGACAATCGTGCCAGCAAAGATCGTGCTAAAGAAGCAACACATGTTCCGCCTCAATCCTACCTTACTGAATATAAAGTTCTTTAAAAAAATATATATATTATCCTTTTAATTTATTAATGTACATGGTATAAGGTACTCTTACCCTCAATATTGTATGAGCCTATTGTGTGATGTCCAATCCATTACATCTGATTTCAAAATACCAAGATGATGACCAGATCCACATTGGAAGTCTTCATTGACCTGAGTGCGATGCCATGTTGGCCATGTCCATCTCTGATAAAAATGACAACACTGAGGGTTGTGTAATATGATCAGACACAATTCTGATATGATGGATTCAGTTGTATTTTTTCCATTTTATTTTATTTTCCGATTTGCTTTTTTTTTTAAAAAAAAAGACAAAAAAACAACAACATTTCTCAGTTTTCCTGTTGTTCTTCACACCATTTCACTTGTTTTTTTTTTTTACCAGTTATCCCAAAAACATGTATTTTAATCTTCATCATAGCATTTGGTCTTTATTCCCTCAGATTCCTTCATTTGTGGCCTTTAAAAAAATGTGTTTTCTTGCATTGCTTCACTGTTATGGTCCAGATTTGTCTCCGATTGCTCGTTTTGCCTTTCTGACTCTTTCCTAGTCCATACCCACAAACACACACACACACGTACCTCTAGTCTGCCACTTAGAATTATGTGTGTGTGAGACTGCCAATGAGGTGATTAATGACTTGTTTGTTTGTCGTTCTTACTATATCCATTCCCTTCATCTTAATTAAAGATATAGCTGCTGATTTGGCAGGACCCACCCGTGTAGTGCTGTTTATACAGCTGATACTTACAATACAGTCTATGCTGTTCACTGTTCAGCTAAAATTCTACAGTAATTTGATGATTTGCTGTTTTGCAACTCACTTTTTGATGAAATGATTACTTTTGTGTAGTTCAGACCTTCCCAGAGTTTTAACAAAGCTCCCTGTGAATATACATCGTCTCTCTGTGTGCAGAGTAGCGTTTGTGATAGTTCACATGAGTATTTGTGTACCTGTATGTGTTTGTTGCCTTTATTATCTTTCCTTGATATTCTTGCAGATGTTTTAGCATAGTTGGATCCACCTGGATTTGGCAAACTTTTAGGAAACCTTTGGGAGATTTTGAAGAAGAAGAAAACTAAAAATGTCGTTGAAATCTAAACCATAAAGAAATCTCTGCTGTATCCAAAATATAAAAGTGACACTGAATATTTAAGGACATTTTGATTTTGATTTTGATTTTTTCATTTATGATGCTTCTCAGAAAAACGTGCATATTATAGTCGGTCAAATTCATTGTAGCATAATCATTACAAAAGCCTTAGAAATGGGTCAGTGAGCTGACTGTTGTGTGCATGTTATAATGGTGCAAATGCATCTAAAAAAAAAAGAAGAGAAAAGTTTACGATACAGAAATGTCCAACTTCTGAGAAATATGTATGTTTATTTATACACCTGATATTAGTAGGGACTCCTTTACCTCAGCTTACCTGTATCATTGTGGTGTAGCATGGCAGTGATCAAGTGATCAGCTTGTGGCATTGCTGATTGTGTTACTGAAGCACAGCAAGCTTTAAGAGCAGCTTACCTCTCTGTAATACCCCATAGATTCTATTTGAGGTTCAGGTTAGGTTAGGTGAGTTGGCTGGCCGATCAGTCAGCAAACTGTTTGAATGCAGTTTTGGGACTGTGGGTAGGCATGAAGTTCCTTTTGGAAAAGGAAACCAGCAACTCCATAAAGCTTGTCAGCAGATAGAAACATGAACTGCTTTGAAATCTCGTGTTTGAAGTCTGCGTTGACTTGGACAGTGCACCAACCATCACCAACACCAGCAAAACAAACTTCATGCTGAATTTGGCTTTGGATTCTCCACAGACCGGACTTTAATTTCCAAATAAACTTTGGACCACTGAGAAACAGTTATTCTTCTCTTTAGCCCAGGTAAGATGCATCTGACAGTGGTTCAAGAGTGCTTTGGTATTAGGAATGTATTCCCTTTCCTGAAGATGTCTCTGTGTAGTAGCTCTTGATACACTGACACCAGCTTCAGTTCACTCTTTATGAAGTTCAAGTTCTTCAGTTTACTTTTCTTGATGATCCTCCAAAGGCAGTCATGCCTGTTGCTTCTACACCTTTTTCTACTGAACATCTTCCTTCCAGTCAGCTCTCTAGTAATACACTTAAATACAACATGTCAGCTAACTGCCAACCTTTTCAGTAGAAGTGGGTGAATTAATCTAAATATTCGTACCAACGCTGCCATTGGTATGTGACTGGATTGATACATTGTTTTTATCCTCCAAGTTCAGTATGTGGCCCACTGAATTAAGGTCAAATTTGTTTTGTTTAGTTTTAGTATACCTCAAACATCCACTATGAAAAATATCCTTATTGTTTTAGTTGTCATTTTTTAAAACTTTTTTAATAGACGATAGCCGTAGCCCTAAACAACATAAGTTGACCCAAAGTCTTAACTAATATAGAAGTGATTAAAATGTGTTCAGAATTTGGCATTTGTATGAGATTAATCTTGTAAATTATGACACACTGCTCTCCCATGCATAAGCTCCCTTTATAAGTATGCAGATATTGGATACTGGCGCTATATTTACTTGGTATCGAATCTCTATCCAAAATTAGCAGTATTGCACACAACTGCTTTTTACCTTCTGTGTTGAGGGCGTCGATTATTGTCATCTGGAAACCTGCCAGATCAACAGTCTTCGCCATGATTTTTGTGCCAAAGCATACCAAAAGATACTGTTTGAATAGAAATTTTGTAATACCTAAAATACTAGATTTCTGATTTTCACTATAATCAAAACAGTTCAACATCTAAACCTAAACAAGGGTTGAAATATTTCACTTTCTGTCCAATTAATACAAAACATATGAATGTGAATCTTTTTGAATGAAATTAGGAACAAAGTAAGATTTTTTTTTTTTTTTTTTTTTTTTAAACTTTTTTACATGTACTAGTATTTTGGTGAAATCTGGGGCAAAGTTTACAGTCCTGGTATTCATGTGCACCATTCACCAAAAAGTTCTGAAGGATGCATTTTGTATTTACCGCTGCTGAAGAGAAACTTTGAGATGGGCTTTTATTTGAGAATGACCTTTATTTTCCATCATGTTTTAGTACAAGTCTCAGCTGTTTTGAAATACTCCTGTTTGCTTTGTACATTTGCCCGCACCGCTTCCTTTTAATGTAATTTCAACTTTCCCTTCATGTTGTTATGAAAAATTCAGCTCCATTCAGTGGGTATGATAGTTCAGAGAGAATACAGGAAGTAGTGTGCCCTTAATGTAGCAAGGCAGACAGAGAGAGGTGGTGGAGGCAGTGAATGGGTATGCAGTGTATCTGATGTTCTCTCAGAAGTTTTGTTTGCTGGATTCCCAGATATTGGAGAGGGTGAGAATTTGAAATCCTGCCGCTGAATTGCTTTGTTTGGCCCTTTTGGCATGCTAACAGGCACAAAAACATTCACACCTTTGGTTCTTTTACTTAAAATGCATTGTTTGGGCCTTTAGAAACACACATAGAACATGTAGTCCATGTAGGACAAGCAAGCCCCTCGCTAGCTGATTTTAACTAACCGATGAACCACCATACCCAAAAACTTCAAAACACAGGAGTAAAAATGGACCCCGTGGCAGTAATGCAACTGTGTTTTAAACAGAACACAGTGTTTCTGTCTCCCTGACTGAACTGTCCTTAAACATAAAAAGACTTTTTGTGTTTTTCTACGAGCTTGTATGCAAGCTGCTGGGTCCCCATGTGGGAAGACCATGTGGAACTCAGTGTGTGTGTGTGTATACAAGCGTGTTTGGTGCAGCGCTGTGTTAAGGCTAAACACACTTAAGGCTAAGCAATCAGTGAGTAAAGTTTCCCCGCCGCTGTCATTAAAGCTCCACATAAAAGCTTAAGCTGCTTTTATCCTTCCAAGGAAGAAAGGGAGAATGTCAGCACATAATTAAATTAGATGAAAGGAGGGGAATTAGAGGCTTCCTCCTCTTTAAACACAAACGACTTAATCAGAACCTTGGGCTAAATGAGAGACAGACGGCTACATGATCACGGGGAGGATAAACATCCATCTCCTTGTCTACATCGTTTTTGCTGTTTCACTTTTCTTCCCCCGCCCTGTCTTATTATCTCTTTTACCTGCCGTATATGTAACAGAGGCAAACGTACAGAACATTTGCCGGTCGACATCTCTGGATTTTGCTTCCTCTCACTGCATTCTGTAACCACCATCCCTGTGTTTGTACAATCGGTTCAGCTGTTTGTTCTAAAGCATACATATGGATTCTTTGCATCTTCAATTTTCCCGTTCTCATCCCACAAATTCTACTCTGCTGGAGTGTTTTCAAATTCATTTTGAAGAAAAAAAAATTGACCTTGAATTCTCCATCCACAGCATGCAGAATTTTGAGAGTAAGAAGCTGTTGGACCCTGATGTATAAGCCCTTATTGATTTTGGAATATGAATTTCATCATACTAGACATTGATTTGTTTCATGTACCCCCACAGAGAATGGCAGTTTATTTTGTGTGATGCTTATAACCACTGATTGAAGGACAGGATGATGCAATGGAGTGCATCAGAGTTTAAAAAAAGAAGCTTCTGTGATTTTGTTTGTTAGACTGAGCTCTGCCTTTAATGTCTGGCAAGGCTTTCACTCTGAAATGAGATCCACTGACACTAATTGATGCTAATGAAGTTATCAGGAGGAAAGTCTTATATTTTGCATGGTGGTACCATCTGTAAACTCTAAGTATTTAACAGACAGAGGATTTGGAATGCAAATTAGTATTTGCAGGACTACCAGCTTTTAACATATTGTATTTCTGTGTTTTAGTAAGCTACAGTTGTGGTCAGAAGTTTACATCCCCTCATCATGGGCATGATCATCGCAATAATAAATGTTTTAATGAGTTCTTTGAACTGTTCTTTTTCCAGGGTGGAATGATTGTACAGCATTCATCTTTAATGGAAAAAAAACAAACATGAATTTGGTGCACAAGTTTGAATTTGTTTTGCACAGGAGCTGAAGCAGGATGCAGCCTGTTGCTTTTACAGTATAATACTTGTAATAAAAGTACAGTAACAGTAATTAGTGACTGAGTAGCCCGGAGCGTTTCTCTTGATTTCTTTAGTCAGGGTAAATTCATTCACCTGCACAGATTAGCTAAACGAACCCTGACAGCCGAGTGACAATAGTTGGTTAAATGTTCCTTAGTAAGTTTCACCTTGACCAGGTGTTTTTGGTAGCCGTCAAGAAGCTTTTCACAAATACATTCTGGCTGGATATCAGACTGATCATGTTGATAGAATTAGTAGAGTTCATTTAAATTATTCCTGGCATGGATCTGACAGAGTAAAGGTCGGGGCTTTTGGATGGCCACTCCAGAAGCTCAATATTAGTCTTATCTATTCCAAAACCAGTTTTGATATGTTTTTTCAAGTCACTGTTTCAAGTATCAACTGCCTACCTTTTTTTTTTTTGAATTAGATAAGATGCCAGAAGATACCAGACCAAAGCTTTTTTTTTTCCCCATTAAATCCTTATGCACACGGCCAGCCTATTTTCATTCCCATTATTTTGTCAGATCCGCTAGCGTTCCTTATTTACTCACAAGGTGTCCTTTGTTTTCAGTGCACCCTGACGCTCTGGTTTATAGCTTTCCTTAGATGGGTCTGTCACTCCTGGCTCATGCTTTGTCAACATGCAGGGTTACTGTTGGAAAGGGGTATTTTTCAGTCGACCTAAACCTCACCAGTGGAAGCAACAAAATATGAAAACAAAGTGAAAAGTGCAAACACACAAAGGACTCCCCAACCTGCTAACACTGATATTTTTTTTAGATCTCTAAAACAGAACCTTTTTTCTCAGCTGTGAGAGTGCATCAAGGAGCAGTGGCAAAGGACGGCTTTTGTGTAATGGGGAGATTCAGGTACCATCTAACAAAAATCAGGAACAGTACAAAAAAGCTGTCCAGCCAGCCAGAGCAGGCAAAATGGAGGAAAAGCTGATATGGCTCCCATTTAAAGAAAAAAAAAGGATGTGTAAAGAGAGTGGGGAGAGGGGGTTTGAGTTTCCGGTGATTCTTATTTCTCCTTAACTACACACCTGCAAAGTTCCGTGCCTGTTTTTCAGTCGGTGTCCCAAAGAACATTTATTTATTGAGGCAGCCTCACTCAATGAAAACGACAGCCACACTGTAGCAGCTGGTAAACAGAGTCAGCTTTGGTGGGGAGAGTGACTCTTTTATTTTCCAGGATTGTCTTGCTTTACAGTATTCCTCTTCATTTTGCCTTAATTGGTGATCTGTTATTATTTATTTTATTTTTAAACATGTTTTTTACTATTTCCCTGATTACGTCCCTAAACGGGAGTGAGAACTTATTTGTCTGGGTTTGCCTCGTGTGTGTGTGAGGGTGCATGTATATGTGTCTCAGGGTAAAGAGCTCTTGTCCCACCAACTTTATTACAGACCTGAGGAAAGCCATGAAAGTGCTAATTAGCAGTACACAGAGAAGTAGTCCCAGCGGCCAATTGAATCTGCTTTTGAAACCGTTTCCCCCTGAGATACCATGGAAACAGGGTGACTCAGTAACTAAGGTGATGAGATATGATATAATCTATAAGGGTTCCACATCAGTGCAATTTTCTTTTATATGTCAAATCAGAGGAAAGAAAGGTTTTTTTTTTCAGTGTTGTGATGTGAACATATTCTCTCCTGTGCGTCTTTTTTTGTGACGATTTTTGGCGGTTCTTGTTTTTTTTCATGTGCCCATTAATATTTTCAAAGGGGAGATGTTCAGGAAGGAGTTCATAGATTGAGGCAGGTTCATTCAGAGTGCATGTTGTAAATGAGCTTTTGTTTTCCACAGACACAGATACCAGCAGACAGTTTCTCACAGTTGTCTGTACACTAACGCTGTCCATACACACGGTACCTTCCTTGCTTGCAGACTTGCTGATACACACAGATGGGAAAAAAAGAAAAAAAAGCGAGGAGTGTGCTGGTTGAAATTCGTGATACAGATTTACAGGGAGATGAGTTTTGCAACTTATTTGGACATCGCAGCAGGAAACCACACTGTGGCGTATCTTCTTCATGGGGGTGATAATACTATATACAAAAAACAAAATCAAAGTAAATGAAATGGCTGATATATGGAGAATGAGCAGACAGGCGAGAAGGACATGCAAAGAAAGCAGGACAACATTTCAATGCATGCATCTCTCTGAAGACGACGGCATCCTCTCTATCTGAACTTTGAATGTGCGTATGTGTGCACCCGTGTGTGCCTGTGTGGGTGAGGCTTTGCTGTAACATTTGTGGAATCAGGGAAGAGATCATCTCTGAACATAGGTTTGGGAGTACATCTTCAATTTATCTATTATTCATCTGCTGATCTATCTATCCCCCATCACTATTACAAAGGTCAAGCTGTCCTCACATGTGCTGTGTGCACTCCCCAAACAGAAGCTCATCAATAAGTGTTAAAGGATAGCTCAATATTGTGCTGAAAACATTCTGCTCTACAGGCTGTCGAGCCACTGACCGAGGTGGCAAGACAAAATTAACTGTTCTTTTAGGAGACAGAACAGGAACTAATATCAGAGGGGTTGTAATGTAATGACTAATGACAACATTTCACCCTTTTTTCCAACACTTTTTAATTATCTCAGTGTCCTAGAACAGCCCTGAAGTACCCATTTATAACACAGCCATGAATGTTTAACCACGCAGATATTGACACTTGTAAATGACAGTAAATCACAACCCCTCTTTCTAATTGGACTGGCATTTTGAAGGTCAAAGTTCAGGTATCTGAAGATTGAACCTGGGGTCATTGTTTTTTTTTACATCTGACAGAGAGTGGATTTATTATTCTCAGAAGATACAAATAAAGATCTCAGCAGATCTATGCAGCGCACTGCTGTGAGAATTAATAGATCTCAGAGGAATGGAAATGCAGGCCTCACAAATCTCAACAAAAACAAAAGAATGGAACTATTTGTTGCTTTGAGGTTGTACTTGATCTCCATTTTTAACCTAGTCTAGCTAATGTTTTAGTAAACAACAAAGAATTTGTACACAGTAATATTACAGAGCAGCAATTCAAAACAGACCGGATTGCAACATATCATGATTTTGTGACACTGGTCTTTTATTGTCTTATGTATATGGGCTGCCTCATCTTGCTGCAGATGCATGAATGCCTGAAAAACTGTAAAATCTTATTACTTCGAAAGTACTCATCAGAATATTTAGCATTAGCTGACAATGACAAGTGGTGGAGGAACTTTGCACAACTGTTCCTTTAGTAAAAGTAGTAATACCACAGTAATAAAACGCCTCACTACACGTACACTTTAGAAACTTTATTAAGGAGAACGATGTTCCCATCAGTGTTATATGGGTTATTATTGCTGCTGTCTAAGCTTGAGATAATTTTGTGAGTGTTGATGTTTGTCTGTCTCTCTGTGTTAGCCCTGTGATAGACTGGCAACCTGTCCAGGTTGCACCTCACCTCTCCCCCAGTGATAGCTGGGATATGATCCCGCCCTCTCCCGCAACCCTGAATTAAGTAAGCGGAAGAAAATGGATGGATATTCAATTGAATCGGTTATAATAATACATCATGTTATATAAAATCATGTTTTTGTAATGTGCGTGTGTTCAAGGCTGTTCTTGCTAAAGTGCTAATGAAGTCTCATCACACAACACTCTAACTCTTCTACGTCAAGGTAGCCAAGGTGGTCAATAAGAAGAAAAAACTGTTAAAATCATAAATCAGATGAATCATAACAGTGATAAGTCAAAATTGTTGTCAGAGCAGTAAAAATAGAGTCAGGAGCAGCCAATCTCTTGCCAAAGAACACAGGTTTATTTAAAGTGTGCATGTGTAAACAGACAGGAAAAAAAACATGGGGCAGAAGGACCCAAATTTCGCTTGATAGGAAGCCAAGTAATAATGTATTAATAATATGCACGGCAGCATGCCATATGAAACATGCTGTTTTAATAGAATACTACTACTAGAATAATACTACCAATACTACTTCTAGTTTACGCAATCAGTCATGGACAGAAAGGTCTTTTATTTCTTCTTTTATCTGATGTGAGTGAATAAAATAAATCACAGTTGTACGTTTCTGCACAGAAACGTTTATGAAATAATAAAAGTCATGGGTAAACTGAGCGTAAATCTTCCTCCACTAGCTCCTATGGGCAGTCTTGTTGAGAAGCCCCAGCCTCACAAACACACTATGGGCATGTCAATTTCTCAATAAGACACGCTCAATAGTAAAATTGTTTGAAGTAGGATACAATTAGCAACATAAGAGAAATTGATCAAATGAGGCGGGAAGAAAACAGTGTTATCTGAGGAACTGTCAATGGTAATGCATGCACAAAGGATGTAAGCATGAGGCAAGAGAAATGTGCTTACACTGAGCTGAAAAATAGATGACTGCGGTGAAGAAGGGGAAAAAACTGAGAATTAAGCAAGAACGATACAGCATGGAAACAACATCAACAGATTGATTTTCACTAGCAGAAACTGTGTAGCCTTAACTATTCAGGCATTCCAAAAGCATCAGAGACTTTGTACATAAATACATTTGGACAAATTTGTTTTTGTTAGAGGTGCACATTGTGGTCCAAGTGTATCAACTCAACACATTGAGAGCACCCATTGCTTAAACATCTTTTTTTGTTTAACCCCATGTTTTATCAGATGTTTTGTGAAAATACCAGAACCAGAACATTTTAACATGTTTAAACAATGTGTTAAAAAGTTAAGAAGTAATTTCAAATATAAAAGTACTTCCAGCAGTGGAAGAAATGATCAAGACAAAATTATTGTGATTGGCTGCAAGATGATGCTACTGCTAATAGTTTCTGTTGTTGATTATTAATAAGCCTACAGTAGATCAAATATACTACTATTCCCTATACTATATATTTAGTTACTGCCATCTCAAGGGCTTAAGTTTAATGAATGAAATAAATCTTTAACCAGTAGCTTACCGGTCGTGTCCTGTCATTGTATGCATTGAAATGTGCCTACAGTCTTGATGCCAGCAGCTGGGAACAATGAGACAGTCAGTAGATCATCATGAAGTGGCTGCAAAATAATGTTACACCTAGCAAAAATGGCAATGAAGCTGAAACAAACCAGTGGATGTAACCTGTTTGTAATGCTGCAGGCCCAACTCAGAGTATATGTACAGGCAGCTGGACAGGTTTTAAATGAGTATATTAGAAACAAAATGGGAATAGCCACAGTTACAGTAACATATGCTACAAAAATTACTCACACTAGAAATGTCAACCTGCTACACTCACTACGTCTCCCCTTTCAGTATGACATTGCACTGTAAATCTTTTTTTTTCCTCAAGTTTAAGTCAAACATACAAACATACCAATGATACTTATTTATGCTATTTCCAGAGTTTTAAGAGTGTTAAGGTCTTTCTCTATAAGCTCCATCCTGGTCCTTAATCCGTTCAAGTGAAATCAGCTGTCCGAAACCTGGGTGTACTATTTCACTCTAATCTCACCTTCAAGAAACACTTAAACAAGATCACCCAATCACACTATCATTCATGCTTTCATTTCCTCCTGCTTAGATTATTGTAATGGTCTTTTAACAGGTATTAATCAGAAAGCATTAAACTGAGTCAGGTGGTGGAAAATGTAGCAACCAGATTTCTTACAAGAACCAAAAAAAACTGAATATGTGTAACTGTGTAAAAGAAACTGAACATATCACACCAGTCTTAATGCACTCGCTGCCCATTACTGTTAGTGTTAATTGTAAGATTTTACATGTTACTTTTAAAGCCCTACATGGCCTGGCTCTAGAATATATACTAAAACTGCTGTTTCCGTACCAACCAGGGCACAGGTAAAAGCCCGTTAACTATTCCCACCTCAAGCTAGACAAAAAGGCGATCGCCTGTTTGCCGATTAGGCCTCCTCAGTTGTGGAATGACCTGCCTGAGGAAATCTGGCTCACCTCACCAGTGTCTTCATTTAAGTCACTGGTTTTGAGTCATTTAGATCTTAAAGCTGTTTTTTTGTTTAGTATTTTGTGGTTAGAATAGATTTCATTATTCTATTCTATTGGAATCACATTGGATCTTGCAGTCTTGTGTCACCTTTTATGTAATTTCTTCATGATGCTGTTTCTAGGAAGCACTTTGTAATGCTGGTTTTGATACATGCTATACAAATGAACTTTATTATTATATTATTATTATTTGACTGTCAGTAGCTGAACGTGGGAAGCAGAACTCAAAACAGCACATTGTGTTCCTAACTTTTACTGATCTCTTTGTCAACCTGGTGGATCGGACAGACAACTATCTGTCTGAATCCATGTTTTCAAGCTGCAGTTCCAAGGCAAAAGTGATTAGCTGTGGCTTTGGCAGATACAGTATGATAATATGCTGATATTTCTTCTAGCTTATTAAAAACACCATATGGACGTGCTAGCAAGGTTAAAAACGTGATCACCTTATTTATGTGGCGGTGAACATGTTTGATGTGTTTACCAAATATTTGCCCACATTCAGCTGACATGCAGCAACATTAGCTTTCATCTCGAGCTGTTTTTTTCTAATTACCAGACAAATCTAATCTAATGTTCACCCTTCATAATAAGCTCTCCACCAAGTGCCGAAGTAAATCTTCAGCTCTTAAGCCCCCAAATGCTCCACAATGTTCTCCGCTGTGTTTATCAGCTTTGTCTGCGTGCTGCTCAGTGGTGGGCAGGTGGTGCACATGGGGTTTTTCCGCTCTGTGCAGTGACTTGAAATGTATCTGAAAAGAACAGCAAGGCTACATCAAAAGATTAAAATTGAGGGCTGTAAATCAAAACAACTATCAAAAGGTGATGAAAAACTGTGCAAAGCTGAGAGGAATTGCAGAGTGGATTTATGATGCTCTGTGACATTGCCTATATGGGCTACGTACTTCAATTTACATGTAGTCAGTTGGGCAGTTATTCATGAAAAAATACGTTAATGCTGCTTTACATTTTAAAATTCTTGAGTTACAAGTGCAAATATGTCTGCAGAAGATCAACCAGACGGCTTTCTTTCTAAGACAGAGGTTTCAAAAGTTAAAAATCTAATGACTGCTGCAGATAGAATTCTGGTTAAATGCCCAGATAAGCGACTTAATCTTTATGTTTCAGAAGTCTTGCACTGATACTGACTCATGCACCATCCATGTCTTTGTAGCTTTAATCCTAATTTATTCTGTCTCTTCTCTTTTACTCACATTTTTCCTTGATTATCAGAGTGGATTTAAAGTAAAAGGAAAGAGAGATCCACTTGGATTCACCTGGTCAGTCTGTTTCTAAACTAAGAACTTGTGTTCTTAATAGTTTGCACTGCAAAGAGGGTGAGAGGGTGACCAAACAGCTGGGGTCTTAGCCAAGTTTCAGGATCAGCTGTGAACGAGTGGTTTGTTAAATTGTTGTACAACAAAGTTCCAGTGAGCTGGACAGTAAGAAAAGAGAGCTTGCTTTCATTTTTTTTTCTTATTCTTTTTGCATTATAGAGCTGTGCTATGCTTTGTGTGAAGCAATCTTTTGTAGTTTCAAGTTCAAGCTTTTATGTTCAAGGTGTTATTACTTTTTTATAACTTTCAAGGTTTGTTGAGTTTTACCTTATTCCCCAGTGCTTGTGTGTGGGGTAGAGGAGCCATGCATTCATAATGCATTTGTCTTTTTTTTTTCCATAATGCATTTGTCTGCATGTGCGTATGCAAACATGTGTGTGACTTCTGTTTGTTTGCAATTCATTATTTGCATGTTTGTGTAGCTGAGCCTCAAACTGCTGTGTTAATTAGCCTAAAATTAATTGTGCAATATGTTAAAGACAAGTATGCTTAAGACTTGACTGCATCTGGTTATGTGTTAAAAAGGCTGTAAGATTGTGACTGGTGAAGGACGAAAACAATCGGGAAACGTGTTTGTTTCTCTGTATCTTTAGCTCTGCGGTTGTGCTCGAGGACTCCCAGTCTTTACATGTTTGCAGATATTATAGCTTGACATTAATCTTGCCAACTCTTAATTAGTTAATTAACGACCGACCACCTACTTTTATAACAAAAAAGGGCATCTACAGAGCAGTAACTTTCAATCGGACATTGCCTCTCCTCAACTGGTCGCAGCAGATGGCCGCCCCTCCTAAGCTGGTTCTGCCAGAAGTTTCTTCCTGTTAAAAGGGTGTTTTTCCTTCCCACTGTCGCCAAAGTGCTTCCTCATGTGGGGTTTCTCTGTATTATTATAGGGTCTTTACCTTATAATATTAGGCATCTTGAGGCCACTGTTGTTGTGATTTGGTGCAATATAAATAAAAATAAACTGAATTCAATTAAATTGTCCAGCAACAGTTTCAATATTAAAATTATATATTAGCATACAAATGATGATGATGAAATTTAGCTATATTTTGCTACTAATAGTTTTACTTACGTAGGATTTTGTTTAGACATGTTTGTGCATCTCATTTTTTTTTTACACAATACTGCTATTTTTAATCTAGTAAAAATAAAAGCTCAAATTAAAAGTATGTAAAAGATTAATATATCTCTTTACCCACAATGCAAATGCGTTAAATATAGAAGGATCCTGTGCAATGCCTTTTTTCTTGTGTTTTCCCGCTGGTCCCTGGTGCCCCACTCTGCCATCACATTTGAAAAATCCCCTGCCAGATTATAGTCAGGAGGAATTGTCTGTGCAGTTCCTTTCAATATGACAACAGTACAGAGGTGGCTGCTTCAATGGAATTATTGCTCCTCGACCCAATACTAATTTAATGCTGGTATTATATTGTTACAAATATCAAATCAGTTAAGATGAAAGCACATCTTGACTGACTCAGGTAAAGCGTAAGCAGGGCACAGGTGTCTGTGTAACAGAATTTCCATCACTATACGTATATGCATCTGTCACATGTAATGTAATCTGATTGTCAACCGCATTGCGGCTTCTGGACAGCTCACGCTGTAACATCTGCTACCGTCCTGATTCACTTATTGTTTACCACCCATGATTTGTCTGGCACTGAGAATTGTGTTGTCTTGACTGATCTCAAACTTTAATATCATTACATAGCATGGTTTTGATAGGCTGTACAAGGTGGACCAACAATCATGATGATAATTTTCATGCACCTGTAGTAGTTCATGTGTTTAGCTTTAACACTTTCTCTTTCTCCGGCATACTTTTAGCACAACTTACACCGTTTAAACATGCAGCTTTTTCTCCATATATTTGTACTTCTTCCAAAATGTAAAAAGCACACAAAAAAAACAACATTACGTTCTGGTGTAGTCAGTTACTCTGCATAATGCCATATAATCTTGTCACATGGGATGAATAGCACAACTAGGAAAGACCTCAGTTCATTAGGACAGCACAACACTGTTGTAGATTGTATGAATTGGTCCTGTTAATGCTAAATTGCCATGCATTTGCATCATACATAAATAAGACTGTATTTACTTACTTCTAAGGGAAATGGAATATTTTGTGCAAACAAAATACTGCCTCTGTGCAACATTAAAAGCCTTCGACTGGACAAACACTGTTTTGAAGCCTCTACAAAATAACAGTAATTTTCTGTTTTTAGTGGGGGATCAAAAAATAGTCCGATTTCTTTCGAAGCCACACAATGTTATAAATTGCCAAGTTAGATATGTGTGTACATTTTTTCTTGGGTGTTCATGTGAAATGACATCCATCCATTTTCTTAACCACTTATCATCGGGGATGGGGTGGAGCCCAGACCCAGCTGTTGCGGGGTGAGACGGACACCCCAGACAGGTTAACAGTCTAACAGAGAGGTAGACAACCACATGTGCTCACATTCACACTTACAGCCATTATAGAGATCCAACGTGTCAACGTTAGCCCTGCGATAGGCTGAACTGTGCAGGGTGTATCCTGCTATTCACCCAGCAGAATAGGTTACAGCCCCTCTGCAACCTTGAGTTGGATAAGCAAATGAAAATGGCTTCTGGCAGAGGACCTGAGCTTGAGGGTTAAAAGACTCCCCGGACGGAGAGTGGGAAAGTTTTATATATTTGGAGGGCCTTTCTGTGTGGAGTTTGCATGCTCTCCCAGTGTTTGGGTGGTTTCTCTCCAGGTACTCTGGCTTCCTCCTCTGTTGCGGAGACTCAGGTCTTTTGGAGTGAAGGGCCCACTACTGAAGACCTTCTATCACTCTGTGGTGGCCTCAGCCATCTTTTATGGTGTGGTCTGCTGGGGTGGCAACATCTCTGCCGGGGACATGAAGGGACTGAACAGGCTGATCCGCAGGGCCAGCTCTGTTCTAGGATGCCCTCTGGACCCAGTGGAGGTGGTGAGTGACAGGAGAATGGTGGCTAAGCTGTCATCCCTGTTGGACAACATCTCCCACCCCATGCAGGAGACTGTGACAGCACTGAGCAGCTCCTTCAGTGGCAGGCTACGGTGCCCACGGTGTGGGACGGAGAGATTTCACAGGTCTTGCTGTCAGACTCCACAACAAAGAGTTTTGCAGCTGATCAAACCCACACAAACCCACACATGTGCAATAAGACTAAGTGCAATACTCTTTTCTGCCAAGTTGTATTTTTACTCAGTTGTATATAGCATTTGTATTCTATTTTTATCCTATTGTATATTTTATTTTATTCTATTCTATGGTGTATAGTATTTTATTTTATTCTATTCTATTCTGTACAGTATATTATATTAGTCCGGTGTTGGCAGCGATACAGACACTGTGAAGATAGAGCTAAACAGTTAAAGCAAAGCTGTGGAGTCACTGGTCAATCTACTTTAATACCCTCATCTATGGCCACGAGCTTTGGGTAATGATCCATCAAATGAGAGTGTGGATACAAGCAGTGGAAATGCACTTCTTCCACAGCACATCTGGGCTCTTCCTTACAGATAAGGTGAAGAGATGCAGTAAGTCATTCAGGTGGGGTTACAAGAGTGGGGCTACGAGCAGAGCTGGAACGAAAAGGAACCAGTTGAGGCGGATTAGGCATCTAATTAGCTGCTGCTGCCCCTGTGACCTGGAGCCAGATAAGCAGTGTAAGAATCACTCTTTGATATAGAAAATTACTTATCATTACATTTATTTCAGGCTGCTGAACATAATTTCTGTCATTCCTCCTCCTCGTTGTAAAATTTCTAGCCAGTGAAATGCATCAGCTTTCTGGCTGAAATAATTTCTGATTCTTTGTGTTGATGACTGGAGCTGATTGTTTCTTGATAACAATCCTTTCTGGAATATTCTACAATGTTCCACTTGCATTCCTCCATTCCGTTTGTCTGAATCTGCCCCAATCTGTTTTTACTTTCAGCTTCCAGCCATGGTCGTGTACGCTTCACTGAATTTCCAAGTGCCGGGAAATGGTCCCCCTCTTGCTAATGAATACGCCTTTTTGGCTACGTGTTGTGCTGGAAACTGACTGAATGGTTAGATGCAAAAGCCTCAGACAACAAACCTCTGATACACACATGCACGCCTTTGCACATAAATGTGCACAGTTGGTATCCTTTACGGAGGGAGATCCTAACTAATGAAGGCTCTTTCTTTTAATGGCAAGTCAATGAGGCGTCCGAGTCTCAGTCTGCAAGAGATTCATGAGTGTGAGTTTGTGTGTGTGTGTGTATGTGTGTGTGTATGTGTGTTCTTTCTGTCAATGGGAGTAACAGATATTTGTAACAGATAGTGCTGAGTTAAAGTGCTATGAATGAATGCTTATGGTGATTAACATAGACCATAGTATCTTAACGTCACAGTAGCTGTTGCGCTAACCAAGCATCTCATGTAATATTAGATGCAAACAATGGCAGTTTATCATAAAGCTATTAACCACTACATTAAAAATCCTGCTTGATACCGTGTTTAGCCTTTCCTGTTGCATCCAAATAGCTCTGACCAGCAGAGCTTGGAGATGGGACCTGGAGGGGATTGCCGGCAGTTCATCTTTTTCGGGTCCTGGTGGGCGGGGCCTGAATTTTTAACAAGATTGGGATCTGGTAGGTTTGATCTGAAAGGGGAAGCTGCTGCCAGACCCACATTACCTAAGCAAAACTTTGCATTCTAACCAGATAGGTTTACTTCTGGCCTGTTAATACCTTGAATAATGTTGTTTACATCTTACCTGTAGATTTCGATGTTAAAGGAAACTTCATCTGAAGTAAAACATGTCCATAAAAACTACAGATGTTAGGATTTAACCATCAATTAACCAATGAGTATTTTTGGAAGTATCTTGAATAGTTCCAAGGAAACAGACTGTTTGTGGAAGGAACGGGAAACTCCTGAATCTGACTGTCAGATCCTCAGTAGAGGAGCTAAATCTGGAGGCTCAGGGGAGAGCCTCACCCCTGGCCATTAGAGTTAGTTAAAAAGTTTTTGCAGTGCCAATACACCTGGGGGCATAATAGATCCTCCCTAAGATCCTGAAGGCGCTGGGTATTGTGGCTCTTATCTTCAGTATTGCATGGTGGTACTGGCATGCTGGTTGTACTCTCCTTTTTTTTCTTTTTTTGTTTTAACACAAGGAATTGAATGCTCTGCTATGACCATTAGGGTATTCCATCGTATGGTCCACCTTTAGATTAATTAAGGTGTCAAACATAGGATCAAGAAGAAGTACCGAGTGCATTTTGAAGTTGGGAAGGGATTGTTGGTTTAGTGATACCTGAGCAGTACAAGCAAAAGTATTTGGTTTGCAGTCTCTTTAGTGCCTGTTTTGTAGAGCTACATGATTAAATGTTCTGCAATGATTGGAGTGTAAAGGTTACAAGAAAATTTATGGTGGAAAATGAATGAAAAGATTCACTCATATCATCTCTGCTGATTTTTATCAGACATTCTGAACTTATATCGCAAGCTGTAATTTCCCCCAACAAAAGAAACAACAAAAAAAAATGGAAGAAAGAAAAGAAGTGGTGACTGTTACATAATACTGCCTCTCATAAGCAGCTCAAACAACACAGTGTCAGCATGAAAATGGCTGGACCAGAAATGCCATAATCATTCTGGATCGCAGCTTACAACCTCATCAACTGCCATCACACACAATTACAGCCCACTCAATTTACCCAGCAACTATGGAAAAAGACTAGAGCACTAAAGACATTCCTGAGCACCCTAATTAACACTTTCAACTTTAACACAAAAATTAAAACCAGTGAATTGGCAAAGTGAATAACAGACACCACAGCACAGAATAGTGTCTCCCTCTCTCTGCTTCCCTGTTGGCTTAAATAAACAAGACTGTTTTTGTTTTGTTGGCCAACAAGCTACAGTTTTGGTGGACGTTAGCTGGGAGGGAAGAGAAGGTCACATGGCAGATACTACACTCCCCTCTTTTAGGTTTTCTTACTCAAATTACAAACAAATCACAGTGTGTCTTATTTTTTGCTGTTTGCAGTTTTATTCTGTGAAATTTAACTCATTTTGGGCTCTTGCACATAATATTCTTTATATATTGGTGCCAGGTTTGGCCTGATGTGATTATAGTCCTGGCAGCAAAGCACTCCATAATGTCACTACTTTAGATTCATTTATGTTCAGTTCAGCTCAGCTGTACCATCTGGTCAGGGTGATACTGACTGCCAAACTAAACCTACTGACAAAACAATTTGTAGCCATACAGAAAGAGACAAAATACCCCATGTATCACTTCACTATATATTTACATAGATCTCTCTCGTGCTCTCTCTTGCCAAAAGGGCCTTTATGCACTTTGGAACTCGTGCAGACTCAAACTAGGCAACTCTAGTTGATGCAAAAACTTTATTGAAACAACTGACTTTGAGAAACCAGCTAATATGGGAGAGTTCAGAACAAGAGTCCAGGGTCACAGGGAGGGAAAGCACTAGGGAAGAGGAGAGCAGAGTTCATTCCAAAGGTCTGGAGATGCTTGTTCCATTAATACCGTTTATAGTATGAGAGGCAGGAAAAGATGATTGCTCACTTGTGAGCTGACATTCTCAGGAGGAGGTATCCAGTGGGGTCTGAGGGTTTTTGAGCCAAGGAAAACCAACAGATTATGCTCCCCAGTCCAGGAGGACAGGCAGGTATGTGATTAGTGAGTAGGCAAGTCCAAACAGAAGTTGTGGGAAGGAACGGAGCAGTGTCGAGGAGCCAGGTGAGTTCTGGTAATTAGTGAATACTAAAGCAACTGTGGAAAAGGAGAAAACAGGATTAGCACAGAGGAGGATAGAAAAAAAAAACAACATTTGGAGTTTACCACTGGTGAGTAGCAGACAGCATGGCCGAGAATGGAGGTGTGTCTGGACCAGGGCAGGAGGAGAAAAAAAAACTTGTCCTTGGAGAAAGGAAAAAATAAACATATTCCAAAAATGCCCAAACACGTAACCATGTGTTCTTATGTCAGTGTCAGTTTCATGTTGTTCTTTTGTAATCACTTTCATTCTTCCTTCAGTAATTGCTTTCTTTGTGTAGCTTTGGTCCTTTGTTTTCCCATCTCTGTGATTATCTGCTCTGCCTTAATCGTTTCCACCTGTGTCTCATTTGCTGTTCAGCTCCTCATAGTAGTCCCGTGTCTCCCATGTCAGTCCCTCAGTCTGCTTTCCCAGCCAGTTTACCTGCCTGTTATTCTGCTTACTACTGTCTTTTTCCATGTCTGCTTGTGTGTATCCTCTGACTTTGGTTTTAAACAAAAAAACAAAACAAAACACAAAACCAAACAACTGTAATACTTATAATAATCATAACCCATTCATGGCAGTTTGTGATATATAGTCACAAGCTTTAGTGTATCGCTTTGTGTTGCTGGGCATATTTTGATGTTCTGATCCACATTTGAAAGTTGGAGGAAGAGAACTTCGACTTGGCTTGTTATGCCAGAGACCAAGTGATAGAGTTTGGAATATGGAATTTATTACAAATATGTTGCTTGGTTAACTTCAGGCATAAAAGCTGCAAGGTTAGGTTTAGCAATTAAATATGTAACAATTCATGTCTACGAAACTGAATGTTAAATGCCTGTTGCGCTGGATACTCTCTCCTTGTGTCTCTTCATTAAACAGATCTGCACTAAAACACGAGGTGAGGAGATGTGGCAAGGAGTCAAAGGTGCACAGACTGACAAATGAGGGGCTGGATTCTGCAGACGCTTTTGTTTAGTTTTCCCTCCCAGCCAGGCTTTGTTTTACTCTTGTAATTCTAATCAAAGTTAAACGTTTGTGCTGCATTTAGGCTTTCTTCCTCACGGTAACACAAAGGAAGCCAAAAGGTATCGGGCAGTTTTACCAAATAGCCATGTGTATGCTGAACCTTGTAAAAATAAATTATCTTGTCATTTTTGCTTTTAATCACAGAAGTGTGATTTATCTGTATAACCCAAGACTTCTGAAATTAACATGCAGTATGAACGTGTGTGTGTGTGTGTTTGTCTGTGTGCGCGAGTACGTGCATGTAATGATGAATATTTGATGTCAAGAGTCTCGCTACATACTCCTCTCAGATCATGACATCATGTTGGCACCAGGGATAATTTCTGCATTATACATGAGGTCAATCGCTCTTCAAATCAAATACCACTGATTCAGCCCCTTGTGCATCCTAGTTTTGATTCTGCATCCAGATTTTTCTCTGCTTCACTTTCTTTCATGGGGGCATATTGTATCAAATATTGAGTTTGAATACGTTGGAAGCTTGTGGGCAATAGACAAAGAAAAGCCTATATAAAACAAGATTTGATTAAAAAATATCCAGTATTACTCAGTTTATGGTGTAATTCAATATCTTTCCTTGGGGCGAAATTAGAGATGTACTGTCTGTCATTTTTATTAGATATGCTGGATATATCTAATATGGGCATATTTAATCTCTGAACAAGGCATCAGCAGTACAAAGCTACAGTACATCTATCTTTTATTAACTTGCTATGTGTGTTTTCTTTTTCTTTTTTTTTGCAAACTTTGAAACTTAAAGAGGATAGAAGGAAAGAAGCTAAAGAATCTGCATTTCACTGATTTCCATTAGCCAGTTTTTGGAATTCCTTGGTTAATTTAACTTCAACTCTTTCTTCTTCTTCTTCTTCTTCTCCTCCTTCTCCTCCTCCTCCTCCTCCTTCTTCTTCTTCTTCTTCTTCTTCTTCTTCTTTTTTTAAATTTTTTTACAAAACTACTGCTAATACTGTCCTTTGTGTGTTTGACTAAGTCATATGATCCTGGGTCTATGACACTTTTTGGAAGAAGGCTCTATAATTTGAAAACGTTTATAAATTTTGGTGAGAAAAGGACAAGTTTTTTCCCTAAAATGTGAAGTTTTGGAGATGAAAGAAGCATCGGTTATGTTGTCAGTTCAATTTCAGTTCATGCCCTCCTTCTACCCTCCATCTATCAAACTATTCTTAACTTTGAACTGGGAAAAAAAAGAGAAAAAGCAGTGAAACGAAGGGCAAAACTACAAATTTCATGGAGCCACTTTGAGCCAAGACACCGAAGTGCAAAGCAGATAGAAGCAGAAGGGAATAGTAATTATGTGTTTGTCTGTGAGGGGATATATAAGTGTGGAAAGCAGACTGGATGCAGAGACCTCCAACACAGAAGTGGAGAGGAGTTCCTCTCCACATTTCACTCTAAACAACATGCTGGAATCAAGCTGTGCAACAGTGTGAGAAGGAGGGCAAGAGGAAAAAAGGTAGAGAAATAAGCAAGAGATAGAGATAGAAAGAGAGAGAGAGCATCAAACACTCTGTAATAACTGGCTCTAATTAAGACCAGAGGGAGTAGGGGAGTTATTAGCTGTCATAAGCAAGTTTATCACACCCAGAGAGAGCATATATTAGTGTGTGTAAGTGTGTGTGAGAGAGCGAGACTGGGCGAGTAAGAGAAAGTACTTGCCTGTGTTTATGCATTTCCACTGTACGTGGCTTAACGTGTGCAGCAGACATAGAGAGGGAAAAGAAATGAAGTCTGTGCACGATCTTGTGCAAGTTTGTGTGTGTGTCTGCCCGTATGTTTGCACCTGCATTCACACAGGCAACAGTGGTATTCCCACCAAACACCCCAAATGTTATTAATATGTATGCAGCGGAGAGAGATACCCTCACATCTCCTAGCTCATCAAAAAACACTCACAAATGCGTTATTATCAATCCCCATTAAGCCGCCACACACACACACACACACACACACACACACACACACACACACACACACAGAGAACATCAGCAAACAGGTAATAAGTGCAGTATTAGATGCTTTAGTTCTTTTTCCATAAAGGGAAAGCCCTTCCACTTTGCTGACTTGTTACTGCTGTGTTTTATTTCTGAATGTTTGGCGCTTACCGACTATCTGGGTTTTATATGGCCCAGGACACGGACGGACACACACACACACACACACACACACACACACACACACACACACCTACACACACACACACACACACACACAAGGTAGAACATACTTTAATTCTTGCTCAACTTGCTTTAATTTTTTCCATTTTATGACACTTATTATTTTTCACTGCTATATTTGCTAATCCCTAAGGAAACTTTTTTTTCCCTCACAAAGCACAAAATTAAATGTCAGCTTTGAAACTAAGAGACATGCATGTGAGAATTACCAGCTGCATTTGGAACACAGTCAGCACTTTTTATTGTTAACAATAACTACTTTTAAACCTTTTTTTCTCTTTTTTTGCCTGTGCTTTTAGCATACTGGAAAAATTCTTTAAACACAACAACATATCACCATAACACATACCTATTTCTTTCTACTTACACAGTATGAACAAAGGCTACGGCTAATGAAACTTGAAATTACAGCTACGCTAATGCTTCAGGTGCTCTTTTATGTTTCTGTGTACCATACCAATTTAGTTCAAGAAAATTAGCTTCTTTCGATGCAGTTCGATTTAGTTTGATCCCTCAGCTCTTTCTGTCCACATGTCAAAGTGTCCTTGAACAAATAACAGCACTCCAAAGCTACTGGGTTTGTGCCTGATAGATAAAGTTAATAGAATAAAGTGCTATATGAATGTGTGTGACTCTTGTAGAGTAGAAGTGCTTTGAGTGTTTAATAAAAGTAGTAAAGCAATTATTACAAATACAAGCCCTACTATCCATTGCCTCACAGTCACACCTGACAGCCCTTTGCTCCACCTGCAGTCTTCCTGCGTTTGTCCCATCTGTTGCTGTAAAATCAATCCATCACTTTCCATCTTGAACAATAAGAATAACTTTATTCAGTCCACAAAAAGCATTTTAGAAAACCTGCTTTAAATGCAATAAATCAATAAAGTTTAAGTTTTTTTCAACATAATTTAATTTCCTCAAGATTTTGAAGGACTCACTACCTACCCTGCTGAGATATACTTTATAGTTTTTACCTCTTTGGGATCCTCCTTGTTTGTGTAAAAATACATTATGCCTGTCAAGTAGTGAGTCATCAGTGTACTGATAATCACTGTCACGGTTTTAAAATGTTTCCCGATATTTTCTGAACTGGTTGCCGCAGAGGATGCTGCTGATTGATAGAGTGACTACTGTTACTAACATTATATCCATCCATCCAAACATCCATCTATACAACCATCCATTCATTCTGTTCTGCTTGTCAGGGTCGCGGGGGAGCTGGAGCACATATATGTGTATATATATATATATATATATATATATATATATATATATATATATATATATGTGTATATATATATATATGTGTAGGTGTGTGTGTGTGTGTGTGTGTGTGTGTGTGTGTGTGTGTGTGTGTGTGTATAGGTACACAATTGATAAGGTAGACAATCAATTATTAATTGCTCCAATAAGTTCCTCTGTTGTATCTGCTGTGTTACGATCACCTGCTGCTGGAAATGGAACCCAGTGAGAAGTATTGGTTTTGTCAAAAACAAAAAACGGACCTGTGGAGATACAGTGGGGCAAAAAAGTATTTAGTCAGCCACCGATTGTGCAAGTTCCCCCACTTAAAATGATGACAGAGGTCAGTAATTTGCAGCAGTGGTACACTTCAACTGTGAGAGACAGAATGTGAAAAAAAAAAATCCATGAATTCACATGGTAGGATTTGTAAAGAATTTATTCGTAAATCAGGGTGGAAAATAAGTATTTGGTCAATAACAAAAATACAACTCAATACTTTGTAACATAACCTTTGTTGGCAATAACAGAGGTCAAACGTTTACTATAGGTCTTTACCAGGTTTGCACACACAGTAGCTGGTATTTTGGCCCATTCCTCCATGCAGATCTTCTCAAGAGCAGTGATGTTTTGTGGCTGTCGCCGAGCAACACGGACTTTCAACTCCCGCCACAGATTTTCTATGGGGTTGAGGTCTGGAGACTGGCTAGGCCACTCCAGGACTTTCAAATGCTTCTTACGGAGCCACTCCTTTGTTGCCCGGGCGGTGTGTTTTGGATCATTGTCATGTTGTTGAGGTTTTGGCTCAAAATCTCACGATACTTGGCCCCATTCATTCTGTCCTTAACACGGATCAGTCGTCCTGTCCCCTTGGCAGAAAAACAGCCCCATAGCATGATGTTTCCACCCCCATGCTTCACAGTAGGTATGGTGTTCTTGGGATGCAACTCAGTATTCTTCTTCCTCCAAACACGACAAGTTGAGTTTATACCAAAAAGTTCTACTTGGGTTTCATCTGACCACATGACATTCTCCCAATCCTCTGCTGTATCATCCATGTGCTCTCTGGCAAACTTCAGACGGGCCTGGACATGCACTGGCTTCAGCAGCGGAACACGTCTGGCACTGCGGGATTTGATTCCCTGCCGTTGTAGTGTGTTACTGATGGTGACCTTTGTTACTTTGGTCCCAGCTCTCTGCAGGTCATTCACCAGGTCCCCCCATGTGGTTCTGGGATCTTTGCTCACCGTTCTCATGATCATTTTGACCCCACGGGATGAGATCTTGCGTGGAGCCCCAGATCGAGGGAGATTATCAGTGGTCTTGTATGTCTTCCATTTTCTGATGATTGCTCCCACAGTTGATTTTTTCACACCAAGCTGCTTGCCTATTGTAGATTCACTCTTCCCAGTCTGGTGCAGGTCTACAATTCTTTTCCTGTGTCCTTCGAAAGCTCTTTGGTCTTGGCCATGGCGGAGTTTGGAGTCTGACTGGTTGAGGCTGTGGACAGGTGTCTTTTATACAGATGATGAGGTCAAACAGGTGCCATTCATACAGGTAACGAGTGGGGGACAGAAAAGCTTCTTACAGAAGACGTTACAGGTTAGATTTTCCTTGTTTGAGGTGACCAAATACTTATTTTCCACCCTGATTTACGAATAAATTCTTTACAAATCCTACCATGTGAATTCATGGATTTTTTTTTCACATTCTGTCTCTCACAGTTGAAGTGTACCTCTGGTGCAAATTACTGACCTCTGTCATCATTTTAAGTGGGGGAACTTGCACAATCGGTGGCTGACTAAATACTTTTTTGCCCCACTGTATTATGAACCATTATCACATAGCAGTGACATCAGATATTAGATTACAACATTAAACAAAGCAACATTTTGAATGTCTCACACTGGCAGCTTACATAATAGTTATACTTGGGTAAAAGACTTTTACCCAATTTAATATTGCCCCACAGTTCACATATTTTGGTAGTCAGCTTTGTGTTTTTCTTCTTCCCCCTCCAGTTTGATGTTATTCTGAGCCTGATCATTTTGATATTAAAGTGGAAGAGTGATACACCAAATACACGGAAAGGCAAGATGCCTGAAGAGTTCCAGGACTGAAGCGTCACAATCATGTATTAACCCGATCTTTTCGTATCAATCTATGCAGAAATTTGCATGCAGACTAAGCTTTTCAAAAAATGATGACACCTGTCAAGTTGTGGCCTTCCCAGCCCTTAATATCTCTCCATATGAAGCCCTGCAGTTAAATAACATGCTGCTGTACCACATTACATGTTGTTGTAATAGCGAAGCTGCCCTTACAGTCTCCGTGGAAATAAAAGCAGGCTTTACTGAAGTTCACCAGACCCCAAATAAGCTCCAATAATTGAGAGAGCAGGAGTCATGTCTGCACCATATTGCTGTGAGCTGCATTCACAGGTCAGGTGAGGAAAGAAGGAAGATAAGAACTGCCTGAAACGGAGATTGTATTTACACACACACACACACACACACACACACACACACACACACACACACACACACACACACACACAATCTAATACATAATCTTGAGATCTTTAATTTTTTTTCAAACATCCCCTAAAATCTTTTAGCAAAGAAACCCACCTCCACACCAGAATATAGTTGCTTCAAAGGGTGTTTCCTCTCTTTTTCTTTTGTCTGTATTTGCCTCTCTTTATTGTAAATTTTCTTCTCATTGGAGCCAATTTCCCTGTGTTGCTTTTCTTGAACCTCACAGGGGGTTTAAGTAAGCTCACTAAGGAAGCACAATTATGCAGAAATTTGCTTACGCTGATAAATGGCTTTGTATTTTTCCCTACATTGCACCTAAATTTACACTCCGCTGTTTACCTACTGCCATGAACTCGTATTACTTTATTTCCGGCTCCAGATTTTCCTCTTTAATTCAGGTAATGTATCTTTAATCCAATAATTCTGGCTTTCGCATATTCCCACCCCTCTTTCCTCTCTCTTGGCCTATAGTCACATCTTTTTGTATTTCTTCTCTGTCTCTCCACTCAACCGTCCCCTCACCTTCTTCCTTGACCGTGCATTCCATTACAGTGCAGCTTCCATTGATTTGCTCTCTGGCTGAAGTGCTATTGATTCCAATACATGCTCCACTGCTACTGAGCTCAGGCTGCTGTGCAATAGTCATAGATACACACACATGCACATGAGCACACACCAAACACACATACTTGTTTTTCTTGTATTTCTTACATTCCGTATTGACACAAGCACATTTGGAAATACAATAGATTCCCTTCTTTTTTATGTTTTTCTTCTTTCCATCAAAACTCGTATTTCTAGGTCTGGGTATTATTGGCATATTGATTGGCTTTGCATTACCAAAAAGCACATCTTCATGTGTAATTTCTCAGCCATTATTTTGGAAATGATTGTTAGAGACTGTGCCGATAGTCAGGTTTTACAGTGAGAAAACAGGAGCCCATACAGAGAGGTTAGACTTGCAAGAAAAAGCCTGAGAATAAACCTTTAAGATGTCTAAGCACATATAGGCTTGCATGTTTAGAATTCTTTCATCTGGTAAGCCATGAGTTTATTTATTTATGCTAACATGCTGAGTGAAAGTGCTTTTTAATGAAAGAGATAGAGAGGGAGAGGCCAATGAGGCTGTAAATGTCTGTGTCCATGTGTAGCTAAAAGTGACGTATATACATTTGCCCATGTGGAAAACTGCTGACATGTCACAAACTCCATATTTTTTTGCTTGAGTGCAACCTTTTTTTCTTTCTTTCCCAGTTTATACCTGTTTATTTATCCCAACTGTCATAGGAAGAGAGGCGGGGTGGACAGGTTTCCAGTCTGTCCTCTGCGATCCTGAATTGGATAAGAGAATGGATGGATATTTAAATATTCATCTTTTTTAGTTCTTAGTCATTTCTTTCAAACAGAACTGAGACTAAAATTAGAGCATGAGTCGTCTGTACTGTCGCCAACTTAAACCTGCATTCTATTTCAAGGATAGTTTGATGATGACAAAAGTTTCGGGTCTATGAGAAACTGGCATTCTGACTCAAACTCAGTAAACACTTGCCTGATTGTATTTATTGACTCAGGTATTCACTGTAACTCATATGGAAAAAACATTAAGTCTGTTTTGTAAATCTTGAGTCATTAGTCAGTGAGCAAGCAGTTTCACAGTCAGATCCGCCCCTCCTTGTCACATCCATTTTTTTTAAACCAATGCTTATCTTGAGGCTTCAAAATGGGACTTAAGAGAGCAGTGAATGATGTCACAGTAGTTACAGTGCTGTGAAAAAGTATTTGTGCCCTTCCTTATTTATTAGTTTTTTGCATGTTTGTCACACCAAAGTACTCCTAATCCTACTTATTCAACTAAAATAGTAACTTCACTTGATTACATATTCACTCAGTTAATGAAAAGCTGTACTTTGACAATGTGTAGAATTGCTAAGAGCATATGAAAATATGTACATTATTGAGACTCAACTGAATGTTCTGAGGCAAGGTTTGTTAAATTATTGTTGTATAAAGAAGATATGCCAGGCAGTTTAGGAGTTTCTTCATTAGTGCCAGGAAATTTGGATGTCCAACCTTCATAACAATAGGTGATCAATAACCAGTAAATGAGCTGCCGCCTGTAATTTGGCTGACAATATGAAATCTATCACATATAATAATATGCAGGGCGCTGTGATTAATAGATTGCAGTGGTGTTATTTTTAGTGATTGTTGGTCCCTCTAACGGCAGACTGATGAGTGAGAGGGGATTAGTAGGCATGCAGAAAGGGCAGTCTATCACTATGCTTAGCTTTTGGCTGATTTTCATATCTCACAGAGGATCCTGGTGAATAATTGAGAGTCGTGAATTTTAAAGCTTCATATTCTATAAGCCATGTAATGTCTTTTTTGTACGTAACAAAGGGTACCGGTGCAATTCAATCGTAACATAAAATCAACGTGACATCTGCAGACTCGAGTGAATTGGATCATAGTAGTAAAAACACAGGGAGACATTTATGTCATATTTAATTTTATGATTTTACGTTTTCATTTTTTTCCCCCCATTTTACTTAAGTTTGGACAGAACAAATTTGTGCCTTTCAAGTTGAATTATGTTTCTCCCCATAGAAGCACAGCCCTTTATTGCCTCCAACAGCATGCACGCCTCATCAGACACATTTATACACAAGACAGATCTATGCACACGCCTGCAACATACACACTTATCGCAGGGCGATCAATAGCAGTGGTGATGGATGCTGCATTCTGATGCACGCGCTGCCCTCTGACCTGTAATTGAATTTGCAGGGTTCAGACACTTTATCATGACAGGACCATTTGTGATACAGGTCATCGGCTGCTAAATGGTTGATAAGCTGGCACACTCGGCGTCTGCAGCTCATATGTCTGCTGTCAAAGCAATGGGCTTTGCTGACTGATTTCCGGAAAGTGTGAGAAAGCCACAGATTGTGCAGGAGGTTCAAAGTCTGGACATGTTCATGTGAAACGGAGTGTGTGTGTCAGAGCCTGTATTGACCTTTTGCAAATATATTTGTATCTGAGTATAGATTTCGTATACCATAGGCTTGATATGGTCCAATGTGAGAACTTTTATTTATTTTTTGGCACTTTGGCCTCAACTCTGTTGTTTACAATCTGCCTACAGTTGCCTAGAGCACATGCAGAGGAGTAGCATCACTGCTGAGCAGGTGGTGGTGGTGGTGCACAGTAAATTGTGTGAAACATGTTGATGGAAAGTCAATTAGTTTGTATGTTAACACACGCACTTACACAGAATATCATTTTTTTTAACCTCCTGAATCTGATACTACCTTCAAAAACCTAGTATCTGTTGGGCTCCACTGTGTATGATGAAGAGTAGAAGTGTAGAGATCCTCCAATCGATTCCTAATACTTGTTTTCTCTGGTTGCTTCTCATCCGAGGAGACTCTGATGGTTGCGCAGACAAACGAGTGGGAATATCACATTGCTATCGGCACCCTGCCCGATCCGTGAACCATTCATTGACTTCTCACTTTTAACACCTAGTGCTTTCCCAGGCAGTTAACTATTTGCTGAGGCCTAGTCTATATCAGCTTTCAACTTCAGGTATGTTAGTTCAACATAAATGCAAATGAGCAGAGATTAAAGTATGACGTTCTTTCAAAACTTCCCATAAAACTGCACAATAAATGTATTCCGTGTGGGATACAATTCATAAACAGAAAGCACAGCAGAATTGAACTCATTAAAGTCCAATTTGATGTTTTCACTCACATTTCCTGCTTTGCTTGAGGAATCCCATTCAGGAAACTCACATCGCTGCAATAACTTGGGTAATTGGTAATGAGTCTGTGTATTAGAAGCATTTCAAATAATCATTTCAAAAATCACACAGCAGGGCAATCAGATAATGCAAACGGTAGGTGCAATAAAAACAGGTAAATTGAAAAGGAAATTAATAAGAAAAAGGAGAGAAATTTATGTCCACTAACTGTGTTTCTCTTACACTTGAGTGCTGTGCTTTTCATTATGAGAGCAAGCTTTAATGTCAGCCTTTTCCCCAGAGGCGTCCAGTATTTCTCAGCTAATAGCCTTCACAGTACTGTAACCCATTAGTTCGGAGCTTTTTAGGTTGGAAGTTATCTGCGGTTTTTGGTTGATAATTGCTACTTTTTATATTCAAGCATTGCACAATGATCAAGTACCTGGAAAACTAATGATGTTACCGTGCTAACATGCTAAACAGAATAGGGCAAAAAGTAAGCGTTACACTATAGATACCAGCATGTTAACCTTGACATTTTGAGCACTATAGCTTGCTGACGTTAGCGTTTTGCCCAAAGCACTGGTATGCATCACCCTCCCACCTGAAGTCAGAGGACTTTGTTTGCCAACTGACAGATCCTTTCAGCAAGTACTTACGTGATATCATTCAAGACAGGGCTCTCCTTTAGGACTGCTGAATCCTGAGACTGTGTTAAAAAGGCTGGATGTAAATCAGTGTCTCTCTTGAGTTTGGTTCCATTGTGCCAGACATGATTAATTGCTCCCAGAAAACTTATCTCTCTGTGATTTTTTTTTTCACAGTGGTGTTCTTTACATAACAGCTACTGTAGCTTTCTTTTGTGTTTCACAGGTGAATTTCAGTTGGCATAATGTATTAAAAGCACAGTGTTTCTTAGTTTTTCAGACTTTTTGGCAGGGTTGACACCTTTGAGGCTGTCCAAAGAGAATTACGTATGTGCATATATTTTAAAAATAAGTTTCTGATTTGGATTGGGCTAGGTCTTGGCAATAAAGCCAAACTTATAGGAAACTGTGTCCTTGATGCATTATTTTGAACTAACATGAAATATGGGTTTAGCCTGGCTTCCAATGAGGCTATGTGCCCTTGGTTTTATATTTACAGGAAATAGCCAATAGCCTGGATGATCGTATTAATCATGTCATAGTTTCCCCTCTGCGTGCATGTTCGTCTGTGTTTGTGTGTGCTTTCGCTGTGTTGTGTTATTTCAGGATCCACTCATTACACACATACACACACGTGGTTTAGCAGGACATTTCGAGGAGAGTAAACAGCGAATATTTCATCAGCTGTGTGAGCTGGCAATATTTGGGCCTGCAGTAACAGCATTACAGTCTATTTGTTTGAGGTAGCGAGGCTGTGTATATGTGTGTATCAGCACTGCCAGGGCCTATGGTGTTGTGGGATCAAACCTCACCTGAGCTGTATTTTCCTTTGGAATAATAAACCCGCATGCAAGATATCAGATGCCGAAAAAGTGTATGTGGCAAAAATAGACATTGTAGGAACATCTGCTGTCCACAGTTTTCCGATAAATTCAGTTGAGAGCTTTGCAATTATGGAACATGCTTTCCAAAAAGTGTGGTGTACATGAAGTGGAGGAGATGAGTGAAGACATTTAAGCTTTGAGGTAATTAACTGCAGTTCATAGGGGTGAGCTATCACTGTACCTAGACTTGTGCTGACAGGGTATTCTCTGTCCTGCTAGCATGTAAATGCATCAACACTGACTGCTGAGGTAGCACTTTAATATGGGATAGTCTTATTTAAGTGTGTCACGGTGTGCTATGAGTTAAGTATAAAATACATGAATACACACAAACACACACACACACACACATACATATGTATATATATATATATATATATATATATATATATATATATATATATATATATATATATATATAAAATTCCCCACTCGCCCCTGTGGGCGGTCAATCCTTCAAGCTCGGGTCCTCTACCAGAGGCCTGGGAGCTTGAGGGTCCTGCGCAGTATCTTAGCTGTTCCCAGGACTGCGCTCTTCTGGACAGAGATCTCCAATGTTGTTCCTGGGATCTGCTGGAGCCACTCGCCTAGCTTGGGAGTCACCACACCTAGTGCTCGGATTACCACTGGGACCACCGTCACCTTCACCCTCCACATCTTCTCAAGCTCTTCTCTGAGCCCTTGGTATTTCTCGAGCTTCTCGTTCCTTCTTCCTGATGTTACTGTCATTCGGAACCGCTATATCAATCACTACGGCCGTCTTCTCATGTTTGTCTACGAGAAGCTGGTGTGTTTGGGATCATTGTCATGGTGAAAAATGAAGCTGTTGCTAATCACATGCTTTCCAGATAGTACTGCATGGTTGATCAAAATGGCACTTTCTGACAAGAAGAACACCACTGGTTAAAATACAACCCCAAACCATGAAAGAGCATCCACTGTGTTTTACAGATGGCGTGGCAACTCTCTCCTGACCTCCTCAACTTGACAATGACATGAAACAAAAAATGTGAAACCGTATTTATCACTCCATAAGACCTGTTACTGCTGATTTTCAGTCAGATTCTTGAGTAATTTAGCATACCTCAGCCTTTTCTCCCAGTTTAAAATGTCATAAGAATTCCTCTTTGAAAACTACTCTTTTGCTGACACCATTTCTGTTTAGGCTTCAGTGAACAGTAGATGATCAACTGAAGAGCTAGACGCAGCTTGAGAGATGCATCTAGCTACACACTGCACACAGTGTCAATATATGGTAAGTTTTCAGCAAATAGCTCTTTGTAAATCACCTTGTTTGTATAAAAGTACTGTTTTCTGTCTGTCAAACTGTCATCTTTGGCAATTTTTACAAAATCAACAAAAGAAATGGCAGCCAAGTATGTGTTTTTGACAGATGTCTATTAAGAAACTGCTTAAAGATTCAATCTTTAAAAATAGCTTCTTTGTTAAGTTGACTCACTCTGAAAATGTTCCGGTACAAGGATTGGACTGAAAATGAGTGAAAAGACAGCTAAAGAAAAACTTTGGAAGACCTTTAGAAAGCCTGGAGAACTACCGCTTAACACTACTTTTAAAAAATGACCAGAAAATCGGGTTAATTGGAAGCAAAATATATAGAAATAAGGGATAGCTCAAGACTTTTACACAGTTCTGTACATTGAGGAGTCAGGAGCTTTTTTTCGGGAGTACATATATCTTAATATCAGTTGATACGCTCTCAGATTAACCTGCCTGATAGGTGGTGATGTGTGCAAGCCCACCAAAAATGGAAAACCGGAGAGATAAGCAGAAATTTCACATTACATCTCCCCTACTAAGCATCTCCCCGTTATTCATCCTTTCACTTCATGGACTTCTCAGCTCTTGTCTCTTCCCTCATCCTAATGTTACAACTCATACTCCTGTTCATAATTAGGTCCCCTGACACTTTCCTCACTGTCCAGCTGTAAGGGTGTGCTTGTATCCTTGTGCTTGTGACGCTGATAAGGAACATACTCCATTTATCATATCACAGGTATGAGTCCCCGATGAATTGAGAGTTAAAATGTCCCTTCTTCTAAGTGTGTGCTTCAATGTGTGTGTTCGGACGTGAATGTGCGAGCAGCATTTTTCAAGCAGGGCTGTGTGTACAGCAGTTTGGTGTCTGTGCATGTGATGCACGGAGAGAGAGACGAAGCAGCAGGAGAGTTGAAGGACAGTATGTGTTCTTGAAAAAATACGTCAGTAACTAAAAGGTTCAAAAAGTAGTTTCTTTTTCTCCTGCGTGTGCCACATGTGGCTTCATCCCTAGCCTGTGGAGGGCAGTGTGACCCCAATAATTCTGATGACACCCGAGAATTATAAAATAAAATCAAACTATATGGTAGAGAAATACCCTTTTACTGCTAGCTTTCTAATGCTTCTCACAAGTAGTAGCGGGTTTTGCTGTTGCCATTTTCTTAAATGCTCCTTAGCTCAAGGTTGACAACTTGCATTTTAAAGTGTAATTATAGTACAAGGGACATACTACACAAAACTATTATCTGATTCAAAACATAGTATAGTAAAGCATTTGGCCACCTAGGACAGCTCAAAAGACGCACTGGTAAAGTAACAGATATTTTCCTGGGTATTTTATTTTTCCAGCTGAAGATACTCTTTCAAGCCCCATGTTGATCTTATCCTCTTGTGTTCCTCTGGAAAAAAAAAACTACCATGAGAAGTTGTTTAATAGATGTGTGAAATATTGCCACTGCATTTCATCAGTGCCACATGTCAGAAGTCATACGAGCAGACTCTGCAGAGTTGTTGCACTTAAGAATCAAGTGCTTCTTATTCACAGAAGTGTCATGTCCTCTAGCTTAGGCTGTGCTTTTGCAGTTGACAAAGGATATATATATGTATCTGTGATGCACAGGTTACTGTAGTATGTGAACTCCACCCCACCCCCACCCCCACCCACCCAAAAAACAAAAAAACAACCTACTTTTCTTTTCAATCTTTTTTTACAATTTGTAGAAGTGGTCCTCTTCATCTACTTTATTTTGTTATATCACAAGTGAAAATGTTTTTATGCTTTTACTTTCAACCATGAACCTGCTCCAGGTTGGGTCATAATCCCGTTGTGCTCTTGTACAGCTCCTCATAGCTTGAGAATGCACATGAATGCATCAATTCTAAATAGTGAATCTTACTGGGTGATGGAGAGAGCAACAGTAGCTGTTCTGCCTTGAGGCAAACAGACCATGTTTTCTGAACACTGTACAGATTGGACTCACCCTGGCTGGCTACCTCATGCTCACTGGAAGCTTCCCTCTGGATATGATGTTGGCTGCTGTGTTTCCAAGACTTGGAATCTGTATCATATATTTTTCACGCACAGACATTTGTCATGAGTGAATGCCATATTATGTCAAGGAATCCCATACCTACTTCTGTAGGTCTAGTACAGCATTTCAAAGACAGCAGATGGTGGTAAATAAATTACAGCCTAGATGCTGCCCAGCAGCATGTCTTTCTCCTGCTTCTCCTCCTCATGATTGTCAGCATTAGAGGAAGTGAGAGGCAGCAGACTGTGACTGTCCACAGTCTTGAAATCGTTAGGTAAAGTTTTCTGTTGCTTGTCTGCTGAAGAAATGTGAATGACATATAGGATTAGAACGGCGCATGCAGGATATACACCTAAAGGCCTTATGATTTAGTGACTATGAAAACCATTTTATTATTTTCTGGAGATTCAAAAATTGAGTCCTAATGATTTGACAGCTTTGGAAGGGAGTAAAACCGTTAACTTACCCAGCAGCAGCAAAAATGCTGTATATTTTCAATTGGCCAGAGGGGAATAAAATACAGCGACTAAGGGAAGGAAAAACAAGAAGAGGAAGAAATCACCTAACGCTATTTCGATATGCCCCTGTAATATACTTTGTGCCCCTTGGGGGAAAACCTTTGTGATTGCTTCATTGCTCTTTTAAATCCCCTCCATTACTGTGTGTGCATTTCAAATGCTGCTCTACAAAGTACACTACTTCTGCAAGCCCTAAAGCCTTAGGGCTAGAACTATTGCCATACTAACTGGGGATTATAGGCTTGCATTTGCCATTTACTCCTTGTTATTGGTCTTCGGTGAATAGCTCCATTTCCTATGTATGAGAATGCTCTGACTGTCCAGGACTGAGCTGAAATCTCTATGCATAGTGATGCATTGGGCAGCATGCTGAATTATTGATCGGTTCCCATGGATGATGATGATGATGATGATGAGACTTTGTAGCTTGCTGGGTTAGCTCAGGGGCAGATGCTTTGATTAAGAAGAGTACCCCTCTTCTCCTGCTGAGAGAGAGAAATGGAAACAGAGAGTGGGAGAAATGGGGATAGTAAAAATCTAAAACATTCATCAGTGAACAACAACTCTCCAAAACATTTGGACAAAGAGGGAGAAAGGATGGAAAGAAAAAGTGAGTCAGGGGAGTATGCACACATAAAGGGGAGGATAAAAACCGTGAAAAGCCTGATGAAAGAATAAAGAGGCAGGAACTAAAGGGGGAATATGAAGCATACAAATGTAAAAACCCTGCTGTCAAGACAGTAACTGTTTTACAGTCTGTGGGAAACTACTCTGTTCGTTCAGCCCAGCACTGCCTGTGCTCACTGTAAGCAGGTTGAGTCATTTTATCTCTACATTAACGTTGCAGCACTACTACAGAATGGTGTTCAATTTTTTACATTGTGCTTGCTTTCTGCTGTGCAGAAACACTTTGTATGCGCTCTGAAATCCCAACCTAAAAAATTATTAGTAGCTGCTGGTTCCTCAATCGCCTCATTCCTTTTAAAGCAATGTGTGTCAGCTCATTTTGTACTTCTGTTTCAAATGTGACATTGTGCGCACATTGCTTGACATTGTATTGGGTGTGACACAATCGCCAGTTGCTAGGGGAAAGTGTGTCTTCCCTGAGTGGTTGGCATTGGTTCGTGGAGGTTTCTGGCTGTTGAATGACGAAATCCTTCATGTGATTGCTTTGGTTGCTAGGAGATTGCCTGTAGTTTTTCATGGTTATTGGCAAATACTCGCTAACTACTATAACCAAGTGGTTGTGAGACCTGAAAAGGTGTGACACAAAGCAGAAATGGAAAAGGTTTGCCTTCAAAATAAAAGTTGCATCTAACACATTTCAAATGGCATAACTTTTACTTTGAAGGCAAATGGTTTTCATTTTTCAGTTTTCACCACACCTTTTGACGTTTTCAGACCTCAGAGAAGAGTGGGCCAGTGTTTGTTGACAAATCCATCCATCACTACTACTTCAATGATCACCACAGCAATATGCTACCATCAAAAGCAAACACTTGCTAGCTAGCCAGTAATACATATTTTTCTCTAGCCACAGGTTGTTTCCAGGGGGTCACTGCCCTGTCAAAGGCCTGCCAAGCAGAGCTTCTCAAGGGAACAAACACAGCATCTGGTGATGTCCAAGGTTTGTATACTTACTGCAAACCAGTTTTATTCAAGTATTAAAAACAATCATAAATTTTAAGTTATATTAGTTTGTCCAGTTACCTTTTACTCACACATTGATTGGTTTTCTGATTTGCAACTACAAAAAAAGTTTTTGACCTAATTGCAGTATCTTAAACAGGCACAGGCTACATGCATTTGATGAAGCATTCACACTGTAGCATTAAATATTATTGAAAATGTCAGGCAAATGGCTTAAATGGGTTACTGAAACTTGTAAACATGCAGGGGAAGTCGTACACATAAATAGAAGTATAATACATTAAACAGTGCAACTGCAAACTGAAGCGCATAGTGTTGATGGACTGAGTTAATTAATGTTTCTGTATCAAGTACATGTGTTAGCACAGCTAACAGGTGTCTAAACAAATTCATTTAAAGGTGCTTTTTATACAGCCCTGATTTAGTCTGCTGTGTAATTTTCTAATATCGTTTAACATTGAAAAGAGAAAAATGCATGCACCTTAATTTGACCACTTTATGGGGTTCTAATGTATAATTTAATGTCTTAAAACTACTGACACACTCACCAAATACAAAATATAGCCCATTAACCACCATTTCACACCCATTTCACTTAAACTCATTCAGCCTGGAAATTATAGTGAAGTGTAGCACACCATTCTCAGACTAAAGATGTGGGGATGTATGGCCGTTTATTTGCTTTTAATGCAAACACATTATTTTTCAGACTGCAGTTCAAGTGATAATGGGACGTGTGTTGATCGGTCTGCAGTATTGACGACTCTGTTTGATAAGTTTAAGAAGATACAACTGACAAACAGGAATATGTTTATATTTAAAAAATACCAAAGCTATACTCTACTGGTGAAAACTGACCATATTAACAAATAAAACAAACAAAAAAAAACCTTAAGTAGACAACTCCCTTTTGTGCACTTCCTGAAGCCCAAGCAATTAGCTGAAAAATGTAATGAGCAAAAAAACCTTTCTAAATGCTATTAATAGACTCAGAATGATTAACTGTTTCATTTGGTGTATTTCTTTGGTTTATTTTATATAAATAAATACCATCTCTTGAAGTAAAATTCAGCAGCTGCAAAACTTCATTGATGACATTTAGTATTCAGTCTATCACCAAATAAAATCTGAACAAAATGAAAACATCATTAACTCAATTTTCTCTCTTCCTGGTGTGTCTCTTTCTTTCCTCTCTCCCTCCTGTTTTCTCCACAGCTTTACACTCTCTCTTTCTCTCTGCTTCACACTCCCTTTTACCTCAAGTTGTTTTAAAGACACTGGGGGTTTCTGTCTAAATTAGACCCAGTCAATAGAGGAAGTGTGCCCTTAGGCGAGAAAAACTGGTACTTTCCTAATATACAGTATTTGAGACAGTGAGTAAATGTGTGTGTTTCTGCAGTTATGTCTTCATGCCGCATATAAATCTGTATGCAAGCTAAGTAGGTGTGTGTAATCATTTTTGTGTTGATCAATTTTGTACAAATGCAAAATTTGGATTATAGAAAACTGCACAAATGGCAAATTAAGATATTTTGAGAAAATCTATTATTCATCATGACCAGCTCAGATGATTGACAGAAGACGGCTTAAAAAAATCTTTAAAAATGATGATTGAATTTAATGATTTTAAATACCCAGCATGTTCTGACTGTTATTATTCACACCTTCAATTCCATCTGTATCAATAATATGCGTGTTAATGAAAAGTACCAGCAAGGGTATATGGAAAATATTGGGATCAGATTTTGTCACCTATGATTGAATGTCTGATGGATATTCCTGCAGTCCTTACAGTGTGACACATTCAAAATACAGTCTTTATTGTTTTTTGTTTAGAGACCTTGAAAATATTATAACAGATCATTCTCTTGTTTTAAGGGAATGATCCCTTGAAACAAGCTAAGGCCAGCATGTTAGCTAAAGGAAATGAAATACAAAACAAGACTATTCATGTAAATTTGGCATCTGAGAAACTAAAGCTGCAACTAAAGCGTCATATCCTGATAGACAAAAGTCATTAGTGTCATTCCACGTCAGTCAAATAAATACCTGACCATCTCAGATTTGAATCTGAAAATAAACATTTCTTAATAGGAATTATGCTACAGGTCTATGTTGCTATATGTTTACTAATATATATATATATATATATATATATATATATATATATTAGGGGTGCAACGATACACAAAATTCACGGTTCGGTTCGGTTCGATACTTTGGTGTCACGGTTCGATATTTTTTCGATACAAAAAAAATGTTCATGCCTTTTTATTAATTTGTCATTTATTAAATTTTCACGGCACATTCTGCACCACATCTCTGTGCGTTCATCATTTGTTTGAAGGCAGCTCACCTCCTGCAACCACTTTTCCGAGAATACGCGCTTCTTTTGTGGTTCGGACTCCTTCTGACATTTCTTTGGAGGTGGAGGAACATCACAGTAATTGCTTAAAGGAGCTTCTTCGACATCTTTAAGAGTTCTAAATAAATGTCTGTCCTCCTCCTGAAAATCTTATGTACGCAAACACGCGTTGCAACTTCTTATCTTGTGCGGGTTTTTATTTTGACAGCGAATGCGCACCTGCGGACCACTTATGTGCAGCCCTGGTTATTTAGCTCGTCATATTGCAGCCACAGAAATTCTTTTGTCCATGAAACCATAAAGCTGCACTTTCTTTTTTCCTTATAGTCTGATTTGTCATAACCTTTCCGTTTTGTGGTAAGCTTTTCTTTGGCTGTCACTTCTTCACCCTGACCTGTCTTATTTGGCTCAGCAGAACTAAAATATATATCTGCTGCTTTTACACACGCACTCACATAACGCTCAGCAATTCTCTGCGCGATCAACCTCTCACATGTTTAAGCTGCGGGAGATTTCACTTGTCATGTTTGCATAGTAAGCTAACGATTGATAAGACGATGTCAGAGGAATTGGTGCGCAAATTATCATCACTCACCAATCAGTACTGTCGCTCTCTATACACAGTTCACGCGATTGCAAAGTGAAAGCAAAAAACAAGCGCAAATTCAAACGCGATTTCAGTATGTCACATATTGACAGTGGCCGATGCCAATGACATAATTACCCAGCTACATTTCCGAAAGAATGCAAAAGCATTGACATATATTTTTCCTTCCTACGATAGGCCGACGGGCAGGGCAGAGATAGATTTTGGTAGCCCGACTGGAAAAAAGCCCCAGGACGTCGGGCTAGCGATTTTGCGAGCCCTGTATCTGATTGAGGAATCACTCATCTTTGGAAAAGAGAGTTTATTATGGAGAAATGTCTCTTTCCAAAATAAAAGCTATACTATACGCTTCTTCTGGGCTATATTCTCAGCAGCATATTAAACATATCAGGTCCCCATAAGGAGAATCATGTGCTAACGGCTGTCTAAATGACTCGGGTAAAGTTTGTAGCATGCCTGCTTGTTTTTGTCTGCTTCCACTTGTCTTTGCACTAGGATGATGTCGGAGTAAATGTGCAGTCATATTCGTTGTGTTCCCACTAGTGCTGTCAGCGTTAATCTGAAATGACATTAACGTCACAACACGGCAAATCTCCGTTAACGAGCTACCGCGGATCACCTCATGAGTGGGGCTGGAAGACGTCAACACATTAACGAGCTAACTGCGCTAACACACTAGTTCCCACCAATTGAGCATTGCTGGCACATCCAACATACTGTTTTACTTTTATCCATGACGCGCTTACCTTCAGGGTCATACATCACATGAAAACCAAAATAGTTCCAAACGCCAGATCTGAATGAGGGTGGGGGAGGTTCAATTTGCCATGTTGCAACTAGCCTAGCTTCTGTCTCGCTAGCTTGCCCTGCGCTCAGTGAATCTGTGTTCGACTACTCCGCCTAGGCTGCACTGTCGAGCGCAGATCCACTGAGCGCTCAACACAGACAGCATCGTCAGAAGGAAAGTTGATAAAATAAATTAAAAATGTTGTATCGTTCGATACATATGCGTACCGAACCGAAAGCACTGTATCGAACGGTTCAATATCGATACGAGTATCGTTGCACCCCTAATATATATATATGTACACACACACATGTGGGATGTGGGATTTTCCTAAAATATCTGGATGTCCAATCTCTTTTAAAAGAATTTGGTTTCAAAGGGTGTGTGGTATAATTGCACCCAGCAGACATTGTCTGTTTTTGTCTAAAAAAAACGTCCTCCTGGCTCATGAGGGTGCATAAACTAAATTAAAACATCTTGCTCTCCAAAACAATCTTTGGTCATATTTGGAAAATAAGAGGGAACACTAAAACAACATTTGGATATATTAACAGCAGCCTGTTCTTCCTAAAAGTAAGTCAGATTGGGTACATGGTGTTATATCTGGCAAACAGTTAGATGACATTTTTTTCTGTATCTTCACCTTCAAATTTTGGTTCAACCTAACCAAAATTTGAAGGTAAAGCCTGAAATTTTGCATGATTTCTGTTAAGTATATTTATGTTCTTTTTTGTCCTCGCTCAAATTTCATTAATTGTGATGTAATCACCCCTTATTGCTGACACTGTAGAATGGTTAATATTCTGACGTAACTTTTAGATGTGTTCTTTGATAAAGATGTATTGAAATTGCAGTGGCAGTTGACATTGTTAGTTATGTTGTTATTTTATTTAATGGATTAATTGTAATACCTGTATTGAATACAAGGGCCACATTTTATATGTAGGTACATTATGTATCTTTTTGACATAGGTTTAATAGGTCAATAATTTTCTTGATCATCACAGATATCCACTGTCATGATTGTTAGATATATCCCTTCAATATTTCTGAAAGAAGGCATGTTGCACTGTAAGAGTAAAGTTATGTTAGTAACCCTCCTTGGAGACATAACATTTTCCTGTGTACTTTATTGCTGCTCAGCATCATTTCTTAGAACTGTGTGGTACACAGGAAATTGCATTGGAACCCATGATCATCTCTCTGCTTCAGTGATTGCCACTATGAGCTCCCAGCATGTTCCAATACAATTTCACTTTAATGATAAACTTTTTCTTTATTGATGTCTTTATTTTCAAATCTTTATTTTCAACTCATGCAAGGTGCATGAGTTGAATCATTAAGTGACTTCCCACACTGCTAAATGCAAATTAACTCTACAAGGGTTTAGTCATTTTTTACACTCTCTCTACATTTTAAATTGCAGCAACATTTAAAAAATACAATAATATTGCCCTCCTCCTATCCCCTTGAAAATGAGTGTTTTTCTAGGTTCTTAAGTTCCCAACTATCATCATCATCATCATCATCTTCCTTATTTATAAAGCACTTTAAAACAACCACAGCTGACACAAAGTGCTGTGCATTGGAATTAAATAATAAAAATACATAAAATATAACTAAAAACCAAATAAAACAAAAAGGATGTTTTTATAAAAACTAAGGCTATGTCCACACGTACACGGGTATTTTTGAAAACGGAGATTTTCCGTTTTCGTTTTAAAAAATAATCACACGTAAAGGCAGAAAAGGAAAACGCTGCTAGGAACATGCCAAAGCAGCAGGTGGCGCTATATTCCTAACTGTGTAGAAATGTTGGCCAATTAGAAGTCTAGAAGCCTCGGTGGGAAATAGTAAACAAAGCTGGGGCATAGAAGCAGAACCCAGTCCTATGTGTGGAGGGACAGTAACTGTGTGTGTATATGTAAGCATTTAAACACTGCAGAGAGCACAATTAACAGTAATAGTATTGTAGAAATTCATTTCACCGAAACAATAACGTGGCGCACAGTGTGACGTCAAAAAAGACGCACATCTTTGACGCTGCATTTTCTGCGTTTTCTCCGTTTTTCTCGTCCACACGTAAATGCAAAAACTGAGTTTTAGAAAATATCCACTCTGGCCGGAGTTTTTAGAAATCTCCGTTTTCAGTGACCGAAAACGCCGTTTACGTGTGGACGAAAGGTGCAAAGGCATAGAAAAATCTGCGTTTTCAAAAATATCCAGGTACGTGTGGACATAGCCTAAGAGAAATACTAAAAGAAAAACTGAGTCTCGTTTAGGCCAAAAGCCAAAGAATAAACATGAGTTTTAAGATGTGTTTTAAATGTGGACAGCAAAGGAGCCTCTCTACTATGTTATAACAAATTTAGGACCTCCAATTTCGACAAATTTTTGCAATCATATTGTCATATTTTGCTCTGAGAGTGAAGACTAACTTGTGGTTCTGCTTTCCTCCACATTTTGTGTTTTATTTTATCTTTCTACGCCTTTTATTCCTTTTAATTCTTCTCTTTCCCCTCCCCCAGATTATCACAATAGATCCATGGCCTTCCCTAAGCTTGATTCTACCAGAGGTCTCTTCCTGTTACCAGATGCTTGGGTTTTGGTTAACACTTGATAACAATAATAAAATACAACAGCAAATGAATGAAAATGAAATCCAAAATTAATGAATGGAAGAAATAAATTTAACTAAATAAAAATAAATAATGTTCATGATGCTTTTCGATGGTGCAGGTGAGATTTTGCCTTCAAGCGACAAAGGGGCTAAAGCTGTCCAAAGACATTTCAGTGCGCACTCAACACATGAGCAGTTGTAGAGAGCACAACTGCCTTTAATCTTTTCACTTTGATGTCAGTTGCTTCTCTTTGAAGTTTGTTGCTTCGTGGTTGTGATTCTATCATTTGGACTAAATCTGTCCACAGACAAGTAAACTAACAAACACCTGTCCTAAATTCAAATAACAGCACTGTGATTCTCACGCTGTCACAATTGGAGTATCCAAAGACCAGTTTAGAATATTCGCTGTTGTCCCAAAACTATTAGTAAAATATCAGCGAACCACACCATGATGAAGAAAGGATTAACATGTATGCAAACACCTCTGTCATGATTGTTATCATCCCAGTGCCAGTGACTTTTGGTGACTTTCATGCTTAATCTTAATTGCCAAAGATTCATTTGTGGTGATACACTTTGTATTTTTAACCACACCTTTTCCAGTTAGGCCAACATGGTGCAGAATTACTAGACGAAAATCTATTTTACTTGTTTTTACAGTAAGATATAATGCCAGGTTGATAAATAGACTATAAGACTGTTTTCAGTATAAAATGAATCACCTTGTTAGTGTCTCCTATAGTGCTGCATAGTCTGCAAGGTTCTGCATTGTGCCCTGTAATATTATTTAAATATGACCTATAACTATCAATAATTTTGATCTCTTTTAATAATCTAAACATATTAAGTAGTGTTCCACTATTATCTATGACAGCATAATATGCATCTAAAAACGTGACCATTTTCAAAGGTTATTCTCCCCGAGGAGGTCTGAATCTGTTACATCAGGGAATTAAACAAAGTGTGTACAAAAATGTCATGGATATCATATTTTTAAACCACAATCTGAGATAAAAATAATTTGAGATAAAATAATGTGTAACAGTTACAGATACAGATCTACAATGTTATGGTGCTGCTAAGGAGTATTAACTTTTTTTTAAAGACATATGATCTGGCATTCGCACAGACTCCATGCTGTGATTGGCTGGCTCTACAGAGTTAAGGTGGTTGTAAGAAATTCTAGTCCTCTTTCTATATCTTTCTTGCAATAGTTCTTCAACTACACTTTTCATGTGTATAATCCAAAGTGAAACTATCAGTGACTCCCTAAAGAAATTACTGAAAATGTGTGCAGTTATCGTCCCCTTTTCCTCTGTGGCTCCCTTCCTGTGTGGCTCTTTGAAACAACTATAAACACGTTTGATTTTTGATGTCTGCACCACATCTTAGGAACTACTTCTGAGGGACCATAAACCTGGCCCTTGCAGGAAAGTCTCTCCAGAGACTGTTACAAGTGATATCCTCTTTTAGTCTGTATAGCTGTATAAGCTGTGCAACAATGTGGTTCATTGATGTACATATGTTTTTTCACCTGTGAACCCTTATGGCACAAAGGAGTAAGTGAAAGCAGGGTATGGATTTACCTGTTAGTAAAATAGGTTTCAAATTGATTCACTGTTCATTTAAAAAATACAGCAAAATTCTTGCACAGAACACATATGACCATGTTCTAGTGTGCATCCTGCTTCTATCGTTTCACCTCTCAAACTTTAAAGTTTTAAACTCCAAGCTTTATATGCATACTAAATAAACTGTCTACCGCAACTACTAGCTGGAGACCACAGAAAAAAAAATACTATGACCATATGCAATGAGCTTGTGATCTTGCTGCCTTTGTAATCATTGCTTCAAAGATGGGGTCCAGGTCTGTGACTGTCACTTTCAAAGCAACTTTGATGCATCAAAACGACATCAAGCAATAAGATGGAGTCAGTTTGCAACTGAATGGTATGGAAGCCCATTTATGCCACAAAAATAAATAAATATATATATTTTTTTTAAAAAATCCATAACTTGAAATTTCAACTTATTAACTCAAAATTTCAACTTATTTTCTTGATATTTTGACTTATTTTTTCAAACTTTTGACTTATTAACTCAAAATTTCAACTTATTAACTTGAAATTTTGAGAGAAGTAACTCGGAATTTCGGGTTAGCTCTGCCAATCAGTAATCTACATGGAATGCGCACTCAAAACCGGATCCCAACAAATTGACTATGTGCACGTTAGCATATGCTACTTCCGGTGCGGAAACTCCTGTGGGGAGCTTTGTTTCCGGTTTCCTATTCGCGCCCTGTTTACGGTCCAAAACAAGTTAAGCAAATTAATAAGTCAAGCGGCGATTTACACTTCTATAGATGTCTTGGGCATTTACCCAATATATCTGTAAATGATGTTCATCGACTTGTCGATATTTTTTCCCCGCGCCTCAGAGCAAAAGAGAAAATGGATTCAAATGTTATATTTCTCAGCTGTCCCTCGTTTATCGCGGGTGTTATGTTCTAAAAATAACCAGTGATAGGTGAAATCAAGTAGCCAATTTTATTTTTTGACGGTGCAAAACGTTTCGTGGACATCGTGGACATACAGCACTGCACTTCAGAGTCACACTGCTAGCATCGATGCAGCGATTCTGTACTGTACAGGAGAGACATCACGGAGGAGATCGTCTGCAGCGATCAGGACGCAGGACATAAAAAAAGCATGCAACAAAAAACTAAAAAAATCTGCGAAACAGCGAGGTGAAAGGTGAACCGCGTTATAGCGAGGGACCTCTGTAATTTTGAAGGTAAGTCACAACATACCCTTCGTAAATACTAATGTATAGAAACCCTTACCAGCAATCGTTCATTTTTTGTGTGGCTTTTTTCATGGTTTGTTAACGTGCTGTGCGGGTGTGTACTTGACTAGCTGATCTCGACATAACGGGGAAACATCTGGTTTGACTATTCTTCACCTGTAGTTTGAATGCTGAACATTTGCCTGTTTAAATCATAAGACCAGTCACTATACAGAGATGTGCTTCTGAATGTGGACGATGTGTCTTCTGCATGCAGTAATGCAGGTCTGCTTGTGTTGAGTGATGTAAACAACTGATCGATTTAAACTCTTTAAACGTCAAAATTGATCATTAGATTTTTATGACACAACAGTGGTGAGTGTTCCCACCTCCTGCTCTTTGTAACTTAACGCGATCTTTCCGTTTTCGAGTTTAGGACATCAATTTTGGAGTATATCTTTGCAGTAGCGATTGACCGCAAAGTAAAGCTACCGGAAATGTACAACCCCACATCCGGTCTCAAACCAGGAAGTTAGCATTTTCTCGTGCACAGGGTCAATTGGTGCTTTTGAGAGTTTGCTGATAGTAGGGCCATGTGATTCAGCTAATAACACAAGGATTTCATAATTTGTGAAGACACGCTGAAAATAATCAGCAATTTGTGCAATCATAACTGAGTTGGCCATAACATGCAATCTGTTTGTGACAATACAGTGATTAACTGTGATAAATCTGTGAAAACTGCAAATTTGTTGGCATCTACATACATAAGAATTCAAATAAACAAAAACAAACTATTTGAACCATGAGTGTTTGGAGGCATGTTGCGAGTGCCCCATAAATGAAGTTGGATGCCCAGAGGTTGAGGATGTTATATACTCAGCCTCTGGCTGAACAGTTGAGTATCACAACTACTATAACTACTTGCAGTTGCTCTGACAACAACAACAACAAAACATTGAAACACTGATCCTTCCTACTCGCAAGCAGGTTGCCATCCTATTTTCACTCTTGTGTGACTGAGCCATTAAAAAAATAACACAAACACACACACACACACACAGATATGCTGACTCGTGTATATCTGTAACCCCCACATACTGTAGTTTTGGAGCCTCTAATAAATCTCCTAGTACACTGGGGCTGGGCTTTGCTGTTAGGCACACCCAAAGGCACAGTCGATCTGGGTTTTTTTTTTCTTTTTTGATGTGTGTAGGCTGTTGCAAACATGTCACTGCAGATGTAATCCAGATAATTTGTGTGTGTTAGTATGATGAATGGTAGCATGCATGCGGCTTTGATTAACTGCCACTGAGGTCAGATTGCAGTGGTCAGCCAAAAGGCCAAAAGCTGTTCGAGCTGTCAAAAAGGCATCCACTAAACACTGGCACACATGCAGACACACACAACGAGGAAATGTTCTAATTTCTGTTTAGAGCAGGAATAATTTCCTACAGCTCTCTTTATATGCGCAAAGTTTTTATACATTAGCTTTCTGTAGATTTAAGGGTGACAGCTTTTACTGGTGGGTCCAAATCACTGGGCAATAAATGAAAAATCATTATGAACAATAATAAAATAATAAGTGAAGCTTACAGTGAGGCTGCAAGTATGTTTTTTTTGTGTGCTCTAGCTTTGCAGATGCTGCAGAAAACTCATCTATTTTGTTTTCACTAATAAACATTTTGAAAATGTAAAGGTCAAAGCTCTGTCTACATTTCTTAGAATGCTTTTGGAAAAGACAGACAAAAAGAAAATCAGCAAGAACCAAAACCTTATTTTAAGGATGAGGCAGATTCGGAGAGCCGAGACCATGAAATGAGCAAGAGAAGATTTAAAAAGGTTAACCTCTATCTCTCTGCACTTATCTCTCCACTCAGTCCATTTCATTCTTTCTTTCAACAGTCCTGTCGTACGTCTGATGGCTTAGACCCCTGCCAGTATAATGAAAGTGGAAAGTGTTCCTTTTACCCCCCATTTACTAGAAGGACAGTAACTTATATTTCACATGTGAGTACTCGCCACTGATTTATCATCATGTATGTCTTATCAAGCAGGTATAAATTTAGCTTGTAAAGCTGTCACATTAATGAATGACTGGAAACTATGAATTAAACCAAGTCAAACTGATTCATGTAAAAAATGAAACTATGGCAGTGATTTAAATTTCAGGCGCTGTTGCTGTGCTAACCCTTAAATCCATGTAGAGACACTGCAGAGGGGCGTGGTTTGCGATGCCGCTGCAGGGAAGGCCGACGCACCTGAGCGGCATCCGCAATCAAAAGTCTGTGCTGACTGTGCTGCTCCCCAAAGGAGGGCCGCGGAGCAAATGCCAGGCCCACCTGCTCAGCTTGAGCCGGAGGTCAGTGCGAAGAGTACGTGGGAGGAACCTGCCATGCCATTGCTGGAGATTTAGGCGCGCGACAGAACTCACCAGCTGGAAGTGGGTGTGGAGGCGCCCGAGGGAATTCGCCAGCCGGAGGTGGAGCTGGAGGTTATGGGGCGCGAAGCACCTCGCCAATCGGAGGGGGAGGAGGAGGCGCGTGACAGTACTATGAAGCCGGAGGTCGGCGTGCTGGCCAAACCGGCCTCCAACCGGCCTTGTAACAGAGTGTTGAAGTGCTGCGTGGTCCTGCGCGCCAGGCGCCTGCCCAGCCACGTGTGAGCGAACCACACCCGCCACCAGCGTTGGAAAGGTTACTTTTAAAATGTATTCCACTACAGATTACAGAATACACGCCCCAAAATGTATTTTGTAATGTATTCCGTTACGTTACTCAATGAGAGTAACGTATTCTGAATACTTTGGATTACTTAATATATTATCAAGCTTTTTTACAACTACATGAATGTACTATTGCTGTGGGATTTATTACTATTACTGAAGGCTACTCGCCATACCAATACCAACTATATGTTTAAATCTTAATATAAAATGAGTAACAGTAGGTAGGGTAGACATTAGGCTGCACTTTTTGCAGCAATCTCATATAGAAAACTATTCTGCGCGTATATAAAACACAGGTCCCCGGCTCCGAACCGTAGTAAAGGGACCTCTGGCTAATATGTTGTGTTCTGTGTCGGGCTCGTAGCCGAAAAATAGCTTTACTTTGTTGTCTGGGTCAACTTTGCGAGAGACAGAGAGGCGTTGAAAGGCTGCTTCAACGGAACTTATTGTTTTTGGAGGAAAACACGAACACGGTGTACAGTCGAGTCTTAATAGCTTACTTACAACTGGGCTCGTCAGGCACTCTTCTTGGCTGCAGTGGTTATTATTATATTTACATGCTTCCATCTCCCGTTTCTGCTCGGTGACTGCTCATACTTTGCTTTGTACTTTGACTCTCCTTTTTCTCCCTCCCTGGCTCACAGTCACATAACGGGTATAGCAGTCCATTCTCTCGGCAGCACGGACTACACTGCCCATGAGGCTACATTCTTTAGGGCTATACCTGTAACACTCTGCCTATTGCATTCATATTAAATAATTTTAAAACATATTTCTTCACGTCATTATGAGACATGAGATTGAGACAGGGGCATTTAGCCTCTTAATGCGCGTTTTGTTTGGGTTTCCACCGGTGTGGAATTACCAAAAATAGAGAGGGCATAGCCTAACATATGAAACAGGAAAAGACCGCCGTGTAATCCATTTATTTCAACAAAGTAACTGTATTCTGAACACCACCTTTTTAAACGGTAACTGTAACAGAATACAGTTACTCATATTTTGTATTTTAAATACGTAACGGCGGCCCATGTATTCCGTTACTCCCCAACACTGCCCGCCACATAGACATATATTGAAAATTAACTAATATGATGAAAGAGACAATCGGCATCTTCTTGCAGGTCACCTATGTGTAGAAACATTACATCCTATTCTTTCCTAAGCCTCATTTGATCTCATGCTCCAGCCCAACCACTGTCTTTTAAATCAATCAACCTTGGAAAAATGTTTTTAAGGCATTTTATTCATCTTCCTATACTAGTGAAGACAGATATAAAAACATTTTTATGGCCACAATTCTCTTTCACTTTGTCCCTTTGTCTCCTCTTACATTTCCTCATCTCAGTGAACTTCTTTATGATACCCTTTCTATTTCAGCAGTGCCGACTAAACTTCACTAGGTCCACCTTTTTCACCAGCTGTTTTTGTTTTACCCTCTGATGACTGTTTCATTTCTTACTGAGAGTCCTCAGGGACATGAATTTTTAGTTTTTGCAAAAAAAAAAAATAAATCACCCGACAGTGTGGGAGTTTGGGCCTCCCTGTCAGAAGTGAACCCTCACCAACACCAACATCACCACCAGAAAAGGAATTGTTGCCTCAAGTCAACAATGTGCTACAAGAATACCAAAATTACATGATTTTCAGGATATACACTCCTGTGAAAATGTTACGAGCCCCTCCTGCTGCATGTTTTGCTCAGAAAATGCGAAATGCAGTGATTTATTGAAGCATGTGCAAACATACATGGAAATACAATATGCAAGGTAGAAACAAGGTGTGTACAGTTCTAACATGAACAGAGGTGGACATCACATTTCTGGCATTCAAATTTTGGACTACTATTTCATCCGGGTACTCCATTAGAATGTCTCAAAGTACTGTCCATGCTCCTGAGACACATGCACACAAGCATGCACGTGGACAGATATGAACACTTACATAAACACATATCCAATATTTTTGACCCTGAACTGACCTCTTGACTCCTAAATGTTCCTCAGACCAGATTCTGGGCAAAAACAGAACATCCTCATGGTCCAATCATGTTCTTTCTTCCTAAAGGTTTTTTGTCCATTTCCTGGAAGTTAGTACGAGTTCACGTGAGTGGAAGGTTTGACTATTTATATATTCCATCCATCCTTTTCTGTTTATCTAATACCCCAGCAGTCAGTGGTCTTGAAATGTTAATATATACAGGTTCTCCTGGGGACTTAAATCCCTGCTCCAACACACCCGATTAAGATAATGAACTGGATATTAAACATTGCAGCAGCCAGGAACAGCAATGGTGCCATACCCCCCTCCTGCAATGGAGCAGACCTTGTTTTGTTTTGCTATATCAGGATTCTTTGCACCATCTGAAGACATGCAGGAGAGGTTAACTTTCCTAATTATGAATGTCAGCATTAATGGTTATCGCTCTCTGTGTCCACCGTGTATTTCACTGTTTCAGGGTGTAGATCTCTTCCCCAGTGGATTCAATTGCAGCTGCCTAAAGCCCTTAAGAGCATAAACAATAGCACTAATGGATGGAGGGGTTTCTGTAAGTGACCTGTCTGATCCTTCCTTTATTTAAACATCAGTGCATGTGAAAGAAGTGCGTACCACAACATTCATGCAATCATCCATTAAGCAGTGCTTTTACCTTTGGACAAAACACAAGCTACGTTTCAATATATGTGCAGGTGATTTGTATAGGCGGTTGATGGCTCCATAAATAGAAATTTGACCCCAGAGGTCCACAGAGAGCCTAAGTTGATTTCTTTCTAACTTGAGTATGAGACCAGAAACCTGGTAAAATCATATGTCACATGTCTATGACTATAAACAAGAATGGAAAATGTGGCAAAACCTCAATATTCAATATTTTAGTTATATTAACAGTGTTATTGTCTTTGCACCTTCCCTTAGCTGGTATCTGAATCAATGTATAAAGTGTTTTATTTCACAATAAACTGAAATATTCTAAAAACTATGCCTACGTTTGCCACGGCAAACATATTTCCATTAAATCTTAACCATGCACACCCAAATCGGTATCTATTGATCATTTTAAAAATGCTTTCATGATTCATTTTCAATACCAAAATGGCATGATGAGCTCATGATATTCAGATTTGCCTTTGCAGACCTGTGTCCTTTCAATTTGTCCTCTAAATAGTCAAGCACGGGTACATGCGCTGCCTGCTGATTAAAAGATTTCAAACAGAACTAGACATGACTACAGAACAACAAGTGGGTGGATGCTTTGAAGAAAACAATGAAACAAATGATACTTTCTGCTAATAAAGTCTGTATTTTTGTACGGAAACTGTGCAGACAGTTGTGATGTAAGAACAAGAAAATGAGGGCAGATTTCCCATTTTGTCTCATGTATTAAAATCAGTACATACCGCTTGATGTGCTGTGTTAAATCTAATCCAGTACTTGTGAAACCTAATAGAGCTTTCTTGTCGATTTTTGCTTTACAAAGCTGCTACATTTCTGTTGTTTTTGGCATTGTCAAAATGATGACAGTGCTACTTATCTTTAACCCTGAGGTCATTGTGCTTTGTACATTTAAATATCTGAAAACTTCTAATACTCTGCTCCCTCGTGAATTTCGGTGGTCTGACAAAATAGGAACAACTTTAATGCAGTTTAGTACATCATTAAATCCCACTGTGACATCATTAATAAACATAAAGTAAATGAGACTGTAGGAGAAACAACCTGATGACAAGAGGGCAGCTCACTTGGACCTTCCTCTTGGTTTCATAGCAGAACTGGTAGAATTAGTATTTTGTCCAGTCATCATTTGTGACTTCTGAGTAGAAGTTGGCGTATTCTCACGTGCCTGGCTATCCCCATGTAGCTTGCAGTTATTGGTGGTAGCTGTCGCTACCCGATCCGTACCGGAAACCCGATCGGTACCCCGCATGCGCAAATCTTATGTCACTTCCTCTCTTTGCCAACATTGCGACATTCAATATATTTGAATGACACGGTTAGCGCCCAGTTAGCTCCTAGCATTTCTCAACAGCTCTGCCTCCTTTTCGACTACCGGGACATTTAAACAATGGATAATCCGTATCCGCAACAAATTTTTGCTTTTCTCCTCAATAAAGAGCGTTCCCCGATTGAACAACAGCGCCGTAAAATAAGAAGAATGGTGCCTAATGACAGAGTTAATAATACAGACTTTATAATATGTCACATGAAGATTCAGCAGCCAGATGAAGTGTTTACTGGCAATTGACAGTGATAGCGGACATCATCATCATCACTATTCCAACAATCCTCTCCACACAGACAAGCATAAACACACTCGACTATCACTAAATCAAATTTAACACACGTTTGTAATTGTTAAAAGTCCGCTTGTTCACTGTAACTGTTTAGACTACGTTACCCATGATGCACCTCGATATCTGTACTTCCGGTTGGGAACGTGTTCAGCGCAGTTCTGCACAGATGAGAGGTGTGTCGGAGGAGTAACGTATTTACTTGCGTTCCTGTGTGGGCTAATACTGTGTGCGTGCTTACCATGTGAGTATTGTAAGATGAGAGTGATGCTTGTTTGACTTTATCTGTGTAATACTGTGTAATCTGGGTAAGAAGCTAGTCCCGTTGCTATCGCTAAGATGCATTTTTCTGGCCTACTGCAGGCAGCCTTGTGTTCAGCCCATATTTCATTTCATATACGACTTACTGTCAAGCATTGTGGTTGTAGGTGGATGTAACTACTTACTATGTTTATTCTCTGAATCGTTGTAATCTGCATAGGTCTGGTTTGCCAATTTATATACGAGCCAGAAATTCATTTATGGTCCTAGGGTGCCATCTAGTGGCCATGAGGTTATGGCAGATTGTATAACATTACGCTGGAAACCCACAGTACTGTATAAGGGGTACACTGCTATCCATAGTAGTTAATACAAATGCTTGTTCTTCTGTTTACAGATGACCACACACACCCATATACACACTCACACCCCCTTTACCTGCATGTGAATCCTGTAATGCAATCGCTTCCCTACCAACGCTATACATCCTGTTGATGTCATCTGCCATCTCCTTATTAAAGTTATTGGAACTACATCACTGTGGAGTACCATTCCTTCTGACCGAGGACGACTCAGTTGAAGCGTGATCGGCAATCAGTGCAAACATATCTTACAAGTGGTCCTTCGAGCCGGATTTGCCTTGGCTGAGTTAATGAGATGGCAAACCCTCAGGATAGAAGTGCATCGAGTAGCCCCCGTCCAATGCGGGAGAAGAAGCTTCCAGGACATCTGGTGGACTATGAGCACAACCTAACTGAGCCACCCAAGCCATCTAGAGCTCCAAGTAGTTCAAGCAGCTCCGACTATGAAGAGGATGAGAGATGGCAGAAGATGGAATCAGTTTGGAGCAGCGTCCTCCAACACATGACTCAACTGCAAGTGTCTATGGAGGAAACTCGTGGGACATTACTAAAGCGGGTGGAGCGTTTGGAGCAAGCTTCTAAACCTGGCAGTCCTCTTCCCCCAGAAACAGGAGCGTTAGAACAACCCCAACATATTTCCTCCATAACAGAAGTTGCACCACTACAACCTAGCAGTGAGGTGTTACATGATACCACAGAGCCACTAACTGTGCCAGTAATACCCTCAGAGCAGGGCACCACAACACCTGCGAACATGCCGACGCCAGTGGAAACATCTGCTCCATCACCTCCTCGTAAAGTGAGCCTTCACACTCAGCCAGTGCTGCACCCTGCCACTTATGTAGCTGCATCAACACCACTCAGGAGACCTGGACGATGCACTGCTGAACCCTTCTCATATCAGCGATCGGAACATCAGCTCCTGATAAACAGGCCAGGCCAGGTGCAGCTATTACATCCTGCAGCCCCAGCTGATCAGCCACTACAACATGCTCATCTTTCAGTGCACCAGCTATCACAGACTGTGGACCCAGTGAGTCTGCAGCAGATGTCACATCCCGCTGCTCCTGTCTTCCAAGTCAGACATCCAGCTAATCCTGTGTACTTGCAGCAACCTTCACGTCCACCAGCGCCTGTGACTCAGCCATCACAGTGGGCAGCAGCTCATCGCCCTGTGCCCACCATACTGCATCCTGAAGATTTGCCTGATCCAGCTGGTAAATACTATGTTCCTTATCCCTCAGGAGGTAACTATTCATCATCTTCCTCTGCTGAACACCATAATCCACAGGTTGCCACAACTTACCCAGCAGGAACGCCTCTACCAAACCTGATGGAGATGATGGTGGTGTCTTCATATGGCATTCCAAAGCCTAAGCTGGTGATCTTCCGGTCAGGGAGAGAGAGTGACTTTGCCTTATTAAAGAAAGGGCTGGACAGCACCTTAGGGCCACATTCACATCTGGGAGAAGATTACAAGTATCAGGTCCTTCTAGATCATCTAGAGCACCCCAGCGCCCTACAGGTAGCCAAGTGCTACATTCACGACCGCACTCCCTACACTAGTGCAATGAGGGCGCTAGAGCAGAGGTATGGACAGCCAAGGCAGTTAGTCCAAAGTGAGCTTAGCACTATCTTAAACTGCCCCCCTATTAGAGCCGGAGACTCTCAAGCTATTGAAGACCTCTCCCTGTCGGTGTCCAGCCTGGTCGGGCTTCTCAGTACCATGGATGAAGTAGCAGCCAGTGAGCTTCATTGTGGTTCACATGTGGACAGACTGCTTACCAAGCTCCCTCTGAACTACAGGGACAACTTCATCGAGTACTGTATCACCCGGGGGATCATCCGCAGTGGCAGCAGCCGAACATACAATATGTATGACTTCTCAGAATGGCTCGAACGGAAATCCCAAGTCCTTCAGCTATCCAGACAAGCCTCTCAAATGCCCCCGGACAAGCCACGTCCAGAGAAGAACCTACTCAAAGCCTCAGCAGGGCTCAAGCCACACAACAAATCTGCTTCCATCTACTATGGTCCAAATCCAGCTCAAGCCAAGCTAAAACAGGAGGGAGAATCGACAGCTCCAGATCCGACAGTCCAACCTAAGAAGAGACAGAAGTTCAAACCTTATTGTCCATACTGCGAAGGGACAGAGCATTATCTGAATGGCTGTGAGGGATTCAAAAGGCTAGACCTCAAAGCTATGGCTACCTGGATTACCGAGAAGGCCAAATGCTGGCGCTGTGGCCATAAACATTCTCCAGAGCAGTGTACTCTGAAGAAGCCGTGTAGCACCTGTGGTGACCAGCATTTGTCAGTGCTCCATGACCTGGTTGAGGCCAAGAAGCGGGACCCTAACATACTAACTGTGAGTACTAGTATGGTCTACCTAGACTATTCAAGTCACTCAGGTCGTGTTATGCTTAAGGTAGTACCAATCCAACTACATCATGGGGGCAAATCACTGGATACATTTGCTGTGCTCGATGACGGCTCAGAGAAGACTGTTGTGCTTCCTGCGGCAGTTAAATCTCTAGGTTTGAAACAGGAGGAAGCAACACTCTCACTGAGAACTATCCGTCGAGATGTAATCCAGATGAAGGGAGGCTTTGTCTCATTTCAGGTGTCACCAAGGGCTAAGCCCAAAGTGAGATACAAAGTAACACATGCCTTCACAGCCCAACAACTGAGCCTAGCTACTCAGTCATGTCCAGCTGAACAGCTAAAGAAGAAGTATCTTCACTTACAAAAGGTCCAGATTGAGGGATTTAACCAGGTCCAACCTTTGGTGCTGATTGGCTCAGATAACGCTCATCTCATCACCCCTGTCCGTCCCGTCCTTCGGGGGTCGTCCAAAGGGCCAGTAGCCATCCGCACCAAGCTCGGATGGGCCATTCAGGGGCCGGCCAGTAGTATGCCTGCATCTGAGGGGGACCTGCAGTGCCTGAACATGTGCCTTTCTCCTGCAGAGACCCTGCATCAAGATGTGAAGCGTTTGTGGCAACTAGATGCTCCCCCCTACAGGACAGAGAAGGAGGTCACACGGTCAAAGGAGGACAGAGAGGCGGTAGCTATGTTGGAAACAAAGACCATCAGAGTCCCAGTAGATGGGGTCGAGAGATACGCCACTCCGCTGCTGAGAAGAAGGGACTTTCCACGGATGTGTGTCTCTCCTGAAGCAGTAAAAGGTCTTCTCAGATCTACCGAACGTAAGCTGGCCAAGAATCCTGATCTAACCCTCACATACAGCCAGGAGATCCACAGGTTAGTAGATTCTGGTTATGTTGTTAAGCTGAGCCCAGATGAGACACATAGCTCTTCTGAGTCATGGTATGTACCCCACCACATGGTACATCACAATAACAAGGCTAGGGTGGTCTTCAACTGTTCATTTGAGTTTCAGGGGGCCGTCCTGAACCACTACCTCTTACCAGGACCTCCCTTGGGGCCCACTCTGCTGGGGGTATTACTCCGCTTCCGCCAACACCCTGTAGCCGTGAGTGGAGATATCAAAGCCATGTTTCACCAGATTCGGCTGCTCCCAGAGGATTGTCCTCTGCTACGGTTTCTGTGGAGGGATTGTGAAACTGACCGGCCCCCAGATGTATATGAGTGGAGAGTTTTGCCCTTCGGAACGACATGTAGCCCCTGTTGTGCTATTTTCGCCCTACAGAGACATGCAAGGGAGTATGAAGACACCCACAAGGACATCTGTGACTTTGTCCACACAGCCTTCTATGTGGATAACTGTTTACAGTCCCTGTCCAACCCAGAAGAGGCAAAGCAGCTCATCGACCGAATGAGAGATTTACTCATTCAAGGAGGATTAGAGATACGTCAATGGGCGAGCAACGTGCCAGAAGTAGTTGCTCACCTGCCCGCTTCAGCTAGATCAGAGAGCTGCGAGCTTTGGCTGAACTTCAAAAGTCTCGACCCACAAGAGTCAACATTAGGACTCAGCTGGCACTGCCCGACAGATGTCCTGGGATATAAGCACCGCCCTATAACCTACTCCACGGTCACGCTGCGCAACGTGTACAAGGTACTAGCTACCCAGTATGACCCCCTAGGTTATATTTGTCCCTATACTACAAGGGCCAAGCTGATTGTACAAGCCCTGTGGAGCACAGAGAGAGGATGGGATGAGCCCGTCGAAGGGAATCTACTTCAGTCCTGGCTGGAGTGGGAAGGTGAACTGTCACACCTTCAGCATGTCACCATTCCCCGCTGCTACGCTCCTCCTCACAACTCCAGCAATGTGACATACGAGGCTCACATATTCTGTGACGCATCAGAAAAAGCGTATGGGGCTGTGGCTTATCTCCGAGTAATCGAGCAACAACTGCCCATCGCCACATCATTCCTGATGGCTCGCTCCAGGGTGGCCCCACGCAAACAGGTGTCAATGCCTCGGCTGGAGCTTTGCGCAGCACTCACAGGAGCCCAATTGGCCAAATTACTCCAGACGGAGCTCACCATTCTCCTGCAGTCGATCTACCTGTGGACAGACTCTACAACGGTGCTGCAGTGGATCCAGTCTAGTTCCTGTCGCTATAAGGTATTTGTGGGGACTAGAATCTGTGAAATACAGGAGCTGACATCTCCTGAACAGTGGCGGTATGTGACCTCTGACCTCAATCCCGCTGATGACATCACCAGAGGGAAACATCTCGCCGACCTAACTGTCCCCAATCGTTGGTCACATGGTCCACCCTTCCTGTCACAAACTGCTGACACTTGGCCTAAGTTGCCAACAGAGTTCCCGGCATGCAGTGAGGCAGAGCTCAGGAAGACGGCATTCTGTGGGCTTGCTTCTGCATCCCCGACCTTACCGGATCCGACACAGTATGCCACGCTAGATGAGCTGATTGCTGCTACATACCAGACCCAACACGGGGCGGCCGACACTCCTATTACAGCAGCGGAGCAACTAGAAACCAAGACCATGCTGCTTCGCTCGGCTCAGACTGACAGCTTCCCAGAGGAGGCCCGAGCCCTCCAGATTGGTCAGCCAGTTCGCTCAGACAGCCGTCTTAGCGTGCTGTCCCCTGAATATGACAGTCTTACTGGTCTCATCAGAGTCGGAGGCCGCCTCCGTCGAGCCGCCGACTTAGATCCAGACAGTATTCATCCCATCGTATTAGCGGCTGAACATCCCCTGACCAATCTTATCATAAAAACTTATGATGACCAGCTCCTTCATCCAGGTGCAGAGAGGCTGTTTGCAGAAATACGGCGCACCTATTGGATTCTCAGAGGACGTCAAGCCATTAAGAAACATCAGCACCAGTGTGTGGACTGTAGGAGATGGCGTGCCTCACCTGCTACACCCAAAATGGCTGACTTACCTTCATCACGGCTGAGACTCTATAAGCCGCCATTCTGGTCAACGGGCGTAGACTGTTTTGGGCCATACACAATAAAGATAGGTCGTAGAAGAGAGAAACGCTGGGGAATTATCTACAAGTGTCTTACAACCAGATGCGTGCACCTTGATCTCCTCCCTAGTCTTGACACCGATTCCTTCCTTATGTCATTACGCAGATTTATTGCACGGCGAGGAAAGCCATACGAGATGTGGTCTGATCGAGGGACCAATTTCAGAGGTGGGCACAGAGAACTCCAAACGGCGTTTGAAAACATGGAGCCAGACCTGAAGCAGCAACTGGCCAAGCAGACTATCAACTTCTGCTTCAATCCCCCACACTCTCCTCATTTCGGAGGAGCCTGGGAGAGGGAAATCAGAGCAGTGAAGTCAGCTCTGCAAGTAGTCCTGAAGGACCAAGTTGTGGCGGAGGAAGTCCTGCTCACAGCTCTCATAGAGGTTGAGGGTATTTTGAACTCAAAACCGCTCGGCTATGCATCGGCTGACATAGCTGACCCAGATCCCATCACACCAAATCTTCTCTTGATGGGGCGGCATGATTCGGCACTACCCCAGGCAGTTTACGGCCCCTCAGGCACTCTTTCGAATAGAAGATGGAGGCACAGTCAGGTCATCAGTGACCACTTCTGGAAGCGGTTCATACAGAACTACCTCCCAGGACTGCAACTCCGACAGAAATGGAGGAAGTCCACTGACAACATGGCTGTGGGACGAGCTGTTATGATTGTGGACTGTAATTTGCCTAGAGGCCTTTGGCCTGTGGGTACCATTGCCAAAGTTTTCCCAGGGATTGATGGCGTTGTTCGAGCTGCCGAGGTCAAAGTTAAAGACAGTACCTATGTTCGCCCGGTAAGCTGGTGGAACTTCCCAAAGTTCCTGAGGACTCAAATGACGCTGTTTCAAATTAGAAGGACTTTAGCAGGAGTGTATTTGCATACAAATACAGGGGCGGCTGTTAAAAGTCCGCTTGTTCACTGTAACTGTTTAGACTACGTTACCCATGATGCACCTCGATATCTGTACTTCCGGTTGGGAACGTGTTCAGCGCAGTTCTGCACAGATGAGAGGTGTGTCGGAGGAGTAACGTATTTACTTGCGTTCCTGTGTGGGCTAATACTGTGTGCGTGCTTACCATGTGAGTATTGTAAGATGAGAGTGATGCTTGTTTGACTTTATCTGTGTAATACTGTGTAATCTGGGTAAGAAGCTAGTCCCGTTGCTATCGCTAAGATGCATTTTTCTGGCCTACTACAGGCAGCCTTGTGTTCAGCCCATATTTCATTTCATATACGACTTACTGTCAAGCATTGTGGTTGTAGGTGGATGTAACTACTTACTATGTTTATTCTCTGAATCGTTGTAATCTGCATAGGTCTGGTTTGCCAATTTATATACGAGCCAGAAATTCATTTATGGTCCTAGGGTGCCATCTAGTGGCCATGAGGTTATGGCAGATTGTATAACATTACGCTGGAAACCCACAGTACTGTATAAGGGGTACACTGCTATCCATAGTAGTTAATACAAATGCTTGTTCTTCTGTTTACAGATGACCACACACACCCATATACACACTCACACCCCCTTTACCTGCATGTGAATCCTGTAATGCAATCGCTTCCCTACCAACGTTATACATCCTGTTGATGTCATCTGCCATCTCCTTATTAAAGTTATTGGAACTACATCACTGTGGAGTACCATTCCTTCTGACCGAGGACGACTCAGTTGAAGCGTGATCGGCAATCAGTGCAAACATATCTTACAGTAATGACGCTAATTCAGTTTACAATAGGGTTCATTCACTCAGTCAGCAGGTGGCGGTCTCCTCGTACACTGGGGAGTACACTGCCATTAAACGAACAGAAGAAGAAGAAAACCCCTGCACATGCGCGGTACGGATCGGGTAGACCCGATTTGTACGGTCCGACTTTGCACATGCGCAGTAAGGATCGGGAGTCCCGATCTGTCATTATCTTTTTATTTATTTTTGTTTTCGTCTACATTATATTAAATGTTTCATTATCGGAAACATTTTAAGAGATACTTATTATTCTTAACATCTTAACAGATACTCTGACCTGTAACTATCGTAAAACGCTTCGACCGGAAGTAGACACCTTTCGCGCATGCGGGGTACCGATCGGGTTTCCGGGACGGATCGGGTAGCGACAGTAGCACTCCGTCTCCGGGCTAGTGAAGAAGTCGTCCACAAAGATGGTAAATGGACTGGTTCTTATATAGCGCTTTTCTACTCTTTCTGAGCACTCAAAGCGCTGTACACAACTTGTACATTCACCCATTCACACCCATTCGCACAAGCACATTTCTCTAAGTGCTTTCTAAGAAGCATTCACACGCACATTCATACTCCGATGGATGCATCGGAGAGCAATTTGGGGTTAGTATCTTGCCCAAGGATATTTGGCATGCAGACTAGGGGAAGCCAGGGATCGAACCACCAACCTTCCGATCAGTAGATGACCTGCTCTACCACCTGAGCTACAGCCACCCAAGGTGGCTGTGAAAACATGGTGCTGGCCATGATAAGACTATCTGGCGAGGGGGCATGCATCAGGGGTCAATGTTGACCTTCAGCATTGCACTTAGCACCATGACATGTATGCATCCCTGGTAAACAACTTTAATCCCCTCTTTCAATTCACATGGCTTGTTTTTGATGTCCTATCTCATGTTTCAAGCTTTTCTGTTTGACCTGTCACACGTATTTCTTCATTCCTAGCTTTTTTCTCTGGATCACAACTCACTGGACCGTGCACTACTGAGCAGCATTATGTGTTATTAAGAGCAAAACAGATGTTGTTAATAAGCCATAGTCAAACAAACTTGACTATGGCTTATTAACAAATTGGATGCATAAATTGGCTTATCATCACTTGCAATAGTGAATGTGGTGTTCAAATGCTGTGTTATCTATTTTCAAGACCAGTTTTATAAATGCTATGGAAACAACACTTATCTTAACCTTGAGCACAACTGATCATCTGTATAATAACATTTAATCAACTTCAGATTCTTAGTTTCAGTGTTATGAATGTTGGTGTGGGAAAAGTGGGGGATCACAACTGTATGTCATGAATTCTGTAGAAGTCACTCAGGTGAGCAAAAAAATGTTTCTAGCGCTGAAAATGCTACGTCCAAGTGATCCGCATCAACTTTTTGGGGTACCAAATACAGTAACCCAGACTTTTGTGTTTTTAGAAAAGTACTCCTTCACCTTTGTTCAAAGTACACCTTTATTCTATTTTTAACAGAACAATGTGGCTTGGAACAAGCACTCTTCCCATGCATAAAATACAAGCACACACCAAATTGCATCATAAAATATTAAATTAGTTTTAACAGGCTTCTATGACTATTACTCGCCCTATTGCCATACACTATATGTAGAAACTACCACCCATGGCAGTAAACAAGTAATTAAACTATATTAATTAATTATATTAATTAACTATATTAAGAAATCTAATTATCAGATGATATGATGAAATTCAAGAGCTCCAAATTGCTTCCTTCGTTTGTTTCTCTGCACTATATTGTTTACTGGAACACACCATGATGTCCACGATGATAGAAATTCTCATTACCCAACAAATATATAAATAATGTTACTGAACACAGCAATTTATCTAGATTTGTTGCAGCTTATGTGCTGGCAATATACCACCTAGTTAGTTAAAGGGGGGGAGGGAGCACAGGCTAGCTGACTTATTAAAGAAGATGCTTATAAAACTGTTGAAGCAAAGCAAAGTCAACTGAAAAGGTTTAACATTGTCTGACCAAATACTGGATACTGGATTTTTTTGAAACTGTTAATATAGTATCATGTATTAGGTAAAAACTGACCAAAAATGTCATTCAAATAAATATAATGTAAATGTGTTAAAACAATGAAAAGTGATTTTTCTGAGCTCCTGGTTCCAGGAACTGATAAACTGGTACTCCATCACATTTTAGTTTGTGTGCCATATATGTTCAATAATTTAGACTGCTTCTGAAAGTAAAACATTACTTTGGCGAAATTTTAAATATTTAAGGCAATTTTTCCAGGGAGGTTCTCACAGGAGCATACAAACTACACATCATGGCCATCAATTCATATCAAAAATATATTACATTTGCAACAGCAAATACCATCTGTTTATGTTCATTTGAGAAGGCTAAGTTTTTAGTACAAAAATGAGCCTGTATGTTCTTGACCATGACCATGGAGCATGCCCACAAGCAACAAAGATATAAATAGATGGCAGAGTAACTGAGTTCACAGATATCCAATCAATATCCCAATAGCCCCTCAGACTCCTGATCAGTTTTAAGCTTCTTCTGAAAGATTTGTCCAAAAGCCACACCATGATCAGCCCTCCTATAAATAACCCTTTAAAGCCTCAAAGAAAATGCTCTATATAGCAATGCCTATATTTTCTAGCAACTCAATATCACGGCAAAGCTTGTAATGAACACGCCGGTCCACCGTGTCCATTTCACACTTTGCTTCTCCAAAAAAATGTACACCGAAGTTGCAGTAAGCTGCATTAACAGCAGAGGGAGCAGATATTTTATTTCAAGCTAACATGAAAATAATCACGGGAAAGTGTTTAAACAGACATTATTAACACATTTGCATGTATATAAATAATATCTGCCAACTTAATCGTTTCCAGCGATTAAGGACCCTGGAATGTACTTAATGCGGTTTTTGCTTACTACTGACTTTGTGGCTTTAAATATATTATCTCCCCCTGCTGGTAATCGATTTTCAGCTGCTAAATCCCTTAAATTAAAGTCTGCACTTCAGGTACAACCCTCTGTGTTGGCACATAGATGCTACACTATAAAAATGACTTTCTTCAGGAGAAATAGGAATTTCTCCTGAAGAAATGTACCTGTTGCTGAGCCTTTGTGGACAAGGCTCAGCGGGCCCAACACTCGAAAGGAAAAGAAAGACAACGCAGGAAATTTCACACCTTGCTTTCAAAAACACACACTCCTCATTCTGAATCTGAACCTACACAACCCATAGAAGAAAACACACCTGAAGACAGTCAGGAGAAATGGGTTAAGAACTTTTCAGACAGGAATCTCACTGAACCTGAAAAGAGAGTATTAGCCAAAGGTCTCAATTTTGCCATTTCTCCACAACAGTTGCCCATAGTGGACCTCATCACAGCCACAGAATCTGCCATTCGGATTAATAAATTATCACAGACAGAAGCAGAGCAAATCAGGATGAAAGTCTCAGCCACCCTCTCCAGTGCCAAAGTCCCTCCGTCCAACCTCACAATACAGGAAAAGAAGGCCGTCGCTTCCCTGAGCAAAGACCACAACATCACTGTTTTACCAGCGGATAAGGGAAGATGCACCGTGGTCCTGAACACTACAGATTACCATACAAAGATCACTACTCTCCTCAGTGACAACAATACCTACGAAGCCTTAAAGCGAGACCCCACAAGCAGCTACAAAAAGAAAGTTATAGCTTGCCTTCAAGACTTGGAAAAGGACAAAATCATTGACCGCCTTACTTATCACCGCCTTTACCCAGGGGATGCCATACCCTGCATTTACGGACTTCCAAAAATCCACAAGGAAGCTGTCCCACTCAGACCCATAGTCAGTAGCATAAACTCAGCCACTTATAACATTGCAAAACACCTTGCTACCATCCTTGCTCCTCTCGTGGGGAACACCCCACACCACATCAAGAACTCCACCGATTTCACTGACAAGGTCCAGAAACTTACCCTGGATCCAGATGAAACCATAGTGTCCTTTGATGTAGTCTCTCTCTTCACTTGCATACCCACCACGGAGGCAGTGGAGACTGTCAGAAAACGACTACAAGAAGACAACTCCTTGGAGGACAGGACCAACTTCACACCCGATCAGATTTGCACACTGTTAGACCTCTGCCTCACCACCACATATTTCAAATACAACGAAGGCTATTACAGACAAAAACATGGCTGTGCCATGGGCTCCCCCGTGTCACCTATTGTAGCCAACCTTTACATGGAGGAAGTGGAAAGCAAGGCTCTTGGCTCTTTCAAAGGAAGAGTACCCAGCCACTGGTACAGATATGTAGACGACACCTGGGTCAAAATCAAGACACAAGAAGTGGAATCCTTCACTGCGCACATCAACGCTGTGGATAAAAACATCAAGTTCACCAGGGAAGACACGAAGGATGACTGTTTGCCTTTCCTGGACTGCGCTGTGCACATTGAAGAGAATGGCAACCTCAACATCGAAGTTTACCGGAAGCCCACACACACGGACCAGTACCTCCTGTTTGACTCCCATCACCCTCTGGAACACAAACTTGGAGTAATTAGGACCCTACACCACCGGGCAGAACATGTTCCCTCTAAGCCTGAAGGGAAAAAGAAGGAACACACACATGTAAAGGAAGCACTCAAAACGTGCGGCTATCCTAAATGGGCGTTTTTAAAGTCAGCAAAGAGGCACAGAAAAGAAGATCAGACACCAGCGAGGGAGGATAAGAAGGACAGGCGCAACAACATTGTCATCCCCTATGTAGCCGGTGTATCAGAGAAACTCAGGAGGGTTTTCTCCAAGCATGACATCCCGGTGTACTTCAGACCCAGCAACACACTCAGACAAAAACTGGTTCACCCGAAAGACAAAACGCCAAAACACAGACTTAACAATGTGGTGTATGCCGTACAGTGCAGCGAGGAATGCCCAGACCTCTACATTGGAGAGACCAAACAGCCACTTCACAAGCGCATGGCACAACACAGAAGAGCGACCTCCACAGGACAAGATTCAGCTGTCCATCTGCATCTTAAGGATAAAGGACACTCTTTCGAGGATGCCAATGTTCACATTTTGGACAGAGAGGACAGATGGTTTGAAAGAGGAGTGAAAGAAGCCATCTATGTCCACTGTGAGCGACCATCTTTGAACAGAGGCGGTGGTTTACGACACCAACTCTCTGCCATCTATAATCCAGTTTTGAGATCCCTTCCCAGACGCCTTAACGCCCACTCACACCCTGGGCCATCTGACTTCAGGAATTCGCATGATAAGGTGGGGCCAGGTTTCACAATGAACCCACCCAAAACTCTGGCTGATTGGGACCCACACCCAGTTCCACACCTTGGCTCAGGCGATTAGAGGATCATCAGGGGGTCCTTTTGTCCCTCTGTGGGGGGACACTCCCACTAGGGTTATATCTGGGACTCTCCACCATTTGACCTTAGAACTGAAGAAGCCTCTCGGATGAGAGGTGAAACGTCTTCAAGTAACTTAAAGAAGTCCAGACGCTTTTCTTTGCAAGCTCCTTTGAAATAGGAATTTGTTTTATGTATTTAAGTCAGAAGGATTATTCTCTGTTTTTTCTGACCAATTACTCTTGGTGCAGCCTAGATCTCGGCTTAAGACCAGAGGTGACTGTGCGTTTGCCCTGGTTGCACCCAACCTGTGGAACAACCTTCCCATTGCTATTCGCATGTCTGACTCCATCCAATTATTTTAATCACTATTAAAAACTCACTTATTTAATCTTTCTTTCCCGGTTAGTTAATGCCTGTATTTTATACTTAATTCCAATTTTATCTTTCTATACATCTTCTTCTACTTAAAACCTGTGTTTTTAGCAAGTTTGATTTGATATTCACTTTTATTTTTGTGTAATTAGTGCCATTGACCTGTTAGCATATTCAGTAGTTTGTTAATGGTCTTACTTTAAATGTGCTATATAAATAAAGTTATATTTTATTGTATTGTATTGTATTTCTTGTTTCTAATTGCAACAAAAGCAAATACAAAAAAGGTGTTGTGTTCTGGACTATTCGAGAACACAGAACTGTGGCTAACCATTAAAATAAAATAAACACAGCTAATTATAGTAAGCAAGGTCAGCAAGATGCATCCACACACTGCTTGGGTGTAACACTCACACACAGATACTTAGAGTTAACACAGCAATGAAAATATTAGAATTTCTCTCACCCAGAATGGAGTACTGGTCGTTTTACTGTAACTTCTTGACCTTTGTCGTCATGAGGTTGCCAAGCAACAAGAACAGACCACAGGAAGTCATTGCTCCCAGGCATGTAGCCGTCCATAAAACGTCTGTTTATTTTAGACTTTTGATTCTTTCATTTTTAAACAAATGGCACATGTGGAAGAGCATATTAAGAACAAAGCTGCGGGTACCTTTGGACAGTGGTAGGTTTTGCTTCTGGCAGGCAGAATTAATATGTGCCTGCTGTTCCACTGTTTTTCTTTCTTTCTTCTTTTTTACACACAGCCTAGTTCATAAATCAGAGGCCTTCCTCCACTTCCTTTGGAATGTTAATATGGAGTGTTGGTGCTGCAGAGAACAAAGGTGAGAGGATCATGTCTGCTTAGGTAATCCTGTTGGTGTCAAACAGGCTAAGCTTTTATTTTCTGAAGTCAAGAGGAGACAAGAAGGAGCGAGTCAGATGGACTTCCTCACAAGAAGCAAAGATAGACAGGTAGATCATTATGCTCATCGTTAGAGAGGCATGCCAAGTGATGGGCAAAGGCACGGATTGAACTAGGGAGAGGAAAATGAGCAGAATATTAAAATCCTCATAACAAGACAGGTACTGTGGTATTATCTGTATGGGGAGATGGCAAGGTGAGGGTAGATGACACAGAGATACATAATAACAGATGGCATAAAACAGAAATATACAAAGAAAGACAGGTTAAAAAGGAAAGAAAGTATGTAGCAGTCATTGGACTTAATTACATCTATTGCTCAGCTTAGAAAGATCTAATTCATGTTTCTTCTAACATCAGCTACATTAATTGGAAGCAATATCTGAGCTATTGTGCCCTTCCCCAGTGTCATTCAGCCTTCATTACAGCCACTTTGATACTGAAATGAAGCAGCCTTCAGCCGAATTGTGGCCATTATACCACAGAGGCTTGCTGCTATTCAACCAAAATTACATAGTAAAGTTCCTTTTGGATTTAGCTCACTCTGTCTGGATGGGTAGTTTTTTGTTTTGTTTTTTAAATTTTGAACGTGTTTGTATGTGTCTCTCTGAGTGGAGATGCATTTGCACATAGGGATGTGCATCAGTGAGCTCAGATGCTGGCGTGTGATAGCACATTTGTATATATTCTAGTGCCTTCATGCAGATTTGATTATGGCTGCTCCTGTCATACAGTATGCGTTTAAGTGAACACAAAGCAAAGCATTAACGGATACGAAGGACAGACATTTAAATCAGAGAGCAAGGACCCCGAGGCTATGAAAATTTAAAACACATCTACTAGAAAATTGTAGTAGACACTGTAGAAAATACACACAGTTGTGCAGAGACGCTCAAAATTCACATGCACGTTTCTACTTACTGGCAATTACAAGGAGCTAAACACACACTAATACACTTGTCTGTGGGAAACACACGTTCAGGTGCACATGTTAACCTTGGCTAGAGAGTTAGAGTAAGAATCCTTGAGTGAAATCCTAATCTTATCAACTCATAACACCTTCAGCTGGCAAGCAAGTACAAAAAGAGAGCAGATTTAGTCTTCTGTTGAACAGATACATACACACCCCTAGCAGTGTTGTAGCTGCAGTATATGTGGACATATGTGGACAACTGGCACATGGCATCGCTTAAAGCTGTGTTGTTTTTTCCTCTATATAGCTATGTTAAAAAAAATAAAACAACACTAAAAGGCATCACATTTATACTGATCTATAATCTATCCTGCTAATTTATGATGTTGTCTCTTGTTCATGTTCACTCTCATCTGCATCAGTAGAAGATCTACAGCCAGCTTTTGGGCTTTTATGCATCATCTGCCGTAACAGGTCTGCTAAGTGATTTTTAAATTCTGAAACAGTGAAACAAGACCAGGGATCAGCAGCAATTTAGTTTGCGCCTTTGTTTTATGGTTATTCACTATAATAGAAAAAAAAACGTGTGCAGTGCAGTGAGACTAATATGGATTTCTTTTGAATTGGAGTCGTAAAAGTCTGGCTTAGTGCAACTGCTGTGTGTGAATAATTTATAGATGCTGGAAAATCCACCAAAGTTATAAAATGCTGCATGAAAAAGGATTTTATTATTTGACGTAGAAATGATTGAATTTGATTGGAAAGTCTTCCCCCCGACTCTTTGAGACCCAAGAAGAGTGCTGCTAATTTCGGAATTGACGGGACAGGTTAGCCTCTGTTGCTGCGCCCTACCTAACGAACCTCCACACACGCTCACGAGCACATTTGCCTTTCTTCAGAATCTGTTCCAGTGAGTGACATCGTTAATCCACTTTTCTCCGCGCTACACCTTCTTCTTCTTCTCTATTTTGTCATCTTCCTTCCTCCTTTTCAATTTGCTAACATCTCTACTATACCAAACGCCTGTTCATTAAAGAAATTCAGTTTAGCGTCATAATATAAGCCCTCCACCTCAAGTCTGCAAGTTAGCCTTTAGGTTTTTAAGTGATCCTCTCCCATTTTATAATTTCAAATATGCATTGCCTTATGTTAATATACAGCAAACCTCTTGTCCAACCCTGTCAGACTGCTCGCTAACCAATCTTCACACCCCAAACGAAAAAAGCGTGCTCCAGCTAAAATTTACAACCCCGTGCACCTTAAGCTTGTATGTTTATTGCCTGAAATGGCAGGATGAAATCAAATTCATTACAAGGCAGTGCATCATTCGGAGCTGCCTGCCAAAGGCTTTATGTTCACACCGCAGCTTCCCACCATGGAAATACTGAGCAATAGGTAACACGGTGTCTGTTTGCTTAGCGCATTAATTTCTGAGGGCTCCATGTAATACAAGTGTCAGACGAGGGCTGTTAGCAGGGGTTTGTAAATATTTTCAGCTTGGGACTGAAATGTAGTCTCTCCCTGTAGTTTCCCAAGCTCATTAAAACATATTGCTTTTCTTGCCTGTTTCCCAATTTGGATCTAGACCTGGAGCAGCGTCAGCCAGGCCAGCATTGAATGTGTAGCACATTATGAGTTATGAGATGCGGCACGGTGCAGGTTTAAGATTAAATTCCCTATATTATCTCCCTCCCTCTCTCTTTCTCTCTCTTTTTTTCTTGTCCGAGACAAGAAGCCTTTCCGGCCAGGAAGCAAAACTTGTGTATGTCAAGCGCTTGTGTTTTTTCCCCCCCCCTCTTCATTTATTTCCATCTCAGTCCGTATGGGCTCCTATTCACTGCTTTCATCCCTCTCCTAAACCTACACCTCTTCTCCTCCCCATCCTTCTATATTATGCATCATCTCGACCGCCTTCCTTCTCGTCCTGCTCCAGTGCTCTAGATGTTCACACTGAACTGTGTAGAATAGGATTTTTGCTCCTGTCAGATTTACTAAAAAAATCGCTCTTCACTTCCTTCACCTTCCACCTTTCTTGACTTCATCTTTCCTAGTTTTGCCATCCTTCTTGCCTTTATTTCTGCTTCCACAATACACTTATCTTATAAAGCTCCATCTTCATGCATTCTGTCCTCCTGTGTCTGCTCCCCTTTTCTCTCGTTTTACTAGGCTCCCACGGCCCCCACCTCACCCGCAATAAGAGTGACAAGATAAGAGATTGCATTTCCCCGCTCGGCAGTCCGAGCTTGAAGAGGGTGTCATGTTTAAGGGGGGGGACTACCTGACATCACACATCAAACCTTTGTAACATTTCAATGGGCTTCCTATTTCTTTCCGCCACATCTTGTCAGGCATCAGCCTATTATTGACAGATTGTGGATTAGAGAAGTGGGGGGGGGGGGGGGGGGGGGGGAAGGGGGGGGAAGGGGGACCCAGTGCTTTCTGCAGATTGCTGCTATCTGTGTTTGCTGCTATCTACATTAGAGAGAGCTATGGGACAAATGCTCGAGGAGGCAATATGATTTGCTTTGCTTTGCTTGGATAGCAGTGTATAAGCAATGTCAGGTTGTTGTACCGTGCAGACTTGACATAGGCATGCAGAGAGGTAGGGCTAAAGGGGCAAAGACGATAGATGAGGATGGATGGATTTAATCAGAGCATGATAAAAAAATCTGATGTGTGAAAGACAGAATGAGATTGACTTTAAGTAACTTGTAAACTGATAAACTGGTATATCTGACGGCTTTTACAAATACAGCTCAGTTAACTCAGTTGTGCTTGAACTTTTGGCTATAATGCATTATCTTTGTTAGACTGACTGTAAGAGGTTTACATGAAATCTACTGGATGGATTGAGAGTAAAATAACTTACCCTTTTAACTGAGCCCCTGAGCTTCATCCATCTCTAAGCAGGTCTGATGTACAGTTCATGAAGGCTGTCCAAATTAGGGAAGAGTCACAACAAGAAGTGCTCTAAGGAAATGATCACATTGGAAGTTTGTTTCTACCATCTAAAATTACCCATGAAAGCCGCTTTAAAAATTGCTTTATTGTGGTGCTGAGGTCCCTTAGCTTTAAAACATAACTACAGGTTAGCACACATCCCGAAAGAGGAAAGTCTCAAATTAGAATGTCAATATAAAGCACAGAGATAGCAGGAGGCCAGACTATACAAACACAGATGAATTGTTCCCGTCTGGTCTCTTGTGATCTGGATCTAAGATGTCTAGAATAAGGCAAAGAAAGAAAGGGAGAGAGAGGTTTCAGAAAAGCTTGTCAACCACTACAGAAAAGAAAAACAATGTTTTTATGGCATCTCTTATCATTAAAAAAGCAATCTGCATCTGACACTGTTGATGCAAAAAAAGTCTGGATTAAACTCTGGAGTTTATCTGCGTAGTGCAGACAAACCGCTTGTTTGCCGATGAAACAAGCGGTTTGTCTGCACTACGCCCAAATGAACATCTGAACCCAGTATTAGCCAGGGTGGATCATCTCGCATGTGGGCTGGCTTGCTTGAGTCCAGGGATTTGCTAATGTGCTCTGGCATAAAATACAATCATCCTAAAAAAAGAAAAAGAAGACAACTAAAGTGTTAGCCAATGCCGATGGTAAAAGTTGAGGAAAGAAAAATGAGAGAATCTGGTTGGCAGGTGGGTTTGAAAAATTCAGAGAGAAAATGATAAAAATTAGGAAGGAATGCGAGGACTGACCGATCACCAGGAGAGGAAGAAACACCAGCAGGTAAGTTTAGCAGGACAATAGGCATGCAGGATCTGGAGTGTGAATCCTTATGTAGCAGGAGAGAATGAAATCTGTTAACTATAAATGAGTTTACCTTAGATAAATAATTGACCAGTATTCATAAAGTAATCATAAATGCCAACATGTACATTTTAGACAGTGAAGACTTTACCATGTCTTTGCTGTCAATTCTAGACCTTGAGTTTGTGTCTTATGTGTATCTGCCACTGGCCAAATCCCCTTTAAATATACTGCGATCTGTTCATACCATTATCAATTCAATTCAATTCAATTCAATTTTATTTATATAGCGCCAAATCACAACAAATGTCGCCTCAAGGCTGTTCCATTCAACAGCTCAGGAAGTAGTAAATGTCTAGTCGCAGGTGTCACAGCTTGGCCTAGATCTGCTTGAGTTTGGCCCAACGGAAAACTTCCCCCCACCATATCCCAAAATAGGACTGTGACTGCTATCATCCCCAAGAGACCAGTGGAAGCCATCAAAACACATCAGAGTTAAAATGCTTGAAGTGTCCAAAGAGTTTAATATCTAGGCAGGGCATCAGTGGGCACTGCCAATGGTGCCTCTCAGTCAGAGCCAGAATGGTGGAGATGAGAGATGGTTCACGACTGCAGTTTCACTAAATGATTGAATTTTGAAGGCAGAGTGGTGACACTGTGCAGAGAGATTGCACTGGAACAGCATCAGTCACAGTGCAGATGACAGAGTGGATGCTTGGTAAACAGCTAGACCGAGGACATTTTGGGGGGTGGGGTGTAAAGTATAGAGGTAGGTGCGAAGGCAGAGGGAAGATGGATGGCTAGATGGTAGAAAGGGGGGTAATGTGAAAGCAGGAAAGAAGGAGGCAAGGGAATGAGGACAGATTGAAGAAATATAGGGATGTTTAGTGAATGAAAAGAGGTTGAAAAAGATGGCATGAAGGAGAAGTAAACACAGAAAGGAAAACTGGTTCAGAGAGTGTGGGCCTGCTATTTGTCACAATCTCAGTTGCCACAATCACACTCTGGTATGGACGTAACTGTGACTGGAGTGGAATGAGAGTGGAAACAAGCTGCACAGCCTGTCCTCAGATTTTTAGTTGAGACCAGTGTAATATTAATACAGTCGGGCCATCTGGGGACATCAAAGAAACTCCTGACGAAGAATGATTCATAAAAAATGGAACTTAAATAAAACCATAGTTGATTTATTTTAAATAATTTTTGTCTTTAACAGAGAGAACAATTAATAAAGCATTTTAAGAATAATTCAACAATGAGTAGATCCATTAATTATGATTTCTTACCTGAAGAAAAATTCACTCAGCTTCTCATTCCCACCTGAATCCAACTTGTAAAACTTTTTTTTTAAACACAAATGTCCTCTAAATGCCTTGAAATAAATTATTCTTTATTTTTGTGATCCACTCGACTTTTAGAGGCTCTTTGCTCAGCTGAGCTACTGCTTCTTCTTCTTCTAATAGTCGTTTCCTTACATTTCAACCTCTGCCCCTTTTTTCTTTGCCACAGGTTGTACGCGTCCTTTTCGGCGTCATATGTTAAGCTAGGACACACCGACTGTCTAATCCCTGGTCTCTGTAATTGGATCTGATGGAGCATGCCCAGATGAGAGGTGATATCTCCAAGGTTATATTGTGACAGGTGCTTCCCTTATGTTTATGTTGTCTGTCATTATCCTTTAGGTAAGAGGGGCATTTCTTGGAACCAATGCTGTTAGACACCTGGACGATATCATGATCTTAAAGTTAGCTTTTAAGAGCAAAGTTTGAAGGAGGAATTAACGTAACATCATAAAACAATGACCACGACTGTATGATTTCTCTAAACGAATTGAGCACACTGTTAAAGCAGTCCATAAAGTCGATCCAAGCTCATCTCAGTGCCACATCAGCTGATAACCTTGTGCACATCCTATTGACAAATGCTGCATGGGGCACAGTCTAGCCTCAAAACAGCTACAGCTGACTCTGCAAGCCCCTCTGCAAAACTACCTCTACCACAGTTTGTATTGAGGCCTGCTCTGCCCTGTACAAGGGGTCTTGCTGCCTTTTAGTGCATTCCTTTTATGCTAAGGGTTGGTAGATCCCAAATCAGAGCTAAACAGTCAAATATAAAATTACAGTAGATGAACTCATGCTCCTGTTTTGAATAAAGTGGTCCTGACAGAACTATAAACATAACATTTAAGCCAGAAATAAAAAGCTCCACTGTTGCTTCTCATCATTCTCTTTCACTATAGATCTTTTGACACCTTTTATTCACTGGTATATATGCTATCTAAATCAAGATGTATCTACAGGGACAGGAATATAAAAGAGTTAACAGAAGAGGTTAACTTGGAAGCGGTATTACCCTGTCATAAACAATATCATCTTCATATTTTTACACACCCACACAATATAATCCATAAACCTCTTTATTATAATTATTAGTACTGTAGATTCAGACCTAAAATAAAGCACAAAACATTTTAAGGCTTAAAATAAAATTTAATCTTCCTGAAATACCCTGACCAGTTTTTGCCCTTTAACTGTAAGTTTCGGTCTGGGATGCCAGAAGCCACTGCAGAACCTCCTGCAGGTGTCATGGGTCTAATTTAACACAACATGTGAAGGGAAGTGCCAGCCTTATAACCCTGGTGTGTAGGAGCTTAAGTGTGGGATTTAACACACTCAGTGCTGTAACATTCAGATAAGACGCCTGGTGAATAGTGCTTCCTGATGGTCTTGTGGATTTATAGTGGCTGTGTGATGTCCTCTATAGTCACCATCTGGGAGTAAGTACATCATTCCCTGAAAATCTGAATTAGGATTCAGTATGTGAAGGCAGTGTTTGGATGATTGCACAAAGGATTGTAACATTAAATCCTTTGTGTTCCATGTACTCTGGCTTTTCTCTCTTTTCTAGCCCCCCAAAAATGATTAACATAGTGTAATATTTTATATTTTCAAATGATTTATTCATGATAATAATCTTACAAGGGCTCTGGTGTCGAATGTAATCATTTCTTTAGAAGATCTGTCAGAGTGACTCTCCAAAGTTTTTCACTGACTGCACAACTTCAAGTATATGAGATGCACAAAAATAAGACTTGGCATTGTCTTTCACAACCTGTTTAACAATAACACAGGGGAAATTTAGCAGGTGCTCATATCCAGAATGATTTACAATATGTGGAGCAGTTCAGCAGCAGAGTAGCAGCAGTTTGGATTAAGGCGAGCAGGTGGTAAAGGAGGAGTGTTAGGGCCCAATACAGATGCAGCTGAATAACTAAAACCTGTCGAATATGTGGTGCTTAGTAACAAAATAGTGCACACGCATGAAAAGCAATAAAAATTAAGTCAATATCTTTCATTTAACAGGAAGACCTGTGACTTTAGTAGCCACATTTTATGTTTATTACTCCTCTTATTGTTGCAGTCGATAATTAATATTGTGGAATCCATCATCTCTCCTCTGGTTTTTACTATCTTTCAAGCTATAGAAATGAATAAAGCAGGAAATACCTTGAAAAGAGTGAATAAACATCAGTGAAATCTCATTCTACTAGTTCCTGCTGTTAGTCTTTTCTGTATTTTTTAAAAATATTTTTTACATATATGTTTTAAAGGGTTAACGCAAGTCATTGAAGACAAGGATGCCTACTGAGAATTTGAGACACACTAGAAAGATATAACACAGTTGTCAATAATGACCGGCAATTGCCTGGTTTAAGAACAGACTAAACCATTGTACATGAATTGCATGTATAGCACGGGGACACAGAGATATTATCTTGTAAACAGATAGTCTGTCTTTGAAAGAAAACACAGGAGCGGCTTCTGTGTCCTGCTGGCGCAACCAGATGGCTTTAAACATGATGTCTCGCTGTGTGTGTGTGTGTTTCCTTGCCGCTGATCTTTTTTCACTCTTAGAATTCATGTGTATTCACCATGACTCACGAGGATATGTGGAAAAGAGGAGCTAATAAAAGTAACATTGCCTGAGTCTAATGAGAACTGTGGCTGAGTTCAAAAGTTGAAGGGTGAAAGATTACAGTTAGAGGGTGCCTAGTCATAGTGTGCATGTGTTCATACATGTAGCATTTAACAAGAAGCCATAAATTCCGTTTCTCCCCAGACTAACTGAAATCCTCAGTGAGAGCATTTAGTTGGCAGCTCAGAATAAGTTTACTTGCGCATCAATCTCATTTCTGAAAGTGACAGTGTTAATTTGCATGTGTGTCCGACCGTGTGTGTGTGTTTTGGCAGATCGGGCATGTTAGAAAGTAAACAAATCAGGGGAAACTCAAGTCTCTGCCTTATCATAAATCATACTGAAACTGCTTAGCTTCTTAGTCTTACACGCATATACATATCCGTCGGGTGCTCAGTGAATCAGGTGGCAGCAAGTTTGTGCACCCAAGTAACATTAGTCCAAAAACACATCGTGTGATGTTTTAGGAGTTGGGTAAAACTTTGTCTTTTGAAAATAAAAAAACAAACAATCAAATATTATAATGCTGCATTGGCACAGACCTTTAAATGAAGCCCCGAAATAAAATGACAAAAATAAACAAGTAGCTCAACATCTGTCATTTCTTGTCATCCCCCATCAATCGCTGTTGCTCTTTTTCACCTCAATCAGTCTACATCATGCATAGAAAAATATGGCCACCAACTGTAGCGCTTTTGTCAAGGTCCTTTTCATCCATTAATTTGTATCATTTTCACTTGTGACATGGGCTCTGAATTGATGAAGGGTGGGGGTGAGCGGGGGCTTTTCAAATGAATCATTTGAAGCCATAAAAACTCTTCTGGTGTCACATTTACACACGAACACACACAGCTGTGCTAGTCATGCACATGCACAAAGGTTTGTATAAAGCTACAGTCTCACTAGGGAAAACAGGAGACAGCAACCGTGTGCACTGAATTTGCGATCTCATTCCCTTTATTGCTTCGAAGATGGGGACCAGACTCCAGCCAGAACCTCGTAGGTTTGAATAAGAAATTCTGACCCCCATAAACAGTCACGTAATTGCTGTAGGATGACAGTTTAACATAACATAGGCGCTCGCCAGCTCTGCTTTTATGCAGGAATATAACCAGAACACAGCCAGATACCAAACAGCTGAGCTGCAAAGGGACACACCGTGGGCAGGTTCTGTTCATTGCACGCTGACTCAGACTGACTCAGATTGGTGCAATGTGCTGGATTAATGTGCTGCATTAATAAATTACAGAGCAAATATCTGCAAACATTCACCAATCTGTCTGAGAGTGACTTCAGTCAGTCCAAGTAGGAGATTGGAGACACGTTGGCTCCCACCAGGCAACCTGTGCAGTTCCCTGCACGATCTGATATCCTCGTGTTGGTGTTGTTCCCAGATCATCATAATAAAGGTTGTTTCAGGATCAACATTGCAAGTGACCAATCAGAATGTTGTGATGTCATACTTTTGCGACTTCGGAAAAAACCGGCGTAAAACAAAAAACTGTACTTAAGCTGCGAGAAACCGCCTTTGTCCGCCGATCAACGGACCCTAACCCTGACCCTAACCCTAACCCTTTAATAAACGCTAAGCAGAATTGATATTGTCCTTGCAACATTGGAATTTCATAAATGCACGAATGGGTTGGTGCGCAAAAGAATAACGTCATAATAATGTGATTGGTCACTTGCAATGTTGATCCTGGAACAACATTTTCATGATGATCTGGGAACAACACCACGAGGATATCAGATCATCCGCAGTTCCCTTGCGACTGAAAATGTTCACCCAGAGGTAGATAGTGTTTGTATGCTCAACCTCTGGGTGACCAACTGGATGTTGCAGCTACTTGCAATTTGTCATCAAGTATGAAAAAAAATCAGTGTAATCACGGAGCAACCGCTGGTTTTTCCTAGCTGCAAAGAGGTGCCGTCCTGTTTTTACTCAGTGTGACTGAAGCATAAGCTCTTCTTTATACCTGCCTAAAAACTTTAATCAAATCAGTGATGAAACACAGGGGCAACATTGAGCTCAAATGCTGGAAGGTAAATTAATAGGCAGGAGAGGTTTGAAAAAGGGGCATGAAAACAAAAGACAGCAGGAGAAAATATATGACCACTAAAACAAAGTATGCAGACAAACTCACTTCAAACAATCACCTGTAAGAGGTCTAAAAAAAATGAAATCCATGTGATGCAAAATTCTTTCATTCCCAATATGTCAGGTGCCAGAAACGAGTCGCAAACCATGAAGCAAATCAAGTACTTGTAGTTGTTTGCGAGTGCGGAACTATCCATGGTGCTGATCTGCTTCTACACTAGAAATGTCCTTAGCAAACGAGTTTTGGCTGAGAATTGAAAACTCTCCCCTGTGAAATACACAAAGGAAAAAGTCACATGAAAGTCAGAGATCTGCAGATGAAGGAAAAAAAAAAGACTCATTGAATATTTATGACATTAAAGCAACACAGAGCTATTTTCCTTACCTTTGGGGTTACGGAAGCTAAGGGAAACTCAGTTCCAAAGTTCAACCGGAGTTCAAAAACATTTGACTTTTTGCTTTAAGCAAAATCCATGTCAGGGAGAGCCAGAGGTTTCTTTAGGGGGGTTCAGACAAGAACAATGCTGTTAAAATCCCAGCTTTGTTCAGTTTCATTCTTTTCAGCAGCAATCTTTCCTTCTTTAACTTTGAGGTAGTGTGCACTAATACACTCACTAGAAGACAGGTGCGCCACAGCTCCCCAGAAGTGTGCACATGTAAGTTTAATTGAATGTGTGAGTTTTCGCTCATGCATGCGTTTATGTTTGCGCGCGCGTGTGTAATGTGTGTGTGTTTGTGTACACGCCCTCCCTCCTCCACAACTCCACTTAGTGTTACCGCTGTGAAATGAAACCCCACTTCTCATTCAACCGTGGCCAGTTAAATAAAGGGGTAGGCAACGTGTTATCAACCGCTTGCACGCGTGAATGTCACAAATAGTGCCAACACGCTGTCACTCAGCTCTGCAACTATGAATTGTACCGCTGCAGCTCACCCATCACTTGTGATAATGATGAATAGATGACAGAGGGAACGTTCGAGAGGAACAGTATGGTCGTGAACCTGGCGTAGGAGGGAAAGTCTGTGTGTGTTTGTGTGTGTGTGTGTGTGTGTGTGTGTGTGTGTGGGGGGGGGGGGTGGTGTTGAGGCTAAAAGAGTGACGGAAAAGTTTGTGTAGAGCAAAAGCATATGTGAGAGTAAATGAGAGCACCAAGTCAGATAACAAAAGGCTATGAATAACAGGCAGTTGAGAGAGAAGTGAAGGGAACGTGAAAGAGTTCATTATTTGATGAAAGCACAGAGTGAACATGGAGATAAAAAGCAGAAACTCTGAGAATGGTCTACCAAGGATGAAAGGATTCTTTGGCTTGCTCTGTCTTGGGGCTACAGTATATGTCAATCAAACTTAGATGTCAGTCATCCCGCCCACACTTTTTGTCTGTGAGATGCGAAACACGAAGTGCCACGTACGTGTGTGAACATCCTGCTGGGCATGTTGCTTGTATAGATGAAGGTGAATCAGCATGCTAACAGCTAAAATAGCGCACTTATTGAAAAGTATTAGGAGCTAAAGAGAAGGATAGAGGAGCTTCGGGAAAAGGGAGAATCCATTGGGGTAGGAGGCAGAGAAGAGCAGAGGGATGAGAAAGATATAGGATGGTAATTGAGAGAAAGCTCGGCCTTCCCCTAAGAAAACACAAGCACCTGAGCACAGAGCAGAGCGAGTATAAACACACATTTATACAATCAGTTCAATGCAATTCAATCAAGTTTTATTTTATACAGTACTAAATTACAACAAGAGATGCCTCAAAGTGCTTTACATACACATTGTAATGGGGAACTAGCTTATTAACCATATACTGCCTTGATGCAGATCTCTAAATTTAATAAACACATTTCCTCTCCCTGGATACAGGGATTGATTGTTTGTGCAAATGTGTACACAAATGTGGAGAGCAGGTTGGAGTGTGTGCATGCGTGTGTGTGCTATTGAATGTTGATTTTAGCAGCATGGCTGTATCTATATAACACATCTCTATCTTGGGAAACATGCTCAGAAACATTCTGGTGCAGTACAAGAGAGAGTTTGTGTGTCTGTCTGTGTGTGTGTGTGTGTGTGTGTGTGTGTGTGTGTAGAGTCCAAGCAACCAGTTACAAACCCTTGTGTGTTTATGAGGCTGGGATGCATTAAATGTTTCTGCACTCACATCAAACTTCCTCATCATATAGCTACATATGTTTTCACCCCTTGTAAGTGTATAATCAATCCGCATACGAGTAAGTGATGTGGGCGTATAGGTGTGTGTGTGTTTGTGCTATCCCAACTATAAAATCACTATGAGGCCTATATCTGCAGCTTGTTTCCATTCGCCTTCATTTGTATTCCATTATAAAGTACATACCGCTTCTCTTTCAATTTCAAATTGCCTGGCTTTGCTCCGAAATTGGATGCCGTGCACTGTGTGTACTTGCCCTCTTAGAAAGCATCGGCTACAGTATTAATAGAGATTATCTCTTGACACACCAAAGTTATTATAGCTGTTGGATAACGGGCATTGTCTTATGTGAGGAAAGAGATTTTTTTTTCTGTAGTTTTCTAGAAGAACTCTATCTGGCTGATTGAGCACTACTACATGACTTCATTATATCAAACTGATATCATATTGGTATGAGTTGCAAAACATAAAAAGCCAATAATTCCATAGTGTGAGTTTGTCTGTACAAATTGACTTGGCTAACAGGTTAGTTGGCATGCTATTGAGCCTTATGAAGCTGTAATTTTTAAACTAGATAATTATGGTGGAATGTAGAGACAGGGGAGGAACTAAAAAAATATACAGGAGTTTATATGTGTGTGTCGGTGTGTGTATGTGTGTGTGCAAATGAAAGATTTAGACAGACGCACTATGATTAGGCTGCAGTTTCTTCTAGCTGTTTATCCCCATTACTGCTGCCAAGGAGCTTACCAGCTAAATTAGGCAAATTCTGGTCGCCTAAACAAATTACTCGCTCTATTTGAGGAGGGAAATCAAATTAAGAAATTAGCACAGATCCAACACTGTACCCTAGCCAGTAATACTATTAGCTCTTAGTTTAGATTTCATCTTCATTCCATCCACTAAGCTCAGGGATTCTAATACTTATGGATTACCTTAACTTTGCCAAATGTAAGTAAACTCTTAAGTTTTGATTAAATAAAAAAAAAAAGAATTTGTACCTAAAGAATATTGTTAAACTGGTCAGTGTGTCAGTGCCTCTTCCCTTTTGTGCTCCAATTTCCCCCCTCTCTATTCAACCTCAAATACTAATTGTTTTGGAAGTCCCGCTTTAATAATAAAGGGTGAATGCATAGTGATGGACTTGCAATGCTTGCAGCAGCAATAATTAAAGTTCTTGTTTGACTGAAAATGAATTAAAATCACACAGACTGAAACTGCCCTTGAATAAAATCAGAAAAGCAATAACAATGCTTCTTTTTGATTTCATTGTTAAACCTATTGAAACATCTCTACTTTCCCTACATTAGTGTGGCCTTTACAAACCTATGTATGGCACGTCTTTGTGCATTTGAGAACATAAATTTTTCAAAGTTTGAATAAAGTGCACCTGAATGTGCTTTTACAGTATTTGCACAAGCCTGCGCATTGTATGCGGGTCTACCAGGTGAAATGATTTTGTTGCTGCCATTTGGTTGGTCTACTGATTACTGCAGGCCTTTGTACAAAAGCATATGAAAGAAGGTAACAGGGAATCAAAGGATGGTGGAAATGATTAGATCTGAGTAAAAAAGGAGTAGTAAACTTATGAAGAAAGATAGAGGCAGAAAGGGAGTGGGAGACAAGAAATCACCAGCCATACGTCATCTGCTTCCCTCTCTTCTCTTTTCTTTCCCCACTTATATTTAAACTACCATCGCTGCCCATCTCTCTTTTCCCTATTGCCCTCCCTGTTTCTCCCAACGCACTCTCACCTGAGCAAGATTAATCGTTCCAGTCGAATCACATTACCTCCAAGCCCAACTCCAAACTCCCCGCCCAACACACACATACGTGTGTGAGAGAAAGAGAGAGCGAGAGAGAGGGTCCGTGAGCCAGAGACAGAGGGAGACGGTGGATGGCGGGTGGGGAATTGAGGGATTTGAATGCATGGATGGTCTGCTCATTTAACTCATCACATTATTTTAGCCCTGTGCTTTATTACACTTAACTGGGACACTAGGCACTCAGTCAAACACACACACCCACACTCACACATACACCCAGACACCTTCACACATAATCCTGTCTACACAGCTATCCTGAACTGCAGGTTTGCCATAATGTGTTTATGACGTTGCATGTTTAATTTGTGGAAGAGGATGATTCATGGCCCCTGATAACAATGCTTCATCATCCCCATAGCACCTATGGCATAAAGAGGGTTTGTGCAGGGCAGGAAAACTGTTGTTAATGGGATGCTAATCATCTCATAACCTGGAAAATGGGCAAACAGGCACAACCCCTTATGCAAATGTGCTCGTGCATTTATTTGTGCATGTTTATTAATGTTCACGTGCATCCCCCCCGTGTGTAGCTGTGGGAAGGTGTGGCATCCACATTGTTTGAGCCTGAGTGTCCTGTTTGGTGTGTGTGTGCATGTGTGAGGGTGAATATTGATCTATTGCTATGTGCTCTATCACCCTGCCAGGCATAATAAGGAAGAATGGGACACTAAGCAGGTGCTCACCCACTGCTGATTTATAAAACATATGCACCGGAGTAAACACCTCAATCACTCCAAGGGGCAAGGCTATGGGAATTAATAACATTTACATGCTAGAAGGATAATGCATTCTTAGTTTATTTTTTAATGCATGTGACCTCTTAAGGTATACAGTATTCTTCTTATTGAAGGTGCAGTGAATTGATTCTGGGATAATCTATCCTTGGGAAGAAAATAATCAATGTGTAGGCTAAATGGGGTCAAAATAGCCAAATGTGAACTTGGCAAGGCTTTGATATGAAGGAGTGTCTCAGCAGCTGCACTTCAGGCTACATTTTTTCACAACTGAAAACAAAGCAAATCGATTCAATGTATTATTTCCTTCATGCTTACTTATCAAGGCACTTGGATAAAAATGTGAAAATTTCCTTTAATGTCTATAAACTAGCATCAGACATGTACACAGTTCCAGCCACAAATGTTCTTGTGCTTATAAGATCAACGTCTGTTCTTCTGTCAGTTCCAAAGTATACTTTCATCCATACTTGTGTATGATGCATTAAGACCACCAGTGTTGGCCAAGTTACTTGAAAAAAGTAATCAGTAACTAATTACTGATTACTTCCCCCAAAAAGTAATCCAGTTACTTTACTGATTACTTATTTTCAAAAGTAATTAATTACTTAGTTACTTAGTTACTTTTTAAAAACACTCATTACAACCTGAATAGGTGGTAAAACTTGTTTTATTAGTTTTAATCTTTTAAAAAATTTAATTATATGCGCCATTCTCTGACTGGAAGAAATTTGTTTAACATTTAAACCTATTTTCTGCACATTCCAGCACATAAAATATTTATTTTTTTTGTTTACACTCACTCCTTCAAATAGATGCAAGTAAAACACAGGAGAAAATAAATAAAATCAAAGACTAGCGGTCTTGTTGCTCTATTTTCACCTGTAAAGCAGGAGTAGGGTAGGCGGAGGTGTTCCCTGGTGCAGGTGTGCCGCAGCGGTCAGTGGAAGAATCCGCGAGTTTCTCTCTGTGAATTTCCCATTACATAGTAGCGCACTCGGTGCTTGCTTGGAAGTTTAGTGTTTTTTTTTCGCTGTAAAAAGAAGTTTTGCACAACAGACACTAATGTTTTTGTCACTTTTTATGGAATCAAACTCAAAGTAAGGTCAGTACTTCCACGCTTTAAACGCTGCACGCTCATACTCTCTCCCGCACTCGATATGTTATCCATTGTTGATCTTTTTTTTTTTTTTAAACTTTATTGAAATTATCCAATGTTGACCTGCACACAGGTGTTGTCACAAATGTTGCACTCGCTTACGTCACTGTCATGAGACATTCTGGCAAAAAAAAAAAAATCACAGTTTTAGTAATGCAGTAACGCAGCGTGCTTACGGGAAAGTAACGGTAATCTAATTACCCTTTTGCAATAGTAATCCCTTACTTTACTCGTTACTTTAAAAAAGTAATCGGTTTACAAGTAACACGTTACTGCCCATCTCTGAAGACCACTGAGAGAATAGATTTACTTTTTCTGACACTCATTTTGCTGGATATAATGAATATAATATGCAAATGGGCGCCCCTCCCTGAGCCTGGTTCTGCTGTAGGTTTCTTCCTGTTAAAGAGGAGTTTTTCCTTCCCACTTTCTGAAATTGGAATTAATATATTTCTGGACAATACCTTTAAAAAAAAAACACATAATCATAAATAATTGTATATGCAAGAAGTCTACCTTAGGTGTTTTCCTGTGAGTTTGTGTGTGTGTGTTTATCTAAATAAAAAGGCAACATGATGGACTATTCTGGTCCAACAGCTACTGTCCACTCTTCTGTGTTATATGAAAAACACTCTTCCCTTTCTAAGTTGTTTTTCTCTCACATCTCCTATGTAATTTTTTGCTTCTCATTCTACCTCAACATTGTTCTCTATTATGCATCAGAATTCTTTTTAAATTAAGACATTCCCCTTTTACAACTGCCACTGTTGTGTTTGCCCCTCTCCTGTCATGCCTTTTTGTTCCCTTCTCAGTGCAACACCAACATGTTCCTCTCTTACTCTCTCTTTCCTACCTTTTATTCCACCTCTGACATGGCTGTCCATCTCTGCTCCGTGTCTTATAATCCTGCCAATATATCAAAGGTAATATAGTTTTATTTGACATGTGTCCTGGTGTCATTGGTCTCAGATAGACAGGGCTACACCTGCTACAGATACTTTGTAAAATGAACAGGTCCCTCAGGGCGGAAATAGATATTAACATATAGATCAGACTGTTGTTATATTGCATGCTATAAAGTCCTAATGCACAGAGTACTATAGGTGTGGATGCACTCAGAATAGCATTTGTACTATGGAAATGTTACCACAGCTAAGGTTTCTAAGGATCTTAACCTGGTGGCAAATGCGAGATTGAATAGGCATGCTAGCTATAACTTAGTCTGCGTGAAAATCATGGCAAAACTGCGTTCTTTCTGCTTCAATGTTTACATATTAATATTGTTAATGAGGATTAGTATAGCATTTTGGAGATTCACCTCCTAGTAAAGCTTTTGAATTTTCCCTTTTTCCTTGGCTGTTATTTAGTTTTTTGTTTTTTTTTAAAATATTGCATTAACTGTTTAGGGATTGCAGTCAATGACTGCCTGAAGTCAAGAACCAATGCCATCACCAAATGCTGTGTTTTCTCCCTTGAGATACTCTGCAAGCCCTTTACTGGAGCTTCCTTCTATTGCTGCTTGTTTATGGGTCTCTCTGCATCCAGTTTTTCTTGCAGTATCTGAAAAGCATGGTCTGTCGGGTTTAGGTCAGGTAAATTGGTTGCCCATTAAAAAATACGCATTTATTTGCCTTGAGAAACTCTTGAGTGCTTTTCGCAGTTGGCTTTGGGTAATTATCAATTTGCACTGTGAATTGCTGTCTAATCAATTTTGCAGTATTTCACTAAACAGAGAGAACAGCCTTGTAAATGCCAAAATTCATCCTGCTGCTTCTATCACCTGTCACATCATCAATAAATATGTTGACCCGATTCTACTGACAACCATACATCCCCATTACCTGTACATTGCCTGCACTATGTTTGACAGATGATGTGGTGCTGTGATACAGGCCATAAGCTGTTTCTCTCCTTTCCATACTTTTCTCTTCCCATCAATCTAGTGCAAATTAATCGTGGTTAAATTTGTCAAAATATATATTTTAAAGAATACTGCAGATTCATTGTTTACTGCTAAAGTGTAATCTGGCCTACTTACTCTTTTTCATGAAGGTGGCTCTTGATTGTACATCCTGACAACCTCCTCAAGTGTTCTTGTTATGAATTTGTAATGAACCACTTCAGTTGTTTTCTGTGGTCTTTTAGACCTTTTAGTGTTGCTTAGTTGGCCAGTGCATTCCTCTTTTTTAAGAATTTACCAGATTGTTGATTTGGCCCCTCTGAAAGTATTTTCACTTTCTCCCTCTGATAGGTTTATTTTGGTTTGTCAGCCTAATGATGGCCTCCTTCGCTTGCACTGACTTCTCTTTAGACCTCATATTGAGAGTTCCAGTAAACAACTACCAAATGCCAGTTTAACACATCTACGGATCTTTTCTCTGCTTATTCTCAAGTGGAATAGTGAATGAACAGACCTTACCTGGCCTTGCACCTTTTGGTCAGTCAATTTTTCAATAAAAATTAAGCCTCTGGAAATGTGGGACTATGAATAAGAATGGCTGTGATTCCTAAAATCTTAATGCAGTATTTTTCTTAACCTCCTTGAATTAAATCTTAAAGTCTGTGCTTGACATCACATCTTGGGTGATTTAAAATCCACTCACGTGGATCCACTAAGGCAATATATGAAAAAAGTCATTGTCCAGAAATGGACCTGGATGTATGTTACACATTCAGTTAATCAGCAAAGACATTATTTGTAAGACTCATATGGAGTTTTTGCTTTGCATATGAAACTTCTAACAAAGCAGTTTTGGGGAAAAAAACTCAAAAACTCAAAACCTGTTGACTATTCTGGCGACTTCGGTCTCTTTCAGGATGTGTGTGTGTGTGTGTGTGTGTGTGTTTGTGTGTTTTCTGATGTTAAGTGCTCATTGCCAGATCATTTTATACTGACTGTGATTTGTATTTATTTAATATGTCTCACTACGCTAAACCTGTTAGTTTAAATAGTTGAATGCACAAGATTCAGTACTTCCCGCTGATGTCTTCGACAATTTGCTCATTTTTTTTTATCTTTAACCTATTAGTACACATTTTTGTTTAATTTTCCTTCTCACCATTTATGTTTCTGATTGCTCTTGAATACGGAGTGAAGAGTCTCACATGCCACACAAAAGGACAAGACAGTGACAAGAAAGTGTTTCGTGTTTTAAACTGCATAAAACCTCTGGGATTTAATCTGCAAAAAGGGAATGAGAATTAAAACAGACTTCAACCAAGCTGTATCTTTGTATGGATAGCACTCTGCCCTTATAATTACATGATGGCTGCCTGCACATACAAATGTATTTCAAATTCACGTATGACTCAGTAGACAATAAAATAGTTTATTTAAACGACATCTTGAATTATTCATGGTATAGGTTCCTGTCAAAAGGTAAATTTCCCACTGTGCATTCATTTGTATTAACGAGCACACACGAGTACATGTTCATTTGTCTGTGTTGCTCAGCGTGAATTTGGTCAGTGTGTGTTTTTGTGCATAAACATATCTGTGCGTGCTTTGGTAAGTACGTTGCTCACTAATGCGTGTGTGTCTGTCATCAAATTATTGTCATCAGCTCAGGATAGTCATTTGAGCTTGACCTCACGTAATGGGGTTTGACAGCCAGTGGCTAAGACAATAATTACACAACACACAGACAGCCTGTATCAAAGCGTGCTGACTAGAATAAAAATCATCTCTGAGCTGCTGTTACTAAAGAGAAGCAATTATCTGCACACAAAAGTAGGCTGAGGGACAAAAATCTGGAAAAAGGAGGGGAAATTTCAATTGGTTTCCCCCCCTTTTTTAAAAAGGTGCTGATATTAAATAACCGAGTTGAATACTTGGCAGTAAAGGTTCAAGGGGGAGCTGCTTAGTTGTGACTTCTCTTGGATTTTCAATAATACAGTGGCTCATCTGTCCATTTTTACCTCTCCTCTCCTTTCCTTTTTTCTCCTCTCCTCTTCTCTCCTCTCAGTAGATGTCACTGCAGTTCCATCACCCACCAGGCGAGCCGACGGATTGCAATGCATCGTGGGACGTAGACACCCTCAGGTTACGATAGCAGTGACGATAGGGACTGGAGGGGAGGAGAGAGGTGTGGAAATGATATAATGAGGGGAGGAAGAGGACTGATAAAAGGAAAAAGAGAGGAGACAGTCCGGTAGAAACATTTCATCCTCACAGGTAAGCCCTGCACATGCAACATGTGCACATCTGAGCCTAAATCCCAAATGTATACAGTAGCACACAATTGCACGCCACAGCAGTTGATGGTGATGACCTGTTAAAGCACACACACTCACCCACATATGCGTGCACACTCACATACCCCAGTGATGCAATTAACTGTCATGGCCCATCTCCTATCAGTTGTTAATGAAGAGATAAAGTGTTGGGGCATCAGGGGAAATGTGAGTGAAGATAGAGGTGTTGTTGACTTGCCTCTGTCAAACAGATAGCAATCTGTCAGCTCTCCAGTGCTCCACCACTTCTGCTGATTGGACGCCACTGTAATTACTTTATTCAATATGGGAAATGAAAAATATCACTGCTCATCAAGTGACATTTCAAGCGCTGTTTTTACTTTGCTCAATACGTGTAACTTTTTTTTGTATGTCAGGTTGGTACTTCCCAACGATCCGTTTTTCTGTTTTTGCTGTATATGTACCATGTTTATTGCTAATGTGTTCTGCCTGCCGGTCATGCAGCTTCCGAACAGACTAAATGCTGAGAGAAGTGATTTTTCATGGGTTAATCCCCCACTTTTCCTCTAAATAGTTGGCCTCCTCAGTGAAAACAACCCTTAAGTGAGTCCAACTGGCACGGTCTCTGTTCTGTCTTCCCTGATGGTAGACCATTTACCAGCAGATTGTTTTGGACTTGGCTCTTCCCCAGCAAGTTGGGAAGAACTCTATCGCTCCTCTCAGGAAAGATCAGCTGCGAATTTTTAGGAAGTGAAGCAAGAATGTGAGGTTGGGCAAAAAAAACGTAAGCGCCACTACTCTATAAGCATGATCCCTTGCCAAATTCAGGCTCTGAGCAATAGCCTTGTTCCCTGCCTTTCTTCATCCCATTTTCTCCCATGGTGAGGGAATTTCCACATCACAGTAATTCTACTAAACATAATTACACAGCTTGTTGATAGTGTATTTTAACTTTGACAAAAGCATTCCTGGAAGAATTAGTACAATTATGTTGGGATGACTTCTCTTTTAACGTGCGTTTTCTCTCTTGGGTAAACGCATTGTTTGAATGTTGGGTTGCACTCACTGGATACTGTTAAATTCTTTTCAAGTACCTGTTTTGGCAAAAAGAGAGAAAGAGACGTGAAACATTAGTGTGGAGCAGAGTAGGTTTGTGTGCGTGTGAACCTGGTTTTCCTTTTGTGCAAGAGCAAGTCTGTGTGTCGAGTGTATGCCTGTGCAGTTGTAAGCATTTTTATGTGTCACAGTTCAGCAGCAGACAAGTGGAGACGAGCATTAAACGCCCTCTTCCTCTACTAATCAGGGATTAGACAGTGTTAAAGAGCATAAGAGAGAACCATAAAACAAATGAGTGTGTGAAAGAGACTGTTGAAAACGCCTATGAGGAAAGGAAATGAATGTCTGTCTGATGTTTTGTCTTAGGCATTTGATAGTGCCAGCGTTTGATTTCCTGCAATTTCTCAGTTATTACCAGTTTCCTTTCCATTTTGACTATTCGTTTCAGCCGGTGACCATCAGAAACGTTGCATAAGTGTTTTGAAACAAACGAAAAAGAAAATAGTAAAGCAAAGAATTTTCTTTTTGATAACTCTCACCTTTTTTTAAATGATTTTTTTTAAACTACATGTTTATGAACATCAAACAATGTCATCAGGTCAATGAAACCTAAGAAAAACAATACTGCCATTTATTAGAGACTGCTTGAAAATGTGACAGTGGCAATTAGACAATGCACGCTTTAATTATTGTAAGAAATAACACATTGCACAGATATAATGCAAATGAAAAGCATTTACCTCAATTGATTTAAATGGATAACGTGAACTTTTATCTCACTCTTCCTCAAGGGTAGTCAGTGTTGTTGCATAGTGAACTGTTGAGTCCTCCAAAACGAACATTGTCCTCAGTAACTCTATTTCATCAACTGATTTGCTGTTAGAAGAACACAGATAGTTTTTTTTTCTCTCAATCTTCTGATTATGGGAGCCGCAGAGAGTGTGCTGTGACTGGGTTGTACTCTTTGTCCTTCTTACCTCATTGCCATTCCATGGATGAGATCATTATCTATCACAGTTGCTTGAATTTTATCTGCAATTACTATTATTGGCCTTGCTCTTCTTGTTGCCCTCTTTCTCCTCATCAAAATTCACATGCACTCCTACATGCTTATATTAATCTCATCATCCTCCTGTCCCCCAGACGGTTTCCATCCATTTTTGTACTAAACTTCAACTTTCTGGTGCTGCCTGTGCACTCTGAACTAGTATATATTGGTTTAATTGCATCATTGCCAACAGGTGTGAACACTTTTGCATCGTTTTGTGTAAGCAGTGACAGCTGTGCTGTAATTGTGTTTAACTTATGCCACCTGTGGTTACCAATGTGCATCACAAGTGTGGCACAGTGAAAATGTGTTTTAGTGAGTGAGACTTTGTTTAAAGTTTTGCAGAAAGAGTACATTAGATCTGCAAATTGCATCTAACTAGATGAAAGCTGTCAAGGTTTGCCAAAGGGAGCGACTGATTCAATAAATGGGTTCGCAGCATTGAGAACTGGCTTCAGAGAATAGTATCTGCTGTTTTATCAGTATGGCTGCTGTATCCATTTTTATGAGAGCACAGTTTAAAGTCAAAAAAGTAGTGTACATGAAATTGTGGTAAAGCAACCAACTGCAACGGTCAATCAGCTACAAGCAAGTGAAAATTTCCAGTGAATTACTTTGCAACAAGAATGATTGAGTATAGTCTTTAAAATGCATTCACAACAAAATGTTTCAAATGTTTTTTGCACAGTAGCCCAACTTGGTACTGGCAAAGTCAAATGATAGACTTTTCTTAAAAACACATCAATGCCAAACACCAACTCTCAACTGTCTCAGGTGGAGAGGAACAACATTGCACATGCTAAGTGGGTTAAAATGCCTGAAAGCCAGCATGTGCTGGCTGAGCAACTTTTACTGGAAATTAATGAGGTGCCATCTTGAAACGCAGTAACAAGTTCTCTTGTTATGTCTTCAGAGTCTTAAAAAGAGCTGTGTAGTGTCCTGCCATCTCAAAGAGCCATAAAACTTGTGGATGTTTCACTCACACCAGTTAAAAAGGATAATATTTCATTGTCTCACCAATACTTGAGGCAACACACCCACACCAAAGCAGCCACTTGTGTTCTCTTTTTGTTTTTTTAAACTCAGTGCTATTTTTGGTCTGAAGACTTTCCCATAATATTCTCTTACTTCGAATAAATCATTCTGCCACACATACACTGCCATTCCGCTGCTGCTTCAGCGAATGCAAAACTTGGGAAACGTATTCCCATTGTGATAAGTTAATACAACTGGGAGATGGGTGCTAGCGTTTTTGTTGCATGTACATAAATAGGGATTTGATGAGAAGTGATAAAAAAGAATGAAAGAAGCAGTTTGTAGGGAAAACGTGACAGCAGGAGAGCGAGTGAGACACGGATACATGCAGAAGAAAAAGGAGAGAAAGAGCTAGAGTTGAAGAAGGCGAGTCTTCCTGGGGATATAGCAATGATTAATGTGAAGCTGTCAGAGAGGTGGAGAGGGGAAACCACAGTGATGGGGGAAGAGTCATGGCCAGGTGCAGAGAAAAGAATATGACAGAGATAGGGGGTGGGGGTGGTGGGGGGTGAGAGAGAGAGAGAGGGAGAGAGAGAGGGAATCAAAACGGGCTTTAGAGAGTGAGGAAAATGTGCAGAGAGAGAGAGAGCGGTGAAAGCATGAAAGGGGTTTTTAGGAAAGACTGCTTAGAGGGAATGAGAGGCAAAAAAAAGAGGTGCAGAGTGAGTGGGAGAGGATGAAGGTGTGAAAGAGGATACAGCAGAGATTGCTGAGAAACAGAAAGGGAGGCAAAGAGAGCAATACAGAGACAGGCAGGGACACCAAGATGGAAAAAAAAGACACAGCGTTACCTACTAAGATGAGAGACTTGTGATAGAGTGTCTTATGGTTTCTGTATGAGAGCCTACTGTGTGTGTGTGTGTGTGTGTCTCAGAGAGAGAAGGAGAAAGAAAGAGATTAACTATCTGAGCAAAATTAACTTGAGCTTTTTTAAGGCTTTTTTTCCCTTTAATGTTCAGCATCATAGTGTTCGAGTATGCGTGTGTGCGTCTCTGTGTGTGTGTGACGCCTTACTGTTAATTAACCTGAAATTATATTGGTCTGTAACCAGCTTTAGTGTTCAGCTTCCCCTTTGACCTTGCTCTGCTTTTTTATCCCATTCTATCAAATGTAGAAACCACTTCCTAGTTGGTTCACCAGTCATGATTTACTGTGTGTCTTTGTGTGTAGGTGTAGCAAGGCTAGAATTTGTAGACAGGACCGTAATGGGAAACTCAGTCATAACAGCTCTATTTGTTTAGGTTCCACTCAGTAACTGATTGATTTTCTATGAGAAGAGGTAAATCCATCAATGTGTACTTTGAAGCAGTATGAACACAGGTAGGCGATGATGGTGTATGCACATACACAAAAGGTCAGTGCAAATTAAACACCTGTATTTGTTACCCTGAATATTATTGTAATTTCATGATGACAACTGATGATGATACATGTGTCATATGTTGTTGTAATGGGGTAATGTGCTGAGCCCCAAGTGGCCAAAAAACTCTATAACTAACATGGTAACTTTTTCTTTTTTCTTTAACTTACCAGCTCAAAGTAAATGCCATTTATTCAGGGTCATCATTATACAATTATAAAATGTTGTATAAAGGGCTTGCCTATAAGCCTTGATTTCACTAAGCAGTTCTGTACATGTGACATTTATAAAATGTTCCAAGGAAATCTTTTAATTGTTGTTTTAATTGGTTAAAATAAAAATGGTTTTAACTTCTTACAGCATGCTGTTTTGTGTGATGATAAATCCAGATGAATTTCTAGTTTGATTTGTGCACACCTACATATGACTTTACTCTAAATTTAAGCAAAGCTGGTCAAACAAGTCCCTCTCTCCCTCCTGGGATCAATATTTCTGCACTTTGGTTTGGTTTAATCTCATAATCCCCAGACATACATTTCACCATTCTATGTACCCTTGACATTACTGACATTAATGGCCCTCGATACACCTCGTGTTCATCATTATTTGCTGTGATGTTTTAAGTGGCAACTAATAACTGGCACCTTCTGTCTGTGAGCTTCCTTCTGTGAATCACCACCTTGTCATGCTTTTTTTGTGTGTCCCAATAATCCCAGAGGTTATGCTGCTGGGGGCTTATGCCTCAGGTAGGGTTTCACAAGGCAAAGTGGTGATAAGCCAGACAAAGGGCAATTCACATTACACGTATGGGAAAATGAAAAACATCTAGAGACCATTTTTACTCTGCCCAGGACGGTTGCTTATGCCCTGCCACTGAGCTTGGCTTCAGGGAGAGTGTCAGTTTGCTGAGCTCTACCTTGAGGGAGCCAGCCTGGGGTCAAACCAGAAGTGACATGCGTCCACCCTTCTGTGGATTGTTGTATTCCCACAGTCACTGCCTATATGGTGGGGTTTCTTCCACTGGGCAAGAGGGTTGTCTGCACTTTTGTGCCAGATGAAAGTTCTGTACTAAGCTTTCTTGGAGTCACTACTTATGGTGCTGGAGGGTGCCCCACCTTGTGACTCCATTGTCACTGGTAGGAGACTTCAACATGGGCAATGGCAGTGAGACCTGGAGTGGCGTCATCAGGAGGAATGGCCTACCTGATCTTAATCTGAGTGGTGTTCTGTTTTTGGACTTTTGTGTCAACCACAGTCTATCCATAAAGAACACCATCTTCAAGCATGAGTGTGTTCTTTAGGGCTCCTGGCACTAGGACAGTCTATGTAGCAAGCTGATCCATTTTGTAGTTGTATCATCAAATCTTCGGTCATATGTTTTGGATATTTGGGTGAAGAAGAGTTCACTGACCATTACCTGGTAGTTAGATTGGGTGGTGGGAAAGACGCTGGACAGGCCTGAAACATCCAAACGTATAGTGATAGTGGGCTGCCCTAGTCTGTGAGATGATCCATATTCACCTCCAGTAGGTCTTTGACAGCATTCTGAGGACGCTGACGATGAACGGACCATTTTATGCACTGCCATTGTTGAACCAGCTGCACAGAACTGCAAGGGGGTTGCACCGAACCGAATGATGGACACTGGAAATGAAGGGAGCCATCTAGCTGAAGAAGGAGTCCTATTGGGCTTGGTTAGCTTGTGGGACAGCAGGTGGTTAGCACTGTTGCCGCACAGCAAGAAGGTCCTGAGTTCAATTCCAACATCAGGCCGGGGTCTTTCTGTGTGGAGTTTGCATGTTCTCCCCGTGTTTGCGTGGGTTCCCTCCGGGTACTCCGGCTTCCTCCCACGGTCCAAAGACATGCAGCTTGTGGGGATAGGTTAATTGGATAATCCAAATTGTCACTAGGTGTGAATGTGCGAATGAATGTGAGTGCGAATGGTTGTCTGTCCCTGTGTGTTAGCCCTGCGACAGACTGGCGACCTGTCCAGGGTGTACCCCGCCTCTTGCCCTATGACAGCTGGGATAGGCTCCAGCGCCCCCCGCGACCCTGAAAAGGAGAAGTGGAAGCGAATGGATGGATGGATGGATAGCTTGTGGGACTCTAGAGGATGCTCACATCCTTTGGGAATCTCTTCAATACTTTGAGGATCTCTTCAATCCCACTTATATGCCTTTCAGACTTTCAGAAGGGGATAACTCGGCCATCCCTGGGAATGAGGTCAGGTATTTAAAACTTCTCAATGACAGGCCCCCTTGGATGGATGATTTGCTTTAGAAGTTGTAGGGCTGTCTTGGTTGACACACCTCTACAATGTCATGGGGTATCTGGCCTATTGTTATGACACATTCAGTCTCTGTAAAACAACAGTGAGAGCTTGGACTGCATGGCCGTTAATAAGTTGGACTCATTCATGGTAGGTGTTGAATTTTGCAAGAGTTTCCCTGTCATTAATTCTGTTTATAATATTTATGGACAGAATTTCTAACTAGAGGCAGGTGGTGTAAGTAGGTGTCCTCAGGGTCTTGTCTCTGCTTTTTACACATGGTGGTGGTCACCAGCTTGAACTGAAGTGGGTCATATATGAGTGTGAAGCAGCAGGAATGAGAATAAGCACCTCCAAATCTGAGATGATGGTTCTTAGTAGGAAAAGGGTGGAGTGCCCACTCCAGGGAGAAGGACAGCCTTAATACACAATGAGAAGTTCAGTCATTCAGAGGGACTGAGAGTAGAGCTGCTACTCTCCTGCATTGAAAGCAGCCAGTTGACAGGGTTCAGGAATCTGATTAGGGAGCCTCCTGGGCAAGGTGTTCTGAGCATATCCTACTAGGAGGAGGCCCTAGGGTAAACCCTGTACACGCTAGAGAGATTATGTCTCTCAGCTGACTGGGAATACCTCTGTATTCTCCTGTATGAGCTGAAGTAATTGGTTAGGGAGAGGGAGGGCTGGGCTTCTCTGTTTAGGCCACTGCTCCAGCAACTCGGCCCTGGATAAGCAATAGAAGATGGATTAATCCCAAACTTTTTTTGCTAGGCCCCCCTTTGTTTTACAAGAAAAATGTTCACCCCCCCCCCCCCCCTTCCCGCGCATGCACGCATACACGCACAAACACATTCTCCAACCACACACACCCTTATTTTGCTCCATTGCTGTTTATTTCACAACTCAAACATTTAGTGAACAATTACGCAAATACAAGTAATCTGCAATAAATTACAGGTAGTAATAAAATAAACTACTAACTCTTTTATGCTACATCTACGCCTTTTTTCACGTCACGCTGTGCGCCACGTTATTGTTTACCTGAGATGAATTGCAGAATGGCAGATAGAGACAAAATACTGTTAATCTGACTATCTTCGGTTTTTACATGCTTACATACACACGCAGTTACTGTCCCTCCATTTAGAAAGGCTGAGGCGTCACGGTGTGATTATTTTACGTGTAGTTTTTTTTCCCCCTGTGTAATAATATTCAACATTGCTATCAATTCATTTGCAAAAAATGCCTCTCTGTGCAAAATGGGTTTAAAAACATAAACAACTGTGAGATACTGTTAGTCCGTGATTTGAACAGGGGGAACAAATCGTGGCAGGATCAGCCTGATGTTATTTGTATCCTGCTGTGACTTTACTGTATAAAGAGCTAACATCTCCAAAATGTCAGGAGTAGTTAGTCATTACAACAAGTGTTTGAACTAAAAATCAAGAATGTGGGATAATGTTTGTCCGTGATTTGAAGAGCCCAGCGAAAACCAATTCTGCCTCGGCACTTGTGCAGGTGAAACCAAAGGGCAGACATGCTTCACCATATTTTCTAGTCTTTGGCTTAGAATGAAGTTGGTTTGGAAGCATATTCAGCTATGCTTCATCTCCTGCTTTGCGTTTCTGCGGGTGCTAGCAGTGTCCAAGCGTTTTGTCCCCCCCCCCCCCCCCCCCCCCCCCTTTTCATACCGCGCCCCCCCCTGCAATGGCTCTGGGCACCACACTTTGGGAAGGTCTGGATTAATGGATGGATGTACAGGTAGTGCTGTATGACTCTAAATCCAAATCCAAAATAGTCCATATTCATCCAACTGGGCCTGGAGTTTGTGTTTTTAAATCCCTGTAGGATTGCAACCTAATAACTTCAATAATTCAATAATTCTTTTTGCAAAGAAGGAGATCCACTTGCATATAATGTATTGAACAGGTCCCAGACTGCAGTTTCCTTTCAGTAAAGGGTTTGCAGAAGTCATGTACAACAACAAAAACTTTATAATCCAGACGTATGCTTTGTCAGCCTAATCAGCTAATCAAAGCACTTCCTATGTCGGAATAATCGTCATCACTTTGTCAGCATGAACTATCACATGGTTTAATGTGCGCTATTGTCTGCAAAAAACGGAAGTGATGCAATTTTTGTGAGAAATGTGGTGCTATTGAAAGACATGATTGACTTCGGGCCCTCTGTAAGGTTCCTGGGACACTTAGAACTTTGAATACTGGAAATAGTTTATTTCTGAAAAGTTCAGGATATTCTCAACAAGTCACATTACGGTCACCGTCAGCAGGCAGAAGTGAGCTTCATTTACTCATCAACCTCTATGAAACCCCTTTCACAAATTTTTACAGCCTCTTCAAGAATAAATACACATGGATGCTTCACATCTGGCACTTTGACAGGTGAGGTAAACAGCAGACTGACAGCTTACACTTAGGATAGATGAGGTGACTCAGAGATAAGAAGGTAAAATACTGCGAAATAAGCAGCCACATATCAATTTTTTATGCCTTATTTATTGTCGAGTGTTCAAATACATTAAAATGTAGTGTGTACAAAAATGTTTGTAGGCAAACTGCAGTAGAAGCTTGCCAGCTGGCTGAAAAAGGTCTTCATACTTTTATATGATGAGCTGGGAGTGACTTACTGTGGCATACAGGCCATTACTGAACTCAGCCTAAAGGACACCATTGACTTTAACAAAACCAAATTAGGGTGCACAAGGAGTGAAAACAGACTACTTTTCATTCACTATAAAATATGTGAGATACACTTTCAACAAATAAGACCTGACTTTTGTTAGGCAATTATAAAATCAGAAGTTATATTACTGTTGTAATCGTATCTTCCCATAGGAACAATAAAGTGCACTGAAGTGATCTGCAAATGCTGAACTGCCGTATAGGTGACCGTCTCCACCAAGAGCTTTGAATTTTATTCATTTGAAACTGTAAAATCATTTTTATGACATTTCCATTTTCCTGTATATTATGCAGCAGATGGAGATGGAAAATATGGAAAATAAAGACAAAAAAGCAACACACACTGTAAGCAAGAAGTGAATTGCTACTAGTTGTTTTGCTGGAGATTTTATGCTAAAAGAAATCAGTATGTGAGTTTTGCATCACCTAATAATAAAATTAAAAAAAATAACAGTTATTTTATGTACAGCTTTGGTAGGAAATAATTATAATTATTATTATAAGTTAAAAAACAAACAAACAAATGCCTTAGTGTCCCCTTTCGGCCAAGAACTATGCCAGTGGGCCAGGAGATCGACACATTTTTATGTCATTAATGATCATCTATGCAATGCAGTTAAAAGAATATACACTGTTTTCTTTTCTTCTGTATTAGGAACTTATTTATTCACAACACCTGGTACAACATGGTGCCAGACAGTCTCAGTAGCTTTTTATAAGCCTCTGAAGCTAAAAATGTAAGTTGCACTGAAACAGAGTGAATCTGCAGCTCTGTGTGTCAGAGGTACCAAAGGGCGTCTGTCTATCTATCTTCTGTCTGCTTCTCCCTCTCCATCCCCCTTCCCATACTTCAGTTCCCACTTTCTCCCTCACTCCCATTATCTCAGTGCAGAGTGTGTAGGTGGTACAGAGTACATGATGACTGATTAAATAGTACAAGCAGCCTATACTAGAGGTTTCATTAGTCATAAAAGACCAATTCGCCAACAATTAAAACCAGCTTCACTGACTTTAATGACACCACACAGACTGCATGAGCTCCACCACTTTACAAGATAAAAGGAGCCCAAGACTATTAAAGAAAATATGGAAAGTGAGATGAGGTTTTAGAAGGGAGAGAGCTTTGAGGGTGAGTACAGTACATGCTTGGTGGTATGTTTCTTGCAAAAAAAATGTATTGTCTGCGCACACTGCGTAACGTGAAGCCAATTAGAGCAAAGCCATGCTTGGGTTGATTGAAAGGAAAAGGATATAATAGTGTTCTTGTGCAATATACTTCATTATACGCTGTTACAAGATGGGCAGTAACTTAAGCAATGCACTGCAAATGAAACTAACTATGGGGCCCAGAGCTGTTTCTTGTACCAAGCTGTAAACATGTTCCTGCTGTACATTTGGGCAATTTAGCACAGGGGCCTGTGGGTATTTCTCAAGATTGTTTCTAACTATTTAAGGAACTGCAGTGTTTGTCACTTACATGTTGTCCGTTGTTGGAATATTAGTGCCTTAGTAAGACATATGTGTGTGACATGGCAATGGCTTGTGTTCCCAGTAAAGTTGTGCCCATCAAAAAATCCAGTAGAGATGTTCTAAATTAATATACGTAGCTGCTCTTTGGATGGTCTAATACACTGTCTTACCTTCAGAGTTAAGTGTCTAAAGAAAACTCATCTTATCCAGTTCTATGTTCTTTGATTAAAAGCAGAAAAGAAGATGTTAAATAAAAGTAAAGATTAAAGTATTTCCAACTTTAACGTCTGGATATTCATTATGAACATTATTTGGATGTCCTTCCTGGACTTTTAGCAAAGGGGACCTTGTTTGTCACAACCTTTGCATATTTTCCTTCTGACGATAACAACAAAGCAAGCAAACAAACAAAAAAATGGGACGTTCAAGGGGAAACAATAATACATAAAATAATTTATTTAATAATTTCTCCCTACTTCTTTGATAGTGTCTTTGGGTCTGAGCAGCATGTTCTGGATCTGTGCTTAAGGAGAAATTATGTTTTGTTGTTTTTGTTGTTATGATTATTTTTATTATCACATTACATCCATAATCTAAATAGGTAATCTCACTGACATTGAGATCTCTCTTTCATTCTCTTTCATTGGCAGCAGTGTATTTATATACAGTTTTTTTCAAGCCGAGTGTGAATAACGAGGTACAGCTAATGTTAATATGTCCTGTGACCTGACACTGTAAGTTAGTAAGCAATCTTTGCGGTAGAGTTTTGTAAATAGACACCATATCTGTCTTCTCTCTTTGATTCAATCGGAAGGATAAACCTTTAAACAGAAGATGCAATGATGAGTAAGACACGAATCGCCTGTTACTGATGATGAGAAACATCTGGTTTCAAGTCTGGGAAAGGGTTGTTGTTGTTCTGATAAGATGACTCCCAGGAAGTGTTCTGACGTCATAAAGGCTATAAAGCTTCCTGTATTGAGCCGAATGGGGAAGACCGGCTTCCCGCACTGTGTAATACGTGTGTGTTTAATAAATCACTTTTTGGACACCCCCTAGGACTCTGTCTGCGCTTACTTTTCTTCCCAAATCAAAAAGAACCATTACACCTGTAATGAATTGTAATGCACTTTGATACACAAAATCAACACCTGACTACAAAAGTTGTGTGATATATGCAATAGAGCTGGGAGTATAGATTTGATTTACACCAGTGCTAGTGTCATTAACACCCTAGGGAAAAAGGTTGTCCCCTGGATGTCCTTGTATAATTTCCTACTTGCCAGTATTTGAAAAAGGTTCCAAAACTGGATTGCTGTCTCTTGTCTCAGAGTCTTAAGGCATCATGTTCTCCCTCATCTGCTCCTGTTATACACTGATGGCTCTTGAAGTTATGTGGTACAGTGTGGAATGTGAGAATCTTAGACACGCTGGCCCTCCTAATTTAGCATGCAGGACCTGAGGAACAATGCCTTTCGATTAGACCCAGTTTTGTAGGAGAGGGAATGACATTGATTGGCCGAGGGAATGGGGATTGACATTGATTGGTCCCGGCTTGTTTGTGCGGGCAGGAAGTGATTTGCATAATGCAGACATTTGCAGTCTGCTGAGGCTCTGTACGTGGTAAAGGAGGCCGGAATATAAAAATCTGGACTTAACAGTAGAAAAAGGGCACGACTGAGATGAATGCACTGTTGTCTTCTTTTATGCACATATAAGCTCATTATTTATTTTCGGTCAGTTTAACAACTTATAAGGACAGAAAAAGACTTGTTGAATTATTCAGGGGGTCTGGTAACTGCAAATAGAGACAGATAAATAGGACAGAAGGAGGTGAACAGAAACGGCTTTTCCTATATATTGAAAGCAGCCAGTTGACAGGGTGTATGTGTGTGTGTGTGTGTATATATATATATATATATATATATATATATATTTGTCATAAGGCCAAGATGAAGGAAAAACCAAAAATGATATTTTTATGAGTGAGAAACAAGGGGACAGTAATAAAGAGTAAGGGGCGGTGCAAGGCATAGAAGGGGAGAAGGGGAAGAGAAAATCAAGAGAGGAGAAAATAAAAGTTAGAGCAGAAGACAGGGAAGAAAAGGTAGCAGACACCAGAGAGAACAGGGAGAGTGCTGTGTCTCTTGGTTGTCTTTGTTTATGGTGACAGGGACAGGTGGAGGCTGACAGCAGGACCTTTACAGACAGCCAGTTAAATAAAGAGGGGATGGAGGGATGGAAATGAGCTGAAAGAGAGGAACAAAAGAAGAAGGGAGACGCGGAGACTAAATGCCAGTCCCCAAATGGCTGCCAACCCTTCTGTTTTCTTCCTGCTCAGAGTTGTAGCGCCATGTGGTTGATCAGCTGCATAGATCAAACTGCTACGATTATTGGACCACCCCTTTGTCTGTTCAGTTTAAGCATTACCTTTTGATTATGGTGTCAACAGTGCAGGGGCATCATGGTTGCCTTGTTCCCTGGATGATTAATTGGAATAAATTTGATGATCCTCCAGCTTCTCATCTACAGCCATCACTAAGTCAGTGTTTTAATTTAGGCAAAGCTGTGTTTTATGCCTACATGACGGCAAGGCTGTAGACGTTCTATCTCCCCAGCTTTACTTTATGTTCAGTGCTAATTTGGAAATAGTAAGCCAACTTAGTAAACTGAGTTTGCCAGAGTTTAGTGGTGTTTACGTTAGTGTTTATCTCAAAGCATCGCCACATGAGGATGGTTATGACATGATGCCACTAGCTTGGCTGCATACTTTCTTTTTAATGGAATATATGTTTGAAGGGTGCTTCAAAGTCAAAAGAGTTAAAAGAGTAAACATCTCTGTCACACATTGTCTATTTCTCACACACTTACAGATGAGCCTTTGAACCTATGGGGTATTACAGGATTGTCTCACAGTGATTACAGAGGATCAGGGTTGCAAAAGGGGGGAAAAAATCCCCCACAAACAAGAACAACAACAACAAAAAAGAAGAACAAAGATGCATATGCGTGTGGACATACACATGCAGGAATATCCCTCACACGCAGATAGACTCACTCGTCAAGCCAGGAACTCCAGCCACTTTGACAGGGATAATCCTGTGGCAACGAGAGAGGGTAAAGTTAGGAAGAGACAAACCCAAACCCAGAAAAGCCGATTAGAGGCTGAGGGAACAAAACCCAGGCGGTGGGAGAAGGAAGAGGAGAAACAAGTAGCAGAACACCAAAGCCAAGCCAACCCTGACACAAGAGGCTGGTTATGCCTTATAGACTGGGAGAACAGAAGGGGAGGGGGAGTGGATACAGAGCACAAGAACAGATTGTGGGGAGGGAGAAGGAGATCTACAGGGAGAATGTAGAAAAGGTAGACGGTAGTCGGTGATGAATTTTGATAGAGAACCTTGGAGGGAGCTGGGTGAGGGGGGGGGGGGGGGATTGTGAGATCTTAGGAAATAGAGACAAAAAAGTTAAATTTATAGATATTGAATATTATTGATAGGTTTGTAGCATAAACCTATTCGCTGGAACGTTCAAGACAATTTAACAACACAGCAAAGCAAGACACGAGTAGGCAAAGTTCTTTATGTTTCTCGTGCAAAGGGAGAGAACTGGACAAACGCCGTTCCTTTGCTTGACCACAGTTGCTCTCGTCCGCTCCCCCGTAACACTGCTCTTTTATTGAGGTTACATGAATATACATAAGTTCATTAACATATGATGTATACATACACACAAAGAGTACCTTGCCTGTCCGTTGTGTAAGTGTGTGTGTGTGTGTGTGTGTGTGTGGGGGGGGGGTCAGAGTGTGACCCCATAGACGACTTCCTTAAACCTACTGGTCTGGAAGTCCAGCAGTTCATCTAAAGAAAAGGCACTTAGCGTAAAACGAATATAGATGTGTTTGCTATACCATATATCAGCAAGAAAAGATACAACCTTGCTCATGATCCCAAGAGGTGTGTGATCTATGCCAGAACACTCTGGAGAGGAGTGAACGCACCCCCCTCTTCATGCTACACAGAGTTGTTACAGACCTCCTAGGATGAGACATTCTTTCAATCTACAAATGATTATATACTTCTAAGCATATATGAGTAGATATTTCTAAGCATAAATGACAATCAACAATATAAACCTGACAGACATCAGGCAATGCACAGCGTTCTGTGAAGCACTTTGGCATACCTGTGTTTTTTTAAAAAAATGTGCTATATAAATAAAACTGTATTATCATAAATGGAACGGGAAAAAGGTGAAAAAAGTCAGTCCACGTAGATGCATTTGTCCTTGTCACGAAGCTACTCTATATCTCTCTTTGTCTCTCTCGCTCTTTGTCTGAAGTTACACACACACACACACACACACACACACACACCTACACACACACACACACACACACAGCCAGCAGAACACACATTCTCTTACTTGCTCCCTGTGCAGCTATGTTTCCTTGAAAATGTTCATATATAGCTAATTTACAACAGAATATGTATTTTCCACAGCAGGGTTACATTATGTCCTTATCCATGTCCAGGGGTTTAGAGCCGCCCTTAATATCCACAGCGAGCTAGATAGGAAAAGGATAATGGCAAACAAAACAGAAAAGAAACAAGAAAAAAAATACCCTGCAATCTTTCAGAGACATAATGAAATAACTTTATTTTGTCTCTTCTCAGTCTTTGTCTTTCCCCTTTACTATTCCCTGTGCATTGCCTGATGTCTGTCTCTCTATTACACTGTAAGGATTGTAGAGTTGTATTTCCAGTGAGTGATAAGAACAGGTCTGACACTGGAGGAGCCAAATGTGTTGTAAGCAGGAAAACACAAAAACACATGTCTGTGCACATGTGGACACATATAAAGAAAAGACTTGATTCTATCTCTGTATAGTAAAACGGTGTGCCGATATCAGCAGCGATAGATGGATTGGGGAGCCTTATGTATGTCATGATAAGCACTGGAAACATAAACTTATAGGTAGAAAATGGAAGGGCTGGATTAGATATTCCAGCAGGCTTCTTAACCTTTCCCTCACCACGGCTCCAGATGATCTACATTCAGATGACATTTGGCACCTATGGTTGCATGTAAATTTTTTCAATCTGTTCTCTGATCATTTCGATTATATTTAATGAAGGCGCTGTTATGGCATTTGCTCACGTGTGACTGCAAACACAGAGAGCCAAAAGAAGAGGGCTTTTTGTTGTGCTTCTAGCCCTGTCACTTCCTGATGTCCTGTTGTGATTAGATGATAAATACTGCAATTAGAAACTCTGACAGAGATAAATGTTGTTGGCCATTGTATGTTTGGGAGAATACGTGCATGTCTAAACCATCTGTGGCACTTATCACTTATCCTTAAATTGCAGGCTACAAGGGCTCAAACTAAAGAAACAAATATACAAACAATCAAGCAAACAAACAAACAAAAGTTTCAGTTACTTTTTCTTTCAAGTACATCCCACAAGAACCTCTTTACACACTGAGGAAAGTTTCTGTTAACGTTTTCCGTCTTGGCTCTTACGCGATATTATAGACGCTTCATAAAAGTCACATTTATTACCTAAACCACATTTAGAGCAAACTGTACTAATCATTGTTTTCATACTGCAATTTATAGCACTGTGCAAAAGTTTTGAGCCATCCCCATGTCTTTATGTTTTTCTTGGAAAATGGCGAATGGATGCAGTGATTTATTGAAAATGTGCAAACAGAATCTGGATAAATCTACAAAGCGTATAAAGGAACAATTTCACAAGATGATGCCACGCTGCTTCAGTAATGTTGATGTCCGGGCTCTGGAGAGTCTAGTCCATTGTGTGTTTGTATATGCAGGCACGCTTTTACTGCACTGGGAGTGTGTTTCTAATTATTGTCATGCTGAAAAATGAAGCTGTTGCCAGTCAGATGTTTTTTAGATGGTACTGCATGGTGGATCAAAATCTGACAGTAGTTTTCTGAATTTATAATTCCATCAATTATAACAAGATCTCCAATATAACTGTCTGAAATGCAGCCCGAACCAAGACAGTCCAGTTTTTACGCACATCTCAGCCTTTTCTGTTATCCTTCCTTAAGAATGGCTTCTTGACAGCCATCCTTCCACTGACACCATATCTGATGAGGCTTCAGTGAACAGTTTTACAAAATTACATTCAGGTACTATTCATCTGTTTTTATTTATTTATTGTCATTTTTTGGTAGTTCTTTTCTCCTTCATTTTCCACTCTCACATTTTTTAAGGATTCACTGTACAGAATGCCGAGATATGCCAAGTTTTCAGCTAATAACTTTTTTCAGAATCACCTTGTTGATATCAAAAAACTACTTTATTCCTGTCGAACTGCGTCATCTTTGGCATTTTTATTAGGTTCAACAAAGGGAATGAAAACAAATTACATTTTTTTGTGACAGGCTGATAAAAAAGTGCGTAAAGTTGCAGTTTAAAATTGGTTAATGGCTAAGTTGCTTGTTATGTGTAGACACAATTCAGGTTTATAGTTGCTTTTCTATGCTTGTATATTTCATAGGTCAGTGTTAAGTGGCTTAAAAATCCTTTTTAAAATAGTCAGGTACAAAGACTAAACCAAAAATGTAAAAAACAGCCTGTGTCCACATAAAAAAACTTTCAGAAAGCCTGGAGAACTATTGTCCAAGACCACTTTAAAATGATAAGAAATGACTTTTGCACAGAACGGTACATAAAGACAATGTTATTTGAACAATTATTTTAGTTTTCTTCTTTTTTCTTAGTTATTTCTGAACCAATCCAAAAACTTTGTTTCAATCATGTTCTTTACATCATTGTTGTAAAAACAATGCACATGTTGCGTTATATTTAAATCTGACAGTCTTGTAATTGGCTCTTTTTCTGTGTCTTTTTTGGAGCTATCTTTATCTTAACAAACTGCTTTTTTATACCCTGAAGACCGCAATAGTAGCTGAATGTTAGAGGAAGAACATACTGACAATGAAAAACTGGTGGACAGCAATTTTGTGTGTGGATGTGCAGATTTCTAATATGAGCAATCCCCCACTCATATGTATTCTTTCCGTATGCTGCTCTTCCTTCTCATGTTTAATATGTGATTTTATTTTGTCATAGGTGAGCTTGCAGGTGGAATTTATCAAGGCAATAGTCAGTATGACTCTATTCTGGAAGGAGTCATGCAGGAATTGGAAAAACACTGCAAATTGAAGTGTCATAAAGATATAGAGACAGGATGTAGCTACCAAAAGCCAGGACAAATTGGCTAGCAAACAGAAACAAGCTTATCCAGTGGAAATGACAGGCTAAATACATCCTAAACAGCTGCTGGGATACAGAAAACTGCATATGTATTGTGCTTGTGTTTTTATGAATGTTTGGTCAGTCTTCGATTACAATAGAAAGAGTTAAAATTTGTGACAACAGCTACACTATCTATTTTTTCAGCCCCTTGTGGGGAAAAGCAATTTCAGTACTAACAGTTTTAGACAATTTAGGCTGAATAAGAGGAGAGAAAACAAACACACAGTAATATTAAGAAAAAATAGGGAAATAGAGGCAAAGCTATTTTGACGAAATAAAATTCTGAGTGTCAAAGTGGGAAAATTAAATCATGATGGTGAGGGGTATAACCAGGGAGGGTAGGGAACTTAGAAGTGGGAGGGAAAGAGTTGAGTATAAAAAGGATAGGGGGATAGACAGAGACGGAGACAGAGGAGTAAAAGTATTGATATTTCCAGCATAAACACTCGTCCTAATGGACCTGGAGAGCTGAAGCTAGAGATCGATCAGAAGACAGAAGTCTCGGCAGATGTATGGAAGGAAAATATACCTCTCATCTACTGTGAAGAGGGCATAGGAGGGGCGGAGGAATAGAGGGTGGAGATTAGGATATGACCAGACGCAGTGGGCATACAGAAAGAGGGCCGAGACTGAATCCTAATGCGCAAAATGTATTTTTCATGAGAGTGGAATCAATAGTGATTTGGATTTTTCTCTTTGTAGCTGGAATGAGTCAAGTCTGAGCAAACTAAGAGGTAAGCTATCTGGAAATCAGATAGCAAGGATGGAGAAGACGAGGCAAGGATGGAGAAGAGGACTGGATAAATTAGTGGATAGATGGATGGATAACTGAAAAGATAAATGACAGCAGCAGTTTATTAAAAGGAAGTTCCTGGAACTGGATGTGGGAGGAGGACAAAGTAGGGTGGCGGTGTGGGAAGGTGAAGGGCGATTTGGAGGTGTACCTATGTCTTGGAGAATTTGACATTCAATTAGGGTCATTCCCATTTAAGTGTCATTCTGAGTCAGTCTTTACTTTCTCACAGAAAGTTTCACAGAGCATGGTTTTGCTGCAACAGGTGGTGTTATTTCTACATAAGAATGGGTTGTTTGCCTTTCCAAAGGAGGACATAAAAAAAAAACATTTGTCACGTCTAAGATTATTTTAGATTATGTTTAGGTATGTGAACACTCTTTTGTGAAGTAAACTTTGATATTTTTTGGCAATAAGTCTTTTCTTGTTTTGGCCCAGACAGACAAGAACATAAATAAGCTTACCGCTGTTATGTTTGTGGAGCTAGCAGATCATTAGCTTAAGTTTGCCTCAGTCTTAAAGCAGTTACAAACAACTAGTCTGGCTCACAGCAGAGCTCAAAAAATATGCCTGCAAGCAGCTCTAAACCTCTGAAAATGACATGCTGTGGTTTTATCTGGAGTTATGTGCTATATTTTCTTCACTCTATGTCTACTGACATCCTGGAACTAGTTACCTCTATGAAGTTGCCAGGCAACCGACAGAAATACTAGGAAATCTTGTCATTACAGTGTAGTTGCCAAGCAATAATAGTTGCATGTAACCCCCCACAAAAGGTAAATTTTTGTTTTCACAAATCTGTTTAAGTTAAATATAAATTTGAACACAATCCAGAGTGAATGTTAAGATGCTAAAAGTGATCATTCAGGTTTAGTGTGTCGCCGTGACATCACCCAGTCGTTTGTAATGGTGTGTTTTTGAAGCCTCAAACCATCATCATTTTAACCCATGCCATCTTTTTTTTGTAATGTACACTAGAAATAACTGAATTTGGACAAAGGGGTGGATTGTCAAATTATCAGCTAACGTTAGCATGCTTGCTTAACAAGGCAAATATATAGACTCTATGTGTGCATGGGCAGACTCAGACAGCTGCAAATATTTGTTCAAATATAAAGTAAAGATGAATGTACCAAAAATAGAGTGCTGTCACCTCATACCAAAGGCCTTTCTGTGTGGAATTTGTTCTCTCCGTGTCTCCTTCCTTCAGGTAATCTGGCTTTTTCCTACTACTTCAAAGGCGTGTAGTAAGATTCAATGGTTTCTAAACTCCCTGGATGGATGGATTCTCCAAAAGTTAAAAGGTTCAGTTTAGTGGCTCCAGTAAGCTTGAGGCAAAGTCTAGAAAGTCAATAACATTCAGCAATTTCAAGTGACGACAGACTGGCGATGCAAAGTGGGTAGGTCCCGAGTTACACTATTCTCAACAGGAAGGAATGTGATCAATGAGAGTGAAAGGTGCAATTGACTGATACATTACAGTGGTGTAAATAAATACATCTGAGGGAATCACTTCCTCTGTGGACGCCCCTTAACAGAGATATCCTGGCTATAACTGCCTATGTCAGCATCTGTTTGTCAGTCAAAGTGTCAATGAATATAATAATGCAAACCTTAAATAGGTGAGTTAGTTAAAAACAAATACATTTAAATACCTGGGATCACCCAAGACAGCGGACAGTGCAGTGCAGTGACAAAGAGAGGACAATTACAGGTGAAGCAGGTGGAGACAAGTGTTAGGAGTTATTGTAGACTGAAGGATAGCATCAAGAGTGAAAAGGAACGTTTATAAGATGGTTATACATGGTTTAGAGAAAGTGGCATTAACAAAAAGACAGGAGGAAGAGATGGAGGTGGAAGAGGTGAAGACGGTAAGAATTTCATAGGGAGTGACCAAGAGGGACAGCATTAGAAAAAAGTTCATCAGCGAGATAGCTCAGGTTGAGCAGCTTGGAGACAAAGTTGGAAAGGAAAGGCTGAGATTGTTTGAACACTTGCAGAGGATATAGTGGACAAAAGGTGCTGAATATGGAGCTACCATGCAGGAGGAAAACATGAAGACCACAGAGAACACATGTACAGGCGTGGTGTGACAGATGAGGATGCTAAGGATAGAAAGATGCACAGCAAATTCAAAAGTGTTAAATGTTTTGGTGTTAGTAGTCTTAGAGTTAATTTTACTCTAAGTAGAGTCACATTCTTTTAATGTAACTCTGAGGTGTAAAATGATAGTAGTTAAAATCGAGTGTTAAAAATGAGTGTTTCTATTTCAAATCTGGAGGTGTTACAATGGAAACATTAACTCTTGACCTCTTAACTCTGAACTCCTACAGGGGCTATGACACCAATAGAGTAAATTCACAGACAGCACGGCTCCAATCAAGCTGAAGTGAAGCCGTTTCAGAACATTTTGCTCTACATATTTGAGTTGTTTGCCATGCTTGGTAAGTCATGTTTTCAAACATTGTTTCAATTATTGTTATTAGCTTTTACTTCTGTGGCTCTTTGGAGTTGAGACAAAGCTTTGTGAAAGGCATTAGCCATGTTGCTCGGTGATAGCATAATATTCTGTTTTAGCTAGCTGAAAGGTATTGTTTGCGGGCAAATACCACAGCCTTGAAAAAAAGCTTGCATGTGCATTTTCAGTCAAATTTCTTGGTCAAATACACTTAAAACAATGTCTAGAATGTGAAATGTTGATATAATGGTGCCTGAAAACGATCTCCCATAAAAAAACGAGCAAACAGCAGTAGCAGACGTCCCGAGTCCCGACTGAGTTCTACGTTAGCACTTAGATTCCTCCAGAGTTTTGTGCACACGGTTTAGGTAAAAATGAAAAAGGTTGAGGTTTTACATTTAGTTCAGTATTACCTGTTGTCTGTGTCCTTGTCTTTTGGGAAAATATTAGTAGTAGTAAAAAAATAGTAATGGCTCAAAAAGGATTCCTTTTTTTTTTACTGTGCTGCAATTGATTTGTGCCATTAATTAGTGTCAACTAATTTTTATTCAATCTCCACATAGGATATGCTTGTAAAGATGGAATATGGGGGAGAGCAGAAGTGCGTTGAAGTTCCACAAAGTGATGAATGAAGGACATGCATATTGTATTTTGTATTTATTGAAATAAGTGATGAGAATGCTGTTATTTGCATTTACCAGCTCACCTATGTCAGACCTTTTGATAAACGAAATTCTAATGAAAGTGAGAACATGTACACTGTTACATCTTTCAGAAAATGTTTTGAAATTGTGGTGCACAGTTCAGAATAAATGTTTTTCAAAAACCATTGCGTCGTTTTAGTAAATGTTTATTTCCAAAAGAAATTTCTAGAAGTTCAGAACAGTAAAATTCCCGCTTTTTAGAATTAATTAGAAGATAACTCTTACGTAGTTAAACTAAAATACTCTTTGAGAGTTAATATATAAACTCTTAACACCAAGTGTTAAATTATCAACTCCAGACAGATTTGGTGTTTAACACTAAATCAGAGTTAACATACCAACTCTCCAAAAAGAGTTAAATTAACACTCTCTGGTGTGGACCCATATAGACACTTTAAAAGTGTTGAAATCAAATCTGACAGTGTTAATTTGGACATGCTGGATTTGCTGTGTGGAGACAGTTGATCCTCTGTGGCATCCCCTAAAGGGAGTTGCTGAAAGAAGAAGTATTCAAAAAGAAAAACAAAATAAGGGAGTAGAGTTAACAATAGAAAAAAAAATAGATGTAGAGACCTTTTTGTACCAAATAATGACTACATTTTAACACTGGTGTCTTTGTAGATTGCTCACTTTTACACTCATCCTCAAGTGGCCGTTTGAGGAACTACAGTTTTTAGCACACCCATTTTGGCTTAATTTTAGAAGGTTGCCAGTTGCTGCAATTGCAGTGCAAAAACCTTTATTCAATTTATTCACAGAAGGTGACAGAACATAAATTTGTGCCAACGCCTGTCTGCACCTTCCTCACTGAATTGCAATAAAAACAGGTAATTTCACACCCGAGTATGTGTGTTTCAGTTTATGTTAATGCCTTCACATCTTTAGTTAACACAGAGGAGTAATCGGTGTCCTGCAACGTGTGGATGAGAAATGGTGGGTGAGTCTTTTTCTCATATGCTTTCGGACACATACATGCATATATGCAAACACAGACGCAAAACTACTGCTGCTGTTTCTTACATCTGAATCCTCTGCAGTACGTTCACACAGGCTTTATGCAAATCATGTGAGGAAATTAAATACATGCTACAGTGCTTACACATATGCATATACACGCACAGTAGAGTTGCTTACACACATACACGCACACAGACACAGACACGTGGACCCAGACAGTCTCTTATTCTTTTTATGGCAGCACCTGAGCTTGGCTTTAAGTACATATTTCATGCTACATTACCCCCTATGGCAGCAAACGAGGAGAAGAATCGAGGAGACTGAAGGAGGCAGATAGATGAGGCTCGGCAATAAAATGCAGACTTCTTTCTCACCCAATGCATGTCTGCCTCAACATCCCTTCTGCCTCTTCTGTCCTTTCTGATCCGTCTAATCTTTATCCCCCCGTTTCTTCTAGCTTAATATTTTTAATGGTCACTAACCTGAATAGGCCACAGACGTGTTCCTACTGGGTCGCCATGACAAGAGTAGTGATATGTTTTAATGAGCCAGGGACACAGGGCAAGAAAAGAAATTTCTCATTTGGGTCTTATTGCAAAAAAAAAAATAAAAAAATCTAGCCGTTTCACTCTCTCTTATGTTCCACTTTAAATGTTTCACATCATTTTCTCCATTTCATTCTTGATCTTTGTATTTTTTTTAAGTTATTTTGTATGTATCTATCTAAACTGACTTTTATTGTCATCATTTTATTCTTATTTTATATAATGTTACTTTGTGTTTATAATCGTTTAGCTTATGTTTTGTGGGGTTAGCTGGATTGAAGCCATGCTAATAAATAAATAAATAAAATTGAGATATATAGATCAATTTGCTTGTGACTGCACTCCGACAGCTTTCAGGTGATTGGCCATGACCGGTGGCAGATCGATCAGTCTCAGATGTATTTGATTCTGTGCCAATCAAATTAGCCTGACGTGCACCTCTCCAGGAGTGTTACTAAATGGTGCACTGTAGACCACAACAACTGTAAATGGCCAGCTTGGTAGCAAAATGCAATGAAAACACACAAATCAATATATCCAAGGGATATTGATTCTTGATTTCTTTTTCTAAACGGAGTATAACAGGTACAAGTCTTTAATTTTTTGTGTACATTTTCTCTGTTTAGACTCAGTTGGTTCTGAATGTTTTTTTCAATTTCATGCAAGGCAGTAATTTTAGTTACAGTCAGTAAATGCTGTTTGATATCTATTTACTCCAACTTCATCAGGAGTCACTAAGTTTCTGTCAAAATTGCACAAAGAGATGCATCACATTTCTTCTGATTTGGAAAAGAGCACTGATGTCTGTATACTCGACTCTGTTTGGGTACACAGCAACACCAGTGTTTGTTAGCTTTCAGGGAGAAGGACAAGTACTCTGTTCATATGGGTCTATTTCACTGTTCACAAAACCATTTCCTTTTTGCTCTTTTGCCATTCACTTGTTTTAAAGGTTTGTAGGGCTGTGGCCTGACTATAGGCTGCATCTGGCATACTAAAACACTCACTGTGCTTTAAGAGTAAGCAGAGTCACTAGCAGAGGCGCACAGGCAGTCATGTGATGTTCACTGTGTAAATGGTTTGGTGGTATTTTAATCGCAGCAGACTTGAGGCAAGATCAGTATAACTGCTGGTGGACCTTGGGGTCTTTATAAACAATAAAGTAAAATTCATACATTTTAAATAAAATATCAAAATAAAATTTCCTTTTTCCAACTTCTCCTTAATTTGAAATAAAATAAATTTATACTCTTCAGGACATAAAATAAGCATTTGAACTCTTAGGCTCCCACAGGGCTAATGGAACAGAAAACACCCAAACCCAAAAAAAAGTTTTACAAAAATTTAAATAAAAAAAAATTAAAAAGTAACAAGTACATTCATTATATTTATGCATTCAGAATACTGGACGATGGCTGGATGGATGGACTACCAACATTACAGCTGATGCATTTGTGCAGTATTTTTTGTTACGGTAGAAACTGTAGATAAAATGGTATAAAAAGAAACAATCAATTAATTGAAACATGAAAAAATATGGATACAAGCAAAGTCAAATAATGCATTATCTTTTAGGTTATTCTGGTTAATGAAGAAGCAGCCAGAGAAACTGGACCCCATCTTCAGCTGAATAGATGGCTCAGTCTTTCTTACTCACAGAATTGTGAAGGTGATACGCGTGACTTCTCGGCCTTTCTCATAAAACATTTAACAAGGATATAAGTTTGAACCTCAGTAACCTATACAGTGAACTGTCTGTGTTGGATGAAGCCCATAAAATACTTCTAGAATCGTCCGTATGCACATGAACCTTCACACACCCACACATACATATATTGAGAGTAGTAGTCGCCCATCCATCAATTTCTTTTCTGAACTTGATTTTCTGCTTATCCAGTTAAGGTTACATGGGGACTGACAGCGGGCAAAAGGCAGAGGACACACTAAGCAGGTCGCCAGTCCATCACGGATCAACTGACAATCAGTTTTAAAGAAGGACTAGAGGTAGCATATATTGTATAATGGTATGTTTTTAAGGTCATGTGAGAAAACTGTATTTTCCTTCTTACTGGTTATAAATACATCTGTTAATGAGTTGATGAATTGTTTTAGTGTCAACAGGGTCAGATTTGGAGCAGTTAGCACTGATTAAAGCACAGTACTGGGATACTGTTTCAGTTTTTCTCTCATTTTAATCAGTGCAGCATATTGCCAACAGAACTAAGGAATATGTTATAAAGCAGTCAAAATAAGCCTGACATTAATTATGATCTACTGTTTCTTATGAAACTTAATGAATGTAGCCCCTGTAAAAGTATGTAGAATCTTTTAATGTATCTAAAAATTTAAAGGTTTTTAAAGGTTAAAGTTCCTCATACTACTTCCTCATAGATCGTGCTAGCATTTAGTTAGTAATCATGTAAAATAACAGAAACTGAAGAATTGTAAAACTTAACAAAACTTAAATTAAAAAAAGTAAGGTACTTTTGGCTGGTCACTTATTCGAAAAGCGTCCCCACAGTGGGTAGCTCTGTATGTTTGATTTGGTAGCTTTTTTCAATGAATGTCCATCCCAAAGCAACCCCCAGGGGATTTGTAGCTACACCACATCAATAAATATGTTGTAAATACAAGAACTTCTACTTCACATGTCAAGGGCAAATGCTGATTATTTTTTGTAAGGCATAGCCAGTAAACACATTACATAAAACATGCCATTAGAGTTAGAAATATTACTTTTTGATGTTTCATGAAAATAAGAAAAAAAGAAAACAAAGAAAAGAAGAGTAGCGCTACTAAATCTAGTCACAACCTAAAGTTTTTGCAAAAGTCGGTGTGTGCGGTGAGTTATACTTACCTCCAGACTTAGACAAGCACCTCTTGTTTGTCACAGGTTTGTTACGCGATTAGAATACTAAACTCTAAATAAATGAACATGAGTGAACCGGCCAGGTCACAGGCCAAACACAATTAATGCTATTTCTTTTAGGCAGAAAAACACAAGGAAGAGAAACAGCAGGGAGCTGGTCATTCTAAAAATAACAAATTGACATTCATCATCATAACAGCTGTGATAAATAATGTTGCGCGCTGGTTGGTGCAAACAACTGGAGATGTGTCCAACTGATTGTATCTAAGGGTGGGGCGAAGGAATCCAGGGGTGAAATTCAGGGTGAAGGACAAGTGCAGGCGTCAATTGGGGCAACAGGCTACACAGAATAATTAGATTGCAAAATGACCTTGAGCCTTAACAATGTAGATATATTTTACAGTGACATTTTTAAACATGCACACTGCTTCAGTCCTGTACAATTACATTCAAATTGCTGGAGACAGTCTGTGCAGGAAAAACTAAATTAGGTTTAGGTTTATTTGCTTTTAATTGTGAGAACTGATCCTGATTTAATTGCATGGGTAAGTAGAGCATGGAGTTACAATCAGGCAAGACAGTGAGGCTGAAATAGTGGTACTGGAATGAACACTCAGTTTGAGCTATTTGTATATTTGTTTCTCCTTAGTTGTAGTTGCAACCGGATTTTCGACATTCATACTCTTTTAGCATCTTCATCAATCTTATCACTTGTTATAGAAGTTCAGCATTAATTAAAATCCTTCCTTCTAACTGAAATCCTTAATCCAGGTTACTTAAAAACACTATGATTCATGTCTAGAAAGCAAAGCAGTAGGAAGGCATTGATTAAACAGTCATATACAGTCTGATGCAAACATCCACAAGAGTATTGCATGTACTACTGGTGTGTCCCTGTAGCTTTTGTTCTTACAATTGAAAAGGGAATTGTCTTTGGACTGTCGGTGTGCTATGACCACTAAAGTAATTATTTGAACAGGTCAGCCTTGCAGCGAGAGAAGAAAAACAGCCTGAAAATACAGACAAATTTAGCTGATGAAGCCCTGACGAAGTGTGGGTTAAAGCTCATTAACTTTTGTGAACAAGTGCCAAGGCCTTGTCTCATGGTCAAAAGACAAGATTCATATGGCTTTGAGACATGCTGTACTCATTTGTCTTGTGGCAAACATGTCTGTGTGTATTGATGTGCACTTTTTGGCAACTGTTGTTGTGATTTGGTGCTATATAAATAAAATTGAACTGAACTGAATTGAATTGATGTCTGATGTATTACATAGATGATAATGGATAATTAAAAAACTGCAGAATGCTCATTAACTATCATATACAGTATATATATGAAAACATACTGCCTCCATTCCTTAAAATTAAAGTTATGTCCCACTCTTTTTTAACAATCCCATAGGAAAGATAAAATAGTTTGTTCTATAGACCCTATTTATTCATCTATTCATTTATTTGATTTAACCAAATGAGGAGTGCCTTCAAAATATTTGGTTACTAGAGTAGCCCTGGTTCTCTGAAAACTGACTGGTAACACTAGGAAGAACCTTCCACATGAGCTTAACAGAGAACCTAATAGAACAGAAAGGACAACATTGCAAATAGCTCACAAAAGTATAACATAACTACTGCATTAGCCTTGTCATTTTTTTATGAGTTAAATGTTCAACATTCAAAGAAAATATAAGCCTACAAAAACAAAATGAAAAATAAATAATAGTAAGTTCTAGCATGTCAGATTGGGACTGCTACTGTACAGTCCTTTTGTCTGTAATAAAAACAAATGTTTTAGTTTTAGTTTCTTTTGCTTTCAAACTAAACACCCGAGTATGATGAAACAGCTGACCTGACATGCACGTCTGTATTTTCTCTCTGTCCTAAACGCCCGTTCTCTTCCATTCTACACATGCTAATGATTTGTAGATACAGGGCTTGTTATAGAGAGGCTGTTTTGTGTGTGTGAGAGTGACTGCGCTCTAATGATTAGTAGAGATCTTCACCTGCATACCTAGCTTTTTGATGTCTGCTCTTCATCTGCTTTCTTCACCACATATTTGTTTCTGTCATGGAGAAGGCATACCGCTCCTTCACTGTGTCTCCTTTTCTTGTCTTTTCCTTTGCCAACCTGTCTGCCCCTTCACTGCGTCTATATATAATCATTCTCTTTGACTGTCTCTCCTGTCTCTTTCGCACAATTCATGTGTTTATCACTGTTCCTCTTCTTTTTTCGTGTCCCTACTTCACCTTCTTGCTGCCATTTCAGTTTCGCTCAATCTGTCCTTCCTAATCATTCTCATTCCTCACTCTATGTCTCCGTCTCAGGAAAAGACCCAACCCTCTCTTCTTCCAGCAGCAAGTCATTAACTTCTGTCCCAGGTTTGTGAAAGATTTTGTGCAGTAATGGTGTTCTGTTCTGTGTGTCTGAATCAGCTGCAAAGATGTGTAAAATAATTACTACTGAAATATCCATCCCGCTGTTGACTTCTTTGAGAAATAGCATTAGTTCCCCCTTTTGTTTCAGATTTATTCTGAAGTCACTCCTAATATAGTTAAAAATCACATGTTCTTTGTGTTCTTTACAATTTAGTATATCCATCTTCTCATATCTTCTTTCAACAGTAATAAGTATGAAATGATGCAAGTTTCATATAGTCATATTTTGAAAAGTTGGTAATACGCCATTGTAAAGATTCTCCTGCCTGCTTTGAAGATGAAAAAAAAAAATCTATTGAGCTCTTTTAGCTGTTGATTCAGGCCTAGCTATAAAATGATAAAATCTGATTAAATAGCAGCCTAATAGTGAAGCTAAACATTACCCAAAAATGACAGACAACCAACAAAAGATGCATAACATTTTAGGTTCAGATGTGCCTGTGTGAAAAATAGAAGAAGAAAACCAAAACTTGCATGCATGGCTGCTAAAAGTGATATATCTTTGCTGACCGACCACTGTAGCACAGGTAATTGCATCTGTGATTTAAGGTGTGGGAGAAGCAGGTGTAGAATTTGTGGCACTGTTGTAGGCATGGCAATTATTTCTATTCATAGCAGACATTGTTAGCGTGGTGGAGTTAGGGTTGCCAACACTATCTGACAGAAATCCAAGAGATTTTAGTGGGGGGTAGGGGGGTGGGGAGCTGTTTGTGTATACATAACTGTTTCATTATATCAGACAAAAAGACAGAGAAGGCAAGAGTTGGAGTTTAGACACTGAAATTTAAGAAACCTCTGTAGTGTTATGACACTGAAACCACAGAGGGCAAGAATTAAACATGCTCTTTACAGTTTAGCTACACAGAACCACAAAACAAGTAAAAAATATATATATCCCAAGAAGTCTTTGGCTTTCCAGACATGTGCAATGTTTTACATAGTCCACCATCAGGACTTAATTGGCAGTCTGCAGTCAGTCAAATTAATTCATTGGCAGATGTGCTCATTTACATCATCTGTGTTTGTAAATAAAACATGTGTTGAAGCAAAACCTTCCAGCCCTAATGATAATTTGTGGTAGATTTATTATATCAAACCCTGAAACCCTTCCAGCCTTTCCCATCAAGTTCTTCCCAGCTCAGGGGTTCTGTTGGGGCAGAAAATCTAACAGCGCTGAATCCAATTACAGGATACATATTATCTAAGGAGGTAAAATTGGTGAAAATGTTGTTAAAACAAAGGTTAAAACTGATTAAAAAATAATTTTGACGGTGTCAAATATCTCCTTGTAGTGTTTCTTACTACAGTAAAACAGAAAAAAAGGTGCATGTTAATTTTCTTTAAATCTGTTGACACAGTGTTTGTGTGACAGGTCTGGAGTGTCACCTGTTTTACTGTTACAACAGGATGCCAAAAGGTTGTCAGTCATAAGCATTTCCTGCTTTGTTATCTAATTTACTCCAATTGGGATAATGTATAAGTGAACAAAGCATCAAGTTGTGTTCAAACTAGTAAACAAAAATTGAAACTTATCAGCAAAAAGTTACTTGGGCCATAGATCAATTGAGTAGTAGAGTGATTTTCTCATAGGGTTTTATACAATTCAACACTTTTCACATTGGCTTTACTTCCAAGGCCCTGAGGCAACATCCATTTTTTATAAACAATCTGTGCTCCCAAATGGCAATGCAAGGCTGTTTTAAACAATTTTCTGTCCATTGATTAGTTCTATCTATTTACATTTTCAGTTAATGCTATTAAATAGAACTGGGATTCTCATGTTTTTCTTTTCAATTATACATATGACTCACTAATCAGTAGTTTAACTTTTTTTCTCAATTTTCCCAAACTCTAGGTATCTGACCTCGAATTTAAAAAAGTGATGATATGGAGCTAGTTAGCGTTCCTCCTTCCATCAATAGACTGCACTGACTCTGTGCAACTCAGCAGAACATACTGGAATGCAACTTTTCAACCTTATATCCTTCATGTCGTTCTACTTACCTTTATTATTTTTCTTTCAAGAATATTTTTTTCCTGTCAGTTCAACTGGGTATTAATTATGTCTGCTGTTGTAAATTCAGTCTATTCACCAAAGGATCAGGGCTTAGAGGCACAGTTGTACTGAAGGCCGTTCAGTTGAGACTGCAGCAAAATGAAGAATGGGCTCTACTCTCCAGAATCTTTCCTACTCAAGCTTTTTAATAAGAGTTGCGGAGAAGATTGAGCTGGATAGTCAAACTCTTAACTGTCTGTCTTCCCTGTCCTTTCAGACTATTTGTCCTCTGTGGCACCCTCAGCCCCATGCTTTGATTCTCTAAAATTTCCACCATTACAACCCTTTATTATCCTGGTTAATCCCTCTTGCACATGTCCGGTGTAGACTGTAAGATGGAATTGAACAGATCTGTTCACCGACTCTCTTCTCCTGTGTCGTTCTTTTCATGCCCTTTGAAAGAGCAAAATTAGCTTTTCCCTGTAGCAGCAATGAGGCTGGCTCTTGTCCCTTTCAGTCTCTCTTTCTGCTGTCAAATAACCCACTTTGCTGCTCAGCACTGATATGATTACGCTTCTTTTTCAGCTGGATTTAACACTGAAGTCAGGGTACGCCGCTCTTGTAATACCGTGAAAGAAATTCTGGAAACACTGGACAGACATGTTTCCTGTTCAATGCGGATGGTGAAAGAAAAGAAAAAGACAAAAGTAGGATAAAAGACAAAATTAAAAGTGACAACTGGGGGCTATGCATTAAGGAGAAGCAGAAATAAAATAACATGGATTTGTTAAAAAGGATGTGAAAGACACGAGGCAGCAGCTAGCTGGATGAAATTGTCAATAAGTGGCCATTTTCACTCAGTGAAAACTTTAAGTGCTTTTTTTTAGCTTCTTCAGCAAACTGAGAAAGAAATGAAACCAGAGTGAAAAACTACATAACACCCTCATAAGAAATGGGTAGACAGCTAGTTAGAGGCTAAAAGAGACAAGAAATAGACTAAGAAACACTGGCCTACTTTAGTATACTTCAGCAATAGTTTAGCTAAAAGTACTTTATTTTAGCAGAGTAAAATATATTTGTGAAGTTAACTTTATATAACCCAAGCCTACACACTGCTAGTCTAATTAAGAACCATTTTCTCATGAGAAAATTAATTGCTCTTTGAACGGCACCCTTATTCACATGAACATCAATTGCCTGCAACTTGCAAGGTTATCTTCATGGTGCATTATAGTGAGAAATGAGGTGAGAAATAGGATTGGATGTTTTCCTTTGTTGTTGCTTTTTTTCCCCAAGTCCTTGCGTTTCTATGTGTTGGCATGGCACACTGGTGCATATCTCTTCTAAAATGACTTGAAAAGAATGCCAGCAGAGTATGGATTAGGGAGTTTCCGAAGCCAAATTTCCAAAGCCAACTTTTTTATGATATTATGTTGTTTTGTTAACACTGACAGCATTTCAACTGCATTTTATGATTTTCAAGTTCAGCTCGAGGGTTTGTGTGCCCATGAATGTGTAGTAACGCAGACAACTTACATAAGATAAAGTTTTCTCCGATCTTGTTCTCCAGCAAACTGCTGTCTGGAGTGCAGCTGCACGAGCTTTCAGCAGATGAGCTCTATGTGTGTGTTTGTATCAATGTGCAGTTTTTGTGTGCTGGCATGTATAGGAATGCATATGTGCTCATGCAGCTGTGACCCCTCCATCAAACTCATTTGTACTTGATGCCTTTAAAACACGGGTTTGATTTTTGAGTAGGGATGTCTTGACACACCCCCGCTGAGCTTGCTGACAGAAGTCTCTCATGTCCCAGCTTACCTTGTGACATCGACGCGACACGCAGACACATACAAATGTAGACACAAGCGCACACATACGTATCTCTGCAGCTGTGTTTATACTTAACTTGGAAAGCATGCCATATACTGGATGAACTATGAATATATCTGAAACCGGTCATTTTGCAGCCTGCATCATTTTATCTGATTAGCAGCCTGGTTGGTCTCCCTTTTTCACACTCAGTTCTTTTTTTCACTGTTTTTTAAAAAAAATCTTACTTCCATTTTTAATCATACATTGCTTCTCTTTTCCGTTATTTTCCCTCTACCCTCGTTCTGCATGGAGCCACAAACAGGAAGAAAAGAGGTCAGTTATGTATTAACAAGACAAAACTGTGTTCTTTTGTTTTTTCTTCTTTTCTCACTGTCTGCCTCTTATGGTATTAACCGTTTGTGCTACTCATAACTGCTAGCCTACTCCGTTCTCCGTACATGGATACAGCCACATAACTACCAATACTATGTTGGACTTCAGACAACATTGCAAGCCTGGAAATGACATCGCCAATGACACTAGCAAATGACATTGCCATACTGGTATCTGAAACAAATTCAAGTGAAATTTCTTCTGTGGTACTGGTAAATGTAAGTTCTGAAGTTATCCCTGATTGTTATCAAACTAATGTCTATCTGGGTCTATTCAGGGAAATTAACCTTACCTTAACCTGTCTTCTTTTTAGAACAGTAACATTGGCTAATTTTTGTTTATTATGGAGAAACACTGCACTAAATAACTCAATATTTATGAATTTCATAGTGATTTGTAAAGTAAACCCTGATGCCCAAACATGCACAAGGTGAATATATAAGGGAACACACACACACACACTTCACCTTGGGAGCCTACCTAAGCGGAGGTGTGCTGTGACCCTGTGTTCTAGCAGATGGTGCTTGTGGGCAATACCAGCAATAACCATAGCAATGCTATCTCTGTTTCTCTCTCTTTCATTTTCTTTTATTTTCTTTTCTCTCTAAAGTGATTACCTTTTTCAGTACTATGAATAATGTAGAATGAAATGCTTAAATGCTCTCATACAGCATATTTGTGTCTGTTTGAGTGCATTTCTTATGGTAAATTTGCAACATAAGCATTTATTTGATTACTTGGCAAATCTCATTACTCAATGAATTTAATGCAAGGCATAGCATGTGTATTTAATTTAAGTGTGATAGACTTGCATGTTCTCAGAATTGCAATTTCCTTTTAAAAAAAAGCAGATGTGAATTTGTCTGCCTGTGAACGGTAGACATTGTGGACGATGGATTTATGCCCAGACTGTTTACTGATGTAAGAATGGAGCAGAAGGACGAACGGGAAGAAGCGAAGAAAACTAATGAGCAAGAAACAACACCCAGCCTTTATCATGGGATACTGGGGGAGATAAAGGATGATCTTTTGGCTCAAAGCAAGAACAATATATATTTTTTCCCATAATCTCCTGAATATATATAATATATACGTGTTTCGAGAGTATGAATATCTGTGTGTTTCTGCCAGAGAGAGGGAGAGAGAGAAAGACAGAGAGGGGGAGACAGCACTATAATGGCAGAATAGAAATACCAGAGTATGCTTTATCACTTACCTAATTATGTGAGTTTGCAAAACTAATCTACTACTCTATTAAAACAAGAGACCCTACAGCTCAGGGTTAAACAAAAGCAAATTACATTACCCTGTCACACACACACACTTCTCTTTTCCTTTACACTGTGCCATTCTGTCAGCCAGACTTGTTCCCATTCACCCATATCTCCTCTGAGATTTTAGAAGAGCAGTCATGCATAGAGTTTAAGTCGGCTCCGAGACGATATGGATATGTAGTTGCTCTTTAAAAAAAATCCCTTGTTTCTTTTGAACTTTACAGTTTCATTAAAAGTTGATTTGATTGAAAGTCAGGGACGTGCTTCCTTTTGTTTTTTGAAAATTGCACATGGGATTGATGATATTGTACACGTTATTTTCCTATACGCATGAGTGACAGTGAGGTCCTGTTGTGGACACGTGACACAAAACATGTCAGGTATTTACATTTATAGATTCAATTTGTGATTTATCAGTGATCAGTTTATTATTATTATTGTTTAATTGATTTATTGAGCCAAACTCTAATTTTATATTTCTCTTTTATCTGGTTGATCTTACATACTTTTTGCTAAATCTAATTCACTTGATTATGAACATGACAAGTGGTCATTCAGAGTGTTGCAACAGAAGGTTTTTTCTTATATTGAGTGCAACTATAGAGCAGACCAAAGACAACAGATGTTGATGTAATCTGTAGCTATGATTGACATTTAGAGTCTTTATTACTCTTTCACATCAATAAGTCTGCTTCTTTTCACAGTTAGTTTATCTGATCATGTTGCAAACAAAGGCGATACACGTGCCTAAAAATGAAATATTTACTTATTAGGCTTAATGGTTAATTTGGTTAACTAATAACTTAACGCAAGTGAATTAGATGAAACTGATATTTTATTGCATAGATAAAATTAACCAACCAACTAACAAAAAGAGAGAATACAGAAAGAATTATTCACTAAGTGATGAAACTGAATGAAAGGTTGTAAAACAGGTTTAACAGATTATCAGTGTAAGATCTAAAAAAAAAATTCAAAAAGCAAGGATTCATTTCTACACTTTATATAACAACTTTAATGACCATGGGGGAAACAAATTCATAAACTGGTGTAGGAATTCCACAGTGGATCACAATACAGTAGTATACACCACATATATCAAGTTTTCATCCAACCATTTACTTCCACTTATCTAACTCAAGGTCGCAGGTGGGCTGGAAGCTATCCCATCAGTCACAGGCCACCCTGGACAGGTTACCAGTCTATCATTGTGCTAACACAAAGTGACAATGATTCATGCTCAAATTCACACCCAATTTAAAATCAGCTATTAATCTAACCCTGTGCATGTATTTGGACTGGGTTAAGAAGCTGGAGTAGCTGGAGAACACCCATGCATACATGGGGAGAACATGCAAACTCTACACAGAATGGCTCGCTTTAGTGCATGTGGGCTGATATATGTGAAAGTAGTGTGATGGTATAGTGTACTGGATTGAGTAGGATATTGTATTACAAGTTCTGGGTTTGAGTCAGCCCTGAGGCTTTTTACTGCATGTCTTTTCCCTGTTGTTCTCTCTCACTCTCCTTTCTACACTGTCCTCTCTAGATAAAGGCTAAAAAATAATATAATAATAATTTTTTAAAAAATCAACTGAGATTCATACAATTCTCAAAATTATTTTGTTCAACTTACACATTTTCAGTAATTTTCAATATTTGTTATTTGTTGTTGTTGAATCATAATCTACTACTTCTTCACAGAGTTTGCATTTACAGTAACTTTTCTAAAATTCTTCAACACTTCATAATTCTGCTGAATCTTCCTTAGCCTTGCTCCTTAGCTCATTAGTAACCTTTACTGTTTACAGTCTTATCTTTGCAGGAACCAGGCTTGTATTTCCTTTGGCAGTAAAACTGGTGGACAGCATTTTAGCTTTTACCCTTAAACTTCACCATATCCTGACAATTAATGGCCAACTATCATAATTTTATCCCCTGTCTGCATGGTCACTTACCAAAACATTCACATACTTTCACAAAACCATGTTGAGTATCCTTCCACCTTTCATCAGTGAACCAAAAGAAAAGTAGCTGTAGCAATACTGACTGAACAAGCGCCCAACTTTCAAAGTAAAATCTGAAATCTTCGAAGCACTGACTCAACCCAACTAAAAACATGTCTCCAGCTACTGTTGTCACCAGGGCAAGAAAAACTATTTTGACACCCAAATAAATAAAACAGTTTTTTTGCCAGATTCACACAACAGCACTGCATGACACAGCCCTCTCATTAGCCACCACATTGGCTGTGTAGAATCTGGTCTGTCATGCAGCAGTGCATTGCAAAATTCACTGTAATCTGCCAACATGCTGTGTTGGTCAATCAAATATAACTACCACTTGTGTTATATTTGTAACGTGAACTTTATTCCGCAGTGGTTTGGCATCTAATAAGACATCATATTTCAGGTCATTTCAGTAAAAGTGGACTTCCGGGACCATAATCTAAGAAGTACTTCAGGAAAAGTGTGCCAGCACAAAAATGCAGACTCAGATCAAGTTAGTTCTGGGGATAAATTCCCTGCCAGTGTATATCAGTGCACTTATTTGCAATCCCCCTGAGTCAAACTGCAGCTGTTGACACTTGTTTAGTAAGGTTACAATTTATCTCCCCAGGTGAGGACACAATAAACCTGACAGCACTGGTTATTATGGGTCATATGGGTCATTTTGGAAGGAAATGACAGCTTATTTTGTCATTCAGGTTGGAGAACTGAGGTTGTCCTCAGTGGGGTACCAACCCCAACTATTGCTGCCACGGATGACTGAAAAATACCAACTGAGCCAGGCAGAATAACAATAGCAGTTGTAATACATCCTATACACATTTAGTAGGATGTGTATTTGAATGTTTTCACTTATGCTGGGTGCCTCTGAGTTTTTGTACCAAGGTTTCATGTCCTCCACAAATCCTCAGATAAATATTCTAAGAAAAACATTTTCTCAAGCTAGTGCCCGGGGCCAAATTTATCTAAGGTCAACCTACTTATCCACAACAGTGGTCATTTTGTGCCTGAATGCTTACCCTCATATCAGTTGACCTCCATATGAGAGTAGCCATTTTGTGTCTGATAGCGACAAAGATTCAGTCCGTGTGGGCCAGAGAACAGTTGGTACTACATAATCATTACAACTATGAAATGGTATGGTGAGACAATAATTGCTGTTCTGACCAAAGTCTGTAACGGAGGTGTGTCTGTGTGCATATGTGCCCATATTTTACAAGCTGAGAAGGGTTCACCTGTCCCTGGACCATGCAGCACAGATTCAAATCCTGAATGATAGCCTGAGAAGCCGAGAACCTGATAATTGTCTACATTTTATACATATAAGTGTGACAAAATTATAATTACTTTATACAGACTAGAACCAACATTTAGGAATTAAATGTTAATTTGAAGAAACGGAAGAAAGATGACATATACTTGCTGTGACCTGCATAAATGAATCTTTCAGCTTCTATATACTTGCTGCTGAATTAAATATTTGCTGAATGAACTGTGCACAGGGTATAATTAAATTACTAACATCGGGATATGCAACACTGAGCTCTGACATGAAAACACACAGAAACAGGAGGGTTTGCAATATAAACCATGGTTCATGGATTGATTGATTATAACACACACCCATCCATCCTTTACATTACACAATGTGCAGGGAGCATCACAAATAAAACAAACCCGGAAAATAACCATACTATATGTCAATCATGTTCAGTGGGTAGAACGGTTGCCTATATATATATCGCTTCATAAATGTCTTCATATATATATAAAGACAAAAACGACAAGTAGCAGCTGAGAGACAAAAAAAGACACCAAGGAGGAAACATATTGGATAAAGAGGAGGTAGCATCTGGCAAAATAACAGGGGGTTTGGACCACACACAAAGTCCAAGCACAGATGAATGCTCATGTTGGCACCTGATTTTAAAATTTGTATATGAAGTTATATAGGTACAACAAAAATGGGGGCAAAGCAACCCTAAACATGCTGTGGACAGACACGCATGCATGCTAATATGCATATTTTTAAACCTGCCACATCACATTGGCATCTGTGAAACTGCCATTTCCACTAGGGTCACTCGACCCTTCAACCTCTACCTCCTGAGTCTAGTTGGCATTTTCACAATAAAAGGCAGAAAGCATGAAAAGAGAGTGAGAGGGATTTTGACTGTCAGCTAAAAACTCAGAGTTGGAGGGTGGACAAACAGTTCATGTCACTGCTGTGCGAGTTCTTTTTTTTTGTTATGCTGCAGTTAAGAAATTTTTAAAAATATCAATAAATGTCTGTTACAGCCAGTGGCTTGCCAGGCAAGCTAACAAAATGCTGATTAAGCTTACTGATGCCAGGTACATTTTGCAGCTGCAGTTAAAACTGGTATTTGTGGTTACATCTATGTGTTTGTATACTAGTAGTGTTTACATCAACCAGAGTTGACGACAGGAACTGTAAGACAGTTATTTTGCATTAGGAGGAATTGAAAATAAAGTCATGGCTAGAGAGACTGCTGATGTGATTTAGCTTTTCCTCATCAAAAAAACGTGTCAGCATGTCATGGTCCTGGCAGATGTTGCTTCTCTCTCCCTCTTGCACTTATTTTTTATCTTTTCCCTCTCTGTCTCTTTCACTTTTTATCTTTTTTTCAGTTGGCATTTGGGAGAGGCTCTGGCTCTGGTTCTCAGCATCACCAGTGGGTGGGGCTGCTCCTGCCTCATGGGTCCAGTGGGTACACCTGTTCCTCTCTACTCATTACTTCTCTGGATTTAAGGACCGGCTGGAACCTCCATTCTCCTCCAGATTGTTGACGCCTGTGTGGGAGTAATCAGGCTCAGTTACTATGATCTCATCACTCTTTTGCAGTTCCCTGGTTTTTCTCTCAGTCTATCTCCTAGTTATTCTTCTGGCTTGATTCCTGGCTGGACCCTGCAAACAAAGAAATCTTTTACTTACTTGCCTGTCCACTCTTCACCAATCTCACCCTCTGGAAATCCTTGCGTGTCTCCCCCATCAGCAGCTACATGAAAAGATTCAAGTAAGAACACAAATGTGCTCTCAAATTGTATAACAGCGGCAAATCACATTAGTTCTTTACTAACCTGTCCTCTCCACTCTGGCAGTCCTCTGGTGAAAAGCTGCACAGTCCCTGAAACGACACTCTTACAACAGTAATACTTGCCTGCCTCAAAGCTCTTGTGTTCGAGTTCCTTGCTGCAGATAATAAAATTTGCAAACCTGCCTTTGTCTCTGGGGTCTTTCAGCTGAATTGAATAACCCAACATGTGTCCTTTTGCTGCCTAGATACTTACACTTAAAGTATGTTTACCTGCAAATGTACACTGCTTCTCCACTGGCAGGGGTATTAATACAATATTTATATGTTCTCAATAAATAAACACTTGCTATATTCTATTTGATTAACTTTCATACAAAAAAGTTGTTTTTCACCCTCGAGTTGTGTGTGTGTGTGTGTGTAAACACTGCTAACCCTCTTTGACATGATTCTTACTCACACAAATAAAGAATCAGTGCATGTATATGACTTACTATTGACAGGATGCATTATTAAACAGTCTGGTGGTCAAAGACACAATTTCCTTATTTTGTCTGCTGTTATTTCCAAGCTTTATTGTTGGTGAATGTGGGGTGCAGCATGAATATTGACAGTGAGCAGCATTATTTTTTTTATCTGACCTTCATTAATATGGAATACTATACATAGCAGTAAGTGCAGCTGCATTTGGAAGTCAGAGATTATTAGGCATCGCTCTGTAATGCTGTAATGCTTGCTGTGCTCTTAATGCAGCTTTTTATTATATGTTTATTTATTTGTTCTGCAAAGCAAACAAATTAAAAAAATGTGTTCTGTTCTAATCATTGCAGACAAAAATACAGAGAAATTGGGAATGTGATCATGTGAAGTAAAAAAAAAAATTGCATGTGTAAACACATGACTTTCACACTTACATTGTTTGCGAAGTGTGAGAGAAAACATTTAAAGCATATGCTGTTGGTCCCATACTTAAAAATCCAATACAACATGTTGATTTTGGCCTTTATCATATCCTAGACCTGCACAGTCACAATACATACTTTATTTTGAAGAGAAATTGATTTTTATTTCTGTAAAATGTATTTCTGCAACATAAAGGTCACCTAAGAATGACTGGAGTAACATAGTGAAATGATAGACAAAGACAAAACAGTGAATTACTCATTCTTTAAGCTTATGAGCTGATCGATTTTGAAAATCTGGCAGAAATGAATGCTCTGTGTAAACCAGTGATATAATTCCTGCGACCTTTTGTTTTCTTTTTCCATTTTGAACCTGTACTGATAATTTATGAGAACATATACGCATAGACGAACAACTATTCCTGCTTTTGTCGTGTTTACTCTATTTGAGAAAAATCCCGTCTTTAATAACAAACTGCTCTTTCATATTGCTCAGGTAAGTCAATAACTTGAACTTATTAGAGAAAGTCAAATATACACAATATATATCTGGCAGATAACAAAATATATTATCAGTGTTGGAGGAAATTAATGATTACAGCCCTGATAAGGTAACTAGTATCCGTGATAGTGTGCACCTCTAAAATAACCTCAGCAGTCCTGTGTGTTGCAAAACATGTTTGTGCGCTTGTAGTTGAATACATTTGCATGCTAATACCTCTACAAAATGACGCGTGTGTGAGTGTGTGTCTGTAATGTGTTTGTGAATGTGTCATACCCTCTTCCACTCATTATAGTAGGACATACCCATGTGTGGCATTTACCTCTAACCTCTGCTCCACAGCAGGCACAATTACTGAAAGGCCAGACTTTTCAGCTTATGTCCATCATATTGACTCTCTCTGCTCTCTCAGTTCTTATATATATATATCCATTTTCTCCTTGTCAGACTTGGTAGTGTTGCTAATCTGAAATTAAAAGAAGAAAAAAAGAGTGGAGTTAATTTGACATGTAGTTAAAAAGGTGAAGATCAATCTTTCTAGGACTCTCGTTAATGAACCGCGGCAGTTTTATGTCATTTAATTTCTGTTTCTTATTTCTAATGCATCTTCCCTGCACTTCAAATCAAAGACCAAGCAAAGTCTCCAAATCCAGTGAACAAGATAAAAAGAGAAAGATAGAGCAAAAGAGCAAAGGATGGAAAAAAGAACATAAAGACAGAACGAAAAGGGAAACCTGATTAGGGGCAGTCACAGGCCACCCTCCTGTCCCTCTACCTGCCTTCTTCTCCGCGTCCCCCACCCCTCCTACTCCCTCCATCCCCTTTCCTTCTTCATCTGCAGGTAACAGAGCTCTTTTCCGGAGAGGATGGGATGAAGAGATTAAGAGAAAATTACACCGAGTCCTTCTCTTTGACAAGACAAGGGAAGTGGAGAGTTGAAACTTCTAACAACTTTTGAGAAGTCAGGGTCAGAGGTCAGAAAGAAAGGCTGAAGAAGAGAAGGACAGACGGATGCAGAGAGAGAGAAAGGGATAGAATAAGCCGTCTGGGATTTGAGGTCGTAGTAAATGAAGGAAGGAAGACAGAGAGGAGTGAATTAGAGAAGACAGAGAATCTCTACGTTGACCCTTATTGTGGCGGCAGAAATAAATTGTGATCTAAAGGTCATGAGACTGAGGACCAGCATTTCATAGACACAAGAAAGTCCGCCTTTCCATTATTATTACTATTTTACTAGGATACCACTGGTATTAGTACCACTGATACTACTACTATAATAATAATACCAATTTAATTAAAACAGGGTTAAAGAAGGATGTGTCAAATGTGTCAAATTCAGGATATGGCATTTTTGTCTCAGAATAATGAACTTTGTCAAATCCTTGTCAATCTATAAAAGACAAAAAACATTCTAACACACTATTAGATGTTCTTTGTTTGCATGTTCATTTTGTTACATTGTGATCAGGCACTTTTTTTCTCTGCCATCAGTTTTCTAATTTGTGACTCAATTAATAAACTCAGGAGAGTTTAATTTTATCATAATAATTAGTCAAAAGGATGTGAATTAAGGCCTCTGTTGATGAAGAAATTGGAGAAACGACTCTTTGTGATTACAGGTGGTGCGAAATATCAACACAACAATATATCATGCGAGCTTCCTTTTGCAACACATTATTGGTAAACTGGCACCAGTTATTGATAGAATATTTATCTAAACATGCAGGCACTTTAAATGGATTCCCCCACGAATATCATTTATCCAGAATCACTACCTCATGACTCATGGTGGCGTATATCAAATCAATTAGGATGGTGAAAGGAAGTTAACTAACTTGGAGTGAAGAAGAACAAATTCAGACATGGCACACAGCAGGGGGAAGCAAATCAGAGAACAGATTAAATGACTAAAATATTACTAAAATTGAATGAATATTTTATTTCTGCTTATTCTTCCATTATAGATATTGCATTTGCTTTGCAATTTACTGTGTATTCCTGACACACTGTGACAGTACAATTGCCCTCGTAATTGAAGGTAATATACTGTAATACAGCTGACACCGACATTCACCTATGGATTCAAACATGCAGTCAAGTGTCGAGGTTGCTGTTTTCTCTGCAAGAAAAACATGTTACAGGCATGCTAGGCCCTTACAGTCATAAAAATGTCTAACAGAATAAATTCATGATTATACTTAAAAGGTTAAAAATTATCTTTACTGCACTATCATAATGTTTTACAATGTAATTTGGACCTTTATTCAGAAATATCTTGTGAATGGATTCCACATGTGTTTAGATACTAATTTAGTAGTAGTAATTACTGATACCAGCCTTGCAAATGTGGGGACTGTAGTAGACCTTCTGTGCTAAGATTTTAGTATTCATAGTTTCTTGGCACAAATGTTCATATTTGAAAATTTGAATCATTTATACTGTCATGTAGAGAACATGGCATTATATCAGAATTAGTTTTATTGATTAATAATATGATGGGTTTGCCAATGCATTTAGCCATAAGGCTTTAATTGTAGTGTTTATGTGGTGAACTGAATGCTTCCTCAGACCCTTTCTTTTTCACACTGCCAAAAATAAAACTGTCAGCAAACAACCACACACATCACCACGTGCTTTTAGTATAAACAGCCGTATTGTCCTATTCTTTGTGTTCAGCATCTTCAGCATTACCATATGAATGTATTTGTATATAAAGTAGTAAGATAGTGAGTGCCAATTCACAGATTCATAACAAACGAACAAACAAAGCAAAACACTGTACTATGCAAAACCACTGAATGGCATCCTTAAGCAGAAGTGACGTGGCGCAAGCAAAAATAAGCTCTAAGTAAATGCATTCCAAATTTGTGAGATTGAAGTTTGGAAAGTCAAAAAGGCCCACACAAAGGTCTCACAAAGGCACACATCAAAATAGCTTTAAGCAAACGAGCTTTGCTGAGACTGAAACTAGGGAGGGTTGAAAGAAGTCCTTTCATGCATAACTCATCAAACCAGCACCGCTGTTCTCTTATCATTACCCAGCAACCTAATGTTATGTGATGTCATTCACAATGCAAAAAGAGCAAAGCGAAGACAGTGGGCTTACATTTATTAATATTTATGCATTTTAGGACCTTGAAAGATGCTGAGATATAGCTTGCCAAGACCTTAATCAAAACATGAAATATGCATACCAATATTTGTTAAAACTGCAGTGTCTCATTTGGAGCTGAAATATTTCAGAATGAATATATTATGTGTCTGTGCAAATTTATCTGGGACTTATGACTTGACAAATTACACCGAAGCACCATTTTTGAGTAATTTGTTGAAAAAAAATAGAAATTATTTTAAATTAAACATTACAGTGATTTTGGTGGAATGTGTTTCTATGTTGTGCATTAAAGCTACTTAATTATTTATAGGATATTTGCCATACTATTTTTTTGCCAACATGAACACAGCATAAATGCATTAGCGTTTGTGTTTCCTGTCCATGTGTGACCATTGTTTGTATAATATGTGTGTATTATCAGCACGTGCATGCAGAAGTTCCTGCTGTTTTGTAATTAAAGCTGAAGTAAAGTCTCATTTCACTTACTATGCAGTTCTGGGGGTTAATTGCAAAAGCTACACTGCCTCTGGCAAGCTCTCTTCCATTTCAGTACTTCCCTGTGCAAACTACAGAGAAGACTGTCCATAGTAAATGAGAGGATGTGAAGATGCAGATAATAACAACACCATTATCCTCATGATACAATGAACAAGTGGAGGGAGGATAACTAGTTAGTCATACAAATATCAGAGGGGTTGAAAGAAAGGCTAATAGTTTTTTTAAGAAGATGGTTAAAGAAACTTTGTGTGCATGATTTCAAGTATTTATGCAGCTGTGTGCACAGAGTTGAATTTGTCCTTGTCGGTGTTTAAATCCTTATCAGTCAGCAATACAGTGAGGGAGGTGAGTCATATAGCACATAATGTCAGTGAGTTCAGCAAAAAACGTAACAAAACAAGTAAAATACTGTCTCCAAAAAGCCTTGATTTCAACATTGTGAAGTCAGTGTAGGATTCAAGGGCCTAATGCCAGAAAGGGGGGAGGGGGGGGATTATAGCACCTACCAAACTAAGTTGAAAACCTGTGTGCAAGAGTACCTCAGGTGTACCTAGAGGAACCCATACTGTCTCCAAAGTGTGATATGAGATATTTATTGTTACTGCAATGTCTTTTTAATAAACAAAAACAAAAAATCTTTATTACTCAAAGTTACATTTTTTTTAATGCCCCAAACCTTTTCTGTACATTAGGAAATATCTCCATTTGTTTGTATGGGTATTTAGAGTTTTGTATTTTGTCATTTTTTTTAATTTTATTTTGGACTTTTTTGCACATTGTTAATTTAGTTTATTTTCAGTTGGTTTCCAGAGTGGAGTTTCGTGTTTCAATTTAGATTTTCTCTTTTTTAGTTTGAAAATGTTTAGCTTTAGTGTAGTGTTTTGCAGTTTCAGTGCTATTGTCAGGGTTCCTGGGTCGGTGACCCAGTGCTTTCCGTTTTGTTCATGTTCAGTTTATTTTGCCACTTCCTGTTTGTTCCTGTGTCACCTCGTCTCGTGCCGTTAGCCAGATTATGTTCAGCTGTGTACTCACCGGTCTCTCATTATCATCCTCATCAGTCTGTGCATTTAAGTCTTCTGTTTCTACTCGTTCTCTGTCGTGTCATTGATGTTGATGTTATGTTGTTGTTTCCGCCTGTGTTCAGTCAGCCATTCAGTCCGTCCTTCATTCATTCATTCAGTCAGTCAGTCGTCCAGTCGTCCAGCCAGCCAGCCATTTCCTACCTCTGTTCTGTGTGTTCACCCCATCGACAATAAATCACCCGGCTTCACCTACCTGCGAGTCCTGCGTTTGGGTTCCTTCTTCCTCGCCTCCACTCCGCGATCCCTGACAGCTATTTGTATGTAATGTAGTTATTTATGAAGTTCTGTAATTGTTTCTGACAGAAAAACCATGGACACCAAGCACCAGACAGAAAAATAATGTGTGCACTCAAAAAGCATGAATTCATTATACACATAAACTGGTATTTATACCAGAAGAGCGTGCAATATGAGAATGCTCATACTCGGGTAGACTAATTATCCTTAGTTCTAAGTATACATATAGGTTTTTTTTTTTAAATCAGAAGAAACAATGCATTGTGCAGCTCAGCAGCACCAAAATGCACCAAAGACCATGCAAGACAATTAGCATGGATAACTGAGAAGTATTTAACAAAAACCCTCTGCAACACAAAGCCAAGTCAAGAAAACTCTCAAGAAGGAAGGCATATCATTACCAAAATGACAGACAAAACATTATCTGTCAAAAATGGAGACAATGTTGTGGCATGAATGGCATATGACTGCCTGAGGAACTGAATCATCAGTGTTTACTCATGACGTGGCTCCAGATATATATCTGATGTACACAGGGCTATACTCTCTGTTCAGATTCAGGCAAATGCTGCATAACTGGTTTGCACAATTGGGTTAATGACCCAAAGCATACAGCAAAAGCAACCCAAGAGTTTCTCAAGATAAAGAAATGTGATATTCAGGCAATCGTTGACTGCAAAGGATTTTCATCCATGTGTTAAAAACCATACTTAACCATACAATAAAATTATATTATTAGTTTTATTAATTTCGAACCTGCTGCTTTAACTCCTAAACAGCAAAATCAAATGTTTTTTGTTAAACCCCTTGAATTAAAGCTGAAAATCTGCACTCAATCATACAATAAACGTTTAATGTGAATGCCACTACGGTGGTGTAGCGAGTTAAAATCACGCACTGTATACACTGTCTTAGTTGGGAATCTGCACATTTTGCATTTGGGCCCTGGAAAAGCCAACATGAGCATGCTGGGTGGTGTGAGCGACATTGCATGTCTGTACACGCTTGGTGCCTGTAGGCAGCTAAAGTTGTGGAACTGACAGACAGTCTCTAACCTTCTCGCCATGCAACCCTGTGATTGACGTCTCCATGGTGAGAAAGTGGGCGGCAGGAGGACCAGATATTACTGCGGAGGTCAGGGTTGAGCTGAGTGAGCAATCACTTCAATCCATGTGTGTGTGCGTATTTCTGTGAGGCGATTTTTGTGCAGCTGTATCTACCTTCCCATAGCAATTTCCCCCCAGTGATGATATCAATTTAGCCGACAGATAGCATTTGCCATTGAACTGTAGAATTATCATCTGATGCCACTCGATACCTACATTTTTCCCCACAGTGTATCAGAAAATAAACAGAATGGCAAACGGGCAAATGGACAGAGGAGTGATGGACATAGGTTTGAGCGCTGCTGAGCGTAGTCAGTACCAGAGAAAATCTGACTGAATATTGAGAAGACTGGGATGCTATTGTCTCTCTTTCACTCACTATTGCCTTTTTTGTTGCTGCCATCATATGTGGTCCATCCTACATGAAGGAACTCTTATGTATCTCCTTAATTCCCATTTGCCTCTTTCTCAGCTCATAATAGCCTCTATCCTACTACGGTAGCTGTGAAAACACAGCTGTGGCCCTGTGGACCCCCAGAATACCTTTAATGGTGAAAAGAATACATCTATTCAAAAATTAAATTGTAGAATCGAGGAGAAAAAGGGAGAGGCACCTATGCCAGTGTTTGAATCTGACTAATGCTTTTGACTTTGTTCTAATAATACAGCAATTCCACTGTGTATGCCAACATGCTGATGCCCATTTTGGTTATTATATTTCTTATACTGTTTGTTCATCTGTGGTTTTCTGAATGTGAGCAAGTATCAGATGATCGAAATGAAATTTGATGGAACATATCAAAGTCAGGTCTCTGAGATTAAATGCAGCAGACACAAACATCTGTACAGACCATTTCACTGCATTCACAATGCCACAAATATTGTTTTGACTTTAATTAAAAATGAAAATGGCGTTGAGGGAAAAAACAAAGTAAACGGAGTAAAGTCTCAGTGGAAAACAAGTTTAACATTCAGTGCTAGTGTATTTTCCCCCCGTGCTTTTAACTGTGTCTTCTAATTAGACCTTTATATGAGCCCACCTTGCTCTTCTCTCATGGACTCTGGTTAGCACAAGGTAAATGTGTCATTTGTGTGTGTTCGTGTATATATGCATGTGTGTGTCTGTATTAGAGAATAGATGGAGGCGTGTATATTGTCTAGTGGGTTGAGAAAAGCTCTTCGCTGTCAGCTCATTTGTCTTTATCATACACGATCAGAATTTCCCTCAAGGAGACAGCCATTACCGTCTAGGTTCTCAGCCTAACAAAGGCATGCAGATATACACGTGCAATTTCAGCCGGGTCCGGCTGCAACCTTCAGTTTAGATTCATGACACGGGTAACCACAACATTCACAATGACAACTTTTCAAACACACTTTAAGATTCAAAGGAATTCAAACAGACAGGAAAAACATGCACAATTATACCATCACTCATAAAAAAATTACCTTTTACATACACAAATGTGTACAGTCTAAAGGCGCAGCCACCCAAGAATGAAATATTTCCTGCGGGAGACAGACAGCAAGTGTGATAAAGCTGATTCATAATTTATTAGGACTAATAGCCACCTGCCACTAGCTGTTATCTGCCACAAATTATGAGCTCCGAAAACCCTATGTTTTGACTGTACATGTGGAGTGACAGGCTGAAACAAAATGAGGTGAAAATGAGCCTCAGACTGTAAGATAGTAATAACTGGGTCTATTCTCTGGAAGTGAATGCTTCGAGACATCGGTCGCAGATTCTTCACGCTCTTTTTTTGAGTTTTAGTTTCATGTGCCAACATGTGCTACACTTCTGCTTACCTGATGCCATTTCAAAGTACAGTATTTCTGTAGAGTATATTATTGAATGTGTTAATGGATAATGAGATGATGAGATGATGAGATGCGATGTGATAGCCTTTATTTGTCAGTTGCAGGTCTTTTGCCCCCAACCGAGATGACAGACCTTGTTCGAACGTACATACAATACACAAACATCACATTGGGGAGACAGGTCAGGCTAGGTAGCGAGGAAAAAAAAAATCGAAATGTGTAACACAGAAGAATAATACAGGAATGCACAGATATCAACACACCATAGCACAATAAACACAGACAGCAACGTGGGAAAGATAATTTCACTCCTAGAAATTGACAGTAAAAAAGGAGGCAAGAGAGGAAGATGAATATGTTAGAGACTGTTTTGAATAATAACTGATTTGAGGGTATTTTTAACGATGTTTTGAAGCTACCTGGTTACGTTGTTACCTGTCTCATAATTCATTAAATTAAATGGGATTTTGGATGTTGCCAAATCACCCATAACATGATAATATGATAGCCCAACTAATAATGCACTGCACTGCATTAGGAGTTGGTATTAAAAACAACAAAAAAGGAAAGTGCTATTCAAGTCCTTCTGGACTTAGAGTTTTAGTAATTCTACTTTAGCTGCAATAGCAAAACATATAGTATTTTTTTCCATTAGGGTTTTTTGTTTGCCCTCCAATAACAAAAGTACTATTTTGTGTGTACAGAAGTAATGCCTGTTTTTTATTTAAACGTAAAGGTACATCTACTAGTGATGGTGTCGTTATCAATAAATAGGAGATATAGACCTTTACTAAGTAGACTGAAAATCAGAATTGTTTTTGTATTGTGCTTTTGTAACTATTTCATTCAGTGTATTACAAACAGTGTTGGGGAGTAACGGAATACATGTACCGCCGTTACGTATTTAAAATACAAAATATGAGTAACTGTATTCCGTTACAGTTACCGTTTAAAATGGTGGTATTTAGAATACAGTTACTTTGTTGAAATAAATGGATTACACAGCGGTACTTCCCTGTTGTTTGGACTGTTTGGGTTTTGTTTGACAGCTACGTTCTGTTGTTCCAGGTGGCAGCGTTACGGTTGCCATGGTTACACGGTGACGCTCTCTCTCTGCGTGTTTCCTGGGTGAGAGAGGCCTTTTTGTTGTTGTTGTGCTAAGCTAATAGGCAGAATGCTACCGGTATAGCTCTAAAGAATGTAGCATCATAGGCAGTGTAGTCGGGTGCTGCAGGGAGAATGGACTGCCATACACGTTATGTGTCTGGGAGGGAGAAAAAGGAAAAGTACGAGCTGTCATCGAGCAAAAACGGGAGCTGGAAGCATGTAAATATAATCATAACCACTGCAGCCAAGAAGAGTGCCCGATGAGCCCAGTTGTAAGTAAGCTATTAAGACTCGACTATACACCGTGTTCGTGTTTTCCTCCAGAAACAATTCTGTTGGAGCAGCCTTTCATCGCCAATCTCTGTCTCTCGCTTGCAAAGTTGACCCAGACAACAAAGTAAAGCCAGTTTTCGGCTACGAGCCTGACACAGAACCCACCGTATTAGCCAGAGGTCCCTTTACTACGGTTCGGAGCCGCGGACCTTCAGTAACAGTAATAAATCACAGCAATAGTACATTCATGTAGTTGTAAACAGCATGATAATATATTAAGTAATCCAAAGTATTCAGAATACGTTACTCTCATTGAGTAACGTAACGGAATACGTTACAGAATACATTTTGGGGCATGTATTCTGTATTCTGTAATGGAATATGTTTTAAAAGTAACCTTCCCAACACTGATTACAAAATATTTTGCATTGCTCTATAACAGTGCCAGATGTAGTGTAAGAAGCAGTGACACTGTGCATAAAAGATCAAAACTGACTGACAAAATTAAAAAAATATCTTTTCATACCATTAATTCTTTTTTCTTGTCTAAACATCCCACCTACATTACCCACAATCCTACGTGAGTCAGAGATTTTGGGCGTTTCTGCTTGTAGCGGCTAATGTTGCCTAAAGCTGTTGGCCTCAAGCAGAGATGAGGAGTAGGCTAGAGTGTGCTTGTAAGCTCACCTCTTTCTCACTCCACATCCAAATGTCTCATTCATTTTTCAACTTGTATTCTTCAGTCTCAACCAACCGTGACTCCCTAGGGGCCGGCAATTTGTTGGAATTTGTGCAGCTTACTCTAGAAATCCAAATGGTTTCATACAGTTTTTTTTCTCTTTTAACATAAGCACTAGTACACATTAACAGACTTTTTAAAAAAAAAAAAAAGTCTTCAAAATTTTGCTCAATTACTTTTACTCTTTAATTCCCCATAAATGGATTAAGCTTTAAGATAAACTGAAAGGTGAGCAACATCTGAAAACCTTGATTAAGTGACATTTTTATCATTTTGATGCCTTCCATTTTGGGATGTATTAAAGCCAGCCTGGGTTTACTTTATCATTTCTTAAGCGCTTTACCCATTAAACCTTTGACTCTTTCCAACTACAGTACATCCACCTCTTTAACGACCCATGTCTTAATTTATTCCAGGCCTTATATGTATCTGGACAATCTGAATTAGTGATATGCTCTATAGCTCAGAAAAGGAAATACAGTAACCTGAACTTTCAAGCTCTTAATCAAAAGTTCATGAAAGTCCATCAAGTCTGTTCCAACACACCTACATAATGCGGATAATTTGACATTGCCCATAACGTCATTGTGATATGAGAGGAACACACTCCTTTTTCTGTTTTTTCTTCTATTGGAGCAGAAAATTGTTTCATGATTTACAGCTTATTAACTGAAATGATTGCTATAAAACTTAATGAGAGGAGTAAACCAGTGAAATGTGTAAAATGTCGGATCCTGGTGGTTAAAAGAATAAAACTTGTGGGTTTAATGGGAAGCAGACACAGAGTACACGGTAACTTGGATCATAATACATTTTATATCGGAATTCACTGAATTTTTTTCATGAGGTCCAATACAGGCCAAAAAAGCAATCTCTCTGAACAGCTGTTCACACAGTTGCAAAGAGTCATACATTAACTTTCCTTTAATATAAGAAGACCTGCAGACTGCAGGAGTTTAGCAAGACCAAGGAAGTCCCCTAAGCTGGTACTGAATAGACTCTGTACTAAATATGCATTTTCACTGCTGGACATCAGTCCCCAGATCCAAACTGGCAAAGTCAATTGGAAAAAGTAATTTAATTTTGTTACGGGTTATCAAGATTATCCCAAGGGAGAGTAATTATATGGAGACCTGCAACAAACTTTTTCCAAAATAATTTCTGAGTCTTCTTCAATTTATTTTCTCTGTCAAGATAGTTCAACATCTCAATTTGACCAGAGGAGCCTCCATGTGCCTGTTTGAGTGTGTTTTTAAAATGTGTCACCTCAATTTGTCCCTTTGCTAAGTACTTCAAAAACGCCCCCGTGTTCAGTTTCGTCCATGTGTGTGTGGACAATCTTGGATTTAATAAATAATTAAAGAGGTAATTACAAAATGTAATGTGATGACTTTGAACATCCCTGATTTATAATTTACCACCATTTCATAATCCTCTTTCCTACATATCTTATCCCTGTTGGGAGCTGGATAGGTATTAAAAATGTATTGCTATAGAGATACAGACTGAACCAGTAATAATGACGCCTGCATCCTTATACGGCTTACATAAATACACCACACCTCCATGTTTTTTACCTTTAGATATACACTCAAAGACCATATGTTGGCAGATTTAACAGAAACTGTAGTGTATACACAAAAATGGCCCACAAAAAACAGATTTACAGACACTATTAGTTTTCTCTTTTAGTCTCTTGGTACCAGTGCCAACAACAATTTGTCAGCTGTCAGTATTTGGCTAAATTCTAGCCTAATTCACTGGGGAACTTTGCCAATCCACTACTAGTACTCTGGCATCAGAACTTAGCTGATCACAGAATATAGGTGGAGGTACAAGAGGCAGAAGGCAGAGACACAGAAGTATGAAAGCAACTGAGTCTGCATAATTGTGTTTGCATTTGACGTTACGTGGATGCTTAGTGTCCTTTTTATTGTATGTGCATGTGCCAGGTTGTGTAGCATTTGTGTTTGTATGAATGTATATCTCTCTTTTTCATTGGAATAAGTTGTGTATGGAGATGAATATGTGATTGATGCATAATAATGCAATCAAAGGCTGTCAATCTTTCCACTGTTAGGTGACTGCTCTGTCATACTGGTTGTTAATTCTGACTCTGTGACAGGCTTTATAGTCTATTTGCCTTTGTTTTGACTGCATACTAATCATGTTTGGAATGTGAATGGGAAGTTTAGGTCACCCTGTCTCATTGTCAAGAACAATACAACAAGCCTGCACTCCCTCAGACTTGAGAGGGGAATTTGTAAGCAAATGCTGGGACACTAAAAAGCATCCATATGAAGAGACACAAGCAGACATGCCAACACGCATGCACACACACTAATTGAAGCTTGTACATTGGACACCTGTTCATTATTTCTCTCAGTAGGGAACTTAGTTTCCTGCCACTCTCCATGTTGTTACACCCACATTCGTACTGTGCATCATGGCTGTGTAGATGTATTTAAATTTGTTGCTATACGTGTGTTATTTGCATACCTTTTCTGTCAGTAAGCAAGAATATTTTGGATTGCACTGTTGTTTGCAAATCGTGAAATATGCTCTGTTGTTGAAGAAGCAGCAAGATAACACGCCACTTGCTAGATAGCGGTCCTTGGAGTTGGGTAAATTGTGGAAATCCAGTTTAGGACTATATAAAGTCTGGAGAAGTGAGGTTAGCAAAGGACTTTTGTGCAGCCTAATAGCCAACGGCAGCAAAACCAAGAAACACACACAAATAGTGCTGTGGAAAATGGGACCAGCTGCTTTGGACTGAAAATTCAAAATCTGGAGTTATTTAGATCTTAGTTAGTTAGATCCTCAGTGAATTTTTCTCAATTAAGTTTATTTTTTTTAATCTAATCTAAACAAGATAAAGGCTGTATTTCTGACAAAGTTAAAGCCCCTGCTCAAAAACCTAGAACCTGGTTACATAAGGAAGTGAAACTGTGCAAGGTCAATGTTACATAGTAGAAATATAGAGGCAAACAGTAGCTTTGACCAGGAAGATGATTGAAAAATTGGTATGCATATGACACACAGCTTTACAATTATGAGTGAAAGAGAAGAAACAGCACCAGCTATCAATGCTGCACAGTCCTTGCTCCGAGATCCCATCCAGAACTCCATCATATCTCCAACATAATCCTTCTTTCTAAAATGAGCACCACACATGTTTTGTTTGTGGCAGATGCACCAGTGTCCCATCACCTCACATGCACAAAATTCCCCCGGGCACGTTAAAAAAAAGAAAATCTTCTTCTTCCTGTCATGAAAAGCTGTAGACTTAATGCTCTGTAAGGCTCAAGTTTGTGCTACTGGGACACACAGTAATTCATTATGATGAATTATTACTCACAATTACTTACAGATACTTGAAAAAAAAAAGAAGAGAAAACAGGACTCAAACTCACTACCATCTTCTACTGGACAGAGACAGAGAGCATAGAGTCCTCTCAGTTACTTAACACAGTATGATGTGTACTGTGTTTTTAAGAGAGCCGCAATTCAATTTGTCATCTGAATTTTAGCCTTTTTCTCTTAAACATAAATCATCCATTAGCTTTTTAAACATTCATTTCCAAGAAATATTATATATGAATTAAAAAAACAACAGAATAAAATCCAGGTTGCCCTTTATGGAAGGTAATGTATTAGCTGAAGGACGTAACAACAGTAATGCAACACAAATAAGTGGTCTGTGGACAATAATGAAACATGGTGAAGACGATCAGTTGGCATATAATGGTGTGGAACCCGGTGGCTACCTACAGAGCTATGGTTAGGTTAACATAAAGACTTTAGCAGAGTGAAGATGGAGGATAAGGATAAACTTTTTTCCTCTTAATAAGAGGAAAGTCAACACGAGAGTCCCTGATGGGCAGAAACAAATGTAGTCTTATGGCAGGGAAAGGACACTGAAAATGGACTTAATCAATCAAGAGAAATCTGAGATGATTCATCCAAAACACAACGTTAGTCATTAATAATAATATTAATATGCTGCTTTGTGGTTTGGATGACTCAATTTGAAAAATTCCAGATCCCAAGCTTCATGTTACCATTGAGATCTTAGTTAGCCTCGGAGTGATTCTTTTCTAAAACTTTCAAATATTTGGTTTCTGGCAAACCATGAACCCACAGGCTGTAGCTAACTGTAAGAATTTAAGAACCAAGCTCAAAGGTGTGCTGCAGAGGAATAGTGGTAATAAAAAGATAGAGAATACAATAATGACCACTGATCATTTTTAGGGGGTTGTTTATATGAAAGAAAACAAGATACACAGCAATGCGACACTTTAAAAAGACAACAGGATTAATGCACACTATAGGAGCTTAACATGCCATCGTTTGACAAGCAGATGATGTCCAGTCATTCCCCCAAAATGTCACCGACCCAAAACATATAACTAGGGACTCCAAGAACTATCTTCAGAGAGAATGAGAATTACTAGTCTAGAAAGACTTCACCTTCCCTAAATTGATCTGGATTTACATTAAGACTGGGACAAATTCAGTCCTGTAGAAAAAAAGAAAAAGAGGCAACTTCTCTTAGATTTCTGAAAAACCTAACTGCTAATGACTTACTACAAGTGTACCTTAGAGGATATGTGCTGTTAGTAAGACTTAGTTGTATTGATTTTGAATGCATAGTCTCCTTTAGACACCCATATTGTAACTACATGTAACTAATTTACATTTCACCAATTTCTGCTTTACTGGACCCTGAATCTCTTCCAGTACTGCTGTTTTTTTATTTTTATTTTTTTATCATTGCCTGTTATCGCAAATACTTGATTGCAGTTTTTGCTGCTAAGGGTGGCCCAACCAGTCAGTTGGTCCAGGGGGCAATTGCTTTTTCACACAGGGGCATGTAGGGTTGGATTTTTCCCCCGAAATAAGAAAAACACCTTCATTTAGAAACTGCATTTTTTTGTGTTTACTTGCGTTATTTTTGTCTAATATTTAATTTAGTTTGCTGATCTGAAACATTTATGTGTGACAAACATACAAAAGAAATTAGGAGGTGGGCACCACTATATACGGTTATGTAGATCTTCATTAACTTAATTGCTGACCATAACTGAAATCATACCCATTAAAATAGTATACATTTATTTTTTTAACTTACTGCATTGTGTGCTTTCAGAAATGACAGGAAATCTGTTGAAAGCACCGTCAAAAAAAATGTTATGCCAAAATGCTGAGTTTAATTAACTTAGTAACATGCATCTTTTCCATGTTATTTTTTTTTTACATGAGATTGATGTAACATGCTAAAGTTAATGGAATCTGGTCAAAATGACATTTACTTGATTGATGTTCATTCACTTTATAGCGGGCACATTTTCCTTAGTGATTAATTTGAATAAATAAACATTTGATTTGTTTATATTTCAGTTGCGTTTAACTTGATATAATTGCTTCATTTTTATTGAGGGAGAAGAATCTTTTTGAGTACAGTAGTTTATTTCCCTGTGACAGTCACATCCCCCCCAGCAGAAGTTAAAAATCTAAAATCAATGATGCAATTGCCTATTGGTTTAATAGGGTAAACAGAGCTGACCTATTTCTTATGACCTCATACTCTGTTCTGGGTTTAATCTGTGGTGTAATTTAGCTTGGTGCTGATATGAAAATGGGAAAAATATATATATATTTCTATTAAGCCTGAATAATGAGAGTTACAGAATTGGAAATTGCTGTCTAGCCTTCTTAGCCAGAACTCTTCTTCTTCTTAGTCTTGTAGAATTAACTGAACACTTAGCATTATTATGGAGGGCACATGTATGTTAGTGCATTAACTTCTCAGGGTAATAAAATATGGAACAGGAACACTACACATTTTGTCTCCTGCCCAAGAATGGTAGTGTCTGTTGTTCCAATAAATGTTCATTATTATATACCAAATATAAGGATTTGTGTAGCAGTTAGACAATGCAGAAAGCAAAGATACAATTATATGGGGAGAAAAAAAATCAGCAACAGAAAAAGAAGCCATGAAAAGGGAGACTTGGAGAGACGGACAAAGAGACAAGTGTTAAATCTATGAGGTTTTTTCATGAGAAATAACTCTAATCATCTCTGCCTCATTAAATCCTACTTTTCTCCACCTCCTCCTCCTCTATACAGGCATTAAGATACCTGTATTATACCAACTAAAGAGGATTTTGTTCAGAGATATTGGCTTACGTTTAATTGAAGAAGGTGCAATTAAAGCTTTCTTGTTGCAGTGAGAGAAATATATTGCAATGGAAGTTGAAAATATGGAATATGAGGCCAAAACAATCTAATGGATTAATCTATATCATCAAAATGTGTGTATGCATTTACGTGTGTATGTGTATTGGCTTCACCTTGAAGCAGCAGCAGGCTGAACAATCAGATATTTGATCTGGGCTTAGAGGGAAGATTTAATCCCCGGAACGGTGAAAAGGTTTTCTCCCAAGTTGCATTTATGCAATTTTGCCATCTTGAGCAATTCTATAGAATTATATTACTGCAATTTCAACATCCCAGCTAGGATTAGTGTGTGTTGGCATCTATTTGTGTGCATTTATGTATTCGTGTGTTCATGTGTGTGAGGTCTGGAAATCGGTCTGGTCTGGTTTGTGAGCTTGTGTGAAGCGGCAAATACCTCAAAGCAACTGTCAACCAAGTGTGAGAGGGTGCTTTGAGAAAGGATGGAAACATGAAATTCCTTCTTTGAGTGTAACTCCTTAGGGCAGATGGCACACACATGCACATATGTACATGCAAAGAGAAAAAGACAGAGAATATGAAGGCATCCAGAGATTAAATCCTTGATGCGTGAATACATTTTAAATTTCATTAGATAGATATTAGATATTATGTGTGAAAACTTTAATGATAAGAACCAGCCATAATAATGATCTATATTTTAAAATGTTTAAATAATGCCAGTGAAATGCTCTTCCGTAAAACGGTTAAATCATATAATCCCATTCCAGAGTGGAATAAATATGCTTTTGAACTCTATATGCAAGCCAAAAAACCTCTAAAAACTGGGTTTTATCCAGTAAAGCTAGACATGAACCAGAATTTGAACAAGAGAAATGTGCAAATGCAAGATTTAAATATGCTGTGTGGTTTATTAAAAGAAATGAGCAGACCATGAGGGCTAAGTCCATGGCCAAATAGCTGCTGCAGACATTTTTTTTAATGAATTTTGGAAAGAAGCAAATCGTAACAATGCCTTTGCCATCCAGTATCGATGGGGTCACTGAGGCTGAAAATATTGTTTAAAGGTGAAGAAAGCATTACAGGGATCTTTTCAACTGTGTTAAGCGATAGGTTCAATGTTGTTCAGGTTTCAAATAATATTTGTGTTGTTATTAGGCTGGAGGAAGTGAGCTGCACTGCTGAGAACTTGGCAGTAACCAAACACGTGGCCATTATGGAATAACAGTTAAATGTCTGCCGTTTGCCTGGAGAAGAATCTCAGTATCACTTGCGTTGTGCTTTCCTGGATTATTAAAGATGGCATCCTTTTGAAGTCTGTTAAATGTTCTGTTGGTGCCTCCAGTCAAAGGCAAAACTGGTAAAATATTCAGCATTGAAGTGTTTTTACAGGCCAGTTGCTTTGGCTTACATGCTGTCAATAATATTAGAACAAATTATTTGGGTTTGGTTTTGATAATATATAACAACCACGGCAATTAGATTTTAAAAGTAAGCACAACAATGATTTGTGCATCAGTGCTCTGAAAGAGGTTGTTTCCAAGAACAGGAGACAAGACTGTACAATGATCAAGCATAACATTATGACCATCTCTTCATCATGGTACCTGTTAGTGGGATTTAGTCGGGAGCAAGTAAACATTTTGTCCTCAAAGGTGATGTGTTAGAAGTAGAAAATATGGGCAAGCGTGAGAATTTGTGCAAGTCCTACAAGAGCCAGATTGTGAGAGCTAGACGACTGGCTGGTTTGAACCCATCCAGTAGATTAGTTTCTCACTTAGTCAACAAAGCTAATGCTGGTTCTGATAGAAACACCCTCAGATGTAGCAGTTTGTTGCACAGCCACAAACCATACAGAGGGGGCCCATGTTGACCCTTGTCCACCACTGAAAGCACCAACAATGGACACATCAGAACTGGACATAGGGGCAATGGAGACAATGACCTGGTCTGACGAATCCCTTTTTGATGGCCAGGTGTGTGTGTCACTTACCTGGGGAACATCTGGCATCTGGACACACTATAGAAGACATGCCAGTAGAGTCAGCGTTGTAGTTTAGGCAATATGCTGTTGGGAAACCTTGTGTCCTGCAGTCCGCGTGTAACAAACAAGTCAGATCCATGGTGACCTCAACTCGAAACTTAGATGACTTAAACAATTTGTTGCCAACTTTTTGGTGCAGAGGATGCCTTCAGGTGTGTCGCACTTTCTGCGTAACGACTGTTTTGGCAGCAAAAGGGAGACCATCACAGTATTAGTCAGGTGCGTCACGGTACTGGGTCTGCAACCCAGTATTTGTGTTTTAAATCTTGGTTTAATATTCTTTGATGATTTATATTCCTGGTTTTGCTTATCTTCCGTTTGTGCTTAGTGATCTTAGTTCTTCTTCTCTGTGTATTTTTCTTAGCCTGTGTTTAACCTCTGCTCCCATGTTTTCTCGGTGTCCGTCCTGGTCCCTCGACTCATGTCTAGTCACCCTTGTCTCTATGCTCCCTCTGTTCCCTAGCCAGTCATGTCTCAGTGTCACTGTCGCGTCGTACCCACACTATGTTGTGTTTCTTCCCTCCGTAATTCCCAGGTCTCTGTTCCTGGTTTATTTTCTGGCGTTTTAGTTTTGGTTTTCTTGTTTCTAGTTTTGAGATTTATTTTGTATTTGTAGTAGTGATTTCGAGCAATAAAGCTGCTGCTTGCGATCAAATTTCCCGTGTATGAGTCGTGCGTTTGGGTCCTGCATCCTGCCTGCCACACAGCAAACCTTGACAGAATGTCATTGTAGCCAGCAGAGTCAGCCCGAGAGAGCGATCTGACCCGCATCTTCAGCCTCTCACCTCATTCAGTTTGGGACAAAAAGTTTTAAATATGGTGACCAAAGTTAGGTATTTGGGTCTCATCATCAGGAATGATCTCCGTCCATAAATTCTACTTGTTGTTAAAATATCTTCTTTTTTGAGAGCTTGTTATATACTGTGGTGCACTTACAGTATGTCAAAAATGAGAAAGTTTCAGGTGGCAAATACAGTAATGATGAACTCAGGATTTTGCTTAAGCTTCGAACATGGAAGTGTAAGTGTAAGCCAAATGTCTGTGATAAGTAATGTTCCTACCTTTCATGTTTTACCAAGAAATTTTATATGCAAAACTATGTGCTGATAAACTGATTCAGAAAAACTGGTCATGATGGTTTTAACTGTTTTTTCTTTAAATGATAAAAGATATTTCTCTCTTCTGAGAACACTGGAACGATTGCTGAGCCATTTTGTATCTGATTCTTTCATTTTTGTGTTATCTTTTCTTTTATATTCAAATAGTCTGCAATGTCTGACGTTTAAGAAATAGCAAGGCACAGAGATAGAAATCCTTCACATATATATATATTTTTATTTTAGAACAACTTTTAAGCCTGTAAGCATGACAGCACTACATTCACTCAAAATCGAAACTCCACACTTTACCAGAGGTGCTGTAGCAGTAGCTAGAGCGATAACCAAGTCAATTTATCTGAATACAAAAGTGTCTGGGACTTTTGCCGCTGTTTTACTACCTCACTATTCCTTTAACTGCCTTCATAAAATTTGTGTTGTTGTCATCTGTAAAAGTGTCACTTGTAAACTGTGATGAATTTTAATGAGTTTCCCTGTTATTTTGCATTACATTTTTGAGTGAAACATATCTACACTTAGTTCCCTTAATTAGCTTGTTAAGATTGTCGGTGTGTCTATCTTGAAACAATGGGGTACAACTATTGTTTTTCTCGCCTTTACTCATCTCCCCTTTCCCGGTCTGTTGCCTTCTCTTCTTTCACTGCATGTAAACACAGCCAGGACTTGGTGCTTGGTTAAAGGGATGGACACAGTTCACAGACCTTGGGGCCATCTGTTCCCCCTGATTAAAGGGGAGTGTAAATATCTCTCTGGCCAAATATTGATATCAATTCAATGAGAGGTGCCATCTTCTTGCTTATCTGAGCCAAAACTGCGTGTATGTGTGTACTTTTCAATATCTGTGCGTGTCTAGCCATAAGACAGGCCCATGGGCGATGACAGCACAGACTCATCTCATCTCGTCCACCTTTACTCTCCTGAGTCTGTGTTTTCATCATTCAGATGACTGTGTATGGGATTGTGTGGGTGTGGGTGCTGGCTGCTGCCTGTGTGGCTCTGTTTATGTGTTTATGCATAAAACATGTTGATGTGTTTGATTTTGCAGCTCCAAAATGACTAGGTCGCCAGACTGCTATCAGATTTAGTCAGTCCCTGCCTGAGTTGGGTAAATAAGAAGTAATGAAGGAGCCAAGAATAAATTCTCTGGTGGCTTCACAGCACTGGCCTCAGTTTAAGCAACTCACCAGCCAACATATCCACAGCATAATGAGTAAGAATCTCCCTAGAGTATTGGGATGAATCTAAACACTCAGTGTAACCTATCAGCATGTGTATTTTTTTTGATGCGCACATGCCTGTGAATGAGGTTCTTCTCTCAAGAGCACTTGGGTAAATCTAAACGCAGCTCATTGGCATAAGAGGATTTGACTTTTTCGTTGTCGTGGTAATGAGCTGTGATAAACACCAGCAGATAAGTTGCATGTTATACACAAACAGTAATAATAAATAAAATAGTAATAATAACACATTGTCAGTGCTACCATGCAGATTTCCCAAGAGTCCTGTTGTAGCAGGAAGTTGGAGATGATGTTTACTTTCCCTCTGTGTAGGTTTAACTCAAACTATTGACTATGGCTTAAATTTGCTACATTTGAGTTCATTTATGTTTAAAAAAATGTATCTCACAATTATGTAAGGGCCATCATCACCTTCAGAAGTTTAGCAATTTATATGTTGTTCTTTTTTGAACGTTAAAGAATAACACACTACTGGCATATAAAGGAGTCTTTCTGTTGGTGCAGAAAACCAATAAATGATCAATATTTGTTACAATTTTCTTCTGTCTAGATGTTTTTTCTGTAATAGCATCCAGTGAATTCAAAAAAATGTTAGATACAACAAAATGCATGTCACAACATTATTGCATTATATTGGAATGTAATTCTTATGTCTCATTTGCAAAAGAGGAAGCAGAATTCCTCCACCCACCACTCACAAACAAGATTATATGCACTGAAACCTTGATTTATATATATATATATATATATATATATATATATATATATAAAACATTCTTCTTGAATATCTCAGGCAAGAGGTTGCATTTATTTCTCATGTTAGCCTTCACTTTTTGGCTCATCATGCAGAAAGGCATTTTCAGAACTTTTGCTCTTTCCTCCTTTTTCTTTATTCCGCATAGAAAAATCTGTTGTGAACAGTATATGCTTAGGCTATGGCTGATTTGTTCTACAGAAACATTTAAGAGTCAATATAGTTTATCCATTGTATAATGCATCTCTAATTGTGTTAATTAATCAAATAAATATGGGCTGCTTAAAAAGCACAGGGATGTATAATCAGTTGAAAGGCCATATACCGAGGTCCTCCTTTAAAATGTCTTAGACTGTCACCTCCGCTCACTTTTTCTCACGCTCTTTATGATCAGAAGATGTTGTACAAGAAGACAGCCATCATCATCATCATCTCCTGAATTAATTACACATGCTCATCTGCAATCAAATACCTCCCGGTCACGACAGTGTTCTTTGTTCATATCAGCAATCATATCAGTGTTTGTGAATATATATGCATATCAATGCGCAACAATATCTGAGTCTGAATTTCCACAAGAGTCTGCAGTTGTGTGCGTATGGGAGACCATGCCGCATATCAGCTTATGATGTACAATAAACCATGGGTATCCCCTAGCACCCAAATGTTAATAATGGAAGAAGTAGCTTTCTTTCTGTTATGTATTATTAAAAGAGATTATGCACACACCACGTCTACAGGGACAAATGAATCAGCACAGAATAAACCTGTGTGTGCATAGCCTACTGACTGTGTGTGTGTGTTTGTGCATGTGTGCATGGAAATGTGATGAGTGTGGGCTGAAGATCAAAGATTTAAGATAAGAGGAGTAGTTAACTGTGCATTTTTCCTTCTGGCAGGAACCATAGAACTATCATACTCAGGAATAAAATGCATTTTACAAAATCTGAAGTGAGCCGGCAAATGATGAAAGATACTAAACATGGCATGGATGTAGGCTTATCATTGATTATTATTAACAGCATCTGTATATTCTAAAGACCCAGGTAAAAATGCATACATAAAGTAATTGTACGTTGATTTGAACATTTTTTAGCACTTTTATATAATCATTGTGCTGTGGCAATTATTTAGAATAGACTATTCATGAGAGGTCAATACCAATCTCTGTTAGATATTTTACATCATACCTTCTTTTTATTAATTAGTAGTTTTTTTCTTATCAATTTGTAGTAGTAATAATAATACTAATAATAATGATAAACAATAATATTTTAAACATTACCCCCCTCTCTAGAGCAAAGTTTTTGTTGTAATAGTTGTAAAAATCACATTTACTGCACAATAAGGGAGGAATTGCTGTTGACAAGTGGTGAAAGCTGTGAACTGAAGTTAAGACAGTGAATTGGGCAGATGGTATGAAATGAGGATGGCATTTTGAATATCATTTTTATAATTGAATCTACATGGCAAGATTTCTTTTGAAAACTGTCAGATAACATGCTGTGTAATGTCAATAAATAAAAAATAAATACATCCGATTTCCATCTAGGTTTTACATCAGCTCATTGTGTAGAAAGGAAGAATTTTCCTTTTTTAGTATTGCTGACAGAAATTAATTGATTTTAAAGTATGCTGTTATCTTTTCCCCTGGGACCACAGTCGGAATAACCTTTCAGTTTTTCTGTAATTATTTTTGTATTATACCGCATTATTGGATTTTCCGATCTTTTACACACTGTTTACTTTGCTGGCAAACCACCAAAAGCACAGTACAATAATCTGCTAAAAACAAAATATCCCCTCAGAGATGTAAAATATCTTAATGGACACTGTAGCGTAGCTCAAAGATAAATCACAACATTCCAACTTTAAATGAAGTTTCTTGAGGATGTGTGTGTGTGTCTGTGTGTGTGAGGTAATGATGTGCCTTTATCTACTTTCCACAGCCCATTAATCCTGAGTGTGGGACAAGCAGTCATTACATATTTAACCCAGGTCAGTTACTGTGGGTGGCAGATAGGTGCTGTGTATGTGAGTATGCTTGTGCGATTAGCTCCAAAGCCTCATCCATACAAACACATATATGCGTGTGAACATGAATACCCCTTTAAAATTTCCCCCTCAACTTTTACACGTACGCTATTTATGTGTTTAACTCTTAACAACTGTGTTTGCAGAATTTCTGTGTGTGTGGATATGATATGTAAAACCTGACCTTAAGATAAAACCCTCAGCTCAAGCGTTCCTAATATTATCCCACCCCACCCCACCCCTCCTCACAGGAGCTGCTAGATAAATTTCAGCCTCAGAGAACAGGTGAGGTTAAAGCAGGCGAATTATGCATATGGGACTTCACCAGCTCCCTCAATACCCTCTATCTTTTTACTCTAAGTTTGCCAGCTAAAATAAGAATAACTCCTTATGCTGTAAATTTACTTTAATCCAAGGGCCACTCGTGTTGTCACAGCATCTGCTGTGTTTTACGTGCGCAGTGCTAATCGGCAGTTGCTATCGGGTTTTACTCCAAGCATATAGAATTCCTATGGATTTTCGACATTTTCCCCATCCTCTTGTCAGCCATCACATTCTATTTGTTCCAGATGGCTGGACTTAGCCGATCTGGGATTAAAATGCTGGATTTCTGTGGTAGAGTGATGGGCATTAGAATTCAAGGGCTTACAACATTTTGCAGATGAGTTACCCAGCAAGCTGATAACCTTAAGAATCCTATTTAGAATGTATCTGAGTTTCATTTATCTCTCCTGCTGATTTTTTCTATTTCACAGACCTGCCATCTGTACATTTTTCAACATACCTTTGTATCTGTCTGTGTGTTTGCGATTATGACAGGGTGTGTGTACAGCTCAGAAGATAGTCTAATATTTTTAGTTACCAAGGTAAATAGAGACAAATCCACAATAAGACACAAGTAATGCAGGTTTATGGACACCATCATGTGCAAAGCAGTTGATCTCTGCTCAGTATACTGCTTCTTTCTGAATGTGTCCTTCTACATTCCCACTGGTAATGTTTTGTCCCTCTGGCATGGCTTCAGCCTACTCACTGAATAAGGAAAACACACACAAACAGCCTTCTTCCTGTCCCCATACAGGCTCAAAGTCAGTGAATCATCATTCCATTTAGGGCTACCTAAGGCCTGCCTTAGGTTAGCACACAGCTAGCTCACCCATGAAGTGACAGTAATTGGGGCATGATTTTTGTTCTCTTTTTTATTGCCTATATTATAAATGAAGGCAGTGACCCTGCATCTGTCATACCAAATTTAGAGTAGCTAGGTAGAAAGACAACCCAGAGAACACAAGGCCTTCGGACAGATTGGAACCAACTAACATACCCCAATTTTGACCAGAAGACTGGAGTTTGATCCTTATTTGGGGCTATTTTTTGAGAGTGAGTTTCACTCGCTGTTTGGTACAAAACCACTTGACTTTGGTTAGAAAAAGAGCTCATCCAAACTAAAGCACAGTCTAAACGTTCACGGTTTTCTGGGTGCCAACGTCTGCCCCATGGAAATAACAACACCTGTGCACATTTTACATGCATTTATTCACCCGACCTCAAGAGGACGCTTTAAAACATAATTATACGCCGTAATAGCAGCTTCCACAAACAACCAAAAGGGTTGTTTTGTTGGGGAGGACAGTCTTTACCTAGAGGATGAATTCCAATGACTTTTGATGACCTAATTACAATCTCTTCCTCTTGTGGCATCCCGAGTTTGATTTCGTTTTCCAGTGAAACGTCTCAACAACCATTAGATAGATTTCCCATAAAATTCTTGATGCCCACAGCGTGAATCCTAAAGACTTTGATAATGTTTTCTTCCTTTCCTTTTGTGCCAACAGGTTGACAAGTGCACGCAGTCAGTTATCAGAAGAAAATTTTGTGGCAGTGTGTGCATGCCACTGTTTTCTAGTTTCCTTTACAATAGCAGCCTGTATCAGGCCGGCCACCTGACTGCGAGTGTCACTGACTATCTGCTTCTCTAAAGAGCCTCGCAGCCAGGATAAAGATTTACTACAGGCAGGAGGTGTAAACATGAGTGAGAAAGAGAAAGTAAAAGATGAAAGAGGAAGGAGAAAGAAAGGGGAGGGAAGAGGTAGAGAAATGTTTTGAGCTTGAAGGCAGGAAAGAACATTATAAAAGCACTGACCCATTTTTATCTTCACATATAGAATATATCTATAATATATTATTTGTGATCCACAGGATTTTATTAGTAATTAGTTGTAAAGTTGAGATTACGTTATTACACACAGCCACAGAAATGGAAATCTGTCCCCTTATCACTATGCTGTGTTGTCTGTCAAAATGGTCATTAGTCTCATCACAGTGTGCAGATGAGACTAACAAAGCATGTACGTGTGTGCCTCTTTTTTCTCTCCTTGAGTGTCTGTCCACGTGACTGTGTGTTTCGGTTAGATTGACAATATGTTAGACAAAGACATTGGCTGAAGACCATTTCCACTGATATGATTTTTCATTGGCTGCTTTCCTTGACTTTTCCTTGACAGAGCTCAGCCTAAAAAAAGGATAAAAATGTAAGAAAGTAATACAGTTTTAAAACTATTCACCAAACTCCTACTGCATATCAATGAATTAATATCATAAATAATAATAATCAGTTGCTATCTGAGTTTCAGTACATATAATTTAACACTACTTGTTAAGCACACTTATCTTCAAAACGTTTCTCAGAAGGTTATTTTATTATAATTATTTATGATGCTATTATTTATTGTTTGATTTAATTATTGTTGTTGTTACCTAAACTCTTGGCAAAATTGAATCTAAATATTTAATGGGCTTATTAATATGGCCTTTGATGGAAAAAAGACCAAAACAAAACAAACACACACACACACAACAAATAGTTTGTTTAAATTCCAACTTCTTTTGTGTTATTTACTTTAGTGGAAGTGGGTTTAACTCTTTTTGGAGGAACTACATTCCTTCCTGGGTGTGTTGCTGTTCACCTCCTCTCCGTTTGAAGTCAATAAACTATGAAGGATGACTCATTTGAAGCTAATGCTGTTTTGAATGTACCCCATTTGAATCTAATGTGTTTCAAAGCATGTGTCCTTTGAAGTCGAAACTTGTCCCCCTCTGAGGCCACACGTCTCAGAATTTGTCCTCTCTGAAGTCAATGCGTGTCCCATTTGGAAGTCAATGCTTGTTAAAAGATGGATACTAAAGGCTGAATGCATAGCTGAGTAATAGTCTTTGGTTTGTTGGCTTCTAAACACCGGTCGCTAACTTCTCTTCGATCAGGGAGTTGTTTTCTGTTCTCAACCTCTCACCGTTGTCATTGAGATTATGGTGAAATTGAAAGTTTAACCGTGTGCATGGGTCTGTACATTTATATGTTAAACAGACTGAATGCTGTATTTGAGATACTGTAAATGTAGTGCTTTCAGCTGTGTCTTCTGTTGTTATTACAATATTTGCTTTACATTATACAATGAACAATACAGTCAAACTTCAGATTATGAAAGAGGATTTTTTAGACATAAAACAATGTATATAAAACACAAAGTGCTATCTATCTATCTATCTATCTATCTATCTATCTATCTATACATATACACACACATATGTGTGTGTGTGTGTGTGTGTATATATATATATTTATTTACTCTTTCTTTTTTAATATTATTTTTTAAAAACATGTTTCTATTTCTAATTTAGAAAACCTTATTTAATTTAACACCTTTTAGACACCAATATTTTCTTTTCTCTTTTTCATATTTAAATTCTGCAATGCAATTTTCAATAATTGGTTTAAGATCACATACCTATTTCACATTTTGCCCTTTGTTCTTACAAGGTAAAAACACTTTGGAATACAGAATGATTTCTCTTGTTGGGACTGTGGAGGTACTGAAATCTCATGAAATATATAAGAAGCTCATGTTACATTCTGTTTTTAGTCATATATGTTGCAATGGTGTGAGTTCAACCTCTCCTTTCAGTTTTATGAATAATGGTTTTATTTGTGTGTGTAGCACAGAAAAGGTCTGCAGATGTGTAACTGTAATTCATTTTGATTTTGTCAGTTTGTGTTTCCAATAATAGAGTTGCTGTTGTGTGAACATATGAACATACGTACAGAATATATACTGTATGCAGTACGCGTGCATACATTTCTGCATATACAGTGCTTAACAAGTTTATTAGACCACCATCCAGCTAATGCTAATTACCATTTTTTTATTGTTTCTGTAACAGTTAATCCACCAGTATGTCCAGTCACTTTAATCAACACTTTTAATTCTAAAATGTAATTATTGTTGTTTTCCATTAATTTCCAAATTCCAAAGGTCATTATTTTTTTATTAAGATGCCGAATTATTTTTCTTGCATTTCTGAGGACAAAAAAATGTTTTAGTGGTCCAGTGTGCTGGATGAAATTTGGGTACAAAAATGTGAATTCAGGTTGTTTTTGTTATATATTTTTTAAATATTTCAAACAGTTTTTGACAGATTTCTAAAATATTGGTTTCCTTGTTTTTCGGACAGGTAGTCTGATAAACCTTTAAGCACTGTATATGTTTACTAAGAACCTGCCTTTCCATCTCACCCATCAGTCCTAATGTGCCCTCATTTCAAAAGCAAGATAACATGTATTTACTCTTGAATCAATGTCTACTCAGACAGGTGTACTCTGGCCTTCATGTGCTGCATGAGTCACATACTCACAAACATACAAGCAAGCATACCAGGCAACATCAGGGATGCATCTCTGTGGATTTAATATGAGGTGAAGTATCTGTGCCAGTGATTTTGGAAGAAGGAACTTTGTTAATTGCTGGTTTCTTAATGAAATTATATATATTTATATTTGTGATTAGAGCAGGAAGCAGAGGAGACACTCAAAGGCAAAAGGAGACGTAAGCAACAAGAAGCAGACCCAAGGAGGAAAAAAATGGAAGATAAATAAAAGATTGCTTGGAAGAATAAATTCTGTGCCATTTTTGGATGTTTTCTCTCTCTCACACCCTCACTTGCACACTTTCTGTCACATCCCTACACAGAGACACAAACTCTTTTCACCCTTTGATTGCACACACCAGGGCCTGCATATCTGTTCTGACATGAGGGTATTGTTAGGAGAAGGTGGTTAAAAGATAGCAGAGAGCAAGGGAGGAAAGAAACAGCCAGACAGAGAGACAGACAAAGTAAAAAGAGAGAATGAGGCACTGTAACAAGTTATATTGCAGAGAGGTATGCCATATCTTTTCACATCTTCACCATAGCTTCATTGGAGGGAAAAGCAGAAAAAAATGTTTTCCCAAGGTAATTTTCCCAGATGCTTCAGAGCAAATGGTATTTTCTAAGTAAGAACAAGTGAATTAAAGGAAAACAAATACAACAACAGTAGCATCCGTGTTGTAAACAATAATCTGTTTCTGTGTCCCAGCAGAGCTGCGCCCTGCACCTCCCTTGTGCCTGCTTTGACTGTGGCCATTTGAAAACAAACAAATCTATTTTGCTTCTTGCGTATCTCTGTGGCCCGCTGGGATGAGCTAGACTGCTGTGCATTTTTTTTTCTAATGTTGCTTGCACATATCTGCTTCCTGTCTTTCTTCCACTTTACTCCACACACAGCAGCATAGGTACACTTACTTACATGTTTATTATGATAACAAGTAGATATTCCTGTCACCATGCACTGAAAACAATGATGTCTACATGCGTCAAGGCAACAGCAATGTTGGCTCGTACCGTATATTTATAGATTCTGTTCTTAATTGGCTCCTTGTGGGCAGGGGAGGGACAATCAGCATCTTTCTCCTTACAAACTCCTCCCAAAGATTTATATTTGGGAATTTGGTGTGTGAATATTGTGGAAAGTAATGTGTCTCTCTTTTATAATTTCTCTACTAATGTGCACTGAACTGAACTCTGATATATGTTAACAGTTGCTTGCTTGCTGAGCACAAACTATTTTCAGTTTCAGTCCTCATTATATTTATGTATCTGGTCTCCCTTCACTTGACTCGTTTAATTTGAAATTTCTTTGAAAACTCATGATTATTATTTGGTTAACTTTTAGTGTACATTAAAGAAACACAGGCATGGGACAAATTAAAGGAAAAATTTGAACCCTTGAAAAGATCCAAAAGGAGATCTTTTTCGGTCATTATATCAGATCATCTGGCTCCACTTCAATTTTGGATCCTTCTCTGTCACTTTCTGCATGTCCACCTTCACTACATCCATCCATCTTCTATATGGTATATATATCTTCTTCTCCTGCCTGGCAGCTCCATGTTCAACATCCTTCTTCTGCACATGTCCAAGCCATCTCAGGCTTACCTGTCTAACTTTATCTCCAAACAGTTCAACCTGAGCTGTCCCTTTATTATTCTAATCTTGTCCATCCTGGTCACTCCCAGTGAACATCTTAACATCTTCAACTTCAGCTCTGCCAACTGTCTTTTTGTCAGTGCCAACATCTACAGACCATACATCATAGCAAGTCTCAGTTTCATCTTGCAAATCTTTGTTTTGATTGCTAACCTTCTGTCAGAAATCACCTCTGTCACTCTTCTTCACCAACAAGTCTCTTGTGCTCGGTCGATTGTTTTAGATGGCTGACCTTAGATATTTAAACTCATCCACCTTCACTATCTCTGTTTCTTGCAGGTTGAATGTTACACTCATAGCTTCCATGACTTCCAGAGCTATGCTGCAGACTACTATCTGATTCTGCCTAACTACATTCTCCCCCAACAGCAGTTTGCAGTCTTCTTTCATATTTCACCTTCTGCATAAGATGTTGTCCACCTGGGTGCACCTTCCTCCACTTATACATCACCCCGATGTTCTTCCCTCTTCTTGGAGTATGTGCTCACTGCCGCCGTTTCCATCTTTTTTGCAAAAATTCACTACCATTTGTCCTTCTGCTTTTATCTCCCTAACACCATAACTACCCAACACCTACATGTGCATGGAAATCTGCTCTAAACACCACGCTCTCTTTACCAGCACTCTTTACCACTTCATCCAACTTGCTCCTGCTTTTCTTTTGACATCCAGCTTGTGTAGGATACATGCTGACAATACTCAACATCACACCTTCAGTTTCCAACTTCAAACTCATGATCCTGTCTGACACTTCTTCACCTCTTGAACACCATTCACATAGTCTTCCTACAAGATTCCTACTCGATTTCTCTTGCTGTCTACATCACAGTAGAACAGTTTGAATCCACCTCCAATGCTCCTGACCTTGCTTCCCTTTCACCTAGTCTGCTGCACACATTTTCTAACAGTATATACAGTGGCTTGCAAAAGTATTTGGCCCCCTTTCCCACATTTTGTCACATTACAGCCACAAACATGAATCAATTTTATTGGATTTCCACGTGAAAGACCAATACAAAGTGGTGTACACGTGAGAAGTGGAACGAAAATCATACATGATTCCAAACATTTTTTACAAATAAATAACTGCAAAGTGGGGTGTGCGTAATTATTCAGCCCCCTTTGGTCTGAGTGCAGTCAGTTGCACATAGACATTGCCTGATGAGTGCTAATGACTAAATAGAGTGCACCTGTGTGTAATCTAATGTCAGTACAAATACAGCTGCTCTGTGACGGCCTCAGAGGTTGTCTAAGAGAATATTGAGAGCAACAACACCATGAAGTCCAAAGAACACACCAGACAGGTCAGGGATAAAGTTATTGAGAAATTTAAAGCAGGCTTAGGCTACAAACAGATTTCCCAAGCCTTGAACATCCCACGGAGCACTGTTCAAGCGATCATTCAGAAATGGAAGGAGTATGGCACAACTGTAAACCTACCAAGACAAGGCCGTCCACCTAAACTCACAGGTCGAACAAGGAGAGCGCTGATCAGAAATGCAGCCAAGAGGCCCATGGTGACTCTGGACGAGCTGCAAAGATCTACAGCTCAGGTGGGGGAATCTGTCAATAGGACAACTATTAGTCGTGCACTGCACAAAGTTGGCTCCACAAGCCATGTGGGGGACACAGCAAACATGTGGAAGAAGGTGCTCTGGTCAGATGAGACCAAAATGGAACTTTTTGGCCAAATGCAAAATGCTATGTGTGGCGGAAAACTAACACTGCACATCACTCTGAACACACCATCCCCACTATCAAATATGGTGGTGGCAGCATCATGCTCTGGGGGTGCTTCTCTTCAGCAGGGAAAGGGAAGCTGGTCAGAGTTGATGGGAAGATGGATGGAGCCAAATACAGGACAATCTTGGAAGAAAACCTCTGGAGTCTGCAAAAGACTTGAGACTGGGGCGGAGGTTCACCTTCCAGCAGGAAAACCACCCTAAACTTAAAGCCAGGGCAACAATGGAATGTTTAAAACAAAACATATCCATGTGTCAGAATGGCCCAGTCAAAGTCCAGTTGAGAATCTGTGGCAAGATCTGAAAACTGCTGTTCACAAACGCTGTCCATCTAATCTGACTGAGCTGGAGCTGTTTTGCAAAGAAGAATGGGCAAGGATTTCAGTCTCTAGATGTGCAAAGCTGGTGGAGACATACCCTAAAAGACTGGCAGCTGTAATTGCAGCAAAAGGTGGTTCTACAAAGTATTGACTCAGGGGGCTGAATAATTACGCACACCCCACTTTTCAGTTATTTATTTGTAAAAAAAATGTTTGGTGTTTCCACTTCTCACGTGTACACCACTTTGTATTGGTCTTTCACGTGGAATTCCAATAAAATTGATTCATGTTTGTGGCTGTAATGTGACAAAATGTGGGAAAGTTCAAGGGGGGGCAAATACTTTTGCAAGCCATTGTATAAACAGATCAGCTGTCTGTACATAGTATCCATATTGCAGTCAATGAGTATGTGCCCTTGGATTGATAATGAGTCCGAAACACATTTTTGCAAGAAAAGAACATTTGCATGAACATATTTGTAAATGAGGCCCAATATAGCTACTTATTGTTCTCAATCATACTGTATTACTGAACTCACTCCGCTTACTATAGTAATCCCTACATTTAAAGCTCCTACTCTCACCTCCACACTCCTACCGTTTCCTCTCTTTTGTTGCCTCGGAACATACCTTGCTCTTCTGAGCTTCCTTTGTCTTTGGCCAAATGTAGCACAGTGCTCTGTAGGCCAACAACACTGGAGGTGGTTGTTGTTAACCTGGGCATCTACTGATCTGGAGATCCATTTGTTGGTTCTATAGTAAAGTAGTTTGCAGCTTTGTATATCAAGTAATATGTTGCTGGTTCAATTCTTGGAAGAGAGACACATTCTTTTGGTTTTGTGTCAGTAAGGGAATTTTGTGTAAAATACTTGTGAAGCTACCAGCTGTGGTGAATAGAAAGGACCTGAGAGTAACTTTCCTATTCCTGATAATCCACATTTTCTATTTGGTAAAGATCTTACTCCAGATTTGCTTCCTTACACAATCCTGCTAATACAGCCAGGCTTGGGAGTGACACTAGCAGTTCACTGACTTGTGCACTCCGACACCCAGTGTTGCTTGTCCGATCCACACACAGACTGAAACGTTGATAAGTAGGATTGCACAGTTGTTTTATGAGAGTTACACAAGCACCAGTCTGAAAATCTGGCATTGTCAGGCCACCAGTTGCTACATATCAAAGCATTTCTAAGGCTACGTTCACACTGCAGGTCTTAATGCTCAATTCCGATTTTTTTGGTCAAATCCGATTTTTTTGTCTGCTTGTTCACACTACAAATAAAATGCGACAGCAAACGCGCTCTAGTGTGAATGCTCAAAGCGGCCCGCATGCGCAAAAGAAGATGTCACACACAACGTGCTCTGTTTAGACCCAGAGCAAACAATATTGTTTGACAGATGGCCGTTAATATAAAGACTTCGGACTTTACGTTTTCCAATTTTTTGCTTTAAGTTATTTTGTTATTTACATAATAATGTGATTAACCTAATAATTATCCTTATTGCTGTTTTAGAGAGGAGCGGTGCTTCAAAGGATAGTTGCAGATTTCTGTCAGAATCTGCAAATTATACTGTATAAATAAAATGTTCACGTTTCTCCAATGTTGTCTTCCCAACAGTTTCACTGACATCTACACGGGATGGCCAGGAAGCGTTCGCGATGTCTTCTCGGGCGCTTCTCAAGCGCTGATAATTGGCGTCTGTCTTGTGTCAGTGACTTAAAAGACGGATTTAATGCGATATGACCGTTCAAACAGCAGTCGCTTTCTAAAACATTGGATATGTATCAGATTCAGTACCACATACGAAAGTGACCCAGGTCGGATTTGAAAACCTCGGATTTGTGTCGTTCACACTGTAATACCATGATCGGATATGGGTCGCATAGTGTCAAAAAAAATCGGATTTGATGCGCTTTCGCCTGCAGTGTGAACGTAGCCTAAGTGCTTGCTGCCTTTATCAATTAAATATAACAATTTAGAGACAGTCTGGATTTGCTTTCATTTTTCTGGAAAGCAGCGGCACTTTTATGCATAACCAACATCTCTTATCAGTGCTCATACATTTCACAGCAACTCTCATTTTCACAGGTTTGATTGTTGAAGCGTCTAATCATCCCACAGTGATGGAAAAATTAGGAACAGTTGTTGAAAAAAACATCTGGCTTGGTTGTGGGATTTGTGGTTTATGATTTAGACACCTGTTTGTTTTCTATAAATTTAATGCAGTGACACTGAAATTAGTAGACGCTATAATTATTACTTTACTGTGCCAACTATCCACCAGAGCATAGTATGCAGTTATCTAAATTGCCGTCTGAAAGACAAATCATTAGTGTTACTGCAAATAGGGACAGTAGATAAAAAGCTAATAAACACATTACACTTTAATTGCTGTTTGATCTCACTTCTGGCCAAAGTTCTTAACCAGGAAAGAAGCAATGGTTCTTTCCTGTCAAGATATTAGAATTGCCGACAGTGCATACACACATACTTAATTATGTGCAGCCTTTGTGACTTCTCCTGATATTTGATATAACGCTGAATTCTTAAAGTGCTTGAAATAATGCCGAGTCAGATTCAAAACAGTTAATTAATGTCAGTGGTTTGAGCTTTCTTTTAATAGCACCACAGCATGCTTTGTGTTTTAATTATCTAATCTAAAATGTGCCATCAGCAGTTTGTACTGCAACATAGAAATCAATACACTGGATAAAAGGGAAGTTACTATTCCTGCTTCAGCTGAGTGGTTTGTATTTATATCCTAGCCACACCAGATGGAGATTGAGATAGGCTGACAGTGATGAATCGTGTGACTAGTCTCACAAATTACCTGACAAGTTTTCATTGTTCACTGTGACGCTTCAGAAACCTCATTCACCATTCTTCATTAGTTTTAGTGTGGGTTGTCAAAGCAGAACAAGGTGCTAGAATGACCAGTAGGAACTGGATTAAAGCAGGGGGCTGAGGAGAGAGATGGATGATACTGTAGACCAACCAGGTGTTTATTCAGCCAGAAGTTAATTGACAGCAAAAATGCAAGAGACAAAATAAAACGTGTTGACCAGAGGTGGGATGAGTTCCTTAAAGTCAGCCACAGAATAGTCCAAGCCCTCCCATTGTACAGCCTAAAATCATTCAAAAAACTATAAGCAGATTATATATGCTTATTTAAATTTATATTTATTTATTCTCAATTGAAAACTTAGTTTTTCTCTCTTTTAAATCTTACCTTAATTTTAATACATGCTTCAAGCCCTTCTTAATCAAACACATAGTGCTGGCTCGAATTTTTAAATCTGTTTTAGAGACACTGCAGCACACTGGACTTATCAAGTTGACAAAAAAGCTGCAACTAAAAGTTAACATTTAAAAATTCTAATTATAAAGATATTGAACCCGAAAAAGGTTAAACCCATAAACATGCCAAACCACTGTGTGCTTCTTTCACAGAACAGCAAACAGCCAACCAAAGCACAAATCAAAACAAAGCGCACAACATCAAATAAAATAGTAAATAACTGATAAAAGCAATTTAATCTATATGTTTGTGCTGTCATTTCTTAGCACTTATAATATTTACAAATGACCACAGGGCGTTCAATGTTTTCTGTTTCCTTTAGTCATGTGAGGGACTTGTAGAGTGTTCAGATTTGAGGGGCGATAGATGGCGTGTTACAGAAAAGTAGTTTACATTTTTTCATTATACGCAGAGATGGCCTTTTCTAAACTGAACTGAAACTGGCTTCTTGCTCAATCTATGGACATCATCTGATGTTAAAGTGCTACTTCAGCTGAATTACCGGCAGCTCATATTCAAGATGAACTTCCGTCTGCTCCTGTGTGTTCACTGGAGTGCTGTTACCCACAAGCACAACTGTTTGTGAGTAAAAGTTTCCCATGGGCTGTTAAATCAAGAACACCCAGCTGTCTGAGGACCTTAAGGAACAGTTAGAAGCCCACAAACATGCCTTTGTGTGTGGTTAGAGTTTCTTGTTGGAACTCTAATTTCAACTTTGTAGCAGAAAACGTGCAATACAGCCTAAAACTTCAACCGCTTTTATTCATCTATTTTTTTTTCTGGAGAAGGGCCCCTTGTCAATTATGCATTTGTGCTGAGGCATTTTAGGAGAAATAATCCCATTACTCTTTGGAACATGTTGGAAGTTCTAATAACTTCGATCCAACATGGCATGGCAATACATTTAATAAGTAGAGATGAAATTCTGGAGGTTTTAAACAAGTCTGGAACTTTTTGAGCATAGATAGAGTGTCTAAAAAAACCCTAGCAACAACAACAACAACAACTGCAAAAGCATGCAAAACCATCCCTCTTATCCTGGTGCCATCATTCATAGTTTAGGGCCAGACAGTCTCTTCTATGTGCCATGAAGTATTTTAAGCAACAACAAGGATTTGCTCAATATATTTTTTAACCTTTAAATAAAGTGGTTTAAATCCTCTGAATATTGTTGCTATGATTTATGTAAATCCTTGTGATCATGTCATCTCTTTCTAATATGAAGCTGCACCATTTCAAAACACTCTTACAAGTGGAAACAAGAAAAATTCAGGGCAAGTGTTTTTTCTTTCCTTTGCCTCGCTTGCTCTGATTTCCTTTTAGCTTTTTTTCTCTTCTCTCTTTCTCTTGAGGAACTTAAAGAACTCACACCTTATTGTGTCTCTAATGTGTGTGAGAGAGAAAGTGAGAGCATGTGTATATGTGTGATGGGAGGGTCCGTGTGTGTTCTGGCTGGTGCAGCATTCGATAGAGGTTGTGTGTAATCCCTATTGTTGCTGAAATGCCACCACTGTTATTAGGAAAGATTTATGTGCTGTGCCCAGGGACGGAGTCAGAATGCCAGCTCGTGTTTGTGTGTGCGGTGTGTGTGTTATTAATACAGCACACAAGGGAATAGAGTCACAATGCCACAATGCATTCATGTTTATGAGTCACTGTCAAAAGGCTGTCAGACATTTTCATATCAATAACTGATTGATGGAACTGAACAGCACACAGCACACTTTATCCATTTGATAATCTTTGCATTTTCAGCAGACAAAATAATTGAACGTATTGCAGGCATCAAACAATATACGAATGAGTTGAAACCACTTTATTCTCTACAGGGTTGCAATTGTTCCCTCAGTATTTCAAGTCATGCAAAGGCTGCTTGTCCAAATTACGGTTCTTAAGTACTGCTGCATGATTGTAATGAAGCACTCTTACAAGCCGACCAAAATTATTACCATGCTGCTGGTGAAAGAGATGAAAAGATGCAAGTACAGGCACTAGACAGGAACCAGACGGCCTAACGTAAGCCTGGAAAAAAAAAAATCAATAAATGATTTAGCATTAAGATTACAGGCTTGACTAATTTCACTTTTGCTACAAAGCCTGTCTCCTGTCTCTTAATGCATCGCCTCCTCTGCTTCCTTCTGTTATTATGTGTTTCAAAAAAATTAACAGTAAAGTTAGATCAATCATTTTGCCAATCAACATGCTTTTTCCTAATTAGCTTTATATTTTTGCTACAAACGTCTGCAAATGATTGATGAACACTGCCTTTCCTTGAAGGTGGATTACTGTCAATTGAACTCAAGTTTACTCCTTGTGTCTTCTGTTTGTCCCATAATCAAGCACCGATTCCCAGAGGAAGCCTGTCTATTGCATAAAAACGTGTCATATCAAGAAACAAGTGAAATTATTTATGATGTATCATTAAAATCAAATCTGTGGTCTACACTGACAATAATTGTGACCCTTGATTTTAGTTTGATTTGTCCTTGCAGTATTATGCACATTTAAATAAAGCAAAACAAAATCAGCACTGTGATTTACTACTGATGAATAGTAAAGACAAAAGTCACTATGTGTGTATTTTTCCGTGAGAGATGATTTTGACTGTCCTCCGAGATTGCTCAGTCTAGATTTTAATCTGTGTCTCCATTTACTAGTCTGATTGCCATCACAGCATGATAAACTAATATATGCATCTAAACACAGTTAGATGCTACCTTTTAATCATGAGCCACACATGTGTAGAGAAGCTCAATATCAGTGATGACTGCTAGATTAAGAGAAGCAATGCTAAAGGAGGGGTTACTCTGGCCTGTTCATAAGGTCTTCTGATATGTGGGACAGCCCCTCTCCTAACCCTGTATGTCACTTGCCATTCATTTTATTCATTCCTTCTGGCTGTGTGCGCGTGTGTGTGTGTCTGTCTGCCCTTGTATGTTAATGTGCATCTGAATCACATGGGCTCGTGTGTGTTCAAATGGCTGTCAGGTCATATATAGAGTTCACTGAGGATGCCACCAATGAATAAACTGCACCAATGTCATCCTGAAACCTTCAAAAAGGAGAGAAGATGAGAGGACGGCATGCTGGGGAAAAATGAGGGCAAAAGGAAACAAGTGAGCCTGACAAGAAAGGAGAGGAAGAGGGGATGAGTGGCAGAAGATAAAATGGGACACAAAGACAGCCAAGGCTAAGGAGTTAACAATGATTTCAACAAACTACTGGCCGGAAGGAACACTTATTTAGATACACTGCTGTCTTTTGCCCTATATGTTTTGTATTCCAGTTTGATCTTGTCTGCCCATCGTCAGTCTCTGCCTCTCCTTTTCCCCCTCACTCCAATTATTACTCAGACAATCTTTCCTTCTCGGCAGCCATGTCACATTTTTTAACCTTACAGTCACTGGATCGTTTGCTCTTCCCTTCACCTCCCTGCACACTTGTTCACAGCATTATCTCTGCAGTGATACCGCATCAATACAACTATGTGCTGCATCAAGGCTTCAGCTGGTTGAGCAGCTTCAGGCTTGTCAGCCGTAGAAATAGGTCTTCTTGATCAAATAATTCCTCGGCTGACCCTTGGGTTTGACCAGCAGTGCCCACACTTTTGATTATTTATGCTAGAAATGAACACTGCCACTTCTAATACTTCTTCCCCAGAAAGATTTTAGGCTTATTTGTTTTTACTTGTTTGGGTCGACTGAGTGGCAAGTTATGAAATATTATGGGAATATTTATATCTTTCTTTCAACTTAAATTTAAATTCTATAGAATGTAGAGCTTGAACATACATTATGTCATTTAGAACACAAATGTTACTCTTTGCCTAAATAGAAAACCATGTCTAATCAGGGGTTTAAATGGTTGCAGTGGTGTAGCGTCGGGAAAAATCATGTAGAAATAAGTCACATAATTTATATTGTGTGCTTCAGTGGATTTTCTGTGTGCAGGCTGTGATCTGTTGACCTGTGTTGCTTTTGTGGGTTTCCACAACTGAATTCAATAAGAAATAAGATGTCGTATAAGCTATCACAGCTTATTTCCAGCTATAGCAACATAAAGCAATATAAAACTAGTGAAATGATGGAATGCTGTGGTACACCACAGCCTGCTCGACACCTGTCCAACTTTACCACAGTACTGTAAACAAACCAGCGGAACCTGCATTAAACTGCCTAGTATTTTAATGCACACTTTCTCCAGTACAAAAATAAGTACTGTACACAGAAAAATATGCTTTAGCAATACATCAAATATCTTCAATACCTGTTCAAAAAACTCTAAAATTAAGACATTTAACATATTTAAACTTTACATACTTAAAGTTTTAAAAATAATCTTTTTTCTTCTGGTTTGTCTTTCTTACATCTTTGAAGAAATCTTTGTCTTTACTATTCCTGGGAAATAACAGCCACTGTGCTTTTAGCTAGCAGGCACATTGTGTGACAAACTGCACCGAAGCAGTTTGTGTGTTGACTAATATTTGGTGATCTGTTAGAAATGTTGCATTTGAAATGACTTGACATGTTACAATGTTACTCCCTTTATACTCGCTGCTCTTCTGTAGTGCTAGCTATATACTGATGTAAGCAACTATAGCTTATTAACACCTGCACCAAAAACATTATTCCCAATTGTTCCCACTGACTTTAACCCATAACTACCATGCTATAAATGATGATAAATGATGGCTTTTTCATCTTTTATGTGCTATTTTTCTCTCTCCATTTAGGTTCAAATAGGGTGGATGTTTAAAGGCGTATACAGGAGCACAAAACAAGTCAGAAAAGAAGATATTTTATTTGACCTATGAGCAATCATTCTACATAACCAAAACAGAGGGATTAGAGACACTCAGTCAGATAGGTCCATCTCTTTTATCTTGTCTTTGATGTCCTCCCTTTTACTTTTAATCTAACACTGCAATTTATTTTATCTTTGTCTTTGTGGATTTGTATATTTTGTCTTTCTGTATTTGTTGTAGGTTTTTGCACAGCATTTGCATAGAAAAGCAAGATTTGTCATTTTGACTCTCCAAGATGCCTTAGAAACTCATTGATACACATACAAGAAGTGAGTAAAACTGCATAAAATCTCAGAGTATTTACTCACTGTGTGGGTAAATGGAGTTAACTGGGGACTCAAGTTGCTCAAGGCTTTGTGTGCAACCCATCATTTGAAGTAAAAAAAATCCACAAGAGCCCCAGCTTTTACAAATGAAAGGTCATTCTAGATTTAAGCTCTAGACACGCAATAGATTAGATGCTGTGCACACTACCTGCACATGTAAAAAAAAGAGAGAGAGAAACAGCTGTATACACACAAGCAGGCCAACAGATATGAAACAAATAAATTCCCATAGCTGGTGTCACATCAGAGCCTCTTAATGCCAGTTTGAAGTTTCCCATTTGTAATCTTTAAAATTGGCATCCACTTTCATGGCTAAATGTCATATCAGTCACACTGATGAAAAGCAACTTAACGCTCTCTTAGAGGTATGATACCAATTCAATCTCTGATAATTGTTACTTTTACTACCACAGAAGACAGTGAAAATTGTCAATGTGTAACCGCTTTCAAGTTCAAGAGATGCACATTCCATGATACTGCACACTTCATGCTTGTGAGAGATGCTGTAAAGGCATGCATTATTCTCAGATTCAAATAAAGCTTGGTTTCTTTATTACTTTCACTTTAACCTTACCCATGACGCAATGACCTGAAATAAATACTTTGAAATGGTCCATTATTACTATTTTTTGTAACAAAACTCTTATTGACACTGCAAATAAGACTCTGCATGCACACTGCTCTCTTAAAGAAATTGTTTCCCCCCCCCCTTTTTTGTATTAGAGCTTGCTTAGCCCCAAACTATGCTTTATCTTTATTAATAATTTCAGCACAACTTTGACCAACGGCAACCTAAGTAAAAATAATGTGTTAAACAGAGCCTCATGCAATGTGAAGAGCCTAAATTGAGATTTAGAGCCACATCTTAATAAAAGTTCTGTTAACTTTGGCATTGATGACATGATGACCCACAGTGTTATTTTTCCTAAGTCAACATTAAGTGTTAAACACACAGTTCAGTTCCAGCTTATTTAATTACCTGAAACTGTCTCCATGGCTGAGATGATGCATTAGGGCACATTTCCAGCTTAAATTCATTGGTAACACATTACATTTTCTGAGTGTGTGAACTGGAATACAATTTTGGTTTCTGTCCTTCCAGCTTCTAGGTCCTCTGGCAGAGGTCCAAATGGTGGACCTCTCTCTGGATCCGGACCAAGTGTTGGTTCTGTCCGGACCAGTAATCAGAGCCACAAAGAAATTCCCCGTAATACATAAACCCAGAACACCATTTTATCAGTAAGCTGTAAAACAATGGATTCTGTGAGGCAGCATTCTGTGTTATGAACAATATAAAAAACAAGCACCGTTCCAGGCTCACCAACACACACCTTCATATGTGCATGAAAATGGTACTAACCACGTTCAAACCCAGATCAAATGGGCATTTCTCTTACTGAGGAAAAAAAATGTAATGTTACAAAAGAATGTAAAAAAATATGTTAATGGGTTAGTGGGCACTTGTTTTAAAGAGGACCGTTTTTGTTTTATGTTGTATAAAAGTTTAACTCTAATCTTACTTGGAATTAAGCTTCCAATTGCACATGCTGTGATTTGTTTCTTGAATGGTTGGCCTCAAATTCCTCTTTAGCTGATTGAAAATTAGCTAAAGTATTTCCTAATACAGTTAACAGTTGTGTTAACTGTATTAGGAAAGGAAAGAAGAAAATATGAAGAGAAATGGGGCATTCAAAACTTTGTTTGCACTTTTTGATTTGAAGGCCTGAAGTTCACTCTGTTTGCCATATGTGACTTAATGTGAACAAAAAAATAAATATTCTGTTCCCTGCTCATTTACTGTGCAATGTGCCTGTTCATCTAAGCCACTATGATGCCTGACAGGAGCTTCCATGTTGTGCTGAGCCAGGTTATTGGCTGGTAGTTAGATGGGACAGGTCCCTTCTGGGATCCTTTGAGAGCAGGACTATCTGGCCTTCGGTTAGCCATTCTGGACGTGTCTCATCAATTAGCAACTGGTTTATTTGCGCTGCCAGACCCTCATGGAGTGCACTTAGGTTCTTTAGCCAATGTGCATTGTTGTTCTAGGTTGCATTCTCGGTGGGGCCACTGAGAATACAGTATTCATTGGCTTCTATCTCTATGGTTAACCTCTTCAAGCGGCTGGCCAAGGCTCTGAGTCTTTGCTTAGCATTTTCTAATGTGTCAGGTATGGATGACTTGTTGTACTTTTTGGCATCCCTTTCTTCATCATACTTTTCTGTAGCTCTAAAAGTTAGCTAACTTCCCTCCATGTTGCCTTGATCTTGGCCTCTATTCTCCTTATCCATCCAGGGAACTGCTCCTTGTGGCTGTTCATTTTGTATCCAAGTATCTCAGTGATCACTGATGGCATGGTGTAGATCAGCTGGTTGTTTTTTAGGTCAAAGTCGCAGTGGAGATTGTCCATAATGCTGCATTCACCTTCCGAGGGTACTTCAAAGTGCCTTGGTTTTCAGCCATGTAGGGTCCAGGTTTCCATTTCGCTTAGCCATGATTCTATCTCTTAGGTCAACAACTCTCTCACTCAGCACCAGTTGTTATTGGTTCTTGGTACCCGATCTCAGAGGGTGGGGGTGATATCTCAACCCTGACCTGACATCCTGGTTTCCCCTTGTCATAGCATTTGTATTGTATCTCATCAATCTATAGTTGTGATAGCAGTTGCTTCTTCTCGATGTTGAAACACTGAGCTACAAGTTGTTTTGCTGTTAGTCTAGATGTTGTAACCCCTTAACCCTTTCTGCTAGGATTACTTGCCTGGTTGCCTTCCATCAGCCTGACGTTCTCATTCCTTGTCCACTTATGCCTTCTTGTTCCAGGGAGTTGAACCCCAACCAAAGTTCCAAAGGTGAGTAGTGGTAACACTACACTATCTAGCTGTGTGCAGTTATTATTTACATTATTTATATTTCAATATTCTACTTTTGACGTTGTTTAGGATAATCCTATGTTGTTTCCTATTTGATTACTATTATATTTCTTAGCTATTTCTTTCTACCTTTAAGTTAGAATTTTCTTTATCCCACCATCCCTGTCTTCTAGTCCTTTCGTTCACCTCTTCAAATGACAGCCCATTCTCCCATGACGGCTCCAGGCCAATCTGTCATCCACTTTGTGTGTGAGTGTGTGTGTTTGTCTGTGAGTGTGTGTGGAGTTATAAGAGTATGTCTGTGCTTTTATGTGTGTGTACCAGTCACTATGTAGCCTCTCAGCTTTTAGACAGAGTAATAAGTGGGAATTTTATTTAGTTTTTGGATCTATTTAGAATTTCGTCTGGAATTTGTACATGTGCGTTTCTGTCTGTAAATGCAGAGTGTTTCTGGCAGACTCTTTGTGTTAAGAAAATGTCATGAGTATGGATTTGTCATTGGATCTTTGTCAACACTGTGTGACTGAGGCTTGTTGTGACAAGGCAAAATTTGTGCCCGTTTTTTTTCTCCTGGTCACCACCTGCTGCTTTTCATCTATTTGTGTTGAGGAAGCTGGAGATGGGCAAAGCTAAATGAATATATATTTTTAAATGGTCTTGGTATATTGCATTGCGCTGCAAAACTGAATCTATTTCTTGACCAATAATTGAGAGAAAACTGTGACATTTTCTAGTTAACAGCTGAGCTGAAAATGAATATTTCTATAACTGTAAAATGGGCCGATGTGCTGTATTGCTACCTTTGGAATATGCTATGTGTAGTTATTCTGCAGTTATTTGTAAAGTAGTTGATAATTTCATTGGTACAAAACTAATCAGGGAGTTCTACTAACATGCATTGCTCTGAGTTGAATATTAAGCACAAAATCTGTGGATATTCTACTTACCTTTTTTTCTGTATATATGACTTTAGTTGAATATCCTGGTTCTGAAATGCACAAAAAAGTATATATTTTGATTTTTAAAAGATGGAATGAATGATCAGAAAACTAACCAAACTTTAAACACTTTCTATGAATAGATTTATAAAAATGGCCTCAGAGATGAATTACTGGGAACTTTCACCGACCAGGGAGGTGTTTTGTCACGATCCTGACCCAGCGTTTTGAGTTTTAATATATTTTGATGTTTATGGCTTATGTTTAAGTTCTTTAGGTTGTCTAAGTTCATTTCTATAGGTTGCCGTTATAGTTCAGTGTTTATGAGATTCCCCTTGTGTCTTCAACCCCTGTGTTTAAGTCTCCCTCGCCACCCTTGTGTTTCATGTCTTCGTGTCTTATGTTGTCAAGTTTGTGTTGTCATGCCTGCATCTCATTATGTTTCCTGTTTTATTTTGGAAATTAACCTCTTTAATTTGAAAAGGTCTTGTGTTTATATATGTTCAGTGTATTTAGCTTCACCCTTCCCTTGTGACATCATTATGTTCATTTGTGTCAGCTGTTTCCCTGTGTGTTTCCACTTTCCCTGATCACCTCCACCAGATGAGGAATGAATGAAAACACACAGACTAAATACAAGTCTGTGTGTTTTCATTCATTCCTCATCTGGTCGTCTGCTATGTTCACGTCATATTTCCATGTCTTTCTTATGTATCCATGCCAGGTCGCCATGTTCAAAATTTTTTTCATGTTTTAATCTTAGTTCACCCAGTTTAGATTATTGTTTAGTTTTGCCCTTGCCTTTTGTTTGTATTTATTTTGCCAGCCTTAATAAATGGCTCGTTTTTGTCACGCTCAAGTTTTGTTTTGCCTCTTCGTGTGTCTGCTCTTGGGGCCACCTCCTCACTCCACACAGTCTGCTCTCAGCCAGATTGTGACATCTTTTGAGCGTGTTCTGATACCTTGGCTATCCTCAGATTTCTCCAACATTTTAGCAAAAGAGATGGTATTACGCTAGCAGTTATGCTCTTTAACATTTTGATGTTCTGATCCATGAGTCCCCTTTAATCATTACTGTATATTTCATACTCACGACTAACTGGGTACTTTTAACTCTTTCCAGATTCTTGGTCCCTGAATATTAGTCTACTAGCCACAAACAAACCAACCAGACACATGATGTCACGTTCTGTACTGACAGAAGATGGCACTAAACATGTTTTTAAAACTTTAACTTTAAGCACTTACTTCTTAAATCCAGCTTCACAGACATAGTTACATCTGTGTCAGTTTTTGAGAGCAGGGCTCAATGACGTGAATTAGCCTTTATGTGTAGTGTTTCATGTCCCCTTTAAAGTCAATAAGAACAGTGAATACCAAGAGTATATCAATAATACCAATGTACAAACACAGAGAGATTACTTGTTTTATGTGTGAAATGAAATATACAATCCAAGCTAAAATCGGTAATGGGGAGATTTAACTTAATGCATTTGATTTTGTAAAACGTATAACAAGCATGTGGAGTTGTGAAACTAAATGTAGCTATGCATCGGGGTTGTTGTCTCACATCCTGCAGTTAGAAACCCTTTCTATAAGCATCTCTGAAGAAATATTATGCCCATGGATTGTTGGCTTGCCGATAGAGAGAAGCAGCCACACTCCTTAATGAAAATAGCTCCTAGGGTAGGGATCTCAGTAAACAGAACAGGATGCCTTCTTCCCTGCATGGACATTTATAGATATTTTAAAAACTGATAACTAAAAAATGATCATAAAAAATAACAATAAATAAGATAGTGAGGCATTGATGACACAGTGGGACAATAGAAAAAAAAACCCTCATCAAAGCAAACTGCCTTCTTAGGAATCTGTTCAGCGTAATATTTTTGTATTATTTCTTTAAACTAACAACCTTTCATGCTGTTGCATTTTGACATTAAATACTGATGTGCCACAGCAGTAAAATGGATATTTATTCTTGGCACGTTACAATGTTTGTATTGTTGTGTTTGATTGCAAGTGTCTGAAGAGGAAAGTGTGTGACTGAGAATATTGCATATATTGATTTAAATAGTCCTAACAAGCTGTAACATTCAGAAATTAATGCTATTTTATAGCACCTCTTGAGGAAGTTCACGACAGGATACATTTTGTCCTTCTCTCTATTGTGCCCTTAAACCCTCAATAGCATGATTTTTTTTTCTTTTTTTGAGAATAAAATATTTTACACTTCTGTTTGACAGCTCGGGCCCCTGTTGATATATCAATCAACAAATTTGTCACCTCCTCACCAGAAATTGGTTTGTTGTCTCAGGGCAGCAATGTGATATAAGGGTATCATATGTTTTCTGTGTACACTCATGTAGTAAATTTAGGAGAAAATAATCACAGAAAATCGTTTAAACAGACCTTATTAACACATTTACATGCCACCTAGCTTAATCGTTTCCGACAGTTAGGGACCCTGGAATGTACTTAATACATTTTTTGCACACTACTTCGTAGGTTTAAATCTATTATCTCCCCCTGCTGGTAATGCAGCTTCTCCATGCGTGCACATTTCACATTTTGGAGAGGCAAAGCGTGAAATGGACCAGTGTTGCCAACTTAGTGACTTTGTCTTTGTTTTCAGACCCCCTTAGCGACTTTTTCCCTAAAAAGCGACAAATCTGACGACTTTTGCTGGTGTTATTAGGAAGACTTATGACCACTTTTTGACGTGAAAGCACATAAAGCTCTTACGCTCAACAAGCAGCAGGTGCTGCTGTGGGCACCTCGCCCATGCCAAAGTGTTCACAGGCAGCGGATCGTCCAGAGTGCCTGTTTTGGGTCACTTTTGCCGGTACCAAGCCTAGATAAAGGAGGAGGGTTGGAATTCTGACATTTAAAAAAAACAATAATTGCTAAAGGAATTTGTAGTTCTAAACATATTCTAAATGCATTTAGGGTGTTTTTTTACACACTTTATGTCTCTTCAACAATGTTATTTCTCTCTCCTACAACGTAGGTTACAATTACATAAGTATTACCAATTATGCAAATTGTGATGATATCATTTAGCGACCTCTAACGACTTTTAGGACAACCAATAGCGATTTTCCTTACTGAGGAGTTGGCAACACTGAAATTACACGTTTTGCTGTGATACGTCAGCTGAGTTCTGCTCAGTTTAAATAAAATACCACACAAAGTAAAGAGTGAGAGGACAGAGCCAAAGTTTTGGTACTGCATTCACAGCTTTGAGCTGTCCAGCTGAGCCAATTACTCACTTGTTCTGATAACATTTCCCCCTCTCATTCCAAATAATAAACACTCCTAGCAACAACTATCAAAGACATAATGGGCTTAAAATAAGAAATGCCTGTCAGTCACATATTTAGTGCAAGTTGTAGTAAATTGTCTCTACAAACTGTTATATGTGCTTCATTTGATGGCGCAGGCAAGTTACTCTCATTGGCACAGACTGACTGATTGCAATGTGCTAGCAGTCTGTCTCCATTTGTAAATTAGCTGGTGATTAATTTTGAACCTTATCAACCTGTTCGAGAAGGGATGTTGTCAGTCTGAGTTGGACTAAGGTTTCCACCCACCGGGAGATTTGTGCAATTGCCTCACAACCAAAAGTTGCTCGCTGCAGCTACTTGCAAACTGTCACCAGACAAAAAAAAATAAAAAAAATCACTTACCAACCACCCTCTAACCCTGTAAAGTAGACTGTTTTCTTTTCTTAATTGTTTTTCATTGGGGAGGGGTTCAGGAAAGTACTTTGTTCTATTCTGATTTCTTTTTAGTCCCCTCATTTTTTAAAGTATTATTATTATTTATATGGATGCATGTACACATGTACACGTTCTTCACCAACACTTCAATCCCAACACTGCCAAGAACCATCCACTATGGAAGAAGAGAAAATGGAAAACGTAGGGGAAAAGTAGACTGTTTTTTAATTTTAATTTTTAAACTGACTTTTAAACTGAAAATTTTTCATTATTTCAAATTAAATATTGAGGTTTAATGGTATAGCTGGACAAATAACACGAAATGGAAGGAGGATTTAATTATGGCCTGTTAAATGATTTAAAATGCTACATTAGTTCAGAAGCATAGCAGCCCTGCGGTTCATAGATTATTTTTGCACGAAGGAAATAAAAAAAGAAATAAACCCTCTATTTTTTTTCTCAAACTGCATTCAGAAGAATTTTATCTCGTTTTAGCACAGTTATAATGAACCTGTTTAAATTATTAAATTATAGAACATGTTTGTTTACTGACAATCATTTTCCATTGCTTGGTTTAAATACAAAAAGAAATTGGATTTTTACAGAATATTTCTATAAGGCATTTTTGGCTCTTAAAAATTCATGCCTTGAGCTATCGCAAAAAAAAAAAAAAAAAAAAACTGTCAGAAAAAGAGAAAGTTTCCAAGAGAGTGGATAAAAGAGATAAGTGAATTGCAAAAGTATGTTCGGAGGTGTATACAGTGGATGCAATCCAGTCATAGCATTGTTTTAATGTCGGCAATACATGTCAAAACATATCTCCACTCTTTTTATCCACTCAATTTGATTTGATACTGCAAGAAGGATCTGACTCCTTCAGAAGTTACTGGTCCAGAGGTCTAACAACATATAATATTGTAGCTCTCCTTAATTACATGTTTATCCAGTCATAAGAAGATGCTAAGATTAAACTGGACCTTTTCTGCCCTTCAGTCCCTGCTCTTTCTTTTTCTGTCTCCGGCAAAGTATCCAGTTCAGCTGATGACACCCACCTTCAAATAAAAAAAATCAGGTAACACTTACATTTAATTTTGTGTTGTATCAGACAGTTGTTTCCTTCCAATAATCCAAAATGCATTCTCTTATCATTTCTGACTGTCAAACATACTACAGACTTCCACATAAGCCACACACACACACACTGTCAAACACACAGACACACAAAGTATTTACATAATGATGTCTCATATGGCGCCCTTCAATTTACTGATGAGGCCAGAGAAGAACAGAAACCTTTCCAAATTTGAGTTTTAGCCAGGGGGAACATTTTTAATGTGCCATACTGAGCATTCTGACAAAGATGGACGAGTCCTCAAATCGAGGGTAGGGGGGGATAGATATTCAGTACACACACATGAAAGACAAACAAGAGTGACGGTCAAGGTAAGCGATTCATGTTGTAACTGACGTCAGACGCCGGAGATTTTGGCAGAAAATTAAAGCAAATGGTAGTTTAGATTTGAACAAATTTCTTTAAGCTTCAGTATTACCAAATACACTTATCAATTGTCTCATAACTAACAATATTTGTCTAAATAATCTCCAACACCCTGGAGAACAACGGGGAGAGTTTAGAGGCTCTCCAAGATTACATTGATCAGTGCTTTCAGGATCTCGTGATGAAGAAGGCCCAGAGTGCAGCTTCCCCGGCCAAATCTGAGACGCCGTCGTCGAAAAGACAACGCCCGGCAGATTCCCCCGGCACAACATCGCCAGCTGGCAAAGATATTGCCGACATACTGGAGTCAATCGACAAGCGATTGTCCAGTTTCGACGCAAGGCTGTCCCTGGTGGAGATTCTTCACCGGGAATTTAAATGCTTGCGAGAATCCCTGGAGTTCAGCCAGCAGCAAGTGGAAACGCTCGCTGCTGAAAATGCCACGCTAAGGGAGTCGGTGAAATCTCTCACAGAAAATGTTACCCAGCTCAATAGAGAAAATAAAAAAATAAAAGAAACGGTTATTGATCTACAAGCTCGTAGCATGCGTGATAATCTAGTATTTTCTGGTATTCCAGAAGCCGCTGGAGAGGACGCGGAGACCACGGTAAAAAGCTTCATCCAAACCCACCTGAAGCTGCCGGAGGACACGGTGAAGAACATCGTCTTCGATAGGGTGCATCGCCTCAGCCCCATTCGGGCTACGGCCGGGAGACCACGTCCTATCGTGGCCAAATTCGGCCACTTCAAACAAAAGCAACATGTGAAAAGCCGCGGCAGGGAATTAAAAGGAACGGACTTCAGCGTGAACGATCAGTTCCCCAAAGAGATCCTGGAACGACGCAGGGTCCTCTTCCCAATTCGACGCGGCTTCATCCAGAAAGGCTCCCGCGCTGTCATCGCTGTGGACCGGCTGTACGTGGACGGACAGCTCCACCGCGACCCCAACATCACTCCGTGGCTGTATTAACTTCAGACCAGATAAGAATCCGCTACACCCTTTCCCTATCCACTCACACTAACTTGCATTAACATCTGTTTAACTTACCGGTATCAAATCGCATCTTAAGTGTGATTTCATAGCAGTATTAACACCGTCACTCTCCGTCAGTGATTTAATTGGAATGTTTACGTTTTCGTTTCTCTCTTCTCGTTTTTTTTTTTTTCTTTTTTTTTTTTCTTTTTTTTTTTCCTTCTCTCTTTTCCCCCTCTTGTTTTTATGCTGCTCACCCTCGTCCTTGGTTTCTTTCTTTATTTCTTTCACTGCTTCGATCACCTGCTTCCACACTCATCCACAAACAACATCATTTATTTCGACACTTACTCACTGCACGATCACGCACAGTCATGCGCTCAACGGCAGCACATTTACATCAGTCAGACAGCGCACACAGACCTACAGGATACACACACTTAAGCCAAGCATACTCATATTAGTAAATATGCAAACACATAGTCAGACTCAGGGAGCATCTCGCCACACATTTTTTCTCTCTCTCCCTCTCCTTATTTATGAACAAGTGATGTATTCTCTCCACCTGTCTAAGCGACACACACAGAGTACACCCCTAGTTATGTACAGACATCTATGGGTGCACTAAGATTCGTTACATGGAATGTAAATGGAGCTGGCTCCAGAGAAAAGAGGTTAAAAATATTTAACCAACTCAAAAAACTACAGGCAGATGTTGTCCTTTTACAAGAGACCCACAGACCTCTTAGAGGTTCGAATGAACTTAAAACACCTGAGTTTCCTAATGTGTTCTCAGCTTGTTATAATTCTAGACAAAGGGGAGTAGCAATTTTAATCCATAAAAAAATTAATTTCACAGTACTCGATACAGTTATAGATCCAGAGGGCAGATTCTTAATCATTAAACTATCTATACTTGATAAAAAGCTATGTATTGTAAGTGTATATGGTCCAAATGTTGATGATCCCTCATTCTTTCACGGTTTTTTCAGTGCACTCTCTGAACACTTAGATGGCACACTTGTGCTTGGAGGCGACCTCAACCTTGGACTGAATGAAGAAATGGATAGGCTCAATACAGCAGGAACTCAGCGTAATTGGCAGTCCACAAATATAATCAAACAGTATATGAGCGACTTTGGTCTTTGCGATGCATGGCGCTCCCTTCACCCCACCAGTAAGGAATATACTTTTTTTCACATGTTTATCACTCCTACTCTCGTCTAGATTATTTTTTGGTCAGCAGCTCACTGCTGAGTGACGTTTCAGACACTGAGATTCACCCAATAGCTGTCAGCGATCATGCTCCTGTATCTTTAACACTAATGCACAAGAATAATACTATGCCAAGTAAAAACTGGAGATTTAATACATCACTGCTTAAAGATGAAGACTTTATTAAATATTTTAAAAAAGAGTGGACTTCATATTTAGACTTTAATGACACTCCCGGAACATCAGCTTCTGTTTTATGGGAAGCAGGGAAAGCTGTGATGAGAGGTAAAATAATTTCTTTCTCATCACATAAAAAGAAAAAAGAAAACAAAAATATTCAGGAATTGGAAAAAAACATCAAATCACTAGAAGAAGCCTACGCGTCCCACCAAGATCAGGAAACATTGAACAAAATACGCAAAACAAAATTAGAATTAAATGAGATAATTGATAGAAAAACAAAATTCTTAGTACAAAGACTACGCTTACAAAATTATGAACATAGTAATAAATCCGGTCAATTTCTAGCAAACCAGCTAAAAATAAATAAAGAAAAAACAACTATATGTGCTGTTCAAGATTCATCTGGGAACACAATATATGAACCGAAACAAATAAACAACATTTTCAGGGATTTCTATAAAACGTTGTATTCACCACAAATAAACCCATCTAAAAAGGAAATTGATCAATTTTTAGACAACATAACTCTCCCAAAATTATTAGAAGCTCAAGCAATGGCACTGGATTCGCCACTGACATCAGGTGAACTCCAGGAAGCCCTGATAAGTATGTCCAATAATAAGGCTCCAGGTCCAGACGGCTTTCCTGCAGAATTCTACAAAGAATTCTGGACGATTCTAGCACCAGTTTTTTACAGAACGTTGTTAGAAATCAAAGAAAAGGGCAGACTTCCATCAAATATGAATTCTGCAAACATTAATCTCCTGCTAAAACCAGGCAAAGACCCTGTATATCCCTCAAGCTATCGTCCAATATCCCTTATTAATGTAGACCTCAAAATAATCTGCAAAGCTCTCTCGAAGAGACTAGAGAAAATAACCCCCCTCTTAATTCATCCTGACCAAACTGGTTTCATAAAAGGTAGGCACTCATCAACAAATACACGTAGATTACTTAATTTGATAGACTACTCATACAGTAAAAACCTTGAAACTACAATATTTTCCTTAGATGCAGAAAAAGCGTTTGACAGAGTTAACTGGAAATTTCTATTTGCAACTTTACACAAATTTGGTTTTGGATCTTCTTTCATCAACTGGTTAAAAATATTATATAATTCCCCAACAGCTTGTGTCAGAACAAATGACCAGACATCCTCCAGCTTATGTCTCCTGAGGGGCACCAGGCAGGGATGCCCACTCTCCCCTTCACTGTTTGCAATTTTTATCGAACCACTAGCAGCAGCAATTAGACAGAATTCAGCAATTAAGGGCATAAAATGCAAGAACGTGGAACATAAAATCAGCCTTTATGCTGATGATGTGTTACTCTTTCTCCAAAATTCACAAACCAATATCTCTGGGGTGATTGAATTGATAAACTCTTTTGCAAGAATATCAGATTACTCAATTAACTGGTCAAAATCTACAGTCCTTCCTATTAATTGCTGCTTCCATAATTCCTCTTCTACTCCACTGCAATCGGGAAATATAAAATATTTAGGTATTAATATTTCTCCCAAGCTTGCAGATCTAACTAAATTAAACCATACCCCACTTTTAAAGAAAGTAGAAGGTGATCTGGCTAGATGGAAATGTCTACCCATATCACTCATGGGAAGGGTTGCTGCTATAAAAATGATGGTATTACCAAAAATAAATTATTTATTCTCAATGATCCCAACTAAACCGCCGCAAGATTGGTTCAGATCTCTAGATTCATATATGTCCAAATTCCTTTGGAAAAATAAGCCCCCACGTATAAGCTTAAAAACACTACAAAAGACCAAGGATAAAGGAGGATTAGAACTACCTAACTTTCAGCACTACTTCTTAGCCAACAGGCTTCAGTTTATCTCAGGATGGCTAAAACATACCCTTTTAGATGAACCTTGGCTAGATGTAGAACAAGCACTTTGCAATAATCTAGAGATTTCAGATCTACCATTTATCAGCTCAAACATCCAACGACATGAATGCTTCAAAAGCATCAACATCAGCTCTTCTCTGACAGCATGGTGGGAGTTTCTGAAGTTGACAGAGTCTTCATTAATCCCATGCAAACGTACACCTATCTGGAACAACCCTGACATATTACAAAACAATAATATGATAAACTTTTCAGATTGGAATGGTAAAGGAATCAAATATGTAGAACATATACTAGAAGGAACAGAATTTATTTCATTTGACAGACTAGTTACACAATATGGGATCAACAAGAAAAGATTTTTAGAATATCAACAAATTAAATCCATAATAAAAAAGAAATTTAAACCGGGTCAAGTTGAACTACAAACACCACCAAGTGTGGTTCAATTTTTCACTCTTAAAACCCCCAAATTACTATCCAAAATATACAGAATGCTTTCTAAAACAGATGAATCAATATCACTTCCTATTGCAAAATGGGAAGCGGATTTATCAGTTAACTTAGACCAAAACTTCTGGTCTCAGATTTGCTTAAAAACCTTTCATCTAATCAAAAATCCCAGTCTTCAATTAATTCAATACAAAATACTACATAGAGTGCACTATACAGGTCATCGGATGTTCAAGATGGGCTTTGCATCTACCAACAACTGCTCACACTGCCAAACCAATTCACCGGACAATTATATCCATGCTCTTTGGTTCTGTCCACCAGTTCAGAAGTTTTGGCGCGAGATATGTGAAGACTTATCAAAGTGTCTGAAATGTAACATTCCAACTTCCCCCTTAGTGTGTTTGTTGGGCAGCTTAGATAATGTCACTTCAGAAAAGAATATAGCCCATATGGTTTTCACTGCCCTATGCATAGCCAAGAAAACAGTCCTCATGAACTGGAAAAATAAAAACAATCTTAATTCTAACCAATATAGAAATTATCTATTAGATTACATTAGTCTTGATACAGCCTCTGCCACCACATCAGATCAATCGCTCTGGGCTCCTCTGATCAGCTCCATCACCTAGTGGGGGTGGGGGGTCATATTTTGGTCTCGCCTTCACTGTTGTGATTGGTGTGGGGGTAGGGTCAGGCTTAGGGCGTCGGGGGGTTCCCCGGGACCATCTTCCTTGGGGGGCTCAACCCGGGGTAGCGGTCATGGCCAATTAGGGGCTCTGTTGGCTCTTAGGTGACGGTTTCCTCGTGGCTACGTGCAGCGGGGCTAGGGGAGGGTCTGTGCTGACGGACGGGGGTTACTGACCTGGTAGCCTGGCTGCCCCTGGGTGGGTCCGGGACGGGCGTGAGGTTCTGGGGGCGCTCCGGCTCTGGCCTGGGGCCCTGGCCGGGCCTCGGGGGCCTGGGTCCTGGTTTGTGTGTTGCCGGGGTTGTGGGCCGGTGGGTATATGGGGGCCCACCACTGGCGCGGGGTGCCGCCGGTGCGCCGAGCCACCTGGGGGGCTCTTCAACTGGTGGGGGGGGGCGGGTTGTCACATCTTGCAGGAGCTTTCCTCTCTCAGGAACTCTCTCTGCAAGAGGGGGAGATACAGGAGAGGTGGAGGAAGATCTCAGCCTGGGCGTCTATTGTCTTATGTAGTCTGGAAGATGAGTGGATGATGGGGTGGGTGCAGTTTTCTCTGTGGTGGGGTTGGGTGGACTGCCCCGGGCTCTGTGGGGCTGGGCGGCGCCGCTGCGCTGGGCCCCGGTTCGGATGGGCCTGGGCCCCCCTTCCCTGGCGGGTCGCGGAGTATGGGGGTGCCTACTGGGGTCAGCGGGGGAGCTGGCCCCAGGGAGGGGTCACTTGCCCCTCCCTTCCTTCCCTCCCCATCTCCAGCTGCCTCCCTCTTCCCGCTCCACCACAACCACCCACACATGCAGGGCCTTGGAGTAGGGGTGTGTCACCAGGGTGCAGAGGAGGTAACCCCCCCCTCTGTCCCCTTCTGGCTGCCTCTGCCTCAATTTTATCCCGCAACTTAGACATTCACATTACTCACACTCTCATTACACATACATATAGGATCTTGGGGGTGGGCACGCTACACGGAATCCCAATTACCATCAGGGTGTACACCTCACCCCTGGCGTCGTTGCCCACCTCTCAATTTTAAATACACGTAGACATTGAGGGCTAGCAGGAGGGACTATGCGCCTACCTGCTGCTCTCTGGCAGGTAGCTCCATGCCCTCCTGGGTTTTAAATGCACCTTAGAACACACATACATCAACACTACAATGAGCGGGTGGAGGGAGGTTAGGAGTCTTCTCTCACCCTCGTTCTCTGCGGTCTGCTGGAGCAGGGGGGCTAGGAGGAGGAGTTGGCCGTCCGACTGGGGTCCGGAATGTGGGGCCTCCCTGCTGCTGCGGAGTCGGGCGGTCTGCTTCTCCCCACCGCAGGGAAAAAGGGTAACACAACCTGGGTCTGGGTGCAGTTCCCCCCTCCAGGGGCAAGGGTACCTAGACCCGGTTTGTAGAGTACGCTTGGGGAGTGTGATTGTGTGTACAGCGTCTCTTTATGTCTGTCTCCACGTTGGTTAAGTGTGGAGTAAGTGCATATGAGAGCATGAGGGTGGGAATGGATGTTTGTATCTGTGTGTGCCTGTATGTCTGTGTCCATATGTCAGGTTGGGTATCAGACGCCACCTCTCTGAGGACAGCTCAGGCCCTCCAAGGTTTGGAGGCCTATCTCCCCCCACCACTTCCCCTGCCGGGGGCGGACTCCCTCAGACATCGGTGCGTTGGTGGTTCTTTGTGTCCGGGGGTGGGCGTCCGGGTACACACCGGCTCACTCCTTGGCGGCTGCTTATCGGGGCCTGGAGCCTGGGGCTCGCTTGGGCCACTTCGGAGATGGGGTGCCCCCGGCCTCTCGGCCTGGGGCTCAGTCACTCAGGCACAGCTGGCTGCCGGCGGAGCTGACGGGCACGTCGCTGCAACCCCCCCTGGCTTCTGCTCCGTGGCTGCTGGGTGACCCCTCATATGGGACTGTCCTCAGCTCTTTCTGGGACAGTGGCACGGCTGCCCCTCTGTTGGTCTTCCTTGGTCTCTTGTGTTCTGGGGGCCTCTGGATGTCTGGAGTTTTGATCTCCTCCATACCTGCTTCATGCCCTGGAGGACGGGGCAGTGGCCCCCCACACCCTCTAGCAGATCATTACATGAGGGAACCTTTTAAGAAAACAAGCGCGTCCATGCTCACAGGTGTACACACGGGTGATCACACACACAAACTACACCCTTTTTGGCTCCTACCTCAATGCACACTGTGCTGTCGATCTTACGTGCTGCACAATAATGTTTAATATTTAGTATTTACTGTCATATTCCCATATATCATTGTGATGTTGTTTATTGTATTACTCTCGTTTTCTTCTGCTTGTTTTCTTTTTTCTTTCTCAACAGGTGATCCAGGTGATCGATACATGTATTTTTTTTTTTTTTTTTATTATTTATTTATTTATTTTTTTGCTTATTCTGTTGGTTTTTGTTTTTCGCCCTTCTCCCCCGTCCCTCTTCTCAACTGTTTTTCTTTCCCTCTTTCTTTCTCCCTTTTCTTTCCCCCAGTCAAGTCTGTCCCGTATTCAATAAGTGAAAATAAAATAAAGAATAAAAGGTGAATCAAATGGACCATTACGGCAAAGCTGGGATGGTCAATTTGGTAAAGAAAATCCGTTGGGCATCTTTCTTCGCCTTTAGACAATAATTCTGATGGCAAAAGAGCCAAACGGGACAGGCAAAAAAGAAATTAAAAAAAAAAAAAAAAAAAAAAAAAAAAAAAAAGAAAGACAAACAAGTCATACAGTTTAGTCATTTTAATGTGTTGCGAGGCATTTTGATTCATTTAAGATGACCGCACTTTAGTACGCATAGAGGTGGCTCTAACAACGTGCGGAACCGAGAACAGCCTCTCAGGGAAATCATCTTTTTATTTATCTATTTGAATGATGAATTACTGTGAGAAGTGACCCTACTGCTATCACTGCCATCCCTTTGTTTAACACATAAGCCGGCTGTCACTCATTCAAATTACAACGTTTTTGTTTTTGCATATTTTGGTGTCTCTTGGTTTTTAAATGAATATAAAATGTTTTTTGATATAACATATTTTTTTGGTATTAGTGAGAAACTATAACATTCAAAACCTGCAGATATGGATGTTGTTAACACGTAATTGGTTTAAGATTCAAAAGTTGAATGATTTTTGATTGAAATAGTATGTTTCTGCCACAGTGATCATGAACATTTTACTGTCTTATTGCACATAAATGGTCAATCATATCTGTATAAACCAATTCAGCTGCAGTAACTGAAAACTCTCTTGTAGTCACGTGCAATTCAGTGGAATACTTAATAATGTACCTTTCAGCTGTGCTAAGAAAGAAAAAGTTGTTTTCAGTGAAAGCTGCACGTCCTTCGTGTATGATCTTGGACAGTTTTTTTAGGTTGACGACTTAAATACATGGAGGCGCTACTTTAGAAATGCACTTTTTTTAGGGAGTGATGTGTGTACCATTGTGACCATTCGTCTCGTGATAAGGCAGTCTGGAGAAGGATGCCCATGCCAGGAGGGAGGTCAAGGCACCAACTCATTCCTCTTCCTAGACACTTCCATTTATCAGGCCTGACTGCATGCATCACACACCCTCAAGGTAGGAATGTGTGTGTGTGTGGGGGGGGGGGGGGGGAATGGTAAAAGACCAAGAGAGAGGGACGGACTTACATAACAGGGACACTTTTATGTTTACCTGGTGGATCTAGAATTTTGGCATGTTTTCAAACTTTAAATAGATTAAAAAGAAAAACATATATATATATATATAATTCATCTGCATGTGGTGCTGGTGTCAGGGGCTGGATCTATGACCCAGCGTTTTGAGTTATTTTGTGTTTTTGAGTTTGTTGTTAAGTTTGTGATTGTAAGTTTTTGTGTTATTCTTATTTAGGGTCTAATTGACTTTTAGTTTAGCGATTATTTTCATTCAAGCCCCCTGGTTTGTGTCATGTTTCCTGTCCAATATGTCACGTGTTTCATGTCTGTGTTGTCTCCACGTTGTCAAGCTCAGGTGTCATGTCTATGTCCCTCCATGCTTCCTGTTTTATTTTGAAAGTCGTGTCTCCATGTTTAATGTATTTAGTTTCGCTTTCCCTGTAGCGTCGTGTTCATTTGTGTCAGCTGCGTCTCCCCAGGTGTTTCCTCTTCCCTCATTACCCTCTTATGTATTTAAGTCCTCTGTCTCCTTCCTTTTTTCTTGCTGGGTTGTCTGTTTGTGTTCATTTCAAGTCACGCCAAGTCAGAGGTTTTGCTTCCCACTGTTCAGATTCATGTTCATCTTTGGTTTATTTCATAGTTACGTTGTTGCATGTTCCTGTTCAGTTCCATATTTTCCAAGCCTTAGTTTTCATAGTTAGTCATAGTTTTTCGAGTTTAGGTTTCAATTTAGTTTCACCCTTATTTGCCTCGCCTTGTTTATCTGTTTTTTGTATCAGCTGCAATATCAGCTGGGTCCGTTTCATAAATACCCCAGCCTTCCCCGCCGTGACAGCTGGAGCCTCTCCCAGCTGCCACAGGGCAAAAGGTGGGGTACACCCCGAACAGATCGTAATTGTGTCACAGGACACAGAGAAACAACAGTTCACACTCACATTCACACCTGTGAGAAATGTAGAATGACCTGTTAATCTAACCTCACTAGCTGTATGTCTTTCCACTGTGGGATGAAGCTCGAGTACCTGGAAAGAACCCATGCAGACACAAAGAGAAAATGGCAACTCCACATTGGAAGCCCTGGCCAGATTTTGGATTTAAACCAATGACCTTCTTCCTATTCCAAATTTGGACTGTATAAGCAATAAATACATTCAAAATATAAATAGTTTGTATAAATATTAAAAACTTAGTGTCTTGGTGTAAAGGACTGCTAGCTTGACTTCAACTACTGTATTAATGCTTCAGTGCAGCATGTCTTTATTAGGAGTTTGAACCCATTTTCTATTGATGGATTTCTGGCTTACAACATATGAGAGAGGCCAAAGTAGCTTCTCCAAAACAAGTAGGTTGTAGCATTGCATAAACAATGTTAAATTAGCAATACAGTAGGCACAAAAGTATAACGATGTAATATCTGAGATGGCCAGAAACAGGAAGTGCATGACCTGACATTTGCCTGTGTCAACTATTTAGTATCTACAGACTAATGGTGATTTTTTTTTTATCTATATTATGTTTGTTAATATAAACTTATTGGTTACCAGGTATTTATGGTAAACTATTAATTCCATGTTTACATGCTTTTTATAAATGCTAAAGTCAGCTGAAGTCACAAGGCAACCGACATTGAGCTAAAATGAACTATCCCAACACAGGAAAAAATAACTTTTCTCTGTTTACCTTTCTTGAGTTTAACTATTCTACTAAAGTGTGAATGCACCTATTATATAAAATCTGTCAGTATGTATCATTCTAGACATCATCAAGGCAGAAATACCTTTTTGTTGCTTGAGAGGACAACCGTCAATTCAATTGCATTTGTCACCTCAAGAAAATTATTTCATACAATAACAGTTTACTTCAAATGGACTTTGAAGCAACATTCGGTACATTAACTTAAACTAACTGGCTCCAACCTTTAAAGAAGCAAAATTAATTTTCATGTATGTCATACAGAATTTCCATCAAAAGACATTCACTGCTGAAGTGGAAATCAGCTTGAAGATGAGAGCATCACAGTGAACAATTAAATCCTGTCACGTCTTTTGCATATTTAACTGTCTTATTTGTAAATGTACAAAAACTGACACACACACACACACACACACACACACACACACACACACACACACACACACACACACACACACACACACACACACACACAGATCAGTGAGTGTAACATATAAGCAATTAAATCCTTGACATGGAACATCTTGAGGTGTCTTTCACAGTTGCTTACATTCTGATAATTGAACCTGCAATTCTGGGAGACATGTCTGGAGACAGATCAGATCTTTTCAATTGCAGCAGCTTTGTGATTTTTTTTTCCCCGTCATTTTGTTTTAAACATCAGCCATATATGCTGCATAGAGGCAGCCAGGCCTGAACCCATGACAGCAGCACAGTTGGTTGAGCACCTCAACCGTCAAGCTGTCAGTTTGATGTCTGAATTACTGTGCGCACACATCTGCATTTGTCAAACGGCAGGTAATCTCAACATCTGTATCTGTAGCTGGCAACAGCTGACTAGAAAAAAATGCATTGTAAAATGACATACTATGCAGTGGAATTTATTTCTTTATTTTTTGTTTTGTCAAAACACTCTGTGTCTAATAGCCTGATATAGCAGCTGTCTAATTTTTAGCCACAGTAATCCATGGATTGGAATGGTGACTGGCTGGATTATGCCTTAACAGCTCTAATGAATTTAAAAATATATCCACAATACCGGATTTAAATGACAGCTTTGCCTTCATTTGACGGTAATTTAATGTGATAGATGAAAAAGAGATAGACCGCACAGAAATGAAGGACGACATGCGAAGCGTTGGTGTGACAAAGGAGGATGCTGGGGATAGAGTGAGATGGAGGCAGATGATTTAGGCGACCCCTAAAAAGTACACTTGATTCAAAGCATTGATCTGTGACAGAAAACATTATACATGAATCTAGAGAGCTACTGTATTTATTATTTGTTTGGCCTCTATTGCCACAAGTTCTAATTACGGGACTTCTGGTGAATCAAATTCTGCTTTCCTGACACTTTGAGTGATGAAACTATGAATTGCTTGAGCACCAAACACAAAATGATCATCTCAATAAAACTTAGCATTTTTTTTAAATGTCCGCACTGATAAATAAATCATTGTTAGATGAACTTCTATTGAATAAAACTTGGTTTACACAGTAGTTTACTTTGTACTACTGTTCTTCTTTCTTCTTCATTGACTTGTGGCCACAAACATCACTGGAAATGTAAAAATGCAATTTCAGCAGCCAATAAAATAGATGGAACTGTATCTCTTTCCACCAATATGTCAAGTTACTGTCACCTAACTGTCACCAACTAACCTTTGTCTACTTTGGGTAGCAATTTGACCATTGTGCAAACAGCAAAACATAACTAATTCCATAAATTAAAGGACTTTCATCCAAGTAGGAAACTTTGTCCAGATACTTTTGAGCTTCTGAAACTTGGGGATACAGTACTCTGCAAAAGTCTTGAGATTTCCCTTTTTTTTTCTTCAAATCTGGCTTCCCAGGAACCAGATTTCGTTGTAATTTTTTAAAAGGGTGTCTTGAGTAGTAGGTCTCCAGGCTTTCTGAAGGTCTCGCAGAGTATTGGCAACTTTCTTACACTATGCGCCTCATCACTTGGCCAACCCGCTCTGTAATTTTACAAGGTCTATTTGGCTGAGTTGATTAGTAACAATAATACTACTTAGAGTTGATTGTCAAATATCTAGGAGGGAAAAAAAACCCATCATACACTGGCTTGTTCCAATGGTGCCATCCTATTACAGCGCCATGCTTCAGTCGGCTCTTTAAGCTTTTTCACAGACGTTTGTAAAGGCAGATGCTTGATTTTTATCCACCTGTGGCAACTGTATTAAAAACACCTCTATTCAAAGATTAAGAATTGTGGCCCAATACTTTTGCCAGTATAGTTCATTTCTTCAGCCAACAAATCTTGTATCTGTCTCCTGATACAGAATGCCTTTATGTGATGTGTTAAGATGCAGCGCCTATCACCACAAATACTGACTGCAAGCTTCTGCAATTAAAAGTCCAACTGACCCTTGACAGTACTCTCAAGCACACTTGGAATATTGTGTTTCATGACTGCATTCTATTATCAAGGGATGTATTGTTGTTATAAGTTGGAAATGTGTCCATACTTTATGTATTTCCTAAACACTTGATGGGAGAAGTTTGTTAAACCCTTTGAACTAAAACTAAATCGTGCACTTTAATAACATCCCGATTGTCTCATTTAAAATCCATTTGTGGATGTGTATAGAGGCAAAACAACAAAAACAAAAAAGTGTCTTTATCCAAAAACTTTTGTGAAATGTAGATGTACAGAGTAAGTACAAAATTTCTGAACAGCAGTTGGATAGACAGCTGAACAAATGAAAATTAATGTATTTCTTTTCTGCCCCTCATCCCCCTGTAACCCTTATTTGATAGACAGTCATGAAAATTGATGAAAAATAGGTGTTTGGAAGTCAAAATTTGTAACTGAAATATAGCAAAAGTGCTTGACCTGATATTTTCCATGACAATTGTGTGGGCTTGATCTCCTGTCACTTAGAAAATGGTTAAATGGGAGCTGTAAGATTTGTAAATGACATCAATGATATGCTTCTCTAAATTGCACCTATATTATGTCTGCACGTGCTTTCGGGTAGATTGAGAGCTCTTCTGTTTAAGAGTCACTTTTCAGGAGTAGCTCTGCTCTTGTGTCTGCATGATAAGGGCTTGGTGGCAATGACTGTTCCAATTCAAATTTCATAATTTGCAATGTCAGTCACACATTATCCATTCAGCTCTGAACAATCTGGATGGGAGAAGAGGCAGCACATCCAAAAGCCTCTTGTGGTAATTCTACAGATACAAAAATCAGGTACACTAGCAAAAATATCCCCAAATAGGAGAAGCAGTTCAGAATGGATGGTCTAGTAAAAGGGTAAATGGAAACAGAATGCAATGATATGCTGTTGCTTTTACATCTTTCTTGCCAACAAAGACGCCCACCACTTTGCCATTTAATAAAAGCACAACAGCACTGTTGTAGTGACAATCTGGGGTGACTGAAATAGGTACCTCTGGTTCAGAGAACACAGCCTTTATTTTATTGTGAGAAATGATCAGTTCAGTCAGTTTTACCTACATTACACACAGACAGCAAAGAATTGTTATGGATCACTTTGGTTCGTCAATGCCTTTGTTCTGTTAAAAAAAAACACACACGCACACACACACACACACACACACACACCCACCCATCTCTCTGTCTCTCTAGATCTATCTATCTATCCATCTTCTATCTATATATATATATATATATATATATATATATATATATATATATATATATAGAGATAGATATAGATATATATATATATATATATATATATATATATATATATATATATATATATATATATATATATATATATATATATATATATATATATATATATATATATATATATATCTATCTATATATATCTATAGATATTGGCAAATGTACTTGCTCATCTGCCTTCACATGTATATGAACTTGAGTGACATCCCATATAAGAGCTTCAGGAGTGTGTTTGTGGAAGTTTTTGAAGTGCATTTGTGAGGTCAGACACTGATGTTAAACGAGAAGACCTGGCTCACAGTTTCATCTCTAATTCATCAGGTGTTCTGTTGGGTTGAGGTCAGGACACTGTGCAGGCTAGTCAAGTTCTTCCACACCAAACTTGTTTGTTCATGTCTTTATTGATCTTTTTGTGGACTGATGCAGTCATGTTGGAACAGGAAGGGGCCATTCCCAAACTCTTCTCGAAAAGGTGGGAATATTTAATTGTCTAAAATGTCTGGGCAAAAGTCTTAATGCTGCAGTTCCAGTGAAAGGAATTCTCCTTACACTGGAACCAAGGACCTGAGCCCAACTCCTCAAGAACAACCCAACACCATAATCCCCGCTTTTACACAGCTTACCACCTCATAGCTGAGGTGCTGTCATTCTCAGTCACTTCCCCTTTGTTCTGAAACACATTGACTGTGAAATATTTAGTAGTGAGGATTCACTGAATTCACTGGAATTCACTGAGCAACTGCGAGCGACCCATTCTTTCACAAAAGTTTGTAGAAGCAGTCTGCATGCCTAGGTGCTTGGTTTTATACACTTTTGGCCATGGATGAGATTGGAATATCTGAATTCAATCATTTGCATAGATGAGTGAATACCTATGGCAATATCAAAGTATTCTGTTACTTTACAACTGTGAAATCTGTTTAAATATCTGCACTTTGAGTGTATGTTTTTGAAACATGTGTCCAGGGGCAGAAGTTGAATATAATGATTGTGTAATCCACATCCTCACTGCTATGGCACTGATAAAACACAAGCACACACAGATAACCACAACACAATCTGCTTGGACTCCCACTGACACCTCTGGGCTTGATCACCTGCACTCAACAACATCCGATAATAATAACACCCAGTCCATATTCTTTCCCTTCCCCCAAGTGTGTGTTTGTGTGTGTGTGTGTGCTTTCTCTTATCCCTGTTATTTTTTCAGTCCCTCGGTTATTGGGAGGACAAACATACGGAGGGCAGAATTACCATGGAGCGTGCATGCCTAGCCAAAGGCCCAACAGAGGTATTAGCCCGATAGGATCTGTAGTCTTCCATCACACACCAACAACTACACACACACTTGCATGCAATGCTGCATGAATAAGCAGGCACAAACCAATGCATGCACGCAAATACACACAAATGCATGTGTACACACATACAATGACTGATTGTTCTTCTCTTATCTGATGTTTCAGCCAATGGTTTATTTCCATTCTGTGGCCAGGGAATTGTCTCCAGAACGCTTGCAGTGAGAAAACTCATTCCGATGATCTGGATCAGATAGAGGCACTTCCATCGGCCACAGACAATTCCGGCTTGGAATGACGACAGAACTTTAAAGAGAGAGAGAGAGGGAGGGAGAGACTGCCTCAAGACAAGATGTACCACAGATTATAAAACAAGGGGAGTTGATATCTACTCAGTGGTCTGCCAGACAGATAAATACTTTGCTCTGTGTGTGTGTGTGTCCCTTGAATGAATATGCACAATCCAAGCTGTTTACATTCACCTCCATCAAACAGGTAAAGCTGTGTGGTTATATATACACATTTCTCCTTTTGTCATGTGGTGCTGTAAATTGCTCTGGGCCTCTCATAAATCCATGCAAGACCACTTGAAGGGGAAATGTTTTCTGTTTTCTCTGGTATCACTTTGACTTTTGAGGAAATTGGTTTGCAAAGAAGACATGTATCAAAAAAGATCTATCTATCTATTTCATGTCTGAGGAATAATTTTTGTTTGTTTGTAATTCTTGTTTCTCTTCACATCTCTTTTGTATGTAAGTAGGCTCCAATATTCAACTTTAATGCCATACTCATGTATTTAAGCATGCAACATGCATAGCAAGCAAATAAGCCAGTCAGACTCAAAGTCAATTTTAAATTTACAGCCATTTTAAAACAAAACTTAGCATAAAAAGTTTGGAATGCTGATACGATGCAGTGAAAGTCTATTGATAAAAGAGAGACATCATTGCTCTGAATGTTGATGTAGCCATCTGCCAAACAGTTTACTTATCCTGTGTTTGCTGAGAAATAGAGGAGGTGTGGGCAAATATTTACAGCAGCTGTTCTTTATCTGATAACGACAAAGCAAGTAAACACAGGTATAATCTTGGATACAAATTAGAAGACCTAAGTTTGTGATCCATGTCCACAATAGATGTTTCTCCCTTAATACAGCTGGTCGACCCTTTGGCAAGAAAGAGTTTGGCTCCCAAATAACGTGTGAAAATAGATGTAAACACCAAAAAAAAAAAAAAAAAAAATCTGCAAAACACACTCAAGTAACAATGCATGCAATGATGAGGACTGAAATCATTCTATATTAGTTTATGGTAGTTGTGTGTGCGTATATATAGTGATATAGGTTCTATATTAAAGAAGACATTTTTGTGAGGAAAAATAATTTCTGGAAGCATCTGGAAGTTTAATTAATAGGGGGAACTCCGATATGGTGATGTTTTTTAAATGTTGGGGAAATCAAATGTAAATATAAGAATATTAAAGAAATATTTTACAACAAAATAAGGTATTATGGGGATATGTTTTGCAGAAATATCTGCACATTCTTCTAGCAACTCCTTCTAGAAATCATTATTCACTTATTCTTTGCCATAAGCAGTTCCACGTAGGAAACTATGATTTCAGAGTAAACTCTCCCTTCAAGGTCTTTGTCCAAAGAATAAAAAAAAGATGAAGGAAATGTTAGCTCAAGACATATGAGGAGTTTCACATTCTTTCACATATTTGCCATTATTGCCTTGTCATTTCTACTGGGAATCAGTCACCATGAGTTCAGCTTGTTAATAAATGTCTAAACTGACCATCGATTTGAGAGTCTGAATCACCCTTCAGCCTGTAACAGAATCATCATCCCTCCAATCTCCCTTTACTGTCTTGGTGTAAATCATCATAAACTACACTACCATTGTAAATGTCATTCTATAAATATCACCCATATGTTGCTATGCTATTTGGATTATATAAAGCCCCATGGGACAATTTGGTGAATTGTGACAGTGGGGTATCTAAACTGAAAATGAACAGTGATGTAATCAGGATGGCTCAGTTTACAAAATGTCCACATCGTCAGATAATCTGGGCTGACAATCACAGCCTAGCGTCTGATCAAGATTTCTCCTACAGCAGGATGAGCGCAGTATCAGATCCACTTCATTCAAGAAGGGGAACTAAAGGGAATGAGATGGTGAAATGCACTGCGATACCAAATATAATTAGATTGCGCATAAAATGATAAATAAGTATGAGGTGTTTTACAGGCATATTTTTTAGCAGTGTTTTTTCCCTTCTTTCTCTCCTCTTAATTGCATCAGATTAGAATTATTCAGGGCACAGTAGCACTAAATAAAGCACTATGAGTACTTATTTATACGAAAGCCACTTCTTAGTTGCTAGAATAGTGAATGCCATTGTCCAGCATATGACAGCCTTGTTTGAAATATCAAAGTGAAATAAAAAAGTAATAACTTGTCAGGTTTGCTAAGAGGCGTAAAGAGAGCATCAGGCTATTTGCACAGATATGAGTAAAAACCAAGGCAGCCAGGGAGTGTGATCCACTTTAATTAATAGCTCTCCATCTTTGGAGGATGGCCCAAAATTAGACAAAACCACATACTGCTCCCATTGTCCCTGCTGTCACTGTCAGAGAAATAATTTGGAGTCTAGCCACAGACCAAAAGGGAGTGTGTGTAAGGGATTTAGAGGCACTGTAAATGGGTAATATTATAAGCATGATGGTGGTTATTGGGGTATATCTTATTGAAACAGAACACCAATGCCATTGTTCTAAATTATTTTAATCTTCATTCCAGTATTGATGAGACATAAACTTGCTAAGAATGCATAAGGTTTCAGTTATATGTGTACATTAACATCCTACAATAAACCAGAGGACACTGAATAACACTTCATGTTTTAAATGTATCTGTAGTCTAAGAGCTCTACTGTGCAGCTGTCAAATTAGAAATAAACAGCAGCAGCAAGAGTGCACTGAACAGTAAAATAAATATAAATTGATAAAATATTCTTCTTTCCACTCTGTGTGCCTATGTGATGATCGTGGATTCACAAGATTCGCAAACGTCTGTAGAATTACTCTCTTGCCTTATTTGCAGGACCAGCAGTGCATTTACCATTTAATTTTTATCATCCTTACAGATCTCTTATCACCTGTTTTTCTGATAATGTCTCTGATTAGAGTAGGCGGGTCGAATCACGCATCAAACACCCCCTTTTATGTGAGTGCACACAGGGCCTTAAGCATAAGGCCTGGGTTTATAAAGAAAGACGATAACCCCCATCGTGACCGTGATACTAGTTATCTATGACTAGTATCTGTGCCATACAGTAGAGCCCACATGGAGAACCTACACACAGTTCTAACCCAGTGGCTTGGTGAACAAGTCCCTGAGCTTACCTGAAACTGCAGGGTGCAAAGCTGTATAGTTAATTCACATTAGTATGACCTAGCAGACCTTTATATAGTCAAGCTGTCACTGAGTCATTTTGCCACCCCCAGAAGCTGAATCAAAAGTATGAACAACACTAAAACATAGTGGTTAAGATTAAGAAAACAGCAGCTTTTTGCCTTCATATAGAATCAAAAAAAATTATCCAAATATAATTTATGATCAGAAATAGGGAACTGCTTAACTTTGTCATGGTCTGTTTATGAACATTGCACTTCATGGTAGAAAAACAGCATGTGATATTCTACGTCCGTGACAATCCAATAACAAAAATGTTAGTCCCTGGCTTCAATAAGGAAGACCAGAACATAAAATAGATTCTTAATAATGTGCATCCTCCCTGTAGAGCATGAAGATATTGTTTTGAAGAGTTCAATATGCCTACGTGGTGGCCTGCTGCTATATGTAGACTGTATGACAGGGTTTTTAAAATGAACAGTCAATTGCTTTTGTCTGACCCCATCAAGCAGTTAATGCGCAGTTGATGATTACCACTGATAATAACATTTTCAGCAGAACATTCAATCTTTTTTTTGTCTTTCTACTTTTGATTGCCCTGCTGTAATTTTTTATACTCTAAGCACAGTGTGTCATTGAATTAATATCATTGATGTCAACAGCAGAATATCACAATCTCTAGACAACCGTCTTGCAAAATCTATACAAGTTGCTAATTGGTTTATTACCATTTTATCTGTTAGTAAAATCTTTTAAATGACAAGTGTTCAGATGCAAAGGCAGACGTAAAGGCTGTAGGAGGCCTGACGGGGAGACAAAAACACAGATGGAAGGACTGAGTCAGGAAAAGTGTGCGTTAGAGCGATCTACTTTATAATGTTAAATGGAGTTGGGAGACTGTCAATCTACAGCCAGACTGCTTACTACTACCTACCTACTGCTTGATGGAAATAACACTTGGACTTTATTGTAGTCCTAAAAGTGTTGTCTCCTAAATCATCTGACATTGTTGCTGTTTTAAAACTTTGGGGATAGCTACCCGACTTTGCCAAAGATTTATATTTCTTGAGGGATTAAATATGTCTTCAGGCCAGTGTGAGGACACAAACTGGTGCAGGTGCATGCTCTTTTAGTTAACTTATATTGCCAAACACTGTGTTTTTTTTACTTGTCTATGCCTGTACTATACTATAATAAATATATTCAAACTTCTCTTTGACCAAACTGTTAAAGTACTTGCTGGATTCTCAAGGTAGTTGTTCCCTTTTCTCAGTCTCTCTTAAAACAAAATCTTGTTTTTATCATTAATAACTACTTTCTAGCCTGTGCTGTTTTTCAGATTTTGAGCCTGCTTCTTTGTTTTCTCACCCTCTTCAGGTTTACTTTTTCAAATGGAAATTTACTTTCTCTTTATGTTTATATTCCTCAGTGGTCTCTGAATCCACTTTGACCTTATTCTGAAGGAGAAATAATGCTAAATCGCAAATAAAGTTTTAGTTACCAAAACCATCAAATAGAAGATTGCTTCAAGGCCTTTAAGATTTATATGTGATTCATCTTTCATTACATTCACTTACTTTAACTCTCAAGACTGACTTTGTAAGTGTCTCATCAGAAACACTGTAAAGTGAATAAGATGCTCAATGGGAGTGCTACATGGGTTCAACTTAGCACATTGTGTCGTTTTGCTGAGTGTACTGTATGATGGTGGTGATGTAACCTTTAACTGTTTAATTGCTGTCTCACTGCTTTGGGCCTCTTCTTGTTTCTTCATTTAAAGGAATATATGCAGGTCATGGCTGTGGAAAGCTGACCAACAGTTTTTTCTGATAACCAAGAACTTGAGATACAGAAAAAAATATAATAATTAAATTATTCTAGAAAAAAGTACTGCAGTCTGAGAAAACTTTACTTCAGTTAATCGTGTCTAACCTCACTTTGCACCAGATGGAAAGATTTCATTATGTCAGATATCAATCCAAAATGTAATAAGCCCACTTTTTGATGACTGGAGTTGCTCTGTTGCTCTGATAAATAGAAAATGACATTTTCAGCTCATACTCATTTAGGCGCCTAAAATATGTGCATAATTTGAAACTTGAAACTTGTAATTGCCCCAAGTGAAAATTAAACATAGTGAGTAATGGACACATTGGTAGTTTTGACATTTAACAAATATAGCGCTGACACTTTTTTTCTGTCTTGTCCAATGAAATGAATGAATATCCTCCATCAAAGGTCAGATTCAGTTACAGAAAACAGCACCACTGGAGCATGCAGGGATTCATAAGTGCATGGCTTTCCTTTTCTTTCGTATCTCTCCTTTTTCCCCATGTTTGTGAGACCCTGAAAATGCTATAGATAACTCAGCGTAACTCCACTCCCGCAGTTAGAAAAAGCTATGCCAGTCAGTCATATGAAAACCTGTGACATCTTGAATGTGATTCAACATGCCTAGGCAATGGGAACACTGTACTGTTGAATAGTTAGACATCTGGTATAATAAATTATAGCCTAACTTGGCACAAAAAATGCTCTTGCAAATTCAATTCAAAAAGCAATTCTTTTCTTGTCTAAATAGGCATGTGGGGATCTAGCAACAGGAAACTATATGTCAAACACTTCAAATTTAAGAGACAATATACTCTATGCTACATTTTATTTGCCATTTTATTTTCACATCTATCATTTTCTGTGGAAGCAAATGATTTTCAACCAAAACAGACAGCTATATAGCCAGTAAAATATAGCATTAAATGGAAAGACACTCAGCATTATGCAAACAAATAAATATCTTTAGAATATGTTCCAAGTACAGTGACAGAAAGAAAGTGAAATATTACCTATAACTGTTCTGTTGAACTCCCGAATTAATCCACAAAGGATTTATCTAGATAAGCAAGTTATTTTGGCTGTTGTAATAATAATAATGGATTGGATTTATATAGCGCTTTTCAAGGCACCCAAAGCACTTTACAATGCCACTCTCACATTCACACACTGGTAGAGGGAAGCTACGGTTGTAGCCACAGCTGCCCTGGGGCAGACTGACAGAAGCGAGGCTGCCATATCGCGCCATCAGCCCCTCTGGCCAACACCAGTAGGCGGTAGGGTAAAGTGTCTTGCCCACCAGGACAGAGAGCCCGGGGATCAAACCAGCGACCTTCCAGTTACAGATATGCTTCCCAACCCCCTGAGCCATGGTCGCCCAGCACGGTTGTGCTGATTAAGTGCATGTTATCCCACTTGTAGCTCAAAACCAATATGGCCTTCAAACAAAATAATGGATAACTATGGTTCTGGAGAAGTTTAATCTGCAATAAACTTGGTAAGGGAGAAAAGTGCACATGTGTGCGTGTGTGTCTAAATTATTATTCAGCTAACAGGAATACTTCCATTCAACTTGTGTCTTTTTCCAGCACATAATAAAGGAAATGAAATTCTGAATATTCCAGGTTTCCTTTTTCTAAGTATCTCTGTTCACGTTCAACCGTTTATTTCAATCTGTATGTGTGCATGCTTTTTCTTGGCCAGTGCATTTGTGTGTGTGTGTGTGTGTGAACTCTGGCACAGTAGTCAGTGTTAGCACAGCTGTCCAATCCAAAGAGACACAGGAGGCGGGACACAGGTGTCACATCCACAGCAAACCACATCCATAATTAGTGGACTGTGTTTACCACTTTGGCAATGGGTGCCAAGTGACTGACTCTGTGTATCATTTACTGTGTTTGTGGCTGTGTGTGTAAGTTTCTGTATGTGAAAGGAAACAGTGAGTATGCAAAAGTTAGTTGTCAGATTTTTTTTTTGTATGAAAACTCATTTAGATAAAGATCTGTTTTGCAAGACTGAACTGAGAAGAAAACACATCTAAACACAATCATAGGAATAATATTTTTTTTCACTTAAAACAACCACTGCAAACACAGAGCTTCTACTCTAATTAAAAGACCCATAAGTCTATCCTAGGAATGACTGTTGCTAACATCAAACTATATATTGCAGCTCATTCCAGTAGCACCACTGACATTTTTATGATACTCCCTGGAAGTCCTGTTCTGACCCGAGCACTTCAGCGGCTGCAGTGTTTGCTGGATCACTTCCAGTGTGTCAGAACAGCGAGCGTTCAACTTGAATTTCAATCTGAAGAAGAGGGCAAAGTTGTAAAAGCCAAATCTGCCAAGCAGGGCTGATGGTAAAGGAACAATTGCGTTGATGTGGCCAAAAAAACAAAAACGTAAACCGTGTTTTGAATGCGCTGCGTTCCAGCACATGATGGCAATGACTTGGTTGTAACTGGAAACCCAGCTCTCATCACCACTGATTATGTTCAGCATAAAACTTTATCAGTTTCAAAGAGAAGTTATTTTTTGTTTGTTTTTTTGTGTACAAGTCTCAGGTCTATAGACACACACGTGTAAGTGATCTGAATGGGACTTCCAGGGGGCAAGTGCAGCAGCTACACAGAAAGTGATCTGTAGGTGCACAACAAGAAGGCCCTGTATTAAAAGTGGTAAAATTGAAAGCAGGTATAGCTGTTGGTTTTTATGGGCTGGATCACTGAACTTTATGATTGCCCATTAAAAGTATGATCTGCTCTGCCCCTGGACACTGGATAAAAGACAGGCTGCAGGTCCTGTAATGAAAAGGCAGAAGTTAATGACGTTCACTTTTCTTTTCTTTTATTAAAATGTGTTCCTTATGTTGTTGTAGCCAACTGTGTGATCGGTTTCAAAATTTAGAAAATAACATGTTCATGTCATGGCCTGGCAGTGGTTGCTTTCATCTTCCTTTCTTTAGAATCCATTCTTCTCTTACCCTCTCCCTTTCTCCTGCCTTCTCTTAGGTGAACAAAACTCCCTTATCCGGTGAGGTCCGCCTTGAGGTGGTTTTTCCAACCAGCTGCTGTTTGCTCCACCTGCACGCACCTGCTGATATTTGCCAAGTTCTTGCAACTGATAATGGCAGCCTTAACCTTAGTGTGTTTCCTGTCATAATTATCTTGCCCCTCTGTCTCTGACTCCTTGTTTCCTTGTGGTGCATCTCTGAACTCCCATTTGGATGCATTGAATTCTCTCTGCTTGTTTTCATTCTCAGATTCATGCTTTGGAAAGAAAGCTCGCCTGCCTCCCCATTCTCCACCATATTTTCCATTATTGTTACTCACCAGCTCCCTGTAAAAAGAAGCTTAGAGTGTTTTGTATGTAACTCAGCAAATTCTTTGTGTGAAATAAATTACCTTAAACTTTGGCTTGCTTCTGGGTTTGCGTTTAAATCCTCATGGTTACTGATCTCTTGTAGTGAGCACACTTTTCTTTTTGTTACACCTCAGCACAGCCAAAACAAAACATTATCCTTCATGTTTCACCTCTGCAATGATAATAAATAAATATAATTTTTTTAAAAAAATTGGAAACTTTTAACACACTCAAGGGGAAAAAAAACACAAAATGAACAAGGAGTTCAACATAATAGTGAGAAAGATTTTAACTCTAGAAATGCTGTTCAAAACAAGATGGTTATGGTTGATATGCTGATGTGAACAGCTCGGCTTTGAGCTGAGATTTAAACGGTGTCTAGTTAACACAGCTAAAGTGGTCATAAGTCTCAGAGATGATGTGTACAGCGGTTGAAGTCTCTGGCACCCTCTGGAATGAGGAGCAGTCAGGAGAGTAGCTGTCCTTGTGGAAAGCAGAGCATAGGAAAGGGTGTGAGAACGAAGGAGACTTGAGAGATAGTGAGAAGCAGAAGCTTGCACTGGATGCACAGAAGAATGGAAAGTCAGTGATACTGGATGACAAGAGGTGTAATATGATCGGTAGACTTAGAGCGGGTGATGATCCGTGCTGCAGAGATCTGTAAAATTCAGAGCCGATTAAGAAGATCTTTTGGGAAACCAGAGAGAATGGCATTACAGTAATCTAAACATGAAGTGTCAAGACCAGGGCATGAACCAGAACTTGGATGCTGCATTGAGTAAGAAAAGGATATAGTCTTGAAATATTACGTAGATGGAAGTAGGCTGAACATGAGACACTGTTCGTGTGATCATTAAAAGGCAAGATAATTCCAAGGCTTTGACACTAGGGGAGGTATGGACTGGACAACCAAAATGTTGTATTAAATTAAGATGTGTTATTAATTGTGTTGTTTTTTGGTGGATTCTAAACAATATCCTACCTTTAAGATCTATGTTGAAATAGTCTAAATCCTTCATAAAACTAAAACTGAATGTTAAATAGTTATTTTATTCATTAGTACTTATATTTAGAAAAAAACTCACAAGAAAACAACCACTTCAAAAGAATTAATATCATTCCCCCTGATGCTACAGTTAAAGGATGGGGCATGTCTTCTGGTGGTTCTAGGGGGTTGGACATTTTGGCAGTTCTAGTGCTAAGCCAACAAGATTACTGCCCCCTTGATGTTTGGAGGTCTAATCGTGTTGCTATGATTATTACTTAAGGGGCTATTAGCATCCCAGTCACAGGCAGCAATGCCAGGGAAATATTTAGAAACGTTGCTCCAGGCTATGATTTTATCTCCAGAGGATAATTAGTGGCTAAAGTTTGTCATGGAAAGATGGTCCTTGGGGTAGATTGCGCCTACTACATTATCATTATTATAGACCGTTGTCCTTGTGGTTTTTGTTAATACCTGTCCCCTGAGGCCACTGATGAAGTATCTCACTACATAAAGTTCATAATGCATTCAGGTAATAGAAAAACTGCTCTTCTGAGAGAGTTGAAATTAATATGTAGAATACTATATAAGTTATTATTAAGGGATAGCAGTCTTTACATCCATTTCTTCTGAAACATTATCTTCACATTTTATATTTAATTGGGTATATGTATAGAACAATGTGTGCATTACCAGGAGACCTTTAACATATGATGTTTATTTTCAGTCTTTTGTTTTTGGTTGGTGGTGCATAAAAAGACAAAAAAAATATAACCTGCAGGCAGTGTTGGGGAGTAACGGAATACATGTACCGCCGTTACGTATTTAAAATACAAAATATGAGTAACTATATTCTGTTACAGGTACCGTTTAAAAAGGTGGTATTTAGAATACAGTTACTTTGTTGAAATAAATGGATTACACAGCGGTACTTCCCTGTTTCATATTGTGGCGGGTCAGGACTGTTTGGGTTTTGTTTGACAGCTATGTTCTGTTGTTCCAGGTGGCAGCGTTACGGTTGCCATAGTTACAGGGTGATGCTCTCTCTCTCTCTGTGTTTCCTGGGCGAGAGAGAGCCTTTTTGTTGTTGTTGTGCTAAACTAATAGGCAGAATGCTACAGGCATAGCTCTAAAGAATGTAGCATCATAGGCAGTGTAGTCCGTGCTGCAGGGAGAATGGACTGCCATACACGTTATGTGTCTGTGAGCGAGGGAGGGAGAAAAAGGAAAAGTACAAGTTGTCATCGAGCAAAAACGGGAGCTAGAAGCATGTAAATATAATAATAACCACTGCAGCCAAGAAGAGTGCCTGACGAGCCCAGTTGTAAGTAAGCTATTAAGACTCAACTGTTCACTGTGTTCGTGTTTTCCTCCGAAACAATAAGTTCTGTTGGAGCAGCCTTTCAACGCCTCTCTCTGTCTCTCGCAAGCAAAGTTGACCCAGACAACAAAGTAAAGCTATTTTTCTGCTAAGAGCCCGACACAGAACCCCATGTATTAGCCAGATGTCCCTTTACTACGGTTCGGAGCCACGAACCTTCAGTAACAGTAATAAATCACAGCAATAGTACATTCACGTAGTTGTAAACAGCATGATAATATATTAAGTAATCCAAAGTATTCAGAATACGTTACTCTCATTGAGTAACGTAACGGAATACGTTACAGAATACATTTTGGGGCATGTATTCTGTATTCTGTAATGGAATACATTTTAAAAGTAACCTTCCCAACACTGCCTGCGGGTAAAATAGCTGTTTTGCCAAGGATTTATTTAAAATATCAACACCTGCTTTAAAATAAAAGAAACATATTCTTAACTCACGCCGCCATTTTTACACATCCATTAAACCTGAAGTGCCCTTCTTCCCCTGGTACATTGAGTCTACTAGATTTGCTTTGGCAACTATTCACTGACCTCATCGTGACCGCAGACGCTCAGACGTTTCCTCTTCTGCTCACAATCGGCAGTTATCTCTTTCCTCTCTTCTTATTGTGGAATGTTCTGATGCTCAATTCACCTCTCCTCACCAACAGGTGTCACATCACAATGAACTGCAGGGAATTGAGTCCAGAGATTGGTGGGACAGAGATGGAAGGACTGCAGCTGTGTGAGTGTGGATACAAATAGTGTCAAAGCGTACCCAGTGGGGGTGGTATATGCTTGTGGTGTTTCTAGAGGTCCATGTGTGCGGGCTTACGTGTATGTTGCAAAGTGTGAAATGCTGATGGATGTGTGTCAGAGTTTGTGTGAAGTGAAGGCTATGCAAACGCTTTTTCATATTATAACCACATTTAAACCCCCTGCCTCCCAAACCCCGCTGAGACAAATGGAAATTTAGACCAACCACTTCAGAAAGCTGATTTTTCTACCCCGTTGCCTATTCTCACTCTCTCTGGCTGCAGCTAACAAGGCAATTGACAGGGCAATATGAGCACCATTTTCATTCTGGCATTTCCTAATGTTAAACACCAGAGTAATCAACAAGCTGCCTGCCTTCCTGTCTGTGTCCCTTGCTTTCTGTCTCCTCTCTGAACCGATGCCTGCTTGCTTGTGCGGTCTCTGGCCACGTTCATTTAATGCATCCATATTGGATTTCCTAATGCCTACAGCCAACCAAATGTCTTATGCTGCTTGCATCTTTACTGCTTTCGTTACAGACAAGTCCAATTTGTGTTTGTATGTGTCTGCACACCTGCTTGCATAAGAGGGAAAGAAAATGTCACTGGGTTTGTTTGTTTTTTTGCCAGACTATACCCTTGTTAAAATTGCTATAAATTACTAACTGAAAAACACATACACATACTTAAATTGTCCATATATACGTATGTGTGTGTGTGCGTGTGTGTGTGTGTGTGTGTAGTAATTTTATAATACTTTTTAAAACATTTGGAAAGTTGAAAAGAACAAATGTGTCTGTTTGGTTTAACTTTATAGCTTAATTTAATTTTAATGTCACATTTCAAAACTCGGAATGCCTTTGAACTACACAGCTTACATTTAATTCCACTACCCCTTTCTCTGGGTCAAATCTGAAACAAAATAACACGACATTATTAGACCAACATTTTTACAGTGTATGCTCATTCACAGTCCTTCCCTTTTTGGTGATTTATTTGGTGCTGTTTATCATGCTGCAGTTTGTTTATCCCCACTAATTACTGAGATTCAGGATTTGGAGGTATTTGTAATTCCAATGTGATTTTTTTTCTTCTCTGCCTGCCAGACTGTCAACTCATCTGACGTTTGACATCTGTAAAAATGAAGCATCAAGAGTCCTCATAAAATTGCTAAAAGCCGCTCATCTATGGAAATTTTTCTCTCTTTTGATGGTTTGTAGATTAGACCGGGAGTATGTTATTAATGAGCGAGATTACAACCAGCCGTTGCTAACCGGATTACGGTTTAATACAGCTCAATTTTCCTGTGCTATACCAGCTCTAGCTCCTTTTCTCTTCCCTCTGTCTCTTTAGTTCCTTCCTCGCTCTTCTCATCTTTGGACTCTCTGTTCATTAACTATGTGCTCTAGTGTTACACATGCATCTGTTTGTGAGATTTTGATTGTTTTTCACTGACGACATCAGGTTTCAGAAACTACATGGGTCAAAGAAGCGCATGAGCCTGAGGACACACGTACGATTTTGAGAACAATGTGTCAACGCTGAGTTAATGATGGATAATAAAAAATATGCTAATGGGCCAGCAGGAGGTAGACAATGAGTGTTCCACCATCAGACGTGGAGAGAAGTTTAAAGAACCCTGTTTTGACAACTTAATTACTTCTAGCTGGGATATTACTTTGAGTTTTACTGATTAACCCCATTAAAAGAGACACACAAAACCAAAGACGGCACAAGAGTGTAGAAAGAATGAGGAGATTGTTTCGAGCAGCTTTTGTAGTTGGTAGACAGGGAGAGGCGCTTACTTCCACCAGAAATGAAATGAAGAGAACTGACATGAAAGCAGGGTGAAACAAAGGCAATGACAGTGACTGTAAAAAGAGTTTGAGGGGGTAAAAAAAAGCTGACAGTCAGGGGATGGAAGCAGTACTTATGTTTGTATCTGTAGCATTCTGCTTTGTCACTAATTGGGGATGCCCTTCCTCTCTTCATTTACTATATAACCGTTACTCACTGTCTTTTCCTTGTGTAGTACTACCTCTTTCTTTAATTGTGACTATACTACAGTCTCTGTTTGTCTTTTCTGTTTTTTCTCTTTTTTTCAGCTCTCTTTGCTGCAGTAGCAGGGACTATAGCAGTGGTTTACAGAAAGACCAGGCCTAACACGAGTCTTAAGTGACCAGAAGCAAAGAAAATCACACATTTTGCTGATGGAGGTGGTGCAGTTATCCTCATATTTGGCTAATATTTTTCTTGGGTCTTTTCCCCTTATGTTTTACACCCCTGCATTTGTAAAGAGCCTTCCTTCTTGTATGACTTGAATCGGGGCTTTGTTTTTAAATTTGGGTCCACTAGTGGCACTTCTCATATGTTTAAGAACGTTTAATTGGCCTTAAAATATTGGTAAATAGGTTGTTTAGTTGATGTATAATGGGGGAGGGTTAAATGTAGGCTGAATACACAATTGGATATCTAGTGGTAGAATTAGTAACTATGTAATAATAATAATAATATAAATAATAATAATAATAATAAAACAATCTCCCTCTCATTTACTGAGTTATGAAAGGTGAAAAACATGCAATCAAAAACACTGTTGTTGCGAAAATGACACACTTCTCTGGAGAGGCAAGCAGATGAGGAGTTGTATGTGGTGACTGTGATATTTTGTCAGATGTATTGGTAAAATCAGAGATTGCAATAGTAGAAGAGCATTTTTTCCCTCCAATGATGTTCTGGATTCCAATGACTGATACAAGATGACTGGAAACTGATCTGGTATCATTCAGTCATAATCATTGTGAAGAGCCAATATGGCCTCCTCACAAAAAGACAGATGGTCACCAAATTGGACCATAAAGAAAGCAGCACATGCATTACAAAGATAAAGTAGGACAAATTTAGAAAAATTATGCAGTATGGGAAAAAAAATAACAGCAAGTATTTTTTTTGCAGACACAAAGAATACTTGAGTCTGCAAACTCAAGCTGGCTATTTACATAGAATTTAATTCATTTTTAACCAAGTATAAGGGCAGTTTGTAATGTAATACTCTGTTGCATTTACTCGTGAAAAAAATACTGTAGCTAGATAGCCCTTAAATTGTGTGTCCAAAGATTACAGAAATTAAATGAGAAAAAACAAGAGAAACTGTGAAGGTTAGTTTGGAAATGAAAAAAAAAGACAAAAGAAAAAGAAGAAAGCCAAGATGCTGGCAAACACACAGGCAGTGGAGACAAAAGCCAGGCATTGAAATCCCTCCAGGGCACCATGTGAAGGCTAAATGTGTATCCCTAAATGGAAGTGTGAAACAGCACACTCTTTCCTCTTCTATCTCTCTCCTTCCCTCTTTCTTATTGGCGTAACTCAATGCTGCATCCCCCATTTTCATCCTACTTTCTCTCAGTATTTTGTGGTCTGCTCCTAGATACTATGGACACTATACTATGGGCTATAGCTGGTCTGCATGCTATATATGATGACAATGTGTCAGGATTTCTTTGGAGTAGATTTATAAAGCTGGAGAATTGGCTGCTAACTTGTTAACATCCTCAGATACAATAAATATGGCAGTGCTGGGAAGGAAACAAAAGGAAGGGAGAAGACATACTCAAGCTAGAATACTAAATGACAGAAGGTACTCATATAGAAATCCTGTCAGACAGATGAAAACACCAAACATCAAAACATAAAATATGTGTATATATACACACAAACAAGCTTTTGGTACAGTAACAATACTTCAAAATATACACTGGTATTTGGTCAAATAAGTCTCATGAATTGTAATACACAGAACCCCCACCTTACTGATTACCTGTTAGTCCCGTAGACCAGCAGTACCCCAACCTTTTTTGTTACACTGACTGGTTTAATGTCAGACAACATTCTCACGCCAGTAAGCATAGCAGCCACTGCTGCCATCAAGTAGTAGCGGCAAGCAGAGGAGTATTACTGCTAGCAGTAGGAGACAAAAAGCAAATTCCAGCTGCTCATTTAAGAGATAGATTACAGCTTTATTTACAAACTGTAATTAATATACATAGTTCCGAATATTTTGTGGAGAGGGAGATGAATTGAATAATAAAACATCTCACAGCTAAGAAAAGTTTACGTTTTTGTGAAGTGAGGTGCATTTTAAGAAAAGTTAGAAATGTATGTTCATCATAAGAAAATAGCTGTCTGTCTTTTTTCCAGAGTGGACAGACACTTAGACTTTGCCTCAGGCTGGATGATTTAAATTGACTAGAAATTAACGAATATCTGAAGTTGAGAGAGCACTGCACAGGTTAGAAGGTTAGACTGGTAGGATTTCACAATTAGCGTACATTACTGAAAATATTTAAAGAAGATGACAGAAAAACGCTTTGATGTGCTGTATAGACTTTTTGAGTAAACAAGTGATTATCATGCAGACATTTCATTCAAAGCTATAAATGTTTTTCTTTTGTGTTTTTATCGTGCTTTGTTTACAGTATATCTTTGCTTTTAGTTCACCTAGCATAAGGAAAATAAATAACCTTGGATTATTTTTTCAGGGTTGGAACAATCACTGGCTGGGATTTGTCTTGTACATACAAACCACACAATCTGCAATAGAATAACTCTCCCACAGTACCTTGAAAGTACAATAAGAACTTCTCTACAGTTTAAAAGTCTGTTTATCGCAATGGTCATAGAACATTCTGTCCTTTAAACTTGAAAAATAAATTTAACTTCATGGCCTCCAGTGTGTAAATAAAATGAAGCAAAGAAGGACAATTCTATTCATGGTCATTTCTAATCCACTCAGGCCTCTGCAGGTTAAATTTTAAAGTTAATGGTAGTACAATTCAAAACCCAGGTGAAAGCTTCTTCAAATGGGTTTGATTTCTATTTGAGGCATTCAAATTAATTCTGGAACAACCAAACCAAAGTGGAGATGTCAGACCTTGATGGTCACATTTACTTAAAACTAAATACAGAATATCAGCAACTTATAACAGTGGTATGTCAACATCTCCAAGAACAGTGGTGGAGGGCTGATGAGTTGGGCTTTTTTGAAGCCACAGGACCTGGGCACCTTGTAGTCATTTAGTTAACCATGTACTATTCTGTACGCCAAATCCTTCTGGATTGAAATGTAAAGAAATCTGTCCAACAGCTGAAGATGAAAGTGGGTCATCCAACAGGATAACAGTCCCAATAGTCCCAAGCACAGCAGCAAATCTACAACAGAATGGATGAAAAAAAAAAGTGTCGTAATAGCTGAGTAAAAGTCAGGACCTCATCCTAAAAGAAATGTTGTGGAGGGACATTAAGAGAGCTGTGTACAAATAATTGCTTGCAAACTTCAATCTGAAGCAATATTGTAAAGAAGAGTGGCTAAAATTATTCTACAAAGATGTGAGAGATTGGTAAAGTCATGCAGAAGAAAAAAATTACCTATTTTATTGCTCCCAAAAGTTGTTCCACAAGCTTTCGAAGGGTGTATTTAGATTTTCACAGGACTGCATAGAGATCATTCAAAACTGTCTTTGCTCATATAGGTATATATGAAGAAGCTACTTTTGACTGCTCCCTTTTTTGCAAGGGGTCACCACAGCAGGCAACTCTATATGCTTGATTTGACAGAATGTTTTATACTGGTTGGATCGTTGGCTTGTTAGGCAAAAGTGCAATACACTAAACTATGGTGCCTAAATCTAGCCTGCTAGTGGAAATGTTATTAAATTATGTGTAAAAGCTAAAGTAAACTATGGGGTCAAAAACTGTTGTCAAAAACAAGTCAAAAATAAGATGGTATGGATAATACTATCTTTACTTATAGTGAAATATGGTAGTGGCACCATTATGTTCTGATGGTGCTTCTCAGTGGCAGACAAAACTGGTAAAAACCAAGACTGAATACAAATAAGAGAAACTTCAACAATCTCTCCAATCTAATGAACATTGAGAGTATGTGCTAAGAAGAATAGGTTAAACTGCAGTTGCTCAAAGACCTTTTTAACCATGCAATTTAATCTCAGTGCTTTCTTTTTACACTACACAATATTACCCACCAAAGGTTGTACCTCCCCCTGTTAATGTATATAACTCCACATACACTACACCAATCCACAACCAGGTGCACCCAGCAAGAACTGAAATCAACTTTAATGAGTCTACAAAACATTCCTACCCAAGCACTGCACAAAATATAGCATTTCAAAACTGAAGGCCTTTGTGTTGTTCTCCTTTCACAGTATAGCAGTGGCAGAAAAATATCAGCTGTGCCGTTCAATCATCTGCCCAGCAATAATTTTGTAATAATTTCTTTCCAAAAGGAGAGGAATGATTACCTGGCAGAAGCAGAAAGAAAATGGGCTGAAGAGCAACAAAGAGAGAGGAGACAGGTAGCATGTTACTAAGAGAGAAGAAAAGAAAGTAGAAACAGATGAAGTGGGAGCAACAGCTTGCCATTGGTAGCTGAAGCGTGCATGCCTTTGACAGCAGACAATAAGCACAGATGGCAACTCTTCCTTCGTTAACTTTGATGGATATTTCACATTCAGTGCCAGGGCTGAGAAAATTAATACATAACCTATGGAAAATTGTTAGCAATAATTTACCTTAAGAATATTCATTTAATGTTAAAAGAAGTGCAGTTGTTTCTCTCACTGCTGTTCCAGCTATGGTACCACAAAGTTCCTGAAAACCAGTCAGTTACCTTATATATAAAGGCTTACCCACGTCAAAGCATATACTTAATGTGTAATCTAGGCAACACATACATTTTTTAGTAATAGCACTGAAAGGTGAGAAGTTTGAAATAGTTGATAAAATCTGTCTAGAATCTGTTTTTGCAGTTTCACATCTGCAAGACACATGATGCCTGGATATTTTGAAAAACCATAAACACCTCTGTTAACACATCAAAAATGGAAAAATAAAAGAATACAAAAAAACAAAACAAATTAAAAACAGCAAATAAAAACAAACCAAACAAATTCCAAAAATAATACAAAATTTAAAAAAAAAAAGAAAATGTATACAGTTCAAGCAGACCACAGAGGCAACAGTGGCAAGGAAAAACTTTCTTTTACCAGGAAGAAACCTCCAGCAGAATAAGGAATGGGTAGCCATCTACTGCCTGGGGTTGTGGGTGAAGGGAGGAAGACAGGACAAAGACATGCTTTGAAAGACAGCCAGAGATTAATAATAATAACTAATGATTAAATGCAGACTGCTGGGCTGGACTGGTAATCTGGCATAACAGGCATTCACCTGGCGGCCGAAGCACTTTTGGACCAGTGGGAGAATCGAAGGGTTACATATCATGGAGGTCTTGATGCACTGTTTCTGAGCAAATGTAAAGGCCACATGAAGTTTGGAGGTCTGTAGCGAAAGTTGGCAACCTCTGTGTACTTTGCTCCTCAGCATCCACAGACCCCGTTCTGTGATTTCATGTGAGAGTGACCCATTCTTTAACAAATCTTTGTAGAAGTAGTCTGTATGCTTAGGTGTTTGATTTTATACACCTGTGGCCATTGAGGTGAACACCTGAATTCAATGATTTGAATGGGTGAGCGAACGCTTTTTGCAATATAGTGTAGGTTGTATCCCATCCGATGGAAATGGTAACTATGCACACCAATTCCCATTTAATTATTGTGAGAATCAGGGCAGATTAATGAACTCTGTTTTCTCATTTATTTATTCAGTGGCATGAGCATCAGGTTTCCAGATGATCTTCCACATTCCACTGTGTTTCTGATATAGACCAAAATATCATATCCTGAGTGTAACCGAGACAGCGATGGTGCACAGAATTCTGATAACATGCAAATGCTTGCAGCTAATGGACAATGTCTTGCAACAATAGAGCCAGAAATCATTGCAAACATAGGTTAAGTACATACATTTAGGTACATGTATTCTGCCTTTCTGTTTTCTTTGTATTTGATAAAGAAAAAATAAGTTTGTGTGCATGAGTATGTGAACTTCTTTAAAGATGAAAGTTACACTACCTGTACATCTGTGCACGATATGAACAGAACAAGCCAAGTGTAAGAAGATTTTATGCGAAACCAACAGGTAATCCATAGAGATTCCACTGTTCAGTGATCTTTGCAGTGCTTGCAGATACCATTGCAGAGCATCCAGGAGTATTGAAAAAAGATATTGATCTAGAGTGCTACAGATAAAGGCCATACAGCTGTAATACTGTGAAAGATGTTTGGAATATGTGTGAATCATGTTAACATCCCCAAGATCTAGAATAGGTACTCCAACTGAAAAAAAATTAAAATGTTTTTATTTTTGTACACATAGTAGAGCAGTGATTCTTGAGATAAGGAACAAAACATGTCCACCAGATAAAGCCCAATTTTGGGGTTAAAAATATGAATACAAGTGTTAACCCAAGTGACTAAAAGACAAACCAAGGCAATGTTTATACAACAAAAGTATGATTTTGCATTTTTTATACATATATATATATATATTTATTTTAAATGGTACAATACATTACCAGTACCTTAAAAATCCATTGTTCAGAAACAGGTGTGATAATATTAAAATATAACATAATATATATAACATCAAAATATGCAATTGAAAATTTATTTTTACATATTTTTAAGTCATTAAAATAGTGTCCAGATTTTTTGTCAACACCATCAGATTTTTTTAAAAGTACAAAAAAATCAGGAATTATTGTGGGTAGCTTACACTCTGAGGACCCCTTTACCACTTCCTGTTTGATACACATGCCATGAGGTCACTGCTGTGATAAGTTTTTTAAAATTTTTTATTTCATTTATGACATACCTTTCTGATAAAACTCTGTGTCACAACCACAGTGCGTCATCACCAAAGTCGATGAAATGCAAGATTTAATTTTATTCTTTTTGTAAAAAGAGCTTCATTTAGGTAGACTGTAGAGGCCATAAGCAACTGATGAAAAACAAGATGGCTTCTGTCAGAAAAACATGTGTTATGAAAGAAAGTAGGGTATTTTGTCAACACCATCAGATGTCAACACCATCAGGATTTTTGTCTGATGGTGTTGACCCATTTTCTAATGGTGTTCTGCTTAGTCCTCTGCATTTAACCCATTCACTCAGTGATGCAGTGGGCCGCTACAAATCCAGGATAGCCGCTGTTTGTTGGATTTGATCGCCCAACCTTCCGATCATGTGGCATCTACTGAGCTATCTCTGTCCCGAGAGCCAGTCTTTAAGTGATGATGTATGAATCCTGCTTCCGGGCCCAAACTACTCTGTGCTTATTAAGGCTGTTGTGCTGTTAAAATGTTTTAATGTTTTTTATCTTGTTCTATTTAATCTGAACAAGCCCCTAAAAACAGTCAGTGATCACTGTTGGCCTAACCGTCAGAAACCCTTGCATTAACCTTTATCGAGTGGAAAAAAGTTAGCGTTCATCCTCCAGCTTTACTGTGTTTATGTTATGCTAACATAGCTGTGTCACTAGCGATCACCTAGCACATCATTATATACCAGCTAGTCCAACTTCAGTAACCAGACAAAAGTCACTGCTGTTTAGTTTTCTGTCTTCATTTATGTTGGAATGTAGGTTAAACCAGCTAGCTAACTTCTAACTGAGCCACACTAATCATTTTATTAAAGATGAAAGAATTTAGACAGTTTGTAACTCTCAGTGATGCCGCAGAGTTCCTTTGACTTTGGGATGGGAGTTTGGACCTGGAAACAAGAACAAGAAAACAATCTTACTTTTAAACGTGGTATAATTAGTTTGAAAACATATGTGCATAAACAGTAGAACAGGGAAGCTGCTAATAGTCAAAATAGCTGAAACAACTTAATTTAAAATATATATTTTTGCATTTCTTTGTGTCTGATGGTGTTGACAAAAACCTTGCACTTCTCCAGCAAAAACATAAATTATTAAAAAATGGTACATGTGGGAGATTGTACCAAAACATGGTGAGACAGCCAAAACTTTGTGTAACAATTATATGTAAATATGTTTTTGAAAAATAAAAATATATATTTTAGAAAATTAAAACCTGTTTTGTCCATAATCTCAGGAATCACTGAGAATTGAGGTAAGATGGCAGCTATAATATCTAAATATAACATTTAAATAAGAAGGAAATGAAATAAAAAGATTTTTTTTGTATTATCTACTCAACATTTTTTAATATTCCATAATCACTGCTCATATACCTAGAAAACCAAAGCAATTTTTTCTTGTTAAGTGTTCAGTTTCATGTGACAGTTTGTGTTTCTGCTTTTGGATAGGATAAGTTACATACCAGTCAGAAACATTTGCAGTTGTTACAATGAATACAAACCATTCACGGCTGGCTTATTCCAGTTATTGTTTTCTGCTTTAGATTTCCAATAACATATGCCTCAGTGTACATTTTGATTGTTAATCTTTGTTTGCATGAAGTAATATCGTACATCAGCAGCGCTTTTCAGTATGGTGGTTAGCCTCAAGTCTCTCTTGCTTTCTCTATTCCTGCATATACAGTGTTTGAATGAAGGGAACACTTGAGCAATTTCAACTTTGTGTTTTTTAATATTTAATTCATCATGTGATGTGTGGTACAAGTATTCCCTTTGCATTTTGTTTTGTTTTGTTTTATTCAAAACACATTGGCCTAACAATACAGTTATACTTTAGCCACCAAATGTTTCTAGAGTTTTGACTATTTGAATATTTCCCTTTTACCTTAAAAAAAACCTCTTGGCTGTATTTTTGTGTTATATTAATGTGTCTTGTGAAGGGCTTTTTTCCAAAAAACTGCGTGTTGTGTTGTTCAGAGTGGCATACATAAACATACAGTCAAAACAATTTTTTGAGCATGCAATTTATTACAAACAATGCTTAAACTGAAACTGGCTTTTTTACAGCTGATTAAAAGTTTAAGACCACATGCCTTTAAAAGGCCAAATCTGTGCAAAAATGTGGATTCATTGTCATTTTCTGTCAGGTAGTCACACTGTCATGACGTTCTGATGGCAAAAGCATAAAACAATTCCCTTTTTCAACGTGGTTGGGTTGTTGAACTGCATAAGCAGGATCTCTGGCAGCACGCCATCGCTGCTGAGGTGAGATGCAGTAAGACATTCATTTGGAATTTCCTGAGGTTTATGGAACAAAAAACTCAAGTGGAAGACCCAAAAAAATGAAGCCAGCACTGAGCCATAGGATCGAATTGGCTGTCTGTCTGGAACTGTTGTCCATTTTTGTAAACTTCCCTTGCCACCCATCCCCAAAGGTTATCTTGGGGATGCCTGGCAAGGGAAGTTTACAAAAATGGACAACAGTTCCAGACAGTAGATGCTCTTCGTGCAGCCGTCTTCACCACTTGGACAAATGTTCCCACTCACCTCATGGAAATGCTTGCACCAAGCATGCCGCAACAAATTTTTGAAGTGATAAACAATAATGGTAGAGCTGCACATTACTGAGTTCATGTTTGGAACTTTGATTTTTGTGTTGGGGGGGGGGGGGGGGGGGGGGGGGGGGGGGTTACAGTTTTTTTTTGGGAGGTGTGGTCCTAAACTTTTGATTATAAAACAGCCTGTTTCAGTTTAAGCATTGCTTTGCATGCTCAAAAAGTGTTTTGTCTCACTCCCATTTCTTCTTGTTGCATGTTGAAGCTCTACTTGGAACCTTGTTAAGATCCAACCATGCAAAACATGATTTCTTTTTTCTGCCATTTTTCAAGTGACTGGGATGATAGATACAGATTGGGACTGTATCTATTATAGTGCCTTGGCATGTTTGTGTGCTTGATTTTCTGTGTTTGTATGCATGTAGTAATTTGTTAGTGTATGGACACATACGAGCAAGAGACGTTCCTGCTGAGAAGTAAGGAGTGGTCCATCCATATTTAATGCATTTCTATTCATAATTCACAGGCCAAACCTCAGTAACTTACTACTGAAGGATGTGTAATAGGATAAGACATTTCTTTTGTCTTCCCTGTGACTCTCTCAGGCTTTCATACCAACTTTTTTTTTCCAGAACATCTTTTTTGTGTGTGATTCCCTTTGTTTTTTATTTCCTTTCACACATTGTCTATGTTGAATGCCAGTCCACCATTGCTGTTTTAGGCAGCTTTCTAGTTTTTATTAGCAGTTTTCTTTGCTCAAGGTTTAAAAATTCAAGCACAATTCAGAAAGCTTGAGTTGGACAGAGTTATCTGGATCCAAGACTTACTTATTTGGCAGTTTAATTTCAGGTTGATTTAGATACAACTGAAACAAGGGTGCATTAAAAAAGGATATAATACAAGGAAATAATTAAAGAATGAATCCTTTAATAATAAAAATAAGTAATATTAAGTAAATGATTTATGTAACAGTGCAACAAAAGACTTGGATTCAAAAATATCAAGCATGGTGGATAAAAGGCAAGACGAAAGCTAATCAAATATTTCTAACCTGAAATGAACACAAAGTCACAATAAATTATTTATGTATTCATGAAATAGTAATACTATAGTGTAAGCTGAGTTAAACACTTGTCCAAGATACACCGCTCTGAGAACTGACAGTTTACAAGCCACAGATCAAAGCAGGCTTTTTCAACTGGTCTAGCAGTCTTGTTTGTCACTTTGTTTGAGACCATGATCAGTCAGAGCAGAGCAATGTGATATAGGATGTTGGATATGTGAGGCAAACAAGGCCAAAGACATTATATTTTTGAAATCTGAATGTGATTTTTTTTAATTAGTTTGCAAACATGAAGAATAAAAAAGTAAAAAGTAAGTTGATTCAAAAAGTGACAGAATAGATATCTGTCACAATAATATGATGTCCTTAAATTAGGATTAGGATTAGTTCCCTTTGTTAAAGATGATAAAGTTTGGCTTAATTTGTATGTAAAGGATTTTGATGATCGAAACTCTACACAGTATTTTCAAGGATAAGAAAGGATAGGAAATAATAAAAAATAAGGTGTAACTGCAAACGTGACAAATAACAATCTCTAGTTTAAAATAAAGAGGACATTAAACACAGATCAAATTTCAAAACTTAATAAGGACAATGTCATAACATAGCAAGATTATTTTATTATTATTATTATTATACATGGTTATAATTGCTAAAAAACAAAAACATGCAAAAATATGTGTGTGCCAATTTGGTCAAAAAGACAATTGCAGTTCACTTTTTAAGTTTACCATTTTTTACAGTCCAGTATATATATTGATTAAAGTATCAAGTGAGTTTTAAAACTGATAAAACATAATATAAATCTATCATCTTTTTCAGTGCAGTAATTAACCAGTTAAAGTGTCAATTATGTAGTCAATCTTTTAAAGTCACCCGGCCATATCACCACATCACCATTAATTTCAGTCTTAAGCTTTTACTTATATAGCATATAAGCTATTAAGAACCTCTATCATCTATTGTCCCCTCTCACAAATACAGTATCTCTTCTCCTGTCCTTCTCCTGTGCTCTTCAACCAATTTTCCCATGGGATTTGGTTAGTAATTATAGTGGATATAGGTTCTATTCACATGTAATTCAGCCTTACGATGCTTTCAGAGCGATCAGTAGACTGCACATGACCACTCTAGGTTCACAATTCAGCTCATGTTGCAAATGTGCTTTTACACATGTTTGTTTATCTGCCCCAGAGTTCCTGTATCTTGTAAGGTACACTTTCCTCACATTTATACAATTATTCCTTTTTTATGTCTCTATTTTTTCTAGATCTCTGTACTACTTGATGAGATGCCCAATTTCTTTTCTTTTTTCCCTACATTTAAAAAACCCATTTGACTTCTGGATACATATCTCTCAGCCCCTCTTGTTTCTTAACTATCTTTATGATGTGGGGCCAGCTGTATAATAGTGTGTTTGAACTCAGAACTGAAATTAAGTGCAATCACAAAAGCAGAAAATCTCTATCACTCACATTTAAAAACTACTATGTGTGTAATTCTTCTGAAACTTCACTCACATCTTGCATAAAAAACTGCCTTTTGCATCTTAGCTTTTTGGACATTTCAATAAAAAAAAAATGTAATGTCCAATAAATCAAAATAAAATAACAAAATATTAAACTACAACTTAGTGGTGAAGTTAAGAAAAAGAAACATATTTTTGATCTGAGAAGAAAAAAAAAACATCTATCAAATGTATACTCAAAGCAAAAGACCATAACTGTCATGGTCCCTGAGTTCTCCTGTGCTGGACCACCACTCTCTCTCTCTCTCTCATTGCTCTTTCCCTCCCTCTCCTCTGTCCGTGTTAATGTATTTTGTGTGTTTGAGGGGTGGGACTTGTCCTGGGTTCCTGCCGTTTGTCTCAGGGCACTTGGAGATAACAAACTCATCTGTTTGCGATCATCTCTTCTCCTGCCAGTACTTGTTGTAGAATTGTAGAATGGCTTCAGTCTTCATTGGACATTATAACAGAAAACAGTTAGTAAAGCTGGTTTCCACTGTGCATAAACCCTTGAGATTCATGACTTTACTAACCACAAACCTTTTGCCTGAGCACCACCTGTGAACTTTACTGTTGTAAATTAACATGTTAACCTTTTCTTCGGAGTCTTGCTCCAACCCATTTTTGTGGTCACGACAATAAGAAAGGTGAAAATAAGTAGTTCAATTATAAACAACCAAAACGTTGCAAGTTAAAGCAGAAGGAAATCCAACGATTATGTGAGACATCAGCCATTTATAACATCTACGTTTAGCTACCAAATAGGTTCCAAAATTAGTATTTAAATAACTAAAAGTTTGTGAATGGAAAATTACAATTGCCATGATAATGCTTGACAATTACATGTTTGTGATTTCAACACAACCCTGTAAGCATTTCTACTTCATCCACCGCACTCTACTGCTAAATGTAAGTTTAGAGCAAAATAGTTTTGTTTCAAATTGTTAACTATTAAAATTTAAAGCAGAATGATTATTTATGAAAACTTAAGGTGGGGTAATTGCAAACTTAAAACAATCTAATATTATATAACAATAACAAGCCCTATTTGACACTTGTTAGAATTCATATTACGGCAGGAACCAATCAACTAAGTAAAGAAATACATCAGTTCATCATTACTTTAAGAACGGAAGGTCAGTGAGTCCGGAAAATTGCCAAAACTTTGAACGTGTCCCCAAGTAAAGTCACAAAAATGATCAAGTGCTACAACGAAACTGGCTCACATGAGGACCGTCCCAGGAAAGGAGGACCAAGAGTCACCTCTGCTACTGAGGATAAATTCATCTAAGTCACCAGCCTCAGACATTCCAAGTTAACAGCACCTCAGATTAGAGCCACACAGAGTTCCAGTAACAGACACATCTCTCTACATGAACTGTTCAGAGCAGACTGTGTGAATCGGACCTTAATGCTGCTAAGAAACCACTACTAAGGAAAAGCAATGAGCAGAAGAGATTTGTTAGGGCCAAGAAACAAAAGGAATGGACATTAGATGAGTGGAAATCTGTGCATTTGTCTGATTTGTCCAAATCTGAGATCTTTGGTTTCACCCACCATGTCTTTCTGCAACGGAGAAAACGCAGAGAATGAATGGTCTCTACATGCATGGTTTCCATCGTGAAGTATGGAGGAGGAGGTGTGATGGTGTGGGGATGCTTTGCTGCTGACACCGTTGGGGATTTACTCAAAATTGAAGGCACACTGAAACAGCATGGCTACCAAAGCATCCTAGAGTGACATGCCATCCCATCCGGTTTGTTTTTAGTTGTACCATCATTTATTTTTCAACATGACAATGGCCCCAAGCACACCTTCAGGCTCTGTAAGGGCTATTTGACCAAGAAGGAGAGTGAGGGAGTGCTGTGCCAGATGGCCTGGCCTCCAAGAGTGTGCAAAAGAAGTAATCAAAGCAAGGGGTGGCTATTTGGAATAATGTAAAATATAAAACACATTTTGAGTTATTTCACACTTTTTTGTTTACTACATAACTCCATATGTGTTCATTCATAGTTTTGATGCCTTCAGTGAGAATCAACAATGTAAATAGTCATGAAAAAAAAAAACATTAAATGAGAAGGTGTTTCCAAACTTTTGACTGGTAGTGTATATGCACTCAACTAGATATTTAACACCAGGAAGATGACAGTTCATAATCTGTGTATATTAGATCTAAATCATTTGGAAATGTGTGTCCCTCTGTGGTTTGGCTAAGATTGGCTATAAAGGTTGAAAATAATGGGGTTGCCCTGTCTTCTGGACCCAGGTGGATGAAGAAATCCAATATGGGCACAAATTGAAAACAGTTGCTGTTGTCTGACTTCCTTTGCAATTTTTAATGCCTCTACCATTATATAATGTTACACAAAACCCTACTGTAACTCAGTCTCTCAATATAGGATGCTATAAAATTATTAGACAAAGAGAACCAGATAAATACAAAATGTAGTTTTTAAACTATGATTTCATTTATTAAGGGGGGAAAACCTATCCAAACCAACCTGGCATTTTGTAGGACCTTCTTGCACATCTGTGTTCAATTCCACCATCAGGCCGGGGTCTTTCTGTGTGGAGTTTGTATGTTCTCCCTGTGTTTGCGTGGATTCCTTACGGGTACTCCGGCTTCCTCCCACAGTCCAAAGACATGCAGTTTGTGGGGATAGGTTAATTGATTAATCCAAATTGCCCATAGGTGTGAATGTGAGCGCGAATGGTTGTCTGTCTCTGTGTGTTAGCCCTGCAACCTCTAGGGTGTACCCCGCCTCTCGCCCTATAACAGTTGGGATAAACTCCAGCACCCCCTGCGACCCTGAGAAGGATAAGTGGAAGCAAATGGATGGATGGACTTTGCCTAAGCTACTCCAAAACCTCATTAACATTTAATTTTCATTTCAACTTTTTGAGCCATCCAGAGGTGGACTTGCTCTCAGATTATTTTCCTGCTGCATAACCCAAGTGTGCTTGAGCTTCAGGGGATGCACTGATGGCAGGACATTCTCCTCCTGCACTATTCATGGTTCCATCAACTATGGCAAGTAGTCCAGGACTTAGTGACAAATGTTTTACTCTTAAGCAGTGTATGGCAGAGTACTCTTCCAGCATGAATAGGGTGCCTGACAAAAAAAAAAAAAAAAATGGAAAAATGTTCAGTTGAACAAACCTGACTTTTGTGACCCAGCAGTTTTAGTTGTCATCTTTAATATCTTTATTAGTATGTTTCTTTGTAATAATTTTTAGAAGGATGAAAGAATGGTCTTTACTGATAGAATTAGTATGAGATCAGAGAAGTACAAAGTCGTGCATAAACACATATACTGACATCACGCGGACTGTCAAAGTATGTTGTGTTTGCAGTGTTTCAGACATTTAAGAAACACACCTCCTGCATGCATTCTACATATTTAAGCAAGGACCCATAAACATGTAGGTAAACACATTGACAAAAAATATGTATACTAGTGATTTTCCGCTATTCACATGTGCAGTATACAACCACACACACACACACACACACACAAACACATCTTACACACACACCTAATGGTGTCCTCTGACACTGAGATGAGTTACTTGAAAGGATTTGGCTCAGAACACTCCCGCCTCTGATACCTGAAACAACTCTGTGTTGGAGTGTCAACTACACAAACTCTAATATACAGAGTCTTGCACGTCAGCAAATGTACACTGATTGGTCCCACTGCAGAGCCACTGAGAGGTAAAAAGTAAAAAAAAAAGAGAAGCAAAATACAGGAAGGAGAGATGGGGAAGACACCCCCGAGAATATATTTAATGGTACATTTGTTATCACTTCATTTCTTTCCACTGTACTTCATGACATGGTTGTGTTGCTTACAGCACTTGTTTTATTAGCATAGTTAGCCTCTAACAAGCTTTACAGCCTTCCTTCTACCAAGTAAAACACAAAACTCATTTTTTATATGTAACTTTTTATATGTAACTTTTATAAGTTACATATAAATAGCTATTACCTTCAAAGTTGTCTTCGACAAAGTCAGCAATATCAGAGTGACCAAGTCTAAGCAATTTGCTAGTCATCAAGGAACTACAGCTTAAACGTTTTATTCCACACATATTTCGTGCTTGACTTGTTGCCCTCTGCATGAGCTGACTAGTCTTCTAGTCAAACCAACTCTCTGCATATCCTTACGCACTACATCCACAAACCTTTGCTGTGGCCTTCCTCTTTTCCTCTTACCTAGCAGTTCCATATTCATCATTGATCACCCATTATATCCACTGTCCTTCCTCTGCAAACATTGAAACTAACTTGGATGTGCCTCTCTAACATTCTCTCCAAACTGCTCAAGTTTGAATCCCTCCTGGTCGCTCCCATCTAAATCTTATCATCTTCAACATCCTCAACATCTTGTAAACCTAGATGGCAATTAGTCCCATATATAAACCATATTTTTATCCCCAACCGCATGATGCATTCACAAGACAGTAGGCAATTCAGTTCAGTTAAAGTCAATTTTATTTATATAGCCAGCATTTAGAAATTAGCAAGCGTTTGCTTGTTATGTCAGAGTTTACAGCTTATACTGTTCCTTAACCACACAAGACCTCTACAAAGGTGTAAGGGATGACATGGAGAAATTAAGGCACAAATTATCCCACCGTGTGGGCCCCATATAATCATAGTAAAAAGAAAGTACACCCTTTTTCCAGTCCAAAATTTTATATATCATAATATAATAAAAATAATATAATCTGATCCATAGTAGCTCTTGAAAATTAGGTGTAGCAAGGTGTTGCTAATCAATTGCAATTGTTTAATTGATAATCACCAAGTGTTACCACCACTATAAAAGCAAAAGTTTGGTGAGTTTGGTGCTCTGGAGCATTCAGATAGGTGTTAATGCAATATCAAGGAGAAAAGACATCAACAATGATCTTAAAAAAGTCGTTGTTGCTGACTGTCAGTCTGGGGCGTTTCACAAGGGCAATTGTCAAATAACATGAAGTCTGTCGTTCTGAGAAAAATCATTCACAAGTTGAAAACATTCAAGAGTTACTGATCTTCCCTGTACTGGATGCCCTAATTACTACCTACCTCTCTAGAGTCAAATGTGAGGCTTTTGTAATATGACGTGTTGTTGTTCATCTCACATTTACCTAATCTTATGAGCTGATAAGAACTAGGTAAAATGTTTTTGTTTTTTCTATTTTGCTGATAGAAAAATATGGCCAACTAATTACTAGCAATAACAGGTGATGTAATTATTGTGATGTAATTACTGTGTTGTGCACACTTGGGGTAAAGTGCATATTACTGATATACCATCTGCACACACTTGTTGCATAACATTAGCACCTACATATACATGTCCAATATATCACGTGTAGTAAAGCAATAGGTTTAAGAAGTATCTGGCATCTGAAAATCCCCCAAAATCCACTGTGAAACGTATCCGCTCCTAGCACAGTTGACCTCTAACAAGGATAGACACACTTGTGAGCTTGCAAAGGTCACAAATCTCTAACATTGGCACGGATATTAATAGTGCATTCACTCTTTAGCAAAAAACTCTAGTCAGGGTGTTTTGGCAAAAATGTCCTCATGATCTCCCTAGATAGAACGAGGTAGAATTTACTTATACAAGAACGATTTTATGAATGCAATATTGTAATGAAGGTGACTTTGGCTTCAGACTGTTAATGTATAAGCATCTTGTGCCCCCATCCTGCCCCTTCTGTCTTATCTCATTTCTCTTCCTCTCTAGCTTTCTCTGTCATGTCTTTATTTCCTCAATCCTTTTATTGCCATCATTATCCAGAGTAATCTCTGCCCACCTGCCTATTGATTGCTTGTGAATCCTTTGTAGCCAGCTGGGTTTTCAAGGGTACATCCAGGTGAACAAAATATACCAATGTCTCCTGGGTACTCGGATTAAACTGACATTTTGACTAACTCCCACTTACACGTATTGCATTCTCATGGTAAGCTCATTGAAGGCCCTTTCATAATTTGTGGGTGCAAATGTTGCCCGAGTTACCACTGTAACTTTGTTTAGTGGGGTTTAATTTATTAAAAAAAAAAAAACTAATAACAAATATATAAATAGCCAAAACTTAACCATAGTATGCAGAGTATAAACAATGATGCTTACGCCACTTAAACGTCTGTGGTTCACAAATGTCTTAAGTTATTGAAGCTTACCTTCCAAATTTTGCCAATTTAAGATTCTTAAAATATACTTTTACTTACTATTTTTTGTAATTCTGCTTCTTTAAACCATTTTTTATTGAATTTTGTATGAAATTACATAAACATAAAAGTTAACTAGACCAGTTCTGCAGAGCAGAACATCTTATTAGTGGAGCAGAGGATACCATAAAAGAGGGACTAGATGAAAAAGAGTGACTCATAACATTTCAGAAAATACACTGACAAAATCAGTGACATTATGATTTTATGACCAAACTTCCTTGCAATCTCTTAGAACAGATGACAATATGCAAAAATGACTACTGAAGTCACCGATCTTCAAAAATCAGATTTCCCAAACAACCCAAACATACTTTTATGCAATTTTCTTTCCGGTGTAACTTATACAGTGAAATGCAGTTCTATTAAAGTGAAAGACTTCATCTTATGAGAACTCTGACATTGGCAAAACCATAATAACACCAAGCAGAATCTTCCTGTCTCCCTGTCTCACTGTAAAAAGTAATTTGAAATGCTCAGCTTGATGTTCCTTCAGGCCAGTGACACTGGCAGAGAGATCCACTCCACACAGACTTGTCATTGCCTATTAATGACTCTTCACACTAAGTGGCTGCTCGAACACTGTCTGTTTCCCTGTTTCCGTTGACTCCTATTTGTTTCATGGCACCTTATCTGCACCTCTTATGTCAAAACACACTCATGGAACATGACAAGCATCATATCATTTAACCTGCAGGACAAACCAAATTCCATTAACAGCACTATACTAAAGTGTTGATGAGGCATGATGGTGAGAAGCAGTATCCAACAGTGCAATCTTTTTTTTAATGATGATGTACTTTGAATATTGTGTCTTCTTAAACAGTTTCCTCTGTTTAAATCGGTTACCTGATATGGGTTCGTAATGGGTAATCTATACAAAAGTTGATGTAGATTACAACATTAAGAATTTATAAAAATGATAATTATTAAATGTTTTCTGAAGTTCTTTAAAAGTATGAGCTTAACCTTGAAAACGAGTATTCTTTCAAATACCATTGGTAGTCTGTATCTTACTTTTCATCTTATTCTACACTATCATCTCCTCATCTCCTTCACAAATATCACACTGTAGCTTTCTTTAAAATTTTGTGTGTTTTTCCATTCCTTAAATTTACCTTAGATGATAATGGCCATTTATTATTTATCAGTGAATAAATAAATGACGGGAAGAATTTTTGGAAGAATTTTCCATTCGACTATCACTCTCACTTTGATTTTCAGTTTAGATTTAATAGTGATGAACTCAAGGTTATTAGGCATAAATGGCTGATAAACACTTGGCATTTAGAATAGTGATGCTATTATCTATTCCAGCTCTGCAAGACTCCAAATTAAGCAGCATGTTTTGGCACTAGCACAGTAAAATTCAGTCTGTCCAGTTCACATGAACATGCACAGGAGGTATTCCAGTGCCTCCAAGAAGCATTACACTAATTTAGATTCAATTGCTGGCTAATTACTTTAACCTTAACCATAACCAGGTTACTACTTGGCTAACCCTAATCAAGATTTAGGCCCACACAGCATAATAATAATTTACCTTGATACCCCACCACCAGGGCAGGGACAAAAAGGAAAAAAATAATAATAATAAAATAAATTATATATATATATATGCATACACATGCATACACATATTTCATTTTGTTTGGTATTGGATATTGAAACTGGTTTTAATCAGGTTAGTACAGTTGTTGTTGGGTTAGTTACACTGCAGCATGTGACAGTTAAAAGGTTTAGCTATTTTACTTTAGCTATTAGCAGTAGCGCATTGTCAAAGTAGCCATTCGTTTTACTTGAATCTCTCCTCTCGTAATTATACTTCTTGATCTATTTTCTTACCAGGTTAATTTCATTGTCCTCTGTCTCTTACTCACTTCTCCAAAGCTGGTGCTAGCAGCAGCTGTCTCCTGTGACTGAGAGGCCTGGTTACTAGTTGTTGCTGGTACAGCTGTTCACAGTTTTCTCTTGGCTTTTCAGCTCCACCTTCTCTCCACTTCTTCCACACTAAGCTTTTCTATGAGCTGCATGAGCACACAGCAAAGGTAGGGGAGGGGCCGGTCGCATTAAGAGATTTGATTGGACAATCCAGTGTCAGTAATGAGAATTAACGAATGGGCTGCTGTCAGTGCTTGTACAGTCAGTGCACAGCAGCCTTTCAGGCCGGCCCATTAGCCCAAAAGGGAGTCAGCCCACCGGGAAAATGCCCGGGATGCCAGATTACCTGTCCAATCAAGCCCTGCCAGCCACTGACAGACAGACTGCTCATACACAAGTGAACCTGAATTCTACCGTAAGAAATGTTAATGTTGCGTATGAGTACGCATACTCACAAACAAATAAATAGTATTTTAGCTCAGCTGTTAAAAGATTAATTCTGATTTAACCAGAAATACATTCAGTGTTACATTCAGTATTTGATTTAAATCCTCATCTGGTTTAGGCTGAACTTGTAAATTTTAAGTATCACATGTGTGTGTGTGTGTGTGAGAGAGAGAGAGGGGGGGGGAGAAAGCTTTTTACCTGCCCTGAACACCGGCTACTTGATAAATGGGCAGAGAGTGGCTGATGTGGGTCCATCAATCATCCAGACCTTGGTCTATGGCAGGCAAATAAAATAAAACGTCCCAGGTGCATAGGCAGGAGAAATATGGAATGGACCGAAGTGACAATGACAGAGGCCTCCAGGCATGAGAGATGGGGTTCACCTAAACACTATGGTGCATGCAAACACAAGCAAAGACAAACGTATGTACATGTACACACATTTATATTCCTACCTGAAGTGTTTTCCACTCATGCATGCAGTATTGACTGGCCTTTCCCTACTAACTCTGTAATCTGCAAGTGCATTTCAGATGGAAACTTCCATCTCTTAATGTGCGCCTATGTACTGTTGTGTTTCTGGCTTCTTCTTTCGAGTGTTGTTAGATCATAGTGTTTCATGATTCTGTCTTAACAATTGTGTTATATCTATTCTAGAATAGATATAACACAACAACCTATGAAGTTCTGTTAAATTTTTCAGATTAAATAGCATGAAATACTCCACCCCAAAAAAAGATATTAGTCTAATACCACATTACTCATCATATATCGCCCCAATTTATTTAGTTTGACCATTTTCATGCATTCAGATCCTAGAATTCAGATCCTTATTCTTTGTAGGCCTGGTTTAAATACATTTTGTTAACTGAAGCAGTCCTGAAGAATGTCCTGTTTGACCGGAAGCAGAAGGAGATGGATTGTTATGGAACATTCATCCATCCATATGACTCCCAGGTGTCATAGAGCAAGAGGGAGGGAACACACTGGATAGGTTCCCAGTCTATCATATGGTCGCATGGTCAAGGTATATAAACCTGTCAGGCAAAACAACGTCACATAAAAATGCATTATTACTACTTAAGTGGTATTTTGTATATTTTGAAAAAAACAGTCCTTATCTATCTTACATTGGGCATTAATGCAGCCCCACCGTTCATACGCTAACTGACACGAACAATTTTACATCCATTCCTCTTACACCTAATGTACCTGTGATTTGATTTGCATTTTGACTTGTGGGCTACTTTTCTTGTAACTTTTACTTTCTTTTAACTACTGAATATCATGTGGATGTGAGACACTTTATCAAAACAAGACACCCTATATGTTGTTACATGAGTCACGTGGGTCACAACTCCTCTGAAAAAAACAAAAAAACCAAAAAGCATGGTGCAAATACAAGACATTCTAACTAAAACATATCAGTTTCAAGACTGTCCAGGCCATCATGGACCAGAAACAAACATGGATAGATCAAGGACCTGCATGCAGTGGGCTGCCCTCAATGATCTATAAATCTTTTAGACAGTTGTGTACGTGTGTGTGTGTGTGTGTGTGTGTGTGTGTGTGTGTGTGTGTGTGTGTAGGTGTGTGTGTGTGTGTGTGTGTGCGTGCGTGTGTACATTCAGTGTGCTTTGATCAGATGTGAATTTGCAGGTGTCATGACCTTGCCTCCTCTTCCATTAAGGACAGTTATTTGTGATGACTTGCTGTCGTTTCCAAGACATGATTTAGAAGTGTGGAGTTTATTACCTTAATTGCACTGCACACAAGCATGAACTTACAGAGACTAAGAAAATTCAGTGCTACATGTTTGCAGGAAGGCCATGTTATATCTACAAAATAACAGGAAATATCTATTTTTTCTACTGTACATCTTGTTCCAGACAGTTTCATTCTCTTCACAGCTTAAATTTAAAAATAATGTCTTGTAGCTAGAATAAAATTCTACACTGTAAAGAGAAGGCTTGGAAAAATCTCTGCTTTATTTATTATTTATTTATTATTTTAATGTGGGCAAAGATCTAATGGTTATATTTAAAAAAAAAAACTAAGACGTGCAGCTTGGTGCAGATAAAAAAAAGAGTAAAAAATGCTTGCTTTTTCTGTAATAGGCACTATTTTTTATACCTTCACATGATCATAAACACAACACACATAACAGCTGGACCCCACACTCAAATAAAACCCAAGTAATGTAATGATATAGTTTTATTGACATCAAAAACAATATTGATTCTGTGTATAGATGACATACTTCATCAGGTCCCTCATTTATTTCAGCCTCAACACAACGTATCTCTTATCTCTGTGACAGAACGCAGACTGAGACATAGTGTGCAAAACTGGCCTGAGTTTGATGCCATTGCTTTGCAAGTACATTTCAAACACCTTTAATGTCATTCTTCCAAACTCCCAAAACACCACTTCATCTTAACAAAAATAACAAAAATAATATAATTTTTTAGGTTATGAATGACCTTTTGATGAGGTGAAGAACTATCTTGTAATGTCAACTTCATGGCCCTATATTTGACAGTGCATGGGAATTATGTATTCATTTTTAGGACCCAGTGTTAGCAAGACCTCTGCCCTTTTTATCTGCCTTGAAGAGAGGCTTTTTTGTGAGCTTTTGTCATCTGTCTGCAAATGCCTCTCTCACTACAGCTTTGTGAAAAGACACTTGTTGTCAAGTGAATTATTTATGAACTGGGCTGTGCTGTAGTCTTTGGGGAGAACAGTAAAACATGCATCCACATCCTCATTCATAGGCTTTGACCCAGATTATGATAATACCTCAACCCTGCAAACTCAAGAAAATAAATCCACTATAACCACCTACAAAACAAATATCATGACTTCACAATACAGTGAGGAGGCACATGTTTTACTATGCGTGTCTGTGTCCTCGCAAACAATATGCTCCATCTCTTTTTTTTTGTCTGAAAGACCAACTCTCTTTTGCACACACACACACACACACACACACACACACACACACACACACACACACACACACACACACATTTCCACAGGCATCCACAGGGTGGGGCATACTTGTGAGCCAGTATCTTATCCCAATCTTATTGGTCTTAGTGCAGGGGCATTGTGGTCAGCAGAATAGAAGACTGCTTATTCAATACTTTGTTGAGGTTTTTTTTTGTTTGCTGCAGATTTGAGTGACAGGTGGGTTAGCAAAGAACCCCATGGGTCACAGACCCAGAAAGAGTGAAATGATATTGCTTCTGTAGTGAGTTTGTGTGTGTGCTAGACTTCTTGAAGAAAAAAAGATGGCATCTATCTATCTATCTATCTATCTATCTATCTATCTATCTATCTATCTATCTATCTATATTGCTGGAGTCACTAGGTTACAGCCTCTAATATTCTATTACCAGTGGAACCATACTGGACTTAATCTAGAACATATCCGTCGAAATTGTTTCTTCACCCTCGGTTAGGTGTTCTTGTGCTCCATTTTTGTGATGTTACTGTTAGCTGGCATTGCCGCATCTATCACCGCCTTGTTCTGATCCTTGTCAGCCCCCGCTATGTCTGGTGGGATAGCCAACAACTGCTTGTCATTGTAGAACTTGAAGTCCCACAGGATCTTAGGTCTGATGTTCTCAACCATAGCGTATATTCCATCTGGACTGGGAAATTTCTAATCCATAAACAGCACAGATGTTTCTATACACTATGCCAGCCACTTTGTTATGGTTCTCAGTGTATGCTATTCCAGCTTGTAACTTACATTCTACTGCTATGTGCTGGGCTGTCCCCAGGGCACCTTTGGACAGCCTGCAACTTGGGTCCCGTAGGCTGTAGTAGATACCCCTGCCTCTGTGGATCTAGTGTTTAGGGCCTATTCTTGTGCTTCCATAATCAGAGTCTCTGTGCTGTCCTTCTAGCCTGGCATTTCTTGCCACTTGTAGGATTTAATTATGCTAGCCACTTTCTCTATCTGCCAATGAGAGAACCGTAAAGGGCATTGGTCTTCAGTGATATTTCTTCTTCCTCACCACTGTCCATTGCGTATACATTCTACAGTGTATGTCTAATCAGTACCAGTTACTGAAAGAGAATAATTGGAGGTGATAAGTTTGAGTTCATTATTTGAATGTGCAAGAATTCTAAATCGCAATTAATTCTGAGTAGGTTTTTCTTTTGTGATTTTCACTTGACTTTTTTTCCCTGTTAACGTTTGATTCTCCAACAGGGGTAACAGAGCAAGAAACATTGAAAAAAAAAATTGCCAAAAGTTTCAATTTGTTCTTGTATAAAGTACAGGCAAGGCAACAGTGAGACACAATGTAAGGACAATTAACAAAGGGCACATTAGAGGCAATTACGTCAGTCATGTCACTTCTTTAGCACTGCTCATCATGTCTTTCACTGCTCGTGCATATTTTATTTTAGCTGAAGTACACTTCTCATTTAGAGTCATGTAATTGCCTCAAAAGTTAAAATATTCATCACATTCATAAAAACATTACCATTTTTCTGCAGGGAGATGATCAGATATGCAAAAGCCTTCTGCTCCCCTCTAAAATTGTACATCTTTAATAGGGGATAACACTCTCTGTGAAACTTAGTGGCTTTTCATGTTTTTGGGAAAATTGTCACGTCATGTTGCTAAATTCTCCAAGCGACCAAAGCGGCATTTGTAAATTACAAGACAAGCAGAGTGGAAATGGTAGACATGGCCACAGGAAATTTTTCAGCAAAGAGGTTAGTTTTTGAGAAAACAGTCAGTGTGAAAGTAATTAAATATGAACCCGGAGCACACATTTTGTGCTACAAAAATATTGGTGTATTCACTGTGTATATTGGTTGACTGCTGATTTTATTTATAAGGGCACCTTTCAGAAGGAATACTGTATGTCTTGGGCACTCAATCAATCCAATATTCAAGACACAATAGGATACACTTTCACACACATGCCTAATAGCCTAAAGTTGTAAGATTTTACTTTAAAAGTTAAATCTTGACAAACATTGATGTGATCTGAACTTGATTGGTTTGCAGAGGAATTTAGCTGCGATGTGCTAACTCTAATTTAACTGAGCTAATATGGATGGCATGGGTCAAACAGAGATCACAGTTACATTCAGTTGAGAGTTGAAGATATGAACCGTGAAAGTCTTTTAGTTTTAATTAGAGGTCTAGTTTAATGAAACTGAACTTACAAACACTGCATGAGATTTGTATTACAAAAGCTTAAATGTTACAGGGAGTGATTTGGGAGGGGGTGCATAATGTTATGAAGGTGACAGGGAGAAAAAAGATGACTAGCATAAAAGAGGATGACTACAATTATGATTAGTAATTACAAGAAGTAACTTGTAGAAATGATTATATTTCACAGTATGGGGAGAAAAGCATCTACATGTGATTGCACTTATGAAAATGATGACGCTTTCGGTGGCAATGAGAGCCGTAACGACAGCAGAGATAATGAGGGCACACAGCACTAACAGTAAAGTTGAACTGCGGCAGCCACTGCCAAGCATTACTCATCTTATAATGTAATGAGACTGCCTGGTTCTAATGCTCTGCGCTTAACCTCGCCATGAGGCAAGGGCAGTGTGCAGGCAACAACTGACTAACCAGAACAAAACTGCGTGCACAGGTTCACTAACACATCACTGCTATGCCAATATTGATGTATTTGAATGCATATGTACGTATCTCTCTGTGCAAATACATTCTTTTGCAAATGTATGCAAATGAACAAAATAAGCATTGCCTTTCTCTCTGTCCCCCCCCCCCCCCCCCCCCCCCCCCCCCCATTCTGTTGCTTTTTCCGTCTTCATACTGCACATCTACATGCATTAAACATTGCAAACTAATCTATTTTAGGCTGGGGCATGCAAGGTTAAAAGATGCACAGCAGATGGGAAATCCACAGTGGTTCCCATCAGGGACTAATCTTCTCTTTCAATTTGCCCCTCAGTTTCTCCCTTTTACCCATCCTTAATCCAAACCACCCTTCCTATCTATCCATCCATCCAGTAATTTAACCATTCCTCATGAACATTGTCCCCATTAATCCCTCCAGTCAATTTCTCAACTAAATCAGCCTTATCATCGAGTTTTCATAAGCAAAAGCCACAAAATGTTAGGTTTAATTTAACATAAATGTTATCTTATATAGGGAGCAATGCACTAGGACAAGGGTTTGTACACAACAACTATACAGATGCATTTAACTATAAGTACTATTTAAAAAAAAAAAACACTGCTACACGTGTTTATATAGATATAGTATGCAAAAAAAAAATGTTGCAAGAAAATAAGGGCCAAAATTACTTCAGCATATTTAAAAGGTAATTTGACAAAATTGAGACAATTAACAATTTCATAGTGTTTGGTCACTAAATGGGACCAGAGACGTCCAGTTCCAAGGTTAAATGTGAAATATATACTCTGAGAACTTTAAATGTGCTCTGTTTTTAGAGAAGAATAGTAAACTTATTGAAACTTTAATAATCCCTCGGGTGGGTTCCTTCGGGAAATTCAGTTTCCAGTAGCACAGAACTGACAGAAGTTGCATGTTACAGATACAATAAAGGTGAATGAGAGTAAAGATATGAGCATAAATATACCATATATACACATATATAAATACAGAATATATAATAGGGATACAATGGCACACTCTATTCACTTACTTTTTTTAATAGGCAATTATTCACACATTACAGAGACATTTATTCATCATTTTAGTTGTGGGATTCATTCGGTGATCAGACTAGATAATTCTGTTTTGTCTCAGACATTATCCACCTGATATTATGGCATCATTATATTATATGAATAATGCAGGCTGTTGACTAATAATGCTGGCATGTACTTGAAAGTAGCTAATATTAGACTAAGTGAATGGCATCATTTGTTTATCCTCATTTCCACTTGGCTAGTGGAACTGTCCATCTTTCTGTCAGAGCACAGATAGGGGAACAAGCTTGATGCTGTGGATTTGTTGAGCTTAGATTTCTGCTTTGTGTGGAGATTGTGATATCCACCTCGAGAGCCTTGAGATAGGCTAGTTGCATTTGAGTCATTGCTCATCAACAGCTGGACCGGCACTGGTCGAATGTTTGTGTGCATTTATATATGTATGCGTATATCCTCCCATGCCTAGGCTTTGGTTCTTTGGCTAGCTTTGGCTGGCAATCTGCAACTGTCACTGTGCATGGAGTGGGATTGTGACTGACAACCACAAGTGTGTGAGCATGTGTGTATAAACATTGTTTTTTGGGGGGGATCACTTAGAGTGTGTGCATCTCATGGTGGGTGGGAGGGGGGAGAGTAGAAACTGCGTCTGTGAGAGAGAGAGAGTGTGTATAAGTGTACCTGCTGCAGGACACAGCAGGATGGTAGTGAGCAGATGGAATGTTTGATCCAGAACATAGCTAAAGGCAGGTGGGGTGTGGGGTGTGTCTCTCTTACTCCTAAAACACACTCTAACACAACAAACAGATACACCAAATATGCACACACTGGCATAAACTAAAGCCACGTTTTCCGTCACTTACACTCGGCACAGAGAGAGAGAGAGAGTGAAATCAAGTGGAATGCATAATCACAGCAAAATCCACAATATAAATGTTAAAAATGTAATCAAAAAGTGTTCATGCTACAAGTCTTTTAGAAGCATTCTCATAATTCAGAGAGTGGTGACCTTAGCCCCGTATAGTGTATAATAGTCTCTGCTTCTAAATAACATAACTATGTAAGCAAGTTTAGCTTCTATCATAGTCTCCCACTGTCTGTGTGTTTTCCCCTCAGCCAAGATGGGTTAAGTAGGTTTTCTCCACCCCTCTGGGTGGGGCTTGAAGCCTTTCCACATTCCAGGCCATATCACCTGTGTCTCATCAATCTCATCATCAGTAATATAAATAGAGCAGCTCTGCCATCTAGTCTCTGCCAGATTACCTGCCTCTATAGAGTGGTAACCAGGCTCAGTTTAGTTGCTCGTGCTCCTTGATTCCCCTGTGTATTAATGTCATCTCTAGTGGTGTTCCAAGTGTGGATTCTTCCCTGCAAGAAGTGGATTCCTGTCCCTCAATTCTTCACCTGCTTTTATTAGAGCTGGTCAAATACTCTTTGGTTACTCACCTCATCGACCTGCCTGCTTATCCTCTAATGGCTCCTTTCTCCATGGTAACACAGACCAGTGGACCTCATTGACCTCTGAGAATTTTTTCCTGTCAGACATGATAAGCACCCACAATTCTCTCTTTGCGGACAGATTCTCGTTGCAATCCGGGTCACATCATAACACAGCCATCTGTCCCATCACTTTCTCCACAAAAGTTACTACTTTCCAGGGTCGAGCGCCAGAGCTGTTTATAAAACACCTAGACTTCAGGCAAACACCAAGAAAAGCAGTTAAGCTAACTTCAATTTGGCCAACAACAAAGCTAACAAGCAGTATTTAGTGTTCTTAGCAAAGTTAAGAACGTAAGAACTGAGGGATGGCTGCGATAACAGGGGTTTATGGGCGAGTTGAGTTGCACATATCTCATCACAGGTCATATTCGTGAATAGAGGTGTCTTCAGCCAGGACACACAGGGGTGTGATATCCCATAATATATGTGTTGTACAGAGTGAATCGACTGAAATAGAACAGAAGTTTTGGACATACTGTATACAGACTGTATAGTAGTAAGACAGACAGTAAGACAACACTGTTACTAAAACAATCAAACATAGAAATGACAACATTGCCCTCTACAATGTAATTCAGCTTATTTATAATTTAATTTATATAATTTATTTAAAAAAACAACTTATGTTAGTGGATGCAATCTAAGAGTGCCTGCTATAAACAAAACTCTTTTTTTCATTGCTAGCATTTTAAAACAAGATTATGTTAAAGAAAGAATATGAGAAATACCAAGGTGATGAGTGCATAATTGAATTTTAAACTGTGTAATGCAGTCCCAGGTTGACCTGAGACCCTGTGTAGTTGGAAAATTTTAAACCTTGATGTCCTCCAATAGAAGGCAGATAGCTGTGCTGTTTATATATTCATATGCTTTACACTTATGAACCTGTTCTTCTGTGGTTGTCACACATACACACATAGTCTGTATATAGCAAAACATGGCGGTTGAGGGTACATTGTTATTGCAGAGAGTCGCTGGGAGACAGTGAAAGGCTAGCAGTCATTAAGAAAAGCAATATGCTACTGAAATTGTATCATTCTTCGTGCATAACAAATGCCTTTCTGTTTGTTTTTACAGTGAAATGGAATCTATAGCATATTCGTTATGTGTACTATATAAAGATGAACCCTATGGTATTCTGCAAATGTGCCATGCATTTTAATATGAAATGTAATTAGTTTTACCAATAAAGAATAATTCCATGAAGAAAGTGAAGGTACTCTTTGAGAGATAATTTGGACCAAATAATTTAACCTTTGACTATCACAGTATGACAAAGAAAGCAGATTTAATTTTTCATTTTCTTTGTCTTTCTCATTGGGAGAACGTAAGAACATATGAAATGAAAGATGACATCTCATATGATTTTTTTAATGAACAGAAATTTATAATAATACATATATATTTACAATAATAACAATAATTTCAATATAGAAGAATAAGGACACACACACACACACACACACACACACACACACACACACACACACAAAATATATTATATATATGCAAATGTATGTATAAAACACAGAACTTCTGCTTAATAAGCATTAGCCAACCGAAGTACAAAAGACAAGAGCTCCACAGCACATTCATTTGATAGTAAAACAAAATTTCAATCCCAAGAGGGAACTTCCCTCAGCATTGGTTTAGCAGCTTAGTGCCAGCTTAGGCCTCTGTGAAGCCAACTCCAGCCTGTGCCCACTGTTCATCATGCTGCCAGAGACACAGCTGTTGAGCCAGACATACACCTGAGAGCAATGGGATCCAGCCAACAGGCTGCAGCATCTGCCCTACTGCAACCCTCTAATGAACACTACTGCTTGTGGGTAATGTCTATCCATCGTATATTGCCACTGAACAACATATTTTTCCCTTACATAATTTATTTTTTAAATTGCTGATGGTGTCACTCAAATTTTAGTGTCTTAATTTGCATATGTGTTTGTGTACACTACCGGTCAAAACTTTTATAACACCCCCCTAAATTTTTCCAGTTTTTTATTTAAAATTATGCAATTTAATGTCTCATTGCACTCTGAAATGAAAGCATAGCACAAATAAGCAATTGGAGTTAAAAAAGAAATCACGGAATCAATTTATAGACCAAAATGTATTCTAAATTTTTGACACATCAAAGTGGCCATCTTTAACAGCCTGAACACACCCATGGCATTCTTTCTACAATAGAAATCAAATATTCTTCAGAAAATTATTCCCAAATCTGTTACAGAAATTCCCAAAAATGTGTGGCGCTAGGTTGCTTTGCTTTCACTCATAGTGCCTTTTGATGGTGAAGGAAACTGTACTCACTGACACCTTGACTTTCTTTGCAGTTCCAGTGTACAAAAGACCCACATTTTTAAGTTTTTAGTGTTAATAGCCTTTTTCTCACCATTTTTGTAGCAACACAATACTTTCTGCAACACAACACTGTTCAACTGTTGCTCACGAGGGTATGGTACCACAGTGTGTTCCAACACTGCTTTTATGCAGACTAGTGATGGGAATTCTGGCTCTTTTTAGAGAACCAGCTCTTTCGGCTCGGCTCACTAAAAAGAGCTGGGTCTCCCAAGCTCTTCGGGTTGTTTTGTTGCTTTAATTAATTTATTATTAACAACAATATAAAATTATGCACAAAATGAATTACTAATGGAAAAAAAACGTGGTTTTATTTATTTATCTTTATATATAAATATATACAGCGGCCCCTTGAGACAAAGCACGTACACACTCCAAAGCACATTTCTAGCGTTAAGTTAACTTCCAAAACAGAGCTACCTAGATGACTTAAATTACACAATTGAAAGCATATGTGTATTGTTTGTGTATGTATACACAAGCACTCATATATATTCAAATAATTTAAAAAAATGTTAATTTACCTGTTACTACCACACACCAAATCTGGTCGTTTGTACTTCCTGGCTTGTGTAGCCACTAGGTAACAAAAGCTCAACACTGCCCCTAGCATCCTGGAGCACTTCCGTTGTGTTTTGTACGTGTTTTGGAGTTTGTACGTGCTTCGGGGTTTGTACGTGGTTTTTCTCTAGGGGCCGCCGTAAATATACTTTTATTTATTCACTCCACATAAAATGTAATAAATACATATAATGCAAAAACCAAGTATTTACATTTCAACTTTTAACTATTTAAATTTACCAGCTTTTTCCTTTTAAACAAATTTAAAGTGAAACAGCACAAAACACTGCAAACACAACACAATTAAATATAAATTAAAATATGAAAACAAAAAGAAGATGCACATTCTCTGTCATATGGACATGCATGAATTAACTTTCTGAATCCTTTATCATCCGCAACTGAAAATAGTTGTGGATGATTACTATACCTTTCTAATGTGACGTTGTTGTCCCTGGCTCTCTTTCCCTCTGGCTCTGTTCCTGTCAGTGTTGCCAACTCCTCAGAAAGGAAAATCGCTATTGGCTGTCTGAAAAGTCGCTAGAAGTCGCCAAATGACATCATCGCCTAATTTGCATAATTGGTCATGCTAATGTAATTGTAACCTATGTTGTTGGAGAGAGAAATAACATCATGGAAGAGACATCAAGTGAGTAAAAAACGTCCTAAATGCAGTTAGAATTTATTTAGAACTACAAATTAAATTTCTTTTAGCAATTATTGTTTTTTAATGTCACAATTCCAACCCTGCTCCTTTATCCGGGCCTGGACCGGCAAAAGTGACCCGAAATTGGCACTCTGGTGGAGCTACTTTGTGTGTGAGAGTGTGTGTTTATAAGTAGTTTTAAACCTTGTGATCCACAAAACAGCATAACAGTAAAAGAAGAACTGACTGCGTTACAGTCAGTGCGGGAGCAACGGCTTCGCCCATGCGCGAATCATTTGCCGTTTGGACGGACAGGTGTGAACGCCTCATGCCCTGATAGCAGCTGGGGGAGGACTATCCTCCACCTGTGAGCGCTTTGGCACGGGCGAGGTGCCCAAGGCAGCACCGCTGCTTGTTGAGCGTACGAGCGATACGCGTTTTCACGTCAAAAAGTCGTCATAAATAAGTCTCCAATAATACCAGAAAAAGTCGCCAGATTTGTCGCTAGTCGCTTTTTAGAAAAAAAGTCGCTAAGGGGGTCTGAAAACTCGCTAAATATAGCGACAAAGTCGCTAAGTTGACAACACTGGTTCCTGTGCTACTGCGAGTGTAACTACCGCCCCTCCCCCCTCTTCCCAGCGCAAGTACAAGGCTCATGTGTGGAGTGAAGCGAAAAAAGTGAGAGAGAGGGTGAGAGAAAGGAAAAAAAGAAAACAACCCACGGCTTCCAATAGGGAGCCGGCTCACGTCGTTCACTTCAAAGAGTCGGCTCTAAGAGCCATTTCGTTCGCGACCGACACATCACTAATGCAGACCTAGGGGGTTGTAAGTAATTCAAAAAAGTTGGAACACCTGTAGGAATTAGTAGCACCAGCTTTCAAGGCCCGATCAACCTCATTGCTGCAGAGCAGCTTTAAATTGTTAACCCCTTGTGTGTTCCCTGAAAAAAAAATCCTCATTCTATATTTCTGAAATGTACATTATTTTTTCAGTTTTGGGTAACCTTACCTTTTTTTAACCTGTGCCAGTTCACCACTTATCTTTGTACCAGTGTACATTGTAGATTCTCACTGAAGGCATCAAAACTATAAATTAACACATATGGAATTATGTAGTAAACAAAAAAGTGTGAAATAACTAACAGCATGTTTTATATTTTAGATTAATTGAATCAGCCACCCTTTTTCTTTGATTACTGCTTTGTACACTCTTGGCATTCTCCCAATGAGCTCCATGAGGTAGTCAGCTGAAATGGTTTTCCAAAAGTCTTGAAGGAGTTTGCACAGATCCTGAGCAGTTGCTGGCCATTTTGCCTTCACTCTGCGGTCCATCTCATCCCAGACCATCTAGATTGGGTTTAGGTCAGGTGACTGTGGAGGCCAGGTCAGGTGACAGCAGAGGCCAGGCCATCTGGCACAGATAACTCTCCCTCTAGAGACCATCCATTTACCTCTTCTATGTTGCACAAAGACAAGGAACTCAAATTTGGTTTCTAAGCAGCTTTTTGACCATAAAGGCCTGATTCACACAGTCCTCTGAACAGCTGATGTAGAGATTTGTCTGCTAATGGAACTTTGTGTGGCATTTATTTGGGCTCTAAACTGTGGAAGCCAGTTTCTGCCACTAAAAAAAAGAAAAAAGTATCCATAATTCAAAATTTCGACTTATTAACTCTAAATTTCGAGAAAAGCAGCTCGAAATGTTGACTTACTTTTCTAAAAAAATTTGAGTTAATAACTCGAAATTTTGAGTTAGCACTGCCAAACAGTAATCTACGTGAATGACGTCATTTCCTTGTTACCTGGAAGCTGAAGCGTTCAGCTACAAATGCTACAGCTAAGCATTTTACCAGTATTATAGCCAGTCATGAATGCACAAATTGCTGATTATTTTCAGTGTGGCTTCACAAATGATGAAATCCTTGTGTTATTAGCTAAATCACATGGCTTTACTATCAGCAAACGTACTCTCGAAAGTGCCAATTTGTTGTGATCCAGTTTTGAGTGACCATTCCATGCAGATTATTGACTGGAAGAGCCAACTTGAAATTTCGAGTTACTTTTCTCAAATTTTGAGTTAATAAGTCGAAATTTCGAGTTATGGATACTTTTTTGTGTGTGGCGGAAACGGGCTTCCATACTAATCTGATGTGCTTTAAACTTGCAATTTCTGAGGCTGGTGATATTTAATGTCTTCAGTATACCTACCTACAATGTACACAGTAGTAAAAATAAAGAAAAAACATTAAATGAGAAGGTGTGTCCAAACTTTTGATTGCCAGCGTACATACTGTGTGTATACACACACACACACACACACACACACACGCACACTTACAACTATACATACATATAGAAGGTCCACAGTATAGCTCCACAATATGCACGAAAGAATGTTGACATATTGAGTCATGAAACATATCAAGCAGCAGAAGACCACGCTGTCACGAAATTTAGGTTACAATTCACACAGACTCGCTGCAATTTGGATAGTCTTGATCTCTGTTTTGAGTCAAATTTTGATATAAACTGACAAGGCTCATCTCACATTTGCCTTTTTTGGCAAATGACTCAAATAGCTCCTCTCAGTATTACTGTCATTGGACAGGTGTGTGGGTCACTGACCAATCGACTTTAATCAGGCTTCTTTTACACAGTTTTACGGCCTCGTCTGGAATAAATAGTTGTGGACACTCCAAAACCAACATTATTATGCAAACACTTATCCGACAGCCTACACTCACTGCATAAATGCCAGTCAGAGTATTTGAGGTGATTGTGGAATAAACACGTAAATTGAAAAACATATTTGTCACATATCCATTTTTTTTATTGCTGATTCACTGCTAAGCATTGATTTTATTAAAAAAGTTAAAATGTAGTATGTACAAGAACATTTTCATACACAAACAGTAGTAGAAACATGCCTGCCGGCCACGGCTGTTATGGGAAAATGCAAGGCAGCTGTGGGGTACGGAGGGTTAAATAGGGTGTTCATGCTCGAAAACATTGCAATGTGGCTGAATTAAAGCAATTCTGCAAATAAAAGTGGGCCAAAATTCCTCCACAGAGATGTGAAAGAGTCATTGCCAGTTCTCGCAAATGCTTGATTGCAGTTCTTGTTGCCAAGGGTGGCACAACTAGTTATTAGATTCTTCTATCTATCTATGCACACACACACCTATGCACACACACTAGAAATGGAGCCCATTTGCCCTCACCTTTTTAATCCACTGGATTCAGGCACAATTTTTACTTTGAATCTGAATATTTCTTGCTTCTAGTTCTTCCAAGTTTGACTTCCACATGGTGGTTTGTTAGCACATGTTTCCAGACAAGTGGGTGTCTTCCATGCGAACTACAAGTGAGAGTGATAATCTACTAGCAACCAAAGAAATCACAAGTGACAAGGTTTTTGATGTAGCACCCTTTTTTGCAACTGATTTTGACAGCCAGCAACAATTTGCCAAGAAACTGAGTACACATTTTTCCCTCGAGATGAGAGGTTGCCAATGGGTTACCAACTGATCTGTAGCCCTGTGTGTCTGAGACCTTAGAGATCAAAATGATCTGGGTCTTTGCAGTTTTCATTGTTTTTGGGAAATATTCTAAATTGAAATACTAGAAATCTGACTTTTTCATGAGATTAATTTCACAAAAATGTCTTCAAAAAGGCTTCATGTGTGATTAATGTGAAATGTATAAGCATTTGCCTTTTTGAGATAAATTATAAAAAACAAAAACTCTTTCACAGTATTTGGATTTTGGAGTTGCAGTAGGTGTTTAATCTTGTAGCCTTGTTTTCAAACCTACATGTATGTTTGTGCATGTCTGTGCGTGTGTTGTCATGTGGTGATATCATGTGTAATAGTCTGATCAGGTGTGTAAATGTCAGCCTGTCAGAGCAGGCTGACATCGACAGTGTCAATGAGAGCAGGTGTGTTTTGTGACAGACAGGTGTGACATTTAACTTAAGATTTTATTGCAGAAACTCCATTCATGTCTGTCTGTCTGCGTGTCTGTATATCACTGTCCCCGTCTCTCTCTCTATCTCTTTCTGGCAAACACAAATGTTAGCTAATTAGAGAAATCCTTTTTTTCATTACAGGGTCAAAGTAATGATTACCATAATGATCACATACATTTTAGCTGCATAGTCTGTAAACTGTAAAATTACTTTACCATTCATACCTATTTGAACTTAGAGGAGGGTTAGAGAGCGCGAGGTAGGGGCTGGGAAACAGACATACACAATAGCTAAAAGTGAACAACAGTAGTTCAAATTTAATAGACAGCCCCCCAAAATTCAGTTCACTATACTTTGATGCCATTCATGTCTACCTTTTACCCCTACTTTAAGGAGTAACCAATGATCCATTTCAAAGTGAAGGAAATAAGCAGTAGAAAGAAGTGGGATATTTGTTTCTATTATTTTGGCCAGATGTGATGAAAGTAGGTGGGTGTGGCAGTGAAACCTCATGCTCACTGGCTGATGATGTCTCAGTCACAAATCATTAACAAATGAGTATACCCCACATAATCTCCTTTCTGACAGTGGTGTTCTATCAGGATATGCTTATCAAGTGAATTATAAAAGCATACATCAATTAAAATTTACCAAACAGATTGAAAGCTCTCCTTTTATCTCAGAGGCATTTTACCATAAAGTATTTCCCCGCTTTACATCCATCCTTTTAATTACTGCAATTACTGCCATATTTTGGCTGAAGTTAGCTAGCTGTCTCTGGAAGCAGTCCAATGGACTAAATATGGGGTTAGCATTTTCATGGTATGTCTGTGTCCCTTTAACAATGGCTTAAGCTGGGCAAGCTAAGAGACCAGAAGCTTTTTCTGGTCGTTTGTGCATGTGCATTGTGGGTAAACCTCACTGATGAGAGACTTATGGAAGGATAGCATGCTAGGGAAGCTGCCACTGACTCTGCTTTAATTGCTCTGAGATCAGTTGTGGGGAAACAGAGTCAACATGTAAAACAGGTAAGCTAGTAAATGAATGACCCATCTGTGATTTATCAGTTCGGAAACTTTTTCCAACATATTTTCAACCAATAGCCATACAGGTCAGCTACTACAAGAAAGAAAGTATACTTTATTGATCCCCATGGGGAAATTCCTCTCTACATTTAACCCATTCACTCAGTGGGCACCCATTGGGCACCTGGGGAGCTGTGTGTAGGGACAGTACCTTGCTCAGGGGCATCACAGGGTAGGCGTTCAGTGGATTTGAACCACTGACCTTCCGATCATGGGGCCACCACTCTACCTACTGAGCTATCCCCCCCCAACAAGACCACCTTGTCCTGAACATTGCAGTACACAGGGCCAAATGTTAAGATAAGTTACTGTCAACAATCTCAGCTCTTGCCCTGTGTGTAGAACATCCATCGTTCACGTCTTTCCGGTGTTGCCTCAGCCATGTCTTAGCAGATAAGGGTGGGAAAAAATATTATTTTTAGCCACAACAAATAAGATGGAGTAACCTACATCTCACAAGAGGGATTACATAAGCAGATGAGGAAAAGTGACACTCCGGACAATTTTGTTGGAATTTTCTATATATTTATACATTTGTTGATTATAAATTTAACTCTGTCTGGTAATCAGTCCTCAAAATACAAAAATATAATGTAAAAGTATACTGACAAAGCCACCATGTTGTCCCTCATGCTGCGATAAACTTTAAGCTTAAAGTCTTCATCTTGGAAACAGCAGTGATTAAGGCAATCTTAAGTCTAGGTCTCCTTCTTAGTTGTTTTGGAACATTTGTGGTTAGATTATTAATGAATATTAATGTATGACATAATTTAAAACTCAAAAATAACTTCTAATGGGAACATAAAGCTGTGGAAGCGAAGAAACAACCATAGAAAAAAAATGATATTCCATTCAAGCAACTATGGGCAAAGTTCCCACAGGTGATTGGAACTGGATGGGGCATAAGATAAACTGTTCTCTACTACCAAGCAAGAAACTGAAATGAATACCAATGAGAGTGATGGTGTGACATATCTTATAATTACCTAGGCACCTGGAACCTGGAATGTCCTAGAACTGGATATCAGGTTCAAAGCAGTGTGCAACTAGCAAATTGTATCTATTGTGGTCGCAGGTTAAGGAATGAGTGAGCTTTCAGTCATTAGAGCCTACGGAATAATGCAATAAATTTCCTAAATTCAGAAATAACTAAATCCTGAAACTAAACATATTTCTTTTGGCTAAAACTATAACCATGTTCCAATCTAAGTATTGATCTGTAAATGTATTGCCAAACTAAACCAAACCAAACTTATTTAGTTAATGTAACAGATAGCTTGTTAGATAGCGGCTGATACACCCGCCGTGTACAAGTCAGTCCATATAAAACAGGAATTCTGCTGCTAAGACAGCTAAGCCACTCAGATGCTACAAACCAAACCTGACACCACTATAATAGAAGTTATGGAGGGATACCACACAAATCTGGACTTAGAAAAACACTAAGAAAGTGTATGTGCGTATTTTTGTATGGAATCTGAATAAAATGTGTGTGTGTATGTGATCAGGAAAATGTGTGTTTGAAACTGTATTTTTCTAATTCTCTTTTCTTTCCATTTCATTTTCTTTAGCACACTGAGACTGAAGTGCATAATGTACCTGTCTCAGATGTTATGAGCACACTCAGTGGCTGTTGTCAGTTGATATTGCTCTAGCCAGTAAGCTGCATTCTCCACCAGCTAGCAGGCTCAGTAGGCTTTTATTACCTCATTTAAAGGGCTTCATGCTGTCTTACAGAACAGAAATAATTGGAAGAGCATTAACACTTTAAAACAGCAGTTAAAGTATGCTTGAGCAGTAATTTGACTTTTATTTTTGATATCATTCTTTTATACTGGATATTTTTTTTGACTTTCTGCTTATAGTAACTAGACTTGTGTTTTTCACTATTGGCGTTATTTTAGTAACCAAAGCTATTTAGGCATAATAAAAAAATGTTTCAGGTTTAAATACATAATTTCACAAAGTTTTCTACACAGTTGGAGAAAGACCGTCAGGGATTTTGCTATAAAGCAGTTCCTACTGACCATATGTAGGATATGAACTCCAGCATTTTAATTGAATAAGAAAACAAATTTTCAGTTCCAAGAGGCAACCTGAAGAATGCTGCAGTAATGTGTGTGATATCCTGTAGCTAGAGGGCAAGAAGGTGAAGCTGCTGGTATTGCAAGTTGCTTCTGGCTAGTTACTTTGCAGTCTATGCTTAATGAATTAATATTTCCAGACACATGACAAGCTGTGGCATGAAGCAGATTTAATTGCTTTTGGTGTTGCTATTCTTCACATCCCAAGCCAGCAGAATTTGTTTGGAATCAACTCAACCAAGATTTACAAAGTGATGAAATTGCAGGGGTTACCTAGATACACATATCTGTCATGTTCCGGAGCACAGCATGCTGAAGTAGTTAGCCAAATTTCACATCTGTTTCAACGGGAAGTGTCAAAGAAAGATAAATGATGGATCAGAGCACTGCTGTATGAGGTACAGGCACATGTATTACACCTTAATAATTTAAATTGCCCTTAACTGTAAAGGTCAGCGGAATAAAACTCCTAGGATTGATTAATTGATGGGAACTCTTTGAGAAGGTGACATTTAAGAGAATTGTTTTTTATCTGCAGATGAACACTCCTTCTTGCAGTTAGGATCCAGATAAAAAATGAGAGAGATATTATGATGATCATTATGCAGTTTTAACACACCATATTGAAATACTCTGCTTCTAAATTTTTTGGTATATGTTATCCTTTTCATTTTTAGCACCCACATAGATGTGCACTCTTTACGTTCTTTAGTTAAACTGACCACAAAATTGAGTCTTATTGTGTGTCATGTCAGAACTATTTAAACTGTTTTCCAGCTGACTGATCTATTATATGCATTCACACAGACATAAACACTTTCTAAATACCAACTGTTTTCATAGTTGAGCATTTTATACTGAACATTCCTAGGGAGAAAAGAAGGAGACGGTAGCAGCAGAAGAGGGAGGGAGAGAGAATAAGAGGCAGTCGCTCCATATATCGGTTGTTAAGCTTAACGTGGTAATGCTTTACAAACATTCAGAGATGAACTTACACATTTGCTTTACTTCTCTCTGGGATAACTTCATTGGAGATGAAATGCTGGTTTGGTAGCGAGGCTACAAATACACACAGTCGCTCTATCACGTGACGCATACTGCTGCGATGGTTATGAGGCGAGTTACGCCGTGTCGCAAGTTTTGTGAGGTGCTTTTTTGATATTTAATGGATCGGATTACATTTTTTATTTCTCTCCGATATCTGATCCAGTAATTTACGTCAGTATTGGACCGATACCGATACGTAATATCGGATCGGTCCATCTCTAGTATTTACAGTACACTTGGAGACAAAAATCAGTGCTGCTGTTTATTAAAGGATAACTTTATAGCTTATAGCGTTCTCAATGTTGTTTATAATACCCTGCTGTTGGAATAAATTATATATTTGATTGTTTTTGCATTCTAATGTAAATTAGGTAGCTATCAACTTAAGGTGGGTTGCTGTATTCACACAATATAATGTTGACTCAAAATACTAATATATCCTACAGTCCATTTTAAGGCTTTGACATGAATTTATTGCTCCCGCTCTGCCATTCATTATTAAAAACACTGTTGAATTGCTGATGCTCACTTAATATTTCATCAACCTGAAACCTATCATCCACCTGTTGGCATTGGCTCCAAGTTCCCCTGGGCGTATCATTATCCAAACTAACAGCTTAGTGTAAAGTCAGACATACAGTATGGGCAAAATCAAACTTTGTGTAAATGTGTCTGCAGATGTCACGTTATAAAAACCTTTACAGAACTGGGTTCATGCAACATTGTTGTTCTAACTATTTATTCAAAAACAAAACCATTCTGAACTTCTTATGAGTATAACAGGTGAATTACGTGAAAAGGATTTTTCTTCCTCTGAAAATAAGACAAAGCTTTCACATGCTTAAAAGAAGTCTATGGCAAACTTAAACATACTTTTACCAAGAATATGCCTGGATTGGTCATTTGCTGTCTGCTAAAAGACTGGAGCAGCTGAGCTGGGGTCGCATACTATGTCTACCTACAAATAAACACCTAAAAATAAGCATCAAAAGTGATCTCATGAAAATGACAAATTATCACAACTGTAAAGAAGCTGTTAACACTGAACCTTTCCAAGTTACACTTTTTTGTGTTATATTTTGCTTCATTATTGTGGTTATGATGCCACAGGAAACATGAATATAGTGCCATATGCCATTAGCTTTAGCAGTGACAGAAGTACATCCAAACCATAAATTCTCAGTTGCAGAATCCAGCTCGAGAAGATACTATATAATCGTAATCGTCAAGTCCACATTATTCCTAACTTGATATTTGATTATATCCCAAATCTTTAGGATGTTACATATTAATATTAATATTCTATTCTATTACATTATACATTTGAATTATATTTAAACCAGCACTTTGTTCGGGACCATGCTCTTGCTGCTTCAGTGAATTTCACAGCAGTATTAACTGTCCTCAAAGAAATAATATATCAACATTTCTTCAGGGCCTAGTGACCTTTTTTGTAATACTATTAGCTGAAAGGATTTCCACTTATTGTATAGTCTGGTGAAATTCAATTGTTATTGAACACATCAGTACATCCTGAAGGATTATCTGTGACATTACCATGTTGGCACTGGTAGTACAGTCCCAGGACAGTGATTCACACCTCATTCCTCTTGATGGGGTAGACACTGAACACAATATGTATCATTGGGGAAATCATGGAGGAATACAGAATACTGCCGAAAAGTTTCAAAGAAATGTTACTTTCTTTCTTAAATGCAGACATCTCCATTTGGTAAAGCCTCAAAGGTTGTAATGACCCAGTGACTTGAAAGATCAGTTTCTTTTAATCTGTACCAAAATTATGTCTTTTCTAACTCATCTTATGGATGTGCCAGTTATATTAGGAATAGTTATATTAGGAATTTCTAGACAGAAAAGGTGACAAGCTATTTTTGCATACGTGCCCTGTTAGGGAGGACGAATATGAGAAAATGCATCTTGTAAACATTTGTGTACATGTTTGTTCCCCTTTAATTCGAGCTGCTGCAAGAGATGAGTCTCCTAAATGTTTTTTCCTGCTTGAGTAAATCTAGTTTTACAAGATTTCTATGGCAATAAGGGGAAAACAAGAATATAGATATTTTATAGAGGTAGAGAGAGAAGGTAAGGGTGACCAGTGAATTCTCATTGGGGTTCTATAATTACTCCATGCCATTAGACTGCAGTCTATAATTAACTACCTGTTGGGATTAGCATGAGCAAAGTCACTGGGTGAGAAGATGGATAGAAAGTTGGAGAGAAAAATGTAGGAGAGAAAGACAGAAAGACACAGCAAGAGAGAGAGCAAATAGATATAGGAGAGAAAGAAGACAGGGTAGGATAAGTATAAGTGAATATGAATGTGAGACATGAAGCAACGAAGGCAAGAAATCATGTGATATTCAAGCAAAAGAAAAAAACTAAGAAAAGCTAAGCTACAAATTCTCCTTCATGTAGATGAAGGTACATTATGGACGCATAATGATAGAGCTCTGATAATCACAAAGGGTCCGTGTTTTTAAAGTTAATAACAAGGCTATAATTTGCTTTAAGAAATTGGATTTCTTACCCATATTTAAAGAAATTGGAACAGCCAAACATTAGTTTATGACCTGTGATGATTACAAGTTGTTTGCAGTAATTAATTGTTTATAGCAACCAAGGATAAATGCATCATGCTGGCAAAAAAAAGTGCTAAATGATGGTATACAAATAATACCCATTTGGGCCGTTGCATAGCTCAAGGCTTTTTCTGAAAGACACGGAATGAGTTAAATGGACATTAAGTGCTGTATGAGTACTCATATAATTCTGGTCCTTTCAGTTTCCATCTCATTTAAGTAATTCTAAGTACTTAGTGCATTACTTCCACTTGGTAAGAGAGAGACAGAGAGTGACAGCAAGGGAGAGAGAGAGAGAGAGAGTAAGAGAGAGACAGACCAACAAGTAGACTAAAGAAAACAGACAGGGAACGAGGGAAGAGAAAGAGACAGAGGGAATTAGTGTGTGTGTTGAGGTGTGACTGCCCTGCTCTACTTGACTAATGAGCTGGTGTTAACTCAGAGGAAGTCAGAGCTCATTCTGGCTACGCTTGACCCCAGTGCTAACACTAACACTGTGTGACAGCTACATATACACAGGCTGCCACCATCAACCCCAATTCATTCTATTTCTCTTCTTTTGGACTGAATGTGGTTATATGTTAGTGTGTGTGCCTTGCAGTAAGTACATGTTACAAACCAATTTTCAAGTTTAATTTCATTTTCACAGGTTTAAAACTCTACGTTGTTTAAGAATTAAATCAAAACTCCAAAGTAAACTTGCAGTCTCCCAAGCTGCAGCAGAAAGTACATCCTACCTGGTAGTCATTACATACATTTCCATTCACAGACCGTACAGTTGTAAACAGTTGGTTATCTCTGGTCAGTACAAAAATATTTCATTTTAACCACATAAATGCTGGGAGCTTGAGTCTAAAGGTACTCTAACCCAGTGTTTTCCAACCACTGTGCCGCGGCACATAGGTGTGCCGTGAGAAAAGATCAGGTGTGCTGTGGAAGATTATCTGGTTCATCCTTATTAGTACTCTAAGCCAGCGGTCCCCAACCTTTTTTGCGCCACTGTTTTTTGTCCGACAATATTTTCACGGATTGGCCTTTAAGGTGTCATGGATAAATACAACAAAATAAAGCCAGTAATGGTACCAAAAAAATAAGATTTATTCATAACAGATAGGAAAAGATCCAGGGAAACCGAGTTGATGATAAAAACAATAAAAAAAATGTGCTAAAAACTAATAAAAACCCTGGAAACCATTAATGTCACACCAGACCCTCATTCACTGTTGGTTCAGAGGATATTTCTTTGAATAAAGACATCTTCTCCATTGACGAAATATTGAAATGAACTGCATTAAAGGTTTACAGCCCCCCAGCCCCAGCCCCACCCCCAACATACAGCACATTTAAAACCTGCAAAAATGAAAATACTGAATCCAAATTTTTACGTATGCATTGTTTTCTTATAAATGTCTTATACATACTGTATAAACAGCTAAGCTCCATGACTGAGTGGAAGACAAAAGGGGAAGGCAGATATGTATGTAGAGGCATTCATGCAGCAGACCAGCTGGTTAATGATGATTGTGTCAAAGCTTTTTCCATAGGGCTTGTCTTGTCTTTCTCATCTGTACCATGGGACCGCTGTATTGAAGCTACAAGTATATAACTTTCAGGCTATACATATGGGAGCTGTCTGTTATACAGATACCACATGACAGATCAAAGCTACAGAATTTATTAACTTAACTTTTCAAAGACTTGGATATACTTGATGCATGTGTGGCGATTTCAGGCAATTAAAGCCTGAAAATATATGTTACATAAACTATGAAAAAACTGCTTGTTAATATAAACCAATGTTAAATTGACAGTGCAACAATATATCCACAACTTGTAAGTGTTGTACTGCAAACTTCAATGGCAGTTGCATTAATAGCATTCTTCATTTCTTTATTTCCTTCCCCGCATTCAATTTATCCACCTGTCCCCTCCCTCTACATCACCTGTCTATCAGTTCAAAGACACAATTTGTATGCATATTTATTCATAAATGTCCTGCCAATCAAAGACATGCTATGCAAAGTTCAGGAGGAGTAAAATACCACTAATACCCAAACATCTCAAGGCTGCATTTGCATAAAGCCAGAAATAATCTCTGGTGTCAACACATGCCTCACTGGTGACACCTCACTCAATTTGGAAAATGACATTCATTTTATGTGGGATTTTGAAGGCTCTTACAATGTACACACTTTAAATCCATTTAAGATGACCCTGCTTTAGAAAAGCACAGTGTTGAGATACCTATAAAATAAGATTCTTATACATGGATGCACATAGGGGTTGTCAAAAAAATGATCAATTTGATATCAATTTAAGATTTTCATTTGAAGCAGTATTCATACCAAGCAGTGTCATCTTTGCCTCCTCCAGTTCACACATAAGTTCACACAGCACCTCTGCACACTCAGACACACAGCTCCTCTTCTCACCAACAGCTCAAGTAGTTAAGATTCATAACACTGAACATTTTAGAAGGAATTTTTTTCAAGGAATTTCAAGAGGTTAGTAAAGCTCCTGTTCCAAAACCGAAGTATTAAATAGTTATCAGAAATGTTAATCTTTCTGGTCCACATGTTAACATTAGGGATATAACTTTTATCAGATACCCGATAGCCACATTAGCCAGCTGTTATCATTAATGTAGTGGCTGGTATACTGCAGTTAGATGAAAGATGAAAAATTATTGCAGGTTGAATGGGTCATGCATGGAAGATTGACCTGTGGCAGAGTGGATGTCGGACACATTTTCGAGTGGATTATGGGTGGGTTCCTGGCTGTGCAAAGGAGCGGGGAAACCATAGCTGAACTGCACAGGGAGTCCAGTGTGGAGAACTAATCTGAGCAAATAAAAATCTCACAATCCACCTGCTCGTCAGATGGCATGTATGTGTGTGTATATATATATATGTAAGCGTGTATGTGGAAATATGAGTGCGTATGTACGCATGCATATATGTATATATGTGCGTGTATGTATACATTGGTTTATCTGTATGTATGCAGGTGTATGTATAACTTGTACATATCTTTCTTGTGTAAATGTAAATTTGTCTGTGTTATTGTGTAAACACCTATGCCATCGTGTACTTCACACACATGGAGAGATGCCAAACTGCCTTTCATTGTTTTTCTAACAATAACAATAAAGAGCTATTCTATTCGAAAAAGTGAAAGCTAGAACGGAGCAGCCACATCAGAGATGTTTCAGATTTGAGGTGAAAAACATGAACTTTTCTTCCTTTACAACAGTTTATTAAAACGTGTTTCTTATTTTGCTGTACCTATGTGTGTGATCAACTTTAAAATGAAGGCCTGTTCAATCTTTCACAATTACCACTTTTTAAAAATATCCTCTTTAGTTTAGCACAACTAATACCATGCCTTATCCAAAGTTCATTTGTAAGTACTTCATGGTGGTATCTTCTACAATAATTTGATGTTAGATATTGTGTTGTTTTTTGTACCCTTGATTTAATTGTAGGTTCTAAAATATATTTTACCTTCATGATTTGCAAAAAAAATAAAAATCTAAATAATTTACTAAATTAATAAAATCTCTAAATTTAATCTTATATCATACTTATTTTGTTAAATCTAATTCAAAATGCATTTAGTTGAAAATTAAAATGTTAATTTTTATGAGATTCCGCATTATTTCTGTTGTTTCAAAATGAGGTCAAAATCTTCCCTGTGGCATCAAAAACGGCTTTAAGTTTGGAATCGAGTTGGAAATTCTAGTGTTCTGACAACTCCAAAAGACACATATCCATATGTACATACAATATATACCAATTTTCACAAAAAAATCAAAATATCAACTGAGCTTTTCCTCATTTTGGATCTAATTGTACAAATAACTACAGAACAAATTCCATCCATCCATCCATCCATTCGCTTCCGCTTATCCTTTTCAGGGTCGCGGGGGGCGCTGGAGCCTATCCCAGCTGTCATAGGGCGAGAGGCGGGGTACACCCTGGACAGGACGCCAGTCTGTCGCAGGGCCAACACACAGGGACAGACAACCATTCGCACTCACATTCACACCTAATGGCAATTTGGATTTTCCAATTAACCTATCCCCACAAGCAATATATACCAATTTTCACAAAAAAATCAAAATATCAACTGAGCTTTTCCTCATTTTGGATCTAATTGTACAAATAACTACAGAACAAATTCTTTAAAAAAATAAAATCAAAATAACAGCTAGTATCTGCAAACTTAAGCTTTCATGTGCTCAGTGTCTTGCATGCATATTTCATAGTAGTCTGAGATCAATGGCTAATTATATTCTATTTAAACACTAGTTTTACTTGCTCTCACAGTTCCTCACAGTTGGAAGCAGTTTCCTGTCCTGCAATTAAATGCATTAATTGGGTTAGCTTAGTCAGATGAAAGAAGCCTTATTCCTGAAGTAGTGTGACAGTAACATGACTCTACAGCACATTCCCACACACATACAGATATTGAAAAGCACATGTACCTGTTTGTACCTGTTACAGAACATTTGAAATGTATAAAGCTATTTCAGAGATCTCAATCAAACGGCTGCCCAAAGTTGTGTTAAACTGATCATTGTGTAGGATAGGTGATTGTGAACAGTATTTACCCATATATGTTCAGTTGCATTGCAAGGAGTCAATTTAAAAAAAGGTCTGTAGCTTTAAAATAACCATAAATTAGGTGCAAGTAAAACTCATAAACTGCATTTTAATGCTTAAAATGTTGTTGCCATAGTTAGGTAACAATACTTATATAAAGAATAAGCTCATATAAATTGTGCAGAGAGTGCATGGCAGAGAACAAAAACATGGCTCACAAAACCATTTACACAAAGTTAAATGAGTACTGGGAAACTGTAACAGGGCAAGTGCATGTGGAGGTAATGCTACAGTGGTATGTATCACTTGTTGCTTATGTCTCCACGTCTTGTCTCCATGTCTCACCATTTAATTGTACCAAATGCTGTTAATAGCTTCTTCTATAATGTATTGGCAATGAAATTGGTCCACTTCTTTAAACAACTTATCATATAACACAATTCATTCACTTTAATTTTCTTTTTCTAATTAAGAAAAATAAAATGCTATAGTTGTTGATTAAAACTGTGTTGCTACTGGATAAAGTTTAGGCATTAAAAACTGGGTTAGGTTTACAAAAATGTCATGGTTTTGGTTGAAATAAGGTTTTAACACATCTTTTAAAGTTTGTTTTCCTGATTGCCACGGTCACAGACAGTTTCCATCAGTCATGGTCGAAAACCCTCATTTTATGTCGTGAATATTAGACTTCCTTTTAATGAGGGATGTTATGTAGGTGTCACAGCAAGGGTTAAGGCCTTTGCACCTACTCAGGACAAAGAATGTAACCTTGACAGCATGCAGTATAATTTAATTTTTATTGGCATAAGTTTCTAGCTAACAAAATTGAATGCTTTAACAAATATCTGCTACAACTCTACAAAATATTAGTGACAGAAGTGTAGTTACAGTATGTTTCCTTTGATTTTACCAGTATAGTGTGTGCGCTTCTCTTTTCTGTTGTTGTTGGGGGTTTTTTTTTCATGTTGTCGCTTCTTTTACATTTTTGTTACATGTTTTTTCTTTTTGTCACACAAGCATGCCTACATATACTGATCAAACAGTGCTCAAAGTAACTAAACACCTCTTTTATTTATATCCCCCATTCTCTACTCTGTCCTCACCCCATCCTCCTATCCCTCCCATTGCCCCTGTACCTGCTGTGCATCCATGTGTGATTGATAGAGGGGTGCATATCTCCCTTCTTCCACCATTCAGCACTCCTGTATCCCCAGAGCCCCCCCATCCCTCTCTCTTACCTGCCATCACCAGATGGCTCACCACCTGCCTCCAACAGTCAACAAAAGCTGCAATTACCCTTCATGTCCAACAAAGGGAAACTCACACTCACAAATATCCACTGCATACACATCCCCATACAAATGTGCAGAGATAACCAAATAAGTGGCATGCACAGAAAAGTGTCTGATCGTGTGCATCATTACATACCTAATCTTATGCATTTATTTTTAATCATATTTCAGTGTGGGGGAAAAAATAACACAATATTTTTAGTAATTAGAGAATGACAGTGATACGATTTTTATTTTTTATATATTTTTTGCTGTTTTTAAATTTTGGTCATTGTTTACAGTTTTTTGAAAACATCAGCCAACACAATGTTATCACAATATTGACAAAAATGATTTAATTAAATGGGGAGAACACAAATTCAGGACTAAAATGGTGTAGCCAAAAACTTAAATGCTTATTACAAATACCATTCTTAACTATATTTCACCACATAAAAAAATTATGTAAAAAATAATCAGTTAAGTACAAATATATAAGCGCAATTTAAAAAAAAAGACTTAGTCATAATTCCTTGTCACAATTTCTCCACAGTTTTAGCCCTTTGGCAGAAACATCCTGTATGATGTTTGCATTGCCCCGGGCTTTTTGGAACATTACTTTCCCATTAACTTCATACTGTAGCTCTTTTATTTCAAACAACCTTGTAATACATGTCAATTCAATAGATTTTTGACTCTGGCAACATGAATTTCCTTGTTACATGAGATACAATTTTCAAACTGATTACAATAATCCTAAATCATATATTCCTTTAAGTGGACAGATTTCACATTTACATTTCCATGATGTTAACACAAGATGTTACGGTTCCTTATTTGTATTTATCCAAGTCTTTGAGTTATCTTTGTTTACATTGTTTAGCTGTTTATTTAGAAAAACTTCAGGTTCTTTGACTGTCTGAGTAGTTGAGTCTTGTGCTTTACCTTCACAAACCCCACTATTTTTGCGAGCTTTGTCTTCCTGACTTTTTGCATTAGGTGTAACCAGTGTTGGGTAAGTTACTTTAAAAAAGTAATTAATTACTAATTACTTAGTCAATATTGTATTTGAAATACTTATCTAATTACTGTGTCAGAAAAATAACTTAATTACTCAATAAGTAATTTAACTAAATACTTCTTAAAATCCCTATAAACCTTGAGTGGACAAACAATAGAAATTAAACTCTTTAAATAATAAATACATTTTTTTAAAGACGGAGACTCTACAGTACGCAGCGGTAGCATCTCTTCCACAATATAGGCTGCAATCATTTTTTAAGCTCACCTTCAGACGCTTTCTGTGCTACTGAAGTAAAATCACGTTTTGCCTGATTAGCAGGAGTTGCCGCGGTGTTATCCATGGATGATGAACAAGAATCGCTCAGAAGTGTTCGTCTATGCTCTCGTGTCAGGCGCTTCAGTAGATTACTCGTGCTATTAACAGCGACGGGTAGTTTTTTATCCCCAGGATATAGCTTACATATCACTGTAATGTTCTTGTCTGCTTGTTTCAGAAAGGTGAAGAGACGGGAATATGTCCATTTCATAAAACAGCCACACGCTTCAGCCGACTATGCAGCAAAGTGGCGCGAAATGACGTGCACCTGCACTACAGCGATGTTAAAGCGGCAGAGTTAACTTCCACGTTTAGAAGACAAATTATTGAAATTAAATAATGATATTCAGCGAGTTTAATTATTTTACAATGTAACGCAAGTGCATTGTAAGTAACTGTAATTAAAATACCTAAAAATTAACAGTATTTAGTTACTCGACTTTTTCAGTGGAAAAGTAATTTAATTACAGTAACACGTTACTTAGTAACGCATTACACCCAACACTGGGTGTAACAGGCTGCTGCATTGTTGTTGTGATTTCAATGTTCTTGTTTTCAAATAACTTATTAATATGCTTTTCTGGTCCAGTGTGTGCACATATCCACTTTTATTCATTGGACTAGCATAAGTTGTGTGCTCTCCAGTCTGCTTATGGCTACATCTCTCTTGTAAACTATTCCAGACTGTCAATTCGTCACAACAATAAAGTAATTGTCATTGTCTTCAAAAAAAATTGCTTATTTAATACTTTATTGTTATATACGTTATTGACCACTTATTTCAGCTAATCTGACATAAAGTTCAGAGATTTTCTGACTGTATCTATCAATATGTGAGGAATTACCTGATTGATCACACCTTCACAAGTAGTTCGTAAGCTTGTTGTTAGCCAAAAGGCCAACAAACTGGCATTAAGCCGCACTCAACTCACCCGTTCTTGTTAAATATCATAGAGGTTAAATTATGAATTAAAAGGGGTTTAAAAAATTGACTTGAAAGAAAGTGGTGTGATTGGTGGTGGATGATATGTTTAACAAGATACAGCCAGAGAGCACCATGCTGTGAAGAAGAGGCAGACTAGCCCAAGAACAACTTTTATCAAAAGAAAAATTTGTAAGAAATAGTACAGAAATACAGCAGCAGAGATGATCACCATCAAAAACATTAAAATTGTACATTTTCTCAGCTTAAACATTGGATATGATTTCCATGTTGTATTGTGAATAAAACATGTATTTATGAGATGAGTATATATGCATGCTAAGACTTCATCTGTTTAGTGTTGATGTTGAATTTCTGAAAGTTCTCCCAGACTATATGTACATGTGTACTGTTAGGTTTTGTAATGTTGATTGTCATTTATGCTTAGAAATATCTACTTATCTACGCTTAGAGTTTTATAATTAGTTTTAGATTGGTAGAGATGTATAATCGATTGTGTAGTGATAGGATGTGTGATCCTTAATAGTCTGCAAAGGCTTTGTGCGCATTCCAGAGTGTTCTGGCATCCACACCCACACTCTGGGAGCATGGGAGAGGTCGTACCTTCTCTTATTGTTTTACGGTAGGATAAACGTGGCTATATCTGTTTTAGTCTAAGTGCCTTTTGTTTAGATGAACTGCTGGACTTCCAGACCAGCAGGTTTAGGGAAGTCATTTATGGTGTCACACTCTGACCCCACACACACACACACACACACATACTTACACAACGCACAGGCAAGGTACTCTTTGTTTGTATATAGACGTCATATGTTAATGAACCTATGCATATTCATGTAACCTCAATAAAAGAGCAGTGTTACGGGGGAGCGGACGAGAGCAACTGGGGTCAAGCGAAGGAACGGCGTTTGTCCGGTTCTCTCCCGTGCACGAGAAACATGAAGAACTTTGCCTACTTCGTGTCTTGCTTTGCTGTGTAATTATATTGTCTTCAACGTTCCAGCGAATAGGTTCAAGCTACAAACCTATCATGTACCTATGCCATCAGAGACTGGCACACTTGACACCTTAAACACACCTACATGAAATGACTGTTACAATAGCTCCACTATCTAACACCTCTATATCCATTGAGTCTATCTAAATTATTGTCTTGTGTTAAGAAGTCTGGTCACAACTTATGAATCCTAGGTAGGCTCAAGTAAACCACTTATAGTTGGATGCTATGTTTGGCATCTCATATGTGTATTATCAGGAAACTCAACATGAACATAGCTTAATATTGTACTTCATGAAAAGACTTCAGCAAAGCCTTTAAATGAAAGCGAAATTATATCCCTATGTTTTTAAGTCTGTCTATTGGAAATAGTGGTTTAAAATGTGTTACTTGCTACTTGCAGGCTTACATTGAAATTTATATGCAATAAAACATGGACTGCACATACAAATATGCACATTTACATACACACCCAAACAGTTAGTTAATGATGGGTAAAGGAAGTGAGATTTGTTAGTACAAGTACAAGCCTCTGTCTTTATACCTTAATGATGGTTATTATTCTGTCATACTGTGACTCTCAGAATGCAGACACGTTACCGACTGCTCGATATTTTCTTCTAAACCATAATTACACATGACTGATTATGAGCGTGTCACAGTGTGTGTGTGTGTGTGTGTGTGTCATGGTGTGTGCAGGCAGTTCCCTATTGCTAGTAATTGTAGTGATGACTGGCAGCTGTAATAAACACAATCACTGCTATACCTTTATTCTGTTGCATTGTTTGCTGGAAAGTATTTCCTAATAATATAACATTTTTATTTTTTTACATGATAAAAATGTTCTATAATTCTTTTCTTTTAAATATAAAGCATTTAATAATATAGTTTAAAAAATATACTAGTAATAAATAATACATCAGTTCGTGTATTTTTCAGTTCAAACTGTAATCTTTAAACACAACAATCAACTCTCTTCAAACTGAGCCCATGGCTTCACCTGGATTCAATAAGAATACTTAGAAATCTATGTCTCTCACACTTTGCATGACTCTTTCTTTTATTACTGTGAGCTGGCATTCTTTTAGGGTTAACCAACTTACATCTTTCATGAACATTAGTTCAAACATGTTTAGTGAAGTTGCATTTGCTTGAACACATGCAGGTATGCAAAAGGAAACAAACAGCTGTTACCATCAAAATAAAAGCAACACAGTTGTATTGTGATTTCTCACAAAACTCCAAAAAACAGCAAGCTGCTGTCTAATGGGGAATTTATCAAACAGTGTTTGGTGGCAGAAATGGGATAAATTTCTTGATGTATATATATTTACATTTGAATCCTAATTTCCTTTCCTCCTGTAGATTGCTGTCAATTTAAATCCATAGCAACCACATTAGCTTACTTGTGACAAATGCTGGTTGAAGAAGGAGATGTCATCCCACAGCAGTGTGTGACCGAGCTGGTTATCAGCATGAGGAGGAGGAGGTGCCAGGCCTGGCTGTGTATGGTTCTTCCAAATGCTACCGAGGCCCTTTGTTAAATAAATAAATTGTTAAATTACCAGTATGTCTTATTTCTTCAGACTTCATCTTCCAATCAAAGAAACAACACCAAACAAGAGTAAGTAGCAGAATAAGCTATTTGACATTGGCACAGATTCAACCCAAATTTGCTTATAAAATAAACTGGTTCCAAAACTAATCCTGCCTGGCTGCCTTCAAAAAATAACTGAAATAAACATGAAAACTTAATGTCAAACGCAGTGTCTTAAAGTCAAAGTTATGCTTTTCAAAATAAAAGTGGAGTGTTCACTGACAGCTTTGTAGAATATTGCTGCTTTACACAGATTTCTGTAAGGACTCCTAAAGAAGTTGTAAATATTTAAAGACTATTAATGTCTCAAACAGTGTGTGCCTGTAATATGCCCAGTACTTCAAAACTTTCATTTATTTATTAGGCCGTTTAATTTTGCAGTATGCACAAGTACACATCTGTATGTGTCAGTGCTTTTCAATAAACTCCTTCAAATTTATACCTAAGTGAACATTGATTTGGTTTTATTGACAGCGATCCCTTATTTGATGCATGGCCTCAAAATTAATTACAACCATCAATGAAATGTCCATAAACAAACAGCACAATGAAAATTACAGCTGGGTAAATAAAACGAATGAGGTCCTCATGCATTGTGATTCAAGGCCTTCCTCTGCCTTTATTTAGTTCATTCTTCGTTATGATTAATACATCAAATATAATTTCTTTCTTTCTCATATTTCAAATTGCATTTGAATGCATATTGCTGCAAAATGATGTTATTAGTCATTACTTCTTGCTGAACTGAAAGAACCGACACACACACATGGCAAGATGATATTTCTTGGAAGACAATCAAATGTTTTCCTGGTGCTTAAATCAGCAGCAAAAGGCATACTATCTGTGAGACAATATTATCTACTAAGTCTATGTGCAGAGCTATATCTTCTTTGCATTTTGATTTTCTGTGAACGGGTATTTTTTTTTTTTGGGCATGGGCATGTACTGGTACCAGCCATTCTAACTTACATGTTATTTTAAATAATAATTCCATTCAAGAGATATTATATGATATGTGTGGGTGGAGCTTTGGAATGTAAGGAAACCCACCAAGATGAGATGGCAAACCGTAATTTTACAGAACAAATTTCCAATTTGTTATGGAGTGATTTGATGTGTTTCTTTGACCTGCAGCGGAAATTAATTTGTAGACAGAAAACCTGCAAGTGATGGAACGCAAAACAGGAAAACATTTTAGTTTGTTTGTTTTAGATACATTTTAAACACTTCATTTTAAATCAGTTTTAAATCAATTACATAGTGGTTGAATTGATGTATACAGCATGTGCACATATTGCATGTTACTACAGGCGCTGTCACTTGTTGTTCGGTCGCTCTGCGTTAGAGTATCACTTCCTCATACACAGTGGTGTTTTTGAGTAGCTTATCTGCTTAGCAATTTAATTAAAAACTTTTAAATACATTGTTTTTTGATAGTATAATCTTCACCTGCTTCATCCAGAGCACACTTTCTGTGTACTCACTACCTAATTTATAGCCAAAGTAGTCACTCACTGTGTCTGTACTATTTCGCTAGCTTAGCTTAGCTTGTGGCCAACTCGTTAGCACCATGGCTACCTCACCTGTCCCTCCTGCACTTTCCTGCTCATTGTGTCAGATGTTTAGTTACTCCTCGGCCTCCTTTAGCAGTAATGATACTTGTAACAAATGTAGCTTATTTGCAGCTCTGGAGGCCAGGATTAATGAATTGGAGACTCAGCTTCGCACTAGTGATGTGCGGATCGATCCTGAAATATCGATTCCTCCGATACCAGTCATTTATGTTCTAGAATCGATTCTCACATTAAAATATCAATATTTTAGTAATTTAGGGTAAATTTGTAGTTTATCACTAACAGGAACACAGTGGAAAGAAACTATAACATTCGGATTGTCTGCATTCAAAGGAACTACTTCCTCTTCGGCATTTCATAGTCATGTGCGAAATGCGGCTGTATAAATGTCTCGCAGCCCCTTGGCGTGCGCACTCACAACAATGGCTGAGCGTAATTGTGTGGACGTATTTTACCTCCACAAACAGCTGAGACGTGGTTTGCGATACATGTGGCAAAAAAGTGAGGTGTTGTTGTCATACTTGCCAACCTTGACACCTCAGAATTGGGGAGACATTCAAGAGGGCTGGGTTTTTGTTTTTTGTTTTTTTTGTTTTTTTTGTTTTTTTTTTGGGGGGGGGGGGGGGGGGGGGGGTTAAATACATTTTACAGCATTTATTTATCGGATAAAATACGTGAAATGTCACCGTTATTATTGGCCGGCCCGGAAACAGCGGGGATGTCCAAATTCAGAGGCTGCTTCCACCTGAGGACGTGATGTAAAGAAAGCCGGGTAGTACGTCATGAGCTCCCTCGGCGGAGTGAAACTCTGCCGTCTGCTCCTTGCTATCTAAAATATAACCGGGCGCTGGCGTAAACTCTCGACCATCTCACACTTTGTTTAATTAGTTTTCTGTTTAACGTTTATTCAGCTGTGTGAAAACCCCGGAGGAACCCTCCCGAGGGATTAATAAAGTTAAATTTAATTTAATCTAATCTAATAACTTTAATCTCAGCCTCTCAGTTATCAAAGTGACTTATATATCATGTTTAACCCGAGTAGTGAAAGACTGCGGGGTTTGAAGACGATTTGTCAGTCGGCTCAGATATTTGAAGTTTACACAGCTACATTCTCACCTGAAAATATGTTAAAAGTTTTTTTGCGACCCAGAAAGAGAAATAAGAGTAATATTAAAACTAAGTAGCTGCCGTCATTGTTGGAGACTGGAATTGACTGTGCCGTGCTATGAATTCTGCGATATGGTTTTTCAATTTTGTTATCGGGGTGGAAAATCGTGAGAAATTCTGAAGAATTGTGGCTCCAGGAGATTTTCGGGAGGGGCACTGAAATTCGGTATTCTCCCGGAAAAATCGGGAGGGTTGGCATGTATGGTTGTGGCAACAATACTAACTTTGTCAAACACCTCAGAGAAAATCATATCACAGAATATGACGAGCATATTGAGGCGAAATGAAGAGGAGGAGAGGGACAGGTGCTGCTAGGGCGAGACAGACGTCTCTCACGGAGTCCTTTAGTGCTGCAGGCAGGCAAGGTGTTCAAATAGCGCACAACTTCAGTTTTTTTATTTCTATATGATGAACTCTGCATTATTAAGTGATAAGAACATCATTATGGTGCTATAATTTGAGATACAATAAATAAAATAAGTTTTTGTACAAAGTATCGGATCAGTATCGTCGATACCACCCTGAATATTACTTGGTATCGGAAAGGAAAGGAAATCAGTGGTATCGCACATCACTACTTCGCACCCTTCATTCACCCGTAGCTAGCCAGGCCCCTGTAGCTGGTGCAGCCGAAGATAGCATAGGCCCTGCTAGCTGTTCCCCGGCAGACCCCAAGCAGCTGGGGAAAGAGGGCGGCTGGGTGACAGTGAGGAGGAAGCATAGTCCTAAACAGAAGCCCCAGGTACACCACCAACCTGTTCATGTGTCTAACTGTTTTTCCCCACACCCACCGGAGTTCAAACTCTGGTAAGCTAGAGACACCGGCAACCATAGTCAATTGTCTTCCAGGGGCCAGAGCAGGCGACATTGAGGGAAATTTAAAACTGCTGGCTAAGGGTAAATGTACATACAGTAAAATCATAAATTACGTCGGCAGTAATGAAACCCAGTTACGCCAATCGGAGGTCACTAAGATCAATATTGAATCGGTGTGCAACTTTGCCAAAACAATGTGGGACTGTTTTCTCTGGTCCCCTCCCCAATCAGACCAGGGGTGACATGTTTAGCCGCATGTTCTCCTTAAATTGCTGGCTGTCTGAGTGGTGTCCCAGAAACAATGTGGGCTTCATAGATAATTGGCAAACCTTCTGGAGGAAACCTGGTCTTGTTAGGAGAGACGGCATCCATCCCACTTTGGATGGAGCAGCTCTCATTTCTAGAAATATGGACAAATTTATTAAACCCCCCAAAACATGACTATCCAGAGTTGGGACCAGGAAGCAGAGTTGCAGTCTTACACGCCTCTCTGCAGCTTCTCTCCTCCTGCTACCCCCCCCCCCCCCCCCCAAAACAAAAAAAAAACCCCATCTTCATAGAGACTGTGTCAGCTCCCAAAAAGACAAAAAACAAACTAAAAACCAGCAACAAACATACAAAATCACAAAGAAAGAACAATACAGTATCCACATCTGAACCAAAGAGTAAAACAGTGAAATGTGGATTATTAAATATTAGGTCTCTCTCCTCCAAGTCTCTGTTAGTACATGACTTAATAATTGATCAACAAATCGATTTACTCTGCCTTACAGAAACCTGGTTGCAGCCAGATGATTATGTTAGTTTAAATGAATCAACACCCCCGAATTATAACTACCAGAAACCTCGAAGCGCAGGCCAAGGGGGCGGTGTGGCAGCAATTTTTCACACCAGCCTATTAATTAACGAAAGACCAAGACAGACTTTTAATTCATTTGAAAGCCTGATGCTTAACATTGTCCACCCCAGCTGTAAAACTCAGAAACCAGTCTTACTTGTTATCATCTATCGTCCACCTGGGCCTTACACAGAGTTTCTCTCTGATTTCTCAGACTTTTTATCTGATTTAGTTCTGAGCTCAGATAAAATAATTATTTTGGGTGATTTTAACATCCATGTAGATGCTAAAAATGACAGCCTCAACATGGCATTTAATCTGTTATTAGACTCAATTGGCTTCTCTCAAAATGTAAAAGAACCCACCCACCACTTTAATCACACTCTAGTTCTTGTTTTAACATACGGCATAGAAACTGAACATTTAACAGTGTTTCCTGAAAACCCTCTCCTGTCTGATCATTTCCTGATAACTTGGGTTAAACATGGGCCAGCACAAGGCCAGTTGCAGACACACTGGTGGTCCTGTGCTGGCCCATGTGTGGATTACCTCTAGCAAACCTGGTCTGGGCCACCAAAGGGCCGTCATTCTTTGCGGTATGTGGGCCATGTGTAAGTTGTGTGCAGCCACCCAGAAGTCAACCAGCAGTCCCAGCTTGATACCAGATCTGGGCCACACCTGCTTGCTATGTGGGTATGAGCTCACTATGAATATTAATAAAAAATATTTTAAAATCAACAAAACAAAACAGTGTACAGTAGCCATGATATCTATACATATACTTAAGGTGATACAACTGTGTATGATCTAACATTGGAGGGATATTGCTCAAAGTTGTGCACACTCTTCTCTTCTTCTATGGTCAACTTACTTGTATACAGTGTATTGAATTCTGTTGCTTTATGCTTGCATCTTTTCTGAGATATTTTTTGTATTTTATTGTGCTCTAGTTAAAAAAAACTCTCCTTTTAGCGTGACTACATCTATTTAGTACATTACTGAGAGATCTTTTTGAGCTTTTGCGAATGAGTGCATGCAGGAGCAGGCTTAGTATGGACAGTTAATGCTTTTTCACCTATTTGCATTTGGAGCTTAAATTCAATTAATTGTCCATTGTTTTTGACTAATGAATCAGTTCAAAGTAAAGTGCCCTCTCCACAAGTCAATTAAATCCATTCTAAAGCTCTGTCACTGTCACCTGAAGTGTGCAGATACATGCTCGTGTGCGTGTATGTGTGTTGGTTCTCTGTGGTACATGGACATTTCCATATGATGTTACATTCACCTACAAATGTGGTGGTATTTTGTTTTTGGTGAATATACATGTATGTCTAAAGTCTCCCTTGTGCTATTTATGCATTTGATCCAAGGATAAATGCCCTGGGAAACTGAGGCTCACAGCAGGTAATACCAATATTTATTAAAACTTTTGGCTGGATATGCATCCACATATTCATAGCCACATAATCAGGACTTCAAACATATAATACACCAGCCTGGCTGTATTTTTGATCTCTTCTGTAGTCAAAGCAGGAGGTAAGATTAGCAAGATGCAAGGAATTTCTGTACTTGGCAAATATTTGTTTAAATGTAGTAATGCATGTGTTTTTACTGTGCATTTTAGAGTGTGTTTATTTGCAGATTTGTATAAGAGGCTACTTTTGTTCAAAGTGGCAGCGCAGAATTATTTTGCCTCCTAGTGAGTACACACATTTTACCCTTGGGAGGGCAGCAGAGAAATGTGAAAACTGCTTGATTAAATCTGGGAGAAGATAGTATTTGGAATTTTTGTCCTGTGATGCCATATGGACCTGATGGTGCAGGATGACAAGGATTGGACTTGGCATTTTGAAGCAATAATTTGAGGATGTGTTTTAAACTTTTCCAAGCCTTACTAACTGAATTTAAATAATCAGATGCAACATTTTACGACTTTTCTTTGATAGACTTCCCTCAAATTCAGACCTGTTTAGACCAAAAAACAGCAATCCTTCATCTCGACGATGAAGGATCACTTAAATCTGGCCAGCAGTTGTCCTGAGTCACTCATCTAGGTGTATAATAAGCAGAATAGAATTTAAAAAATACTAGCTTTATTTAATTATAATAAATGTGATTATTAATTACAGTTGGTGTGTGAAAGTTGAGAGGGACATGTCTGGTCTGGCTGTGGAGTTAAATCAGAGTTCAGGCATGATGGCAACTGGACCATGAACTAAGATCGCTAAATGCCTGTACAGCATTTTAATAGGCTACCCTGTCACAATTAATACTATTAGAGACAAACTGACATATGGTTCTGGTAGCATTTTAATTAACCAAGAAGTGGCTTTGCCCAATCTCTGGCACAGGGTAAAGGCTACAAACATGCAGTCTCGAATCTCGACGAATTCAAGACTACTATTTGATGAAGCATTTTGCTCATTAGTTTATATTTTTTGAAATTATGTAATTATTATATCATCATACCATTATTGTATTATATTACTTGATATGTGAGGGTAAGCTGGCTCCAACTATCATTTCTCTTCCACTTTTCCAATTCAGGATCATGTGTGGTGTGTTAGTGTGTGGTGGTGGTGGTGGGGGGCATACACCCCAGACAGGTTGCAAGCCCGTTCCAGGGCCAACACAGAGTGACAACTCTTCTTACTCACATTCACGCCTATGTACAATTTAGAATCACCAATTAACCTTAACGCCACTAACTCGGGAGTAAAGGAGGAACATGGGGAGAACATACAAACTCCATGCAGTAAGGCCCTGCAACATGGTGGATTTGAACCCATGATGTGGGGAAACCATTCTAACCGCTGTGCCACCATCTAAACTAGTGTTTAGCTATTGCATGTTCACTCCTAAGTCTACACTCACGTCTTTCACAAGAATTATTGAACAGAGACTACATGTACACTTTTGTGTGAATGCCACTTTCCCGTTTTTAAAAAAAGAATACATACTTGTCATGGGGTCCAAGATTTGCCTATAGTTATTAGGACTGACTGAGAGATGTTTATTTTTAATGACTGTAATAGCTTGTTGAACTGCACTGGCACTAGTGGAGAAACTTGAAACAGCCTCATACCAGTGGCTAAGACCTTAATGATCTCAGCAAACCACAAGACTTCCACATAAAACAATAATAATTAGAAGTAGGCAGCAAATTGATACTGTGTTTGTGTGTGTGTATGTTATGTTCTTTGTGTGTGTGTGTGTGCACGCATGCATGTGTTTGCGTGTTGTGCTTGCTTTTGCGGGAGTGTTTGCCTCAGGGGATATAAATCAATGTGTCACGTAATTGCTTGAGTGACCTTTGCTGATAAGAAACGGTAGCCTTTTGAAATCTCTATCTGTCTCTGTCACTTTGGCCATCTTCACCTCTCAACCATTGCCTTCTCTCTGTCACATGCTCTCACATCATTATACTCTCACACACACATAGTCTTTAAGAATCACCTGGCTCAAGAAGACTCTGCCTTGATTTGCCTATTGTAAACCGATGGATTTTTTTTTTCTTGTGAAACGTCCAAATTTACATAATAATAATAATAATAATAATAAAAATAATGATAATAGATTCCTCCAAGCTCCTCTCTCCACTGTTTTTTTTGCAACTTGTGCCAAGCTGTGCTCAGTCTTACATCTTTCATAATTCCTACCCATTGCACATATCTCTGGCTTGAGCTCTTCCTCGCTCCTGTATGTTTTGCTTTTTCTGTCTCATCTGCCAATATATCTAAATCCTCTTTGCAGTTCTGTCTTCCCATCCACCCTTCCTCCAGTTTGTTCGTCTCATGTGTCTGACGTTGTTGTCATTTACAGCGGTGTGTTGTGTTAAATCTCTTCCCTGCTGTGGCAGGAGCCTGTGGAGAATGAAAGAAAAAGGGGGAGGAGGAGAAATGAACAGAGGAGTGATTTGTCGTTTCAGGTAGTTGCTCCTTTGGGAAGTGTAATGGCCAAAAGCTCTTCAAAGTGTCTTCCATCTGTCATAAATGTTCAGTGCAAATGGACACATAGAAAAGCTCATTGCCTGGCTGAGGTGCAGCTATGTGTCAAAGATTGAGGCAGCATTTGAGCATGTGAAGGATGTTTGTCTGCCACAGTGTGTGTTAGTACACATACTATGTGGGATGTGTAGTACAGTAAAGCAAAGTAAAAGTGCTTAGATCGCTGTAATAGCTAAATAGCTGAGATGGGAAGCAAGCCTCAGTGAACTCTGTTACAATAACTAGAAACCTCAAGTGCTTATAACAAGTCACCTTGTTCTATATTTAAAAAAGGAATTGCTTTACAGGTCTGCTGTCACTTAAACTCCTCACTCTTCATACTATGCTGCCAGTCTTTTCTGTCACTCACTTCTTTCTCCTTTTCTCTCTCTTCTTCTTCCTTTTATCCGCGCACTCTCTCTGTCTCGTTATATCCTTTCTCTCTCTCTTTTGTACATCTATCTCTGTTTGTTGCTTCACCCAAATTTCCTATTTAAAATTTTTGACCTTATCTTTGAAATATATATATATATATATATATATATATATATATATATATATATATATATATATTTGTCTACCGCCTAGTTTTGCTTCCAAGTTTAAAAGACGCCACTGCTGTCGTTGTTTTTTGTAATTTGTACCATTTTGCCAGAGGGCATATAGAAAACTGACTTCTCTTCCCTTCTCTGAGTAGTCAAACAAAACCTATTGGCAAAGAGCATGTTTTTCTTCAGTCTAGCCACGAAACAAGTCCCTGAATCTGCTTTTGCAAACTGGCACTTTTTTTTCAATCGGAATTTATTAGATTTTCAGCTCTCATGCTCATTTTCCTAACTTTCCCATATATATATATATATATATATATATATATATATATATATATATATATATATATATATATACATATAGCAGTAGTACGATTTAGGACAGGCCCTCTGGAGTCTGGACACTCATAGTGGTGAAGATGAAATCTGAAGCTTGGATGGAGCACTAACTGAGGTATCTGTGAGGTGGAGCGGAGAAGGAAGAGGTGGGTTGCAAGAATGAGAATGTCTGAAGGGAAGAAGCACAGTGAGCACAGATTTATACCATGCAGAGTGGAGGCTGATTGGGTCAGAGAAGGTGGGCAAGAAGAATATTGGACTAGAGTACTGATGTCAGCTTTGAGGTTGACAGAGCCTGACAGAGGTCTTGTTACAACAACCATCTCTCAGTGGCTAAAATAATACTGTTTAAATAAAGTCATGTGAAACAAAACATGACCAACAGTGCCAACCCATGAAGTTAAACTTCATTTACTTGAACAGAACACTGAGCTAACATAGTTTATAGAATTTTGATAGGATGCAGAATTTAGGAAGCAGGAAGCAAGAATGTAGAAAGTACAGAAATGTATTCAAAAGAAGAGATTGTTGAGATGAAGAAAGAAAGAGAGAGGTGGCAAAGGTGAAGGCAAAAGCTTATGCAAAGCTGACCATTTAGGAAAGAGGGCAGGACTTGAATTGATTAGCTAGACAGTGGGATCTTGCTGGAAAGGATGTGCAGCAGGTTAGAGTTATCAAGGATAGAGATGGAAATATATCAACAGGGTAGGAGAGTGTGTTGAGAAGATGGAAGGAGTACGTTGAGGAACTGATGAATGTACAAAGTGAGAAAGAAAGGAAAACAAATTGAGGGCAGTTAGTGAAGGTGAAGGTGGAGCTACCAGAGAGAAGGAAAAGAGGAAGACCACAAAAAAGATTCACGGATGTAGTGAAGGAGGTCATGGAGAGGGGTGGTGTGACAGAATAGGATACTAGGGACAGGGTAAAATGGAGGTAGATTACACACTGTTGTGGTCCCTAATGGGAAGAGCCAAAAGAGGAAGGATGAGAGGAAAGTGATTCATTTTAAATAACTTGCAATAACCTTGTTCATAAGGCTTTAAACACATTTTTTAGTTCTTAGCATGATGAAACATCACACATTGATAGCAAATAAAACAGTAGATCTGAGATCTCAGTGATTTAAATAAGACAGTTTTTCTGTTTACTGGCTGATAACCCTTAAATGTATAGATATGGGAGTATAAACTTTCTATGCACATTGTCACTTTTATCAGCAATGCACTATTTCTCATTTTAAGTAAGAAATAGTGTGTATCCTTATCTAAATATGTCCAAAATATTGCTCTATGAGATCCACTTTTTTACATGACTGTAGCAAAAATGTTGAATTCATTGTGTGCTACATATTATGAATGGTAAGCACATAGCACTATGCTTTTAAGAACACTTGTAGGGGGTCTGGAGCTGTCAGATTTATTCCTAAGCTGTGTAGGCTTTTTTCTTGACACATATTGAGAATCAATTTTTTTCAACATTTTCCAGCAGTTTTTAATATAAAATAATAATAAAAACCCCTCCATTATTTATGGTTCAAAAATGATGATTTGGTAATACTATACTTATTCATTTATTGCAGCTGCTAGTAGTCTCGGATATCTGAAGGTTTTTCTGTAAATTCTTGATGAGGTCTCATTGTAATTGGTGTAAATATTTCATAGGTAGAATAGATGCAGAGAATCTGGGACTGACAACTAGGAAAACAACCTTGCACACACATACAAACCGAAACTTGCGCGTAAACATACAAACTTTTACTTGATCTTTGTAATGCCAATGTCTCTTTGATATACTGGCACAGAAACAGATGAGATTACCCCCAGTGAAATATTTTAAATATAATAAATACTAAATATATCAAAACCTTCCTGATAAAAGTCTTATATTTTTTGTTATGTTTATTTATAGAATGTTATTCTATTTTGTATATGTGACTCTGAAATAATGATACAATAACGATTTTAAAGTATCCAAGGTTTTGAATAAAAAAATTATTTGATTTTTTTTCTCAGTGTATTTCAGATGAATATATATTTTTTCCTTTAGATATTTGTATCTGCTCCCAGTAAAGTTGTAGAAATTGCATAGAAAAAAGAAAAAAATGAATTTGGTGTAGCACTGCGTAACCTTTGGAGCTTGTCTCACATAGAGTTTTAGCTTTCCACACTCTTCTTCATTGTTGCATTTTTTTTGTTTCTTGATGCACCAATAGATTTTAATTGGTGAATGGTCTGGACTGCAGGCATGTCATTACCTGCACTCTACTATGCAGCCACGATGCTGTAATAGCTGCACTTTAAGGTTTAACGTCGTCTTAACGAAAAAATCCCTTCTCTTCCCTGAAAAAAATTTAAAAAATACCCTCTCCAAAGTCTCTGAACCATTTAATGATATTATACACTGTGGATGAGGAGGCATTCTTTGCAATTTAACATTGAGCCTCGTTAACATTTTATTCTGAAATTGTTCCACAATTTGCATATGCAGTGTTTTACACACCGGTGAACCTCTGCTCATCTTTACTTCTGAGAAACTCAAACTCTCTAAGATGCGCTTGTTATACCCCATCGTGTTTCTGACCTTTTCCCAATTAACCTAATTTCTTCAGCTGTTTCTTTTTAGTACCACTTACTTTTTCTAGGCCTTTGTTTGCCCCGTTTTATTTCTCATCCCACAAATGCATTTTTCTTACAAATGTGGAGCAATTTAAGGTGGATAAACATGTTTTCCAATGGTTTAAGATTTATTGCTTAAAAGCATTGTTACAAAAAAGAAATAATTGACAAACAAACACAAATTTCTTTACTCTTTGTGCTAGGCCTATATAAATAAGTTTTGTTTTTCCAATGTAGTCAGGCCAAGGGCCATATTTATGAAGCAGAGCAATTTAAAATGATGAGTAAAAGTGCTGTTGGGAATAAAAAAGTTCATCTTCTACTAACCATGCATACATTTATAAAGAGACCCAGTCATTTAATTTCTATAATGATAAACACAAACTAGCAAAAACAAATTAGCAGGTCACAGACAAGGAAAAGTGTTGAGTAGGCTAGTAAAAAACACAGGCAAAGCCTTTTACTTGCAGTTTTGCAAATCAGTGCAGTATGGGTTTTACATGTGTTTCTCTCAGGAAACACATGTAAATACATGGAAGAAACAGTGCAAGGATGATCAACGTAATACGATTTAAAAAAAAAAAATGTGAGAGATGTGTCTGTATCTCTCTGAAAACAATTACATTACATTGAATCATTCTCTAATAGCTATTCTAATTTCCATTGTTAATTCACACATATGGTTTTCCATGGTTTGGTCCATTTTTTCCATTTGCTGGATGCTCAAATTAAACAAAAAGAACAAGACAAAAACAAAGTTTCACAGGGTGATACAGTCTATGGTAGTCTAAAAATAATAATAATAATACATGTTATTTATAGGCGCCTTTAAGACCCTCAAGGTCACCGTACAATAACATAAGAACAATAGCAGCAATAAAATCTAAACATGGCAAAATAAAATTTAGACATAGGGTAAAAAAACAAACAAGAAAAACCACAAGCATAAAAGTATAAAAGCTGAGCAAGGTAAAAATGGACTAAGACAGATCAGGTGTATGCAATTCTGAATAGATGGCTTTTGAGACGTGATTTAAAAGTGGTGAGAGAGTGAGTGGTCTGGAGATCTGGTGGAAGTGCATTCTGGGGCAGAACAACTAAAGGCTAAAATGTTATCTGTCTATGAAAAGAGAAGGCAATTATGACTTTTAAGGCTGCATTTCCTTTCCATTTAAAGTGTTCTAATTCCTTGGAGATCTATTAGCTTTGACTCAGAAAATTTTACTTTAACTTTTTCCTTTAGCAAGGTTAAGTCTATGGTGGTCCTTCCCCAGTCAAACATATTGATCAGTTGTTAAACACAGCTTTCTCCTTCATTTCACATCTTGCCATCTTTTTTTCCCACATCCTCCACAGATTGGTTCTTTTCTGGTTTTGTTTGTTTTGTTGTTTTACTAGGCTGTATTTTCCAACCAGCATTTCTTTTAGCAACAGGGAAAGATTGGGCATTTACATATTTTTCCACATTTGCTTCCCTCCTTGGTAAATTTTTTATTGGCTCGAGGAAATAAAAACATGTTCTACTTTTCTCACTGGACTCTAAATGAACGCTGGCGTCCCCTGCATATGAGCACCTGTGAAATTTTAAGCAATTAAATTGACTGGATTGAGGCCAGCTTTACATTTTTGTTCAAAATTAATTCTAAACATGTGCCAGAAAAACACATTGGCTTCTGGAGCTTTCTAAAAATTGCATAGCTCAATTTTTGTTTTTAAATTAAGGAAAGCACCTCCTCGGATAGAAGGAACAGCGGAAGAAGGGAAAGAGGCAAGGGGAAGTCAAAAAGGAGCTGAAATGAGAGATGACAATTAACAAGTGGGAATAGAGGTGAGCATAGAGGGAGCAAAAACAAACAAATGAAATGGTGCCACCTGCCACTGGATCGCTGAAACATATTTGCCACCACACATGCTCCACAACCACCTTCTACCCTCATACCCACACACACACACACACACACACACACACACACCACAAATATATGCACACCACCTGTCTGGGGGTATGGGGAACTATTTAGGCAAGTTGAGCTACGATCTGTCACATTCATCTCCAGCGTAAACAAGAGCAGTTGCCGACGGTTACAGGTCTGTTGGCATAGAACTCTGGAGACTTTGTGTGTGCTATCAGTTGTTTTTTTTGTTTTTGTTTGTTTCATGTGTGCATGTGTGTGTGCATTGTGTGTGCGTGTATGTTTAATCCTGCAATCAGGGGCTCAGAAAGGAGTGTGGAGGGAGAGAAGCAAAGAAAGAGAAAGGCAAAGCTGAAAATGGGTCTAGTCAGGACAGGTGGCTAATGAGACCAAAGGAAGTTCAGTGCCCAAACAAACACACACATCTTAAACACCTGACCACACATAAGGCACAATTAAGTCTGGAATATCTTGGTCTCTGATATGGATTTGATATGGATTTGATATGGATTTGCCAAAACACTTTACACAAAGCCATTTTAAAGACAAGCACGCAAATCAATCCTCTGCATTCATACAGAAATCAATCCTCTGAGTCAGTTTTTCTGCCTGCATGTTCCTCTCTCTCATGCTCTGTTGCACACAAAAAGACTGAGAAAAACACATGAGCATGCTCAACTGCCTAGTTCTAATATGAATGGTACATGAAACCAATCAAAACTGGCCTCTCCAAGCAGATAACGTTTTTTTCTTTTACACTTCTCCCAGGATAATTCATTGATAAAATCATTTGTGTGATTGTATTTCAGACAAACATAACTTAACTAAGGTCAAAAGTACTGTCAGATCAATGAAGCAACAAATTTAAACCTGATGAATGGGATCCAATTTTCAATTAAATTTATAGTTTCTTGAAATAAGTTTTTGTCTATCTCTTACATTCTCATACCAGTTGACCTTTACTGATATTCATTAAGGATAAAAAAAGCCCCATCATTTTTAGTTTTTTAATATTTAGATATGTGTATGTATGTCTGTGTGTCTGTATAAGCTCATCTCACCCATGGCAGCGACGAAGCTGTATACGCACATGAGTCAATACATGAATATAACCCAGAAAGTAATACCAGAAGACTAAAGCACCAGACCAGGAGACCAAACTGAGCCTCGGTTGGATTGACTACAAGGACGCCTACTTAAATGCACACATGAACGCATGGAGAGCTTGGCACTTTCCAAAATTCACAGTATACTAATAACATTCATCAGGAACCAATGGGACTGTGAAAGATCACAGTGAACGCCAACTCCAAGGCAAAAATCACCATCGTGTGGAATATACCAAAGTGATGCATTATCCCTGCTGTTGTTCTGCACATGTCTAAAGCCCCTAAGCCAGCTTAATAATTGTAGCAGATAAGGATATAAATTCAGAAGTAGAGTGACCATCGCCTATCTCCTAGATCAGCGGTCCCCAACCCCTGGGCCTCGGACCAGTACCGGTCCCTGAGTTGTTTGGTACTAGGCCGCGAGAGTTGAGGCTCAGGTGTGAAATGTATGGTTTTCAGGGTTTTTATCGGTTTTCAGCGTTATTTTGTTATCGTTTTTATCGTTAACTTGGTTTTCCCGGGTCTTTTCACGTGTGTTATGAATAAATCTTTTTTTCGGTACCGGTACTAGTTTTATTTTTGTTGTATTTATCCGCAACACCTTAAAGGCCAGTCCGTGAAAATATTGTCGGGCATAAACCGGTCCGTGGCGCAAAAAAGGTTGGGGACCGCTGTCCTAGATGACATCAAGCTATATGCCAGGAGTGTGCGAGAGATAATTTCACTTATCCATTTCACCAGTATCTATAACAATGACATTGGCATATCATTTGGACTGGATAAGTGTGGCTGACTGGTTGCAACACAGGCCAGAAGGAACCAAGTTACATCTGTGCAAAGGTGCCCCGGAGACTATCCAAAAAGTAGCAGTATGTAAGATGCAAGCCTGGACTGCATACAATGAGAGTCACAAACAAGTGGCTGAAATAATCTGGAACATCCTCGTGCAGACATAGTTATGGCTGACAAGGAGCAGAAGACCACAGTTGTGATAGATATAGCAATCCTGGGGAGTTCAAATTGGTTCTAGTGAGAACAGAAGCATTAGGAGCTGTAACCCCGAGACTGGAAGAGTTGCTCCAATAGATTTCAGGCATAACATCAGAGCTCCCTGTCCAGAAAAGTGTAATCCTAGGAACATCTAAGATACTGTGCAGAAGTCTCAAACCCCCGGATGTCTGGTAGTAGTAGAAAATCCAAGTAGAACAGAAGATCAGACCAGCCCCTCTGGCACAAAAACAATGCCATACTCACTAAAATCACCTTCCTTCCCCATTCATATGCTTGGTTTGAACTTCATCTTGACCACATTTGCATACATAGACGTATTGACATGCTGTCAGGTGATTGACTGGTTTGACATTTGTATTAATGCGGAGCCAAATAAGTATCCCTAAAAAAGTGGCCATAACTGTTTATGTATCGTCAAGTAGGTTTTTTTTTAAAAAAAGATTTTATCTTGACTTTTACCTTCTTTTCATATTTTACTCACAGCAAACTTGGTCTTTTCTAGTTTTACTTCTTTGAGTTTGATATCTTGCTCACATAGAGATTTTGCTTACAATACAGAAACTCTCACACATCTTGGCTAACAAAACACACATTCATACACAAAATGAGCTTTTGGATTCAATTTTAACAAAGGCCGCGAGTAACTGTGAAGATGCGCTTGACAAGTTGACAAGGGGACAAATTCCAAGTTAACAAAGGGGTGCCGTTTGTCAAAATTCTCGTCTTCATGATCCACAATCATACAGACACAGCCTTCAAACTTTCATCATAAAAATGAAAGAAAAAGAACAAAACAAACACTCTCACCAAACTTTGACAAATATTAAGAGCTTATTTTGAAAGCATACAACAATACCTAGTACACAAATGTCCTGCAAAATCAAAGTTAAAATAAAAATATTAAATAAATGCACAGACAGACTCACACATGACAGTAATTTCATAAGAGGTTTTCAATGTGGGTACTATGAATTCAGCTACACTTACATATTTCCATACACATAACACATCACACAATAGTAAGACACACACTCAAACATGACCATAAGCAAACAATTCAGCACCCCCATAAACCTCAATGGAACTAGCAATGCACAAACCAAATATCAATGACTTTGTTATGAGCGACTGCTTTAATCTTTAATGTGCTTTGGTCATCAGTGGCTACCGATGTTCAGGCCTTTGGACTGCCTCAGACTCTACTGTTGTCACACTACAGAGGTCAGTCCAATAACTTACCTCCCCTGAGCTGAAATGCGCAAACCAAATTTGGCCAATTACATGCAAACACACAGGCATGGACACCCAAATGGATAAACACACTGACACTTATAGAGTTGCACAACTAAGCAATCACTTACTACAGAAATAAAATCCCTCTCCCACTAAAAGCACACCTACATACATACATCCATGCACGCACAAACACAAGCACAGTGTTTTGCACACATCTAATCTCTATTCAGCTTAATCTTTCTAATGCACTACATTTTCAGTTCACATTAATTAGCAATGCTTTGTGTAAGTGTTTACCCTGACCTTTCATATTGAAATTGAACATTATTTTGAAAAAGAAAAGGGGGGGATGCAACCATGCAGTATGTCACTGTGACCTGCTTTGCTGACTTAGTTGAAGATAATGCATTTAAGAAGTCAGGTGCACAACCTTTATAAAACATAACTGCCTTAAAGAATCTAATTAAACACACATCTACTTTCACACACATTCATCTGATACCTATATCAACACTATTTATGCATGCATGATAAGTTATGTCTTAATTTTATCTGTTCATTGATGAATGGTGTGCCAGTGATTTATTACAAAAAGTTTTTCTCTCCTTTCCTTTCCCTTCCTTTTCTTGCTTGTTTTTAAATAATATACCTATATTTTCCTATCGCTTAAAAGAATTCCAAAAATCTTTCGATAAATTTAGTGTTTTAAATTTACGTAGATTATATCAGTTACAATAACCTTACATTAACATCTGGCAACAATGCAGTGATGATGTAAAAGATTAACACCCTATCTTAAACATATTTTAAAAAGCAACAGTGTTAAACATTCAAATATTTTAGATGCCAAAACTAAAATCACAGGTCTGAATACATTTTATTTATATTTTTATCAACAGTTTATGTCTTAAGTATGACTCGGGTAGTATCACTGAAAGTACTTGAGTACTTTGCAAGTAAAGAGAACTGTACTTCATTTAGAAAACAAACAAACAAAAAACCCTCTTTTCTTTTGGTTTAGTAGAGTTGGTTGGTGATGCCTTGCTGCAAAAAGGAATAATTTAAGTTTTTGATAGTGTTTTAGTATGAAAATTCTAGGTCTATGAACACATGGATCTGCTAATATTTGTTTACTTTTTTGGCTTCAGGCCATTTAGCATCATTAGCACAGTATTTGTATTACTGACAGGTGGCATATGTTAGGCTCAGTTAAGATGAGTTTTACTTTTAAAAAAAGTAGGATTGATTTGACTAGGCTGAGAGCCTAATTTTAGATCAAATCATTCCCTAGAGTCGAGGGTATAAGATGAACTCTCAGAAACGTGCCTGTTTAGAGATGTTGCCAGGTTTTCAGCAAAGTTTTTTTTATTGCTTAAGCCAGACTTTTTGGAAACAGTGGAAACGGTGATGGGGTAATTTTCATATCATAATTCACCATCATAGTCCAGAAAAGTAAATAGTATGTCTGATTCAATGGCATGCAGTTTTGCTGTTTGAGAAGATTACTGGAAAAAAGCCAAAAAAGTACAGCTTGGCTAAACCTAGGAAGCCAGCCTGTCAAGAACTGAGGCACATAAAAGAATCTTTATACACACACCAGACAAACTCATTTTCAGCTTTGTACTCATGTGCTTTTAATGAAGAAAACTGACGAGAGATAAGTTCATATTTGCCATTCTGGTAGCTTCCATATGTTTGAATAGGCTTCTATTGGTTGATTACAACATAAGTTGTTATCTAAAGAGAGGTCAAGTCCTTTTATGCGATCTAGCCTTGCTGAAACTCAACAGGAGAAGACCAGTGACCCCATTATGTTATATTAGCTATGGAAAAGTTTTGTTATCTGAACCTGTTTGGGAGAAAGAACACAGAGGTCTAGAGAAACCATTATGTAGTGGCCATGATACTTATTGCTATGTGAGCCTGTTTAGTAGAAATAAAATTATGACAGTATTTTAATACTCTTCAAATTAAACGAATATATTATACATCTTGTTGTAGCTCCAGATTATAATTTACCAACTATATAAACACTTGATAATCAGTTCATGCACAATATTACGTAGGTACAACAGTGTGCCAAAGACAAAGCCATGAGAAGAGCTCAAAATGCACAAATGCAGTGCGTTTTAAAACGTGATCATGATAGTAGTGTTCTGATTATGATAAAAGTGTTATGTATGGGTTGTATGATGGGGTCCCACATCATACAACCACATACTACAAATAGGGAATAATATTGTATTTATGGTATCATATTCTGCTATAGTGCATCTACACATCTGTTCAGGATAAACACATATTTCTCTGATCAGGTCTTAGCCTAGTATATCCTCGGTTAGCCTGTAGGGAATAAGGTCAAAGAAAGCAAAAGAACAGAAGATTTAAAACCAAGCAATTAACTAATACATCTTGATAAGTAGCAATGCCTCCCTGAGGCTAATAAATGGACAACCAGATGAGTGCCATGACCTCAAGATATTTAACTATGTGATTGGTATTTTACAACTTGTGGGGGCTTGCTTTGTAATGCACTTATGCACAACTGCAAATATATTCCTGTGCAACTACCACAGATAATTTACAAATACTGTTCATGAAACTGAATGCAAGTGAAGCAAAGAAATTTCCTCTTTAGTCAAACTTAAGGGTTCTTTAGTTATCAATTTGATACAACGTTGTCCACTACAAAAATGATTTATATAACTGCTTTGTTAGCACATCAGCATATTGTCAGAGTTAAGATATTAGTGATGGGATTTCCGGCTCTTTTTAGAGAACCAGCTCTTTCGGCTCGGCTCACTAAAAAGAGCCGGCTCTTTCGGCTCCCAACCGGCTTTTCAGGTTGTTTTGTTGCTTTAATTAATTAATTAGTAAAAACAATTTAAAATTATGCACAAAAGGAATTACTAATGTAAAAAAATGTGGTTTTATATATATATGTTTATATATACATATATACGGTGGCCCCTAGAGACAAAGCACGTACAAATTCCAAGGCACATTTCTAGCATCAACTTAACTTCCAAGACAGAACTACCTAGATCACTTAAATTATACAATTGAAAGCATATGTGTATTGTTGGTATATTTATTGCTCCAGAAGTGCTCCAGGATGCCCCTAGCATCCTGGAGCACTTCTGTTGAGTTTTGGTGTTTGTACGTGCTTCGGAGTTCGTACGTGCTTTGTCTCTAGGGGCCACTGTAAATATACTTTTATTTATAAAATAAAAAATCACATAAAATTTAATAAATAAATCATATAATACAAAAAAAAAATTACATTTCAACTTTTAACTATTTAAATTTTCAGCGTTTTCCTTTTAAACAAATTTAAAGTGAAACAACACAAAACACTGCAAACCACAACGCAATTAAATATAAATTAAAATATGAAAACAAAAAGAAGATGCACATTCTCTGTCATATAGGCCTGCATGAATAAACTGTATAAAATGTAATCTTTTATCATCCGCAAATGAAAATAGTTGTGGATGATTACTATACCTTTCTAATGTGACGTTGTTGTCCCTGGCTCTCTTTCTCTCTCTTTCCCTCCCGCTCTGTTCCTGTGCTACTGCGAGTGTAACTACCGCCCCTCCCCCTCTGCTCAGCGCAAGCACAAGGCTGGCGTGCGGAGTAAAGCGGAAAGAGAAAGAAAAAAAAGTTCACTTTAAAGAGTCGGCCGTTTCGTTCGCGACTGACACATCACTATAAGATATTTGCTGTGTGACCACCATGTTAAAAATAAAGCAGCTCCTCACAAAAGCAACTTGTCTTGTCTGGGAAAAAAAGAAAACTTTAAAGAAATAAACAGATTAATTAACAAGCATGAAATCCACCATATATTTCTTGTTTCCTACCAGTCATAAAACTTGTAAATGCTTGTCCACTGTATTTCATGTCACTTTACCATTGTTTTGATGATCCATGTGTTCAGTTCAGCATGGACTCAATAGATAAGCATATATGCATCACAGTAAATAGTAAATGCAAATTAAATACAGTTTTGTGCAGTTAAAACAAAATCAAATGGAACTGCAACATTAGTTATATGCCTCCACCACATAGTGCATGTAACAGGTTCCAGTGAACATGACTGGTGACCTTTAACCATGCTTCATGACTTAATTAGTATGTAAATCCTTGAGTTATTCTTGACTTATTGCAAAGTCTCTAGCACCCTTATGTTTGACCACTAAAATTAAATTGGTTCTTTTTGAGGCTAAATAAACAAATAAACATGCGAACACAAACCATATTGCTTTTACAATAATGTCACAGTGACTAGAAATTAGTTTTTAATTCACACAGAAGCTGCATGCAGTGTTGGAGATATCACGTTAGCAAGAATATCACAGAGCTGAAGTCATCACTTAAGGTCATTGACCTTGGCCATCAATATCTAATGACTTCTATCTCAGATTCAAGGACAATTTTCTGCCAGATTTAAATACATTTCCTCAATCCAGACAAGTAATATCTAACTAAAACTCTAGATCTTGTTTTAACATATGGCATAGAAACTGAACACTTAACAGTGTTTCCTGAAAACCCTCTCCTGTCTGATCATTTTCTGATAACATTTACATTTACAATACTTGATTACGCAGCAGTGGAGAGTGGACTTTATCAAAGTAGATGTCTTTCTGAAAGCGCTGTAACTAAGTTTAAGAATATAATCCAGCCACTGTTATCATCGTCAATGCCCTGTACCAACACAGAGCAGAGCAGCTATCTGAACGCTACCCCAACAGAGGTCGATTATCTTGTTAATAATTTCACCTCCTCACTACGTACGACTCTGGATACTGTAGCTCCAGTGAAAACTAAGGTCTCTAATCAGAAGTACCTGACCCCGTGGTATAATTCTCAAACACGTACCCTAAAGCAGATGACTCGTAATCTGGAGAGGAAATGGCGTGTCACAAATTTAGAGGATCATCATTTAGCCTGGAGAAATAGTTTGTTGCTTTATAAGAAAGCCCTCCACAAAGCCAGAACAGCTTACTACTCATCACTGATTGAAGAAAATAAGAACAACCCCAGGTTTCTCTTCAGCACTGTAGCCAGGCTGACAAAAAGTCAGAGCTCTTTTGAGCCAACCATCCCTTTAACGTTAACTAGTGATGACTTCATGAACTTCTTCACAAATAAAATTTTTATCATTAGAGAAAAAATTACCAATAATCATCCCACAGATGTAATATTATCTACAGCTACTCTTAGTACCATTGATGTTAAGTTAGACTCTTTTTCTCCAATCGATCTTTCTGAGTTAACTTCAATAATTACTTCCTCCAAACCATCAACGTGTCTTTTAGACCCCATTCCTACAAAACTGCTCAAAGAAGTCCTGCCATTGATTAATTCTTCGATCTTATATATGATCAACCTATCTCTAATAATCGGCTATGTACCACAGGCCTTCAAGGTGGCTGCAGTTAAACCTTTACTCAAAAAGCCATCTCTAGACCCAGCAGTCTTAGCTAATTATAGGCCAATCTCCAACCTTCCTTTCATATCAAAAATCCTTGAAAGAGTAGTTGTCAAACAGCTAACAGATCATCTGCAGAGGAATGGTTTATTTGAAGAGTTTCAGTCAGGTTTCAGAGTTCATCACAGCACAGAAACAGCTTTAGTGAAGGTTACTAATGATCTTCTTATGGCCTCTGACAGTGGACTCATCTCTGTGCTTGTCCTTCTTGACCTTAGTGCAGCATTCGATACTGTTGACCATAATATCCTATTAGAGCGATTAGAACATGCTGTAGGTATTACAGGTATTGCACTGCAGTGGTTTGTATCATATCTATCTAATAGACTCCAATTTGTGCATGTAAATGGAGAGTCCTCTTCACACACTGAGGTTAATTATGGAGTTCCACAGGGTTCAGTGCTAGGACCAATTCTGTTTACATTATACATGCTTCCCCTAGGCAGCATCATTAGAAGACATAGCATACATTTTCATTGCTATGCAGATGACACCCAGCTCTATCTGTCCATGAAGCCAGATAACACACACCAATTAGTTAAACTGCAGGAATGTCTTAAAGACATAAAGACTTGGATGGCCACTAACTTTCTGCTTCTTAACTCAGATAAAACTGAGGTCATTGTACTCGGCGCTGAAAAGCTTAGAAATACGGTATCTAACCAGATTCTTACTCTGGATGGCATTACCTTGGCCTCCAGTAACACTGTGAGGAACCTTGGAGTCATTTTTGACCAGGATATGTCCTTCAACGCACATATTAAACAAATATGTAAGACTGCGTTCTTCCATTTGCGCAACATCTCTAAAATTAGAAATATCCTGTCTCAGAGTGACGCTGAAAAACTAGTTCATGCATTTATTACTTCCAGGCTGGACTACTGCAATTCATTATTATCAGGATGTCCAAAAAACTCACTGAAAAGCCTTCAGCTAATCCAAAATGCTGCAGCAAGAGTACTGACAGGGACTAGAAAGAGAGAGCATATTTCTCCTGTTTTGGCTTCCCTTCATTGGCTTCCTGTTAAATCCAGAATTGAATTCAAAATCCTGCTCCTCACATACAAGGTCTTAAATATTCAGGCCCCATCTTATCTTAATGACCTTGTAGTACCATATCACCCTATTAGAGCACTTCGCTCCCGCTCTGCAGGCCTACTTGTTGTTCCTAGAGTATTTAAAAGTAGAATGGGAGGGAGAGCCTTCAGTTTTCAGGCCCCTCTTCTGTGGAACCAGCTTCCAGTTTGGATTCGGGAGACAGACACTATCTCTACTTTTAAGATTAGGCTTAAAACTTTCCTTTTTGCTAAAGCATATAGTTAGGGCTGGACCAGGTGACCCTGAATCCTCCCTTAGTTATGCTGCAATAGATGTAGGCTGCCGGGGGATTCCCATGATGCATTGAGTTTTTCCTTTCCAGTCACCTTTCTCGCTCACTATGTATTAACAGACCTCTCTGTATTGAATCATATCTGTTATTAACCTCTGTCTCTCTTCCACAGCATGTCTTTTATCCTGTCTTCCTTCTCTCACCCCAACCGGTCGCAGCACATGGCTGCCCCTCCCTGAGCCTGGTTCTGCCGGAGGTTTCTTCCTGTTAAAAGGGAGTTTTTCCTTCCCACTGTTGCCAAAGTGCTTGCTCATAGGGGGTCATATGATTGTTGGGTTTTTCTCTATGAAGCGCCTTGAGGCGACTTTTGTTGTGATTTGGCGCTATATAAATAAAATTGAATTGAATTGAATTAATATATTGCTTATAAAAAATGGGTTGATGGACATATGAACAGAAACACCCATGTAGTCATTAGCATGTATGCAAACGCCAAGACAAAAGCTAATAAACATTTTGACTAGGAAAACTGTCAGCAGTGAAATTCTACCTAGGACTTTGCTATTAATTGATCGACCAAAGACAACAACCTTGAGAACTGATGAGGCGGGATCCACTGGAATTTTAACATACTGCTTCACCAGCCTGCCTTAAGGCATCAGCTAGGTATCAGTGTTTTTACTAAAATAACTATGATATGAACATGATCAAATTAAATCAAAGATTGTTAGAAAAACTGTTCAGAAAAATGTGTGCTTATTAAACCATCATGATATGTACAGGTATACAATATAATAAATGAGGCAACAGGCAATAGGTTAATAGGCATTCACTCCATGATTCATTCCCTGAACAAAACTGCACAGTTCTAACAGCATTTAGTACAGTTTTTGTTTTTGGATAAAAGCTATTTTTTTATCTGTTTGTCCTTGTTTTAAATGTCCTGAAACATCTGCCTGAGGGCAGCAGTTGAAACAGAAAGTGTCTGTGGTGAGATGGATCTTTCGGGATGCTCTGGGCTTTTTTGAGGCAGCGGGAAATGTAAAGATCTTCCAGGGGTGGAAGAGGGCATCCAGTGATCTTCTGGGTGGTGGTAACAATGCTCTGGAGTGCTTTCCTCTCTGCTTGTGTGCAGCTGGCAAACCAGACACAGATGCAGTATGTCAATGTGCTCTCTAAGGAGCAGTGATAGAAGGACACAAGCAGCTTTTGGGTGAGGTAGTTCTCCCTGAGAACCCTCAGGAAACAAAGATGCTGCTGTGCCTTCTTTACCAGTGCTGCTGTTTTTAAATCCAAGGCCAGGTCCTCATGTGTGTTCAGGACCCGGAAGTTCCCACACAGTCACCACCAGTGTTGGGACTAACGCGTTATTAAGTAACGCGTTACAGTAACTACGTTATTATTGTGGTAACGAGCACGGTAACTAGTTATTATGCCAAAATCAGGAACGCGTTAGTCGTTACTGGGATTTAGATAGGGTCGTTACTCGTTACTTCGTGTGGTGGCTATCGCGGAGCTTCCACAGATTCTGTAACATTAGCAAGTGGTGGAGGCAGCAAGTGGAGGAGGGAAAGGGGACGCAAAAGGAAAAGAGACCCGAGGCGGCCGCCGGTCCAAGTGTGAACTGAACTTCAGGTAAGAAGTTGTGACCTGCAGTCCATCTGGGTCAGATATAAACCAAGTTTAGGTGGAGTTTATTTTCGTTATTCTGACTTTTTCCGTACTGCGTACTAGCTAGCATGACGGAGTTTCTATACAGCTGGGTGGGTGCTATGAAGCTAATGATGTTGAACTTTATTTTGTTCATAAGTTATTAGAGTTGCCAACTGTCCCGTCTGGTATTCAGAGAAAATATTACGCGTTTCTTATTGAGGTGAAAAGGAACAGTTTGTCCCGTAATTCAGCTACAATGAAAAAGACACAAAGCTGGAGTTATTCTGTGTCTTTGCTGCACAGCTGACTCTTCTTCTTTCATTCTTCCCCTCCCTCTCCCGTTTCTACTTCAATCATGAAAACTGATCAATGATCAGCTGATCGGCTCTCTTGCTTGTTTATCGCCCACTTTGCGCCAGAAACAGGAAACCAGCCAATGTCGCGTTAAACAACAGCAGCACGTTTAAGCTTGATCAGCAGTTGTTAGAATTTATTTAATATTAATTTCTAGTATCAGCTGATGTTTGCTGGAGCCACAGCTGCAAAAAAGCTGCTGGTCATGATGTCGGTTTGTTTATCTGGTGAGAGGGAAACATGAAACCAGGAGATGTCCTTACTGAATCATCAGAGCTGAACAGGTGATGGAGAAACAGGTTTACCTTTAGGTGACATGAATGAGTTGAAGGGAAGTTATGAACTGTTTCTGAGAGACAGATAACCCCAGGATCCTTTTTTAGGTAGCTGACAGCTGGTAACTGTGCAGGTGCGGATCTAGCAAAGTTTTGCCAGGGGGGCCAGGTAGGGCATTAACAGGGAGAGGTGGGCACAAGGAAATACTTTTCTTTCTTATTCTCATTTAAAATGTCTAGCTTTTAAAAAATAATTATCTGAAACTTACAACAAACAATTGATAGATTGATGCATATATACCATCAAGACAGTGTACATCACTGTCACAACAGCGTTTGTTTTCATTCAAAGGCTTTATGATTTTTCCTATAATGGTGGGCCGGTCTCTAGTCAAAATGCCCAGGCCGATTTTTTGTCCCCGTCCAGCCCTGTATGCAGCTCATCTGCAGTCTGGTGTTACCTACATCTTCCTATTTAGAAGGCAGAATTTCCGAGTTCTGAGTACAATCAAAGCACCACGACTGCAGTTTTTGTGTTGGATGTAAAAAGCGCACATGACGCTGTGACGTAGGCTAGAATCATGGCAGCGGTCAATGACGGTCCAGGCGTGGGATTTCTCTCGTGGAAATATGCACATTATCTTTTCCTTTCTATTGGTAGGTGGCTCAGTGCACTTGTGGCAAGTAAGCAAGCTAGAAGACTGGCAAAGTTATGGAAGCAACACATTAACAAGAGAATTCTGAGTAAAACCAAAGTTACTTTCCCTAGTAACTAGTTACTTTGAAAGTAACGAGTAACTTGAAGTAACTGAGTTACTTTTGATAGAAGTAACTAGTAATGTAACTAAGTTACTATTTTAAAGTAACTTACCCAACACTGGTCACCACTGATGAAAAGGTGAAAGTCTGTTTTCTTCCTCCTGTAGTCAATAATCAGCTCCTTGGTATTGGGGATCTTAAGGATCAGGTTGTTATCCCTGCATCACCCAGAAAAACTGCTCCACCTCATCCTGATAAGCAGACTCATCGCCCCCTGAGGTGAGCCCCACTATGGTGATGTTATTGGCAAATTAGATGACACTGTTGCTGGAGTGAGCAGTGGTGCAGCTGTGGGTGTAGAGGGTGAAGAGTAGGGGGCTCAGCACACAGCTCTGTGGGGAGCCAGTGCTGAGACTGAGGACTGAGGAGATGTAGCAGCTTACTCTCACCCACTGGGAGTGATCAGACAGGAAGTCTTTAATCCACATACAACATGGCACACAGTCAAAAAACAAATTGATCTCAATTTTTTTAAAAAAGTGATCTCACATGAAAAAGATGCTTTGTAACATACAGATTTGTTACATTATGGGCAATTCCCAGGTAACTGAGAAGGCAGTGTAATTTATTTTTGTTTTATTTTACAAATTCAATGCTAAGATAGTCAGGAGACAGTGTAAAATGCAAATAACAAAAGACTGCAATGATTTGCAAATCTGACAAACCCATATTTCATTCACAGTAGAATATAGAGACATGCTAGTGAAGCCAAGTGCTGTATTAAGGAATACATAAAATGAAAAAACCTGAGTAAAAACAACAATTTAAAGTACTCTGAATTCATTCTGATTTGAAACCCAGAGAACAAAAATTGGTTTTCAAATGCTACATTTTATTGTTTCATGAAAAATATTAGCTCATTTTGAATTTGATGAAAGTAACTTGTCTAAAACGGTTGGGACAGTTTTGAAATTGGGCCATAAGCCATGATAAAAAAAAACAAAAATGAAACAAAACATTACAAAACAACCACCAACCAAACAACCAAACAAACAAACAAACACCCAGTGATGATGAGCCACATCTGAACAAACATATTTTGTAGCATTTCCATATACATCCCCGTTCCCTGTTTATTGTGTGTAACCTTCCAAGTATACACAATTTTATTGTTTAAACTAAGAAGTGATGCTGACATTTAATTGCGTACCTGAAGACTCTCTTTCATTGTCTTTCTGTGAACCTGAGTGAGTGGCTTGATGAGCACAATAGAAATCAGGGAAGTCTATAATGATGCTGTTATCTTTAATCAAACATTATGAAAGGCAACATGACATTTCATGCTAAACAAACATGCACTGGTGTGAAAAACAATTTTATCATATCTTATCGTTGGTATGATGTTCCTTATCTGAAGCGCTGTGTTAGTTTTATGCCAGATGTAATGGGACAGACACCTTCCAAAACGTTCAGTTTTTGTCTCATCAGCCCACAGAGTATTCTCCCAAAAGTCTTGGGGATCATCAAGATCGCCCTTTTTCACACAGGGCCAGGAAGGTTTGGATTATTTCCCCACTTAATAATAAACACCTGCATTTAAAAAACTGCATTTGTATAACAAAACCACAAAAAATAGCAAATCAGGCAGGGGGCAAACACTTTTTCACTGTAGATGTGCATCTACATAGGAAGCGATTTGTAATCTTAACTGGGAGAGATGTATTTATTATTTATGTATGTATTTATTTATTTGAAATTTGTTTTGGTTTAACAATAATATGATTACTCTCATGTAGTGACATGAGAAAGAAAAAAAGTCTATGTAATTGTCAAATTAAAAATTTTCCATTATGATAAAATTTATGTTGCTTCTGTACATGACCAATATGGATTTTCAACCAAACAATCAAGATGTGATCTACCATCACATTTCCACCTTTAATTCAGTTAAAATCATTCAGGGACCAAAAAGTAAAACTGACATCCTGAAAAGCAGATTCATTGTCAAGTGAGGCCTGTTCTGTCATTATTACTTTTTGGTAGCTGTTCTTTGGAACTCTCTGTATGAGGTCCAAAGAAATGATCATTATTCTGAAGAAAAACAAAATAAATCTGAGAGAGGGATAAACATGATAGCAAAATATATAATAGTGGCCAACACAAAAAATTGAAACATTAAAAAAAATGCAGTGGGACTACTGTGGAAGACCACCAAACCCAATTAAAATAGATATAAGTAAATATCTTTCCTAGGTTAAGAAAAATCCCTTCACAGCATTTAGCCAAGTCAAGAATATTTGATAAAGCTTGTCATTGTCAGGACCTACATTCAAGAAAAAATAAAATCTTTAGTCTCTTGAAACTAAGATTCTCATCATTCCAATATTTGATCAAAATATAGAGAAGGCCAGGAATGGTTTATAATCCGAAGGATACCATGCAATCTGTTAAACAGAGCTAATGTTCTGGTAAGGCTGCCAATAGATCTTTAGGTCTTTAGGGTTTATTGATGTTGTGACTACCGATCAAAGCAGCTGAATTAATTCTGAAATGTACAGGGCTGTACGCTCTGTTTAGATTGAGGCACAAATGGATAATAACATAAAACAAACTGCAAAAGCAACTGGAGTGTTTCTCAAGGATATTCTTTCATGGTCAAGTCAGTCACCTGATCTAGTGTTCAAGGATTGCTTCCTCCACTGTCTTGCAACTCTCTTGCAAGTCCCAGTAAAAGAGGAGAGATGAACCACAGATGACCTCTCCACGGGAAGTCCCTTATCAAATGAGAATCATTTTTTAGTCTGACATGTAGAATCTACTATAGCAAATTTGTTTTTTCTGTTTTCACTGCATTTAATCATTAATTATTAGTAATCTCTGGCTCTTAGCCACATCTTGTCTTTTGTCTTGTCTTACTCCCCTCACACTAAACTATGAGTTTACCCCTCCATGAGTTTAGTTCTGCCAGAGGCTTTTTTGCGCTAAAAGGGAGTTTAACGAAAGTACGTGCTCAAAGAGGGCCATCTGATTGTTGGAATTTTCTCAGTATTATTGTAGGGTCTTTGTCTTACTAGATAAAGCTCCTTGAGGTGACTGCTGCTCTGATTTACATACAATTAATATAAAAGTGAATTCAACTGAACCTTACACGTGACAGTACAAAGTTAGTTGAAGCTCAAAATTACTCTATAAATATTACATTGACAGCAGTCATAACTACTAAACATCAAATACTGACAAGCTTCAAATAGCAGATCTGGAGACAGATGACAACTTACTGATTTTTAAAATATTTAAAGAATTTTTGAGTGGAATCTCAGTTGTGGGTTCAAACAACAGGGTAGTGAGCCTGGATTGGTGATGGAAATATCCAGAAAGGGGAATGCAGGTTAGTGTAGGGGTGTCAAACATAAGGCCCAGGGGCCAGAATCAGCCTGGCAAAGACTCAAATGCAGCCCACCAGACAAATGTGAAGAATGCATATAGATTTTGAACTTTAACTGTATTTTAGATAGATAGATGTTTTTTAGTTTTACAGTTTTTCCCTATTGAGGAAGGAGTCCAGGTTAGGAGTCAAGTAAGTAGTTACATGTGTGAAAGTCTTACTTCCTTATGGTAATTTTGCATGTTTTTTGGAGAGATCCAGCTATCTCTAAATAGAAAGTTTCACTGGGAGTAGGCCAGAAAACAGGATTAGAAAAGGTAAGTACAGGCTCAAAAAGCAAGAAGCCCTGATTACCACCAATAGAGCAACAATAAATGCATGGAGCAAAGCTGCTCAGTCTAGTCCTTAAACAACGTGGTTAATGAGGAAATTGGCAACAGGTGTGATGGCTGGAGCCAGCGAACTGAAGGGCTCCGCCCACAGTTAGGGTAACCACGGAGACAATCTCCATCTGAGAAAAAGAAAACAAGAGAGGAGACAGATAGAAAAGAGAGAAAGAATCAAACGTAAGAAAACCCATACCATACATGTGACAAATCCTAATTAAGACTTACTACTAATAAATACTCTGTCAGACTCCAGATTCCCATTTGGTTCCTTTTTTGTCAAGGAAACAAAGTCCCCTATACATATATACTTCATATATAATTAATTCAGCATGTCCATATGTATTAAGAGGTAAGATCTATTTGTTATTGCTTTCCTTCAAAAGTCTATTTTACTTTTCCTTCTATGTGAAATCGTCCTAAACAAGGCATCTCAATCTTTTTGATGTGTGTGCTTCTTCCTGTCTCCCTCCCAGTTTTTTGCATCTCCTTTCCATATTAACAGACTTTCTCCACCTTATTCTACCCTTCTATGTAGTCACTATTCCTAAGGGAAAGCATGGCGCTTCAACACCTTGTGCTTTCTAAGTTAAAAATAGTGCTCTTCAGCAAACGAAAAGGTTATCCAATTAAAAGTAATTGCTTGAGAGGAGGAGTGGATGTACTGTTCTTCTGAGAAAATAAATAAATAGGTAATGATAACGAGAAGCCCATGGTGTCTATTATTGCATTATTCAGTGAGATGTCCCCTCACTCGACATCCCCCCGGTTGTTTCCCATCTTTCTTTTTATCATATTTTAGCATAAAAATCAACACTTCAAACATTTTAAACTCTTAATTTAGTGAATGATAACACAAAACAGGACTGAAAGAAAAAGAGACTGTCAGACTTTTCAAAATTGTTCAGTGGTATCCCGTAAATTTAAAAAATAAATAAATGAAGTTTAAAGTTAATGGAGTCCTGCACACCTAGAGAGAATGTTGGGTCTGCACTTCAGTAGGCCCGCTACTTCAGAGCCTTATCACCCATGAAGGAAGCAAGACAACAACGTAACTGGGTTTTACTTACTAGCAAGGGAGGCTGGTCGTAACCAGCCATGTCATGTGTGTGTGTGTACATGACTTCCTGCCACACACATTTCCCGTATTACCCGTATATGGCTTAACTTTAATGATTCACCATATGCAAGCATAGGCGAGCCCCGAAATGGCTGGGAGTGGACATCCTTCACAAGATAAGGGAACCAGAATCTCACATGGAATGTGTCTGCAGTTAAACAGCTACAGCTAATTACCTCCTCCAGCATCATAGATGTGTAGGGGAGGAACAGAAGAATATCTAACCATGCAGTTTAAGGCACGGTTTACAAATTTAAGTAAAACAATGACAACATTTAACAACTGCAACCTAACAGAGAATAACTTAAATCAGCTAATGCAAACTGACATAATGGCATATTTGGCTGCAATGAGACTATTGTAGCACCTGGACTTTTGTAGTACAGTGTCGTCCTGTCATATGTAGTGTCATAAGTAGAACAGCTGATTTGATTAACTTTGTGTTGTTGAAATGAGCAGGATTTTTCCTTTAAAGAATCCATCATGGGGATGGCAGCACATGTTGCTCCAAAGGTTGTAGATATGATTTAGCATTAAGGATGCCTCCATAGAAGGCAGATGTCTACTGTGTATTATATATGGTAAATGTGGAAATGCCACTGAAATCATTTTTTAAAGCTTCCTCAAGGTAAGGTTACAATTTCTTAATTTCTTTCCTTTTTTTAAGTAGGCTTCAGTAGGCCATATGAATTATCAGACAATGAGTTTGCTTTTATTATTCATATATGACATATGAAACACAACAGGCAATAGAGTAGGAGTCACAAAAAATAGAAAGGCACAGATAATAAGAAACTGTCTGACACAGAAATGCATTAATCAAACCCTGATCCGACAACATGCTTCATTGATAGGTTTGTCATATTAGGTGCCACTGCAGTAGTTGGCAAACAAAACAGTGCAACAAATGATTAGCAATACAGGGATGCAGGATAAGAAGACGGTCATAGAAACAGAGGAGAAACGTGGAGTGAGAAAGGTCAAAGACATCCCAAGAGGTAAGGAATGTTACAGGAGAGCAAGGTATTGAAACAGGTGTGATTGAAAAGCCACAAACAATTGCACAACCACAAAAAAGGAAGGCACATCAAGAATGACAATACGCTACGATGATGAAAGAAGACAACATAGTCGGGGAAGAGAATAGCACTGCACTCTGTTCTTTCTCTGCTCTGCAGTTCTTTTTTCCAAAAGTGGCACAGAGTTGTTGTCTCCCAAATTCTTTCTGTTTCCCACTTCCACTATTGGTCTTGCTTTCTCATTCTGCTCTTATTTCTTTGATTTGTCTTGCATCTTTACGCAGCATTTTCAATTCTGTGATCCTGGTTTTCGACTGTCTCCTATATATCCCCTCATTCCTCTTTTACATTCCCTCTTATATCTATTTCCAGCCCCCTTTCCTGCAACCCTGTTTTCAACTCTTACTCTTCTTTCTTTGTTTTTATCTTTCTCCTCCCTCTGTCAATCATTTCTCTATCTGCCTCCCACTTCTCTCCACACTGTTTCTTCCTAACTCCCACTAGGCTATTGCATTATTCAGATGTGAATCTTTTATTTTGTTTCCTCTCTCCACTAGCTGAAGATGTCTATAGGATACCAAAGGAAAATGAATGGACAGGCCAAGCCTGCCATTTATCCAGATTTATTGTCAAAGATCTGAGTGATGCCTATACAAGATGATTGAGTGGAACTGTAGTGATTAGAGAGGGCATATGAAAGGAAAGAAATTCTTAGGGTCATGAAGTCTGAGGACATCTTGTCTTTATCTCTCTTCCCCAGATGCCTGTCATCATTAGGCTTACGCGGCTTTTAACCAGGCAAAGGGTGAACTCCAATTCTTCAAGGGCCACTGACAAAGTGTGTATAAAGAAGAAGATGGGAGATTTTTGTGGATGTTTTAGCTCCACAATTTGCTGCTTGAAAATGTCTGGAAAGTCCTACTTTCAGAGAGATTATTCTTTTTCTATTCTTAGTCTCTTTGAGAGAGAAGCTGTTTGGGATTGGCAGTGCTAAATCCGATGTAGTTGGGACCTGATTCACTGGAATGCCACATACTTGTTACAAAAGCTGCAAAGTACACACACTAAACAAACACAAGAGCACCAGAACACCTAGCCACTTTAGCACCATGGCCAGCGGCAGCTTCATTATGCAGCCAATGCCAAGAAAGGAGCTTAACTTTCAGGACCTTGGACAGCTCTCACTCAGCTTGTGGGCAGGTGCATCCTTGTGTGAGAACTTTATCCTACAATTGATAATAAACTGTCATTCCCTTTAAGTCAGGCAAGGGATTAAAAAAAATAAGAATCTCAAAATGACTTTAAATAAATGACAGTGAACTGTTAAAAACTCCATTTCTTCTGATGGCTGCTTCCAAAAGAAAATTAGCCCTTAGTGACTCCCAAATTTAAACACCCAATCTTACAGTAGTATATATATACAGTGGGGCAAAAAAGTATTTAGTCAGCCACCGATTGTGCAAGTTCCCCCACTTAAAATGATGACAGAGGTCAGTAATTTGCACCAGAGGTACACTTCAACTGTGAGAGACAGAATGTGAAAAAAAAATCCATGAATTCACATGGTAGGATTTGTAAAGAATTTATTCGTAAATCAGGGTGGAAAATAAGTATTTGGTCACCTCAAACAAGGACAATCCCTGGCTCTCACAGACCTGTAACGTCTTCTGTAAGAAGCTTTTCTGTCCTCCACTCGTTACCTGTATGAATGGCACCTGTTTGACCTCATCATCTGTATAAAAGACACCTGTCCACAGCCTCAACCAGTCAGACTCCAAACTCCGCCATGGCCAAGACCAAAGAGCTTTCGAAGGACACCAGGAAAAGAATTGTAGACCTGCACCAGACTGGGAAGAGTGAATCTACAATAGGCAAGCAGCTTGGTGTGAAAAAATCAACTGTGGGAGCAATCATCAGAAAATGGAAGACATACAAGACCACTGATAATCTCCCTCGATCTGGGGCTCCACGCAAGATCTCATCCCGTGGGGTCAAAATGATCATGAGAACGGTGAGCAAAGATCCCAGAACCACACGGGGGGACCTGGTGAATGACCTGCAGAGAGCTGGGACCAAAGTAACAAAGGTCACCATCAGTAACACACTACAACGGCAGGGAATCAAATCCCGCAGTGCCAGACGTGTTCCGCTGCTGAAGCCAGTGCATGTCCAGGCCCATCTGAAGTTTGCCAGAGAGCACATGGATGATACAGCAGAGGATTGGGAGAATGTCATGTGGTCAGATGAAACCAAAGTAGAACTTTTTGGTATAAACTCAACTCGTCGTGTTTGGAGGAAGAAGAATACTGAGTTGCATCCCAAGAACACCATACCTACTGTGACGCATGGGGGTGGAAACATCATGCTATGGGGCTGTTTTTCTGCCAAGGGGACAGGACGACTGATCCGTGTTAAGGACAGAATGAATGGGGCCAAGTATCGTGAGATTTTGAGCCAAAACCTTCTTCCATCAGTGAGAACTTTGAAGATGAAACGAGGCTGGGTGTTCCAACATGACAATGATCCAAAACACACCGCCCGGGCAACAAAGGAGTGGCTCCGTAAGAAGCATTTGAAAGTCCTGGAGTGGCCTAGCCAGTCTCCAGACCTCAACCCCATAGAAAATCTGTGGTGGGAGTTGAAAGTCCGTGTTGCTCGGCGACAGCCCCAAAACATCACTGCTCTTGAGAAGATCTGCATGGAGGAATGGGCCAAAATACCAGCTACTGTGTGTGCAAACCTGGTAAAGACCTATAGTAAACGTTTGACCTCTGTTATTGCCAACAAAGGTTATGTTACAAAGTATTGAGTTGTATTTTTGTTATTGACCAAATACTTATTTTCCACCCTGATTTACGAATAAATTCTTTACAAATCCTACCATGTGAATTCATGGATTATTTTTTCACATTCTGTCTCTCACAGTTGAAGTGTACCTCTGGTGCAAATTACTGACCTCTGTCATCATTTTAAGTGGGGGAACTTGCACAATCGGTGGCTGACTAAATACTTTTTTGCCCCACTGTATATATATATATATATATATATATATATATATATATATATATATATATATATATATATATATATATATATATGTGTGTGTGTGTGTGTGTGTGTGTGTGTGTGTGTGTGTGTGTGTAAGCACATTAATGGGGTAATACTAGTAAGCCTTAAATTTAGATGGCTGATTTGATTGACAAGTGTGCTAACACAGGTAGGTGTAGCCAATTAAATCTGCTAACTTCTGTTCGATCCCAGCACTTTTTGTGGGAGAAGCTTTAAATCCTAGTGACTCATTCAGTCTCAACTGACTACAGATTCCCCCAACCTTATTAACAGTACAGTTGCATGACGATCACACCCAGCACCAGCGCATAACAATGAGCCACAAGATTAGTTTCATGGTCATTGATATACAAATTGTCATACCATTAGTCGATGGCCATGAGCACTATTCGCACAGAATTGGGAAATGGCTGCAATCACAGCATTGTGAGATGCTCCCTGTCCAGGATGTGTACATTGCTATCACTGAGAGTGGCCACTGGCCTGTAGGTACAAATAGATTGCAGAGCCCTGGCCTCTGAGGTTGCTCTTTTGTGTTCTGTGCCATCAACTCAGCCAATTGTTTTTTGGTTTCCCCGATGTATAATTCATGGCAATTTTCCTAGCACTTAACTGTGGACACCCAACGATCCTTCAGGTGGACCAATTTTGTGTTTTAGGGTTTGAAAGCTATGTTTGATGAAAATATGCATATCAGCTGTTCCAGTATTCTTGACAAATATGGAATCACTAGTGGTTTTTGCTTAAACATGAATTGTCCTACTTCTTTTTTGGATAACCTGGAGCATTCTTCTCTGCTTGAGAAATTGTCAGGTGGGATAACTGCATTTACTCAGGGCCTCTTTGATATAATGTTCCCCTGCTTTGTTGGCCGTTGTGTCTGTATGGATGGTGTTTGCTCTGTGTTGCAGTATCCTTATGACAGCTAATTTGGGCTCCACTGGATGATGAAAGCCAAACCTTAAACACTGATCTGACCTTCGTTAGTTTATATATCACAGTATACATCAACTTTCAAATGCCCCTCATTCCTGATGATAATTTCACTGTCTCAGAATCTTAGCATGTCATTTTTCATATCTTCCCTCCCAGTGTGTTTGTGTACTGAATTAATGGGATTGATGAATTATGGTACATCCTGAGGTTTGATAATCACCCAGGTATCATCTGTTGGGATTAATTTTTATCTTTAAGGCTAATAACTCATAATTAGCACACATATTTGTGTTTTATACTTTACTGCACAAAGTTAAGCATTGTAGAGTAGTATTAGAAGGAGATTCCTATACTCAAATACTAACAGACATAAACAGAGACGAGCCCCCTTCTCTAAGGAATTTGAGGGGAAGGGTCTGTCTCACTATTGAAGGCACCAGAAGGTAAACATGGTCATAAATTTCTGAGGTTGGAGAAGCTCTCTTTCTCCAACCTCTTTATGCAAGTCTGATCGGTGGGCAAGAGGTGGTTGCTATGGTGATGGGTGAAGTGGCGTCTCCAAATAAGGAGATGCCCAGAAAGTTGCAGGAGAAGAAATGTGAGCCAACATCAGACCTAAGGCCACCCTAAGCTGTTTCAACCCACTGTGTTAACATTATGTTTTTGAGACATGCAATAAAAAAGTGTTTACTGCCTGGGTGCAGCAGCCTTTTGTCTCTGAGCCACAGAGAGGAGGTCCATGGTGCAATGTGAAACAAATTTAAAATTCTAACCGTTTAATAATAGATTGTGAAAACTCATAATTTGAGCATATTTGTCTTCTCTCTCATAAAAAACCCTACACATCCACATACCTGAACCAATCGATCAGTGGTGTTTTAGCATAGAATATGACAACCCTCTTTTCCACTTTCTCTATGCACAAGTTAGAATGGGCGACTGGGAAAACGATTGTGTACCCATGTTTCTGTCTCTAGTACTGCCCCTTATATGTGAAATATTTAGAGTGAAAGGACACACTTGGTCAGTAACACCTGCTGTTGCTAAGGGTGGGGTCATCCTGTAATTCTTTGTAACTACTTCCAGTGCTTCAGTACGTGGAACACTTGAAGAGAGATGTAACATAATTATGTGACAGCCACAAATTCACTGGTAATGTTGTTTCTGTGTGACATCGTCTCTCACCTTTTCCACAAAATCCAGTGTGTTATGCATGTGATGTTTTGTGCTAACTACCAACGGGAAGAGGCGGGAAATAACTAAGTACAAATAAGTTGTTACTGTACTTAAGTAGAATTCTTAGGTATCCATAGTTTACTTGAGTTATTTTTCTTCTGACATCTTTTGATTTTTACTCGCTACATTTTAACGCAAATGTACTTTCTACTCTTATTACTCTTCTACATTTTAAAACAGACTTTAGGTTCAGTGGTATCATTTATGGCATTTGTACGTGCGGTAAACATAGGCCAGAATACTTGTTCTGCAGATGTCCATACAGCATACGGACATGCTAGCTCTACAGAAAAGGAATGAGTGAAAAAGGAGTAACATTTTTACTCGACAAATAGATGCCATGTCTAAAATATTCAGCTCAACAAACATCAGTAAACACACAAATTATTAATGTGCAGTTGGTATGTTACTAGCTAAAGGTCCAGCTGTTGAGAGAAAAGAAAGAGAGCTAACTTCACTGAGAGATGGAGAAATTTGGAAGAAAAGACAGGAGAGGGGAGGAAGAAGAGAGATTATATTTAAAGGTAAGGACTGCTCAGTGAAGCTTGATAAACTGCAGATTTAAAGATTACACGCAATGTCATAATTTGTAATCACATATTGGATTAGTATATGATGTTTTTTGACAAATCATGCATTTTCATTTTGGAAAACAAGCTAGGTATACTAATTTTGTGTTATTCAGATTACATTTCTGGGTAACTTTGTGCAGGATAAACAGGTCAGCTCTGCGTTGGACTGCTACACAGTGGCTGTTGTGGTCAGTCTTAGGTTACATCAAGTGTAGCGGAGATTAATTTACATTTAACTTGATGAGACTTAGATTCATTCATTCTTTTAATTCAATCATTATGCTATAATAGTATTACTAATGGTATATTGTATTATGCACAGTATAATATTAGTGTAGGAAATGGAAATTTTCCCTATGCTGAGCCACCACAACAGATCTTAGTGTTCCTCCACTTTCTGAATCTCACTTGACTGTTTTCATTTTTCTGTTTAGGTGCCAAGTCACCATGTAGGCATCAGAACGTATATATGCTTTTTTAAATGCTTGTACTGCTTGTGTCATAAATAACATATTCAAATGAAGTAGATTTATTAGAATTTGAATTTAGATTCAATTAACATTTGTATTCTCACATAGGGCTGGGTGATATGGCCTAAAATTCATATTGCGATATAATTTGAAGCATGTGCGGTAACAATATATATCGCGATATATTCTTTTCTTCTGTATAATGTATTTTCCACACTATAAGGCACACTTAAAATCCTTTAATTTTCTCAAAAATCAAGAGTGTGTCTTATGTATGAATTCTGGTTGTGCTTACTTACTTTTGGCGTGCAGAAATCTGTTAAAAAATGTTTTAGTACAACTTTGGTAAGCCGCACTGCTTGATGGATTGTCAGAGCATTACGGCTGCCGTAGTGAGGAGCTTTGCGAGTAATCTGGGTCCAAAACTCCATCCCCTTCAGGTCCCAAAGTCAAACAAGCACTAAGAGTTAAAAACAGTCTAAATTATTTCATCTTTAATAAAATCATCAGCGTTGCTGCTTTATCAGGTGTAACAATGCGTCCATGAAAACAGAATTTATTAAATTTAACGGAGTTAGAAGTTAACAGAAAGTTAGCTCGCTAGTTTACACCTAAACATTTCATACCATGTTCTGACTGAGAGATTTTTGAAACTAATTAAAACGTACAGCTCTGCTACCACTTCCAACATAAATGAAGACAGAAAACTAAACAGCAGTGGCGTTTGTAGGGTTACTGAAGTTGGACTATCTGGTATATAATGTTGTGCTACGTGATTGCTAGCGACACAGCTATGTTAGCATAACATTAGCACAGTGAAACCGGAGGATGAACGCCAACTTTTTTTCCACTCATTAAAAGTTAACGTGAGGGATTCTGGTGGTTAGGGACAAATGCAATCGTATAGCAGGATGCTATACACGGGGCAAACGTCAGTCAGGAGAACAATACGAGGTTAGTTATTAATATACTGCAACAACATGGGAATAGAACAGCTGCGAGAGAATTCAACATTAATGAATCAATGTTACGGAAGTGGAGGAAGCGCAGTTTTGGGCTTTCCCCATATTTCAAAAGTGCTTCATCTCTTTGCTATGACTGTCAGCATAATTTGCAAATGATAATGGTTGTCGCCGCTGCGATGCTTTCGACCAAAACAGGCGCAGCTTGATGACATCATCAACATGCACTATCGCGATAGAGCGGTATAGTCAAAATCTCTATTGTTGGCCAAATTTATATCGTTTCTATCGTATATCGTTTATTTTGCCCACCCCTATTCTCACATCCTAATATTATTTTTTGTACTATATTAATATAACAAAATGTCCAGTGGTGTGTGCATAAAAATAAATGATAGAATTGTCCTTGAAGGAGTTACATTTTACTTTCAGTAAATTTCAGAGACTTTTCCCTTTTAAGTAAAGAAACTGAATCAGTTCTTCTGTGTTTACTAATGTATTTTTAACACAAATCTGTACATCTACTAAAGTACAGAATGCCTGTACTTTTGCTACCTCTGCCATTGGATTGTGGACCAAAGCCAGAAACTTGGAGATGTTGTAGAACTGATAATACTGAGATATATATAATTCAAAGTATTTCCTATTTAAAGAGCTTAGGTCAACAATATATATTTGATGAAGCCTTCACAAAGTATAATCTGTACTATGAACTCTTGTCAATGCTGTTGTCACATTCTAAATGCTTTAGACAATCTGCTACCTCTTTACTGTAACCATTACCTGGATCTTGTGTCAGAGGCTCATAAGTATTCCTGTCAGTAAGTGGTAACATAAATGCTCTCATGGCTTGGTCTGCTTTAACTGATTGTCTAACTATAGTCTAACTTGACTATAGTTATAATCATAGTTATAGTTATAATCATTCCATTGATTTTTGTAAAATAATCCAGGAATTAATTTTAAATCAGCCTGATGCCGTAAAGTTTTTTTTCTCCACCTTCAGTTTGCAAAAGATATAACATTTTCACTCACAAAACAATAAAGAAAACAAAAATGAAAAGATGTCCAGTTGTCTGTGTAACACTTTTTTTCTGTGTTGTTAATAATCTTAAAATGAATTGCAAAATTTCTGTGTACTGTCTTTCCCTCTTCACACTGCACAGAAGAGGAACCGGCAGCAAGGTTCAACACTTTTCTTCCATCAAGACTCTGAAGACCATTACTCTTTGTCCACAGGTTTAATGATGTAGAAAGTGTGAAACTGAAACAAACATAACACAATTACAATTACAGTATATTCTTTAAATCTTACATATACACTGTACCTACAAGTCTACAATAATCTAAATTAACGTAGCGTAGCACTTTAGCTGCAAGAATAAGCATTAGCCGTACTCTAAACATGTGGCTTCAACAACGTATCAAAGTTACACAGTAAACTTCCCTCATGTCACAAAATACAACCACAGAACTACAGATAAGTATCAAATAAACAATATACATACAGACGATGCTCCAAAAGACGAAGGATTGAGGGCAGATGCATGTGAATTCATGGCAGTCTCCTTGGCCATGTGCAAACTTCACTAAACCTTACTACTTCCTGTGATGTCACCAGGTATCAGAACTATTAAAGAGACAGCTGCACTAACACTATCAGCACATTGTGAGTAAAAAAGCAACAATCGCTCACTGTAACTGTCCTACAGTTCAGGAAAATAAATTATTTTAAACAATCATTTTGATTATGCTAAAAAGGTTTTCTGTCCATGATTACGTCAAAGAGGACCAGACATGTGAAAAATGACACCATACTGTCAAGGCGGGTGGGTATGAAGTGGACCCAAACGCAGAAATTTTTTCAAGAGAAAACATTCAGTTTATTTACCATGACACACACATATTTGTGCTGATGTTTGAAAATCATGGTCCCAACTATGGGAACCAAGAGAGCTGTTTGAATGGTCTCCCATTAAGTGCGGACAAAAACACCCACTGAAATGCTAATGATACGAAATAACTTTTGGTTTATTTTAAGAGACACTTATTCTAACAGGGTGTTCTGTCTTTCAGCATAAGCTGTTTTTTGCCAAAAAAAAAAGGAATACTGTCAGTATTCACCAAAGTAGAACGTTGTCAGTTTTGCGACTGAAAGCATGGGCACATTCATATAACTGTAGGAATTTCCCTTTCAGAGAGCAACATTTTGAGAGCATCATGTATAATGTAACAGCAAACATAATCATGCATAGTTGTCACTATGAGTGATGACTTATTTGGAATAACAAACATATAATGTAACTTGATCTCCCAAAGTTGGATGTAAATATTTGCAGCAGGGCCTCAGCAGTACTGGTACTCTGATACAGTAGGGCGAAGTCATATGTGGAGTGTCAGAGGAAAGCAAATAACTGTTGCCCAGTGTAAGACACACATATGCTATGAATGTAATAAAGTTAGTTAAGTTAGTTGGTTAAAATGGTTTGCAGTGTTAAAACACAGGTATTATTGTGACTTGCTGTGATAGAATAATGACTAAATCTTAAAGTGGGCAACAAACAAAATGCATATTCTTTCTTTTGACTATCAGGAAAAAAGACCAGTGTGCACATTTATGCACATGACACACTGAATGTGTTATTAGAAAGAGCTGCATCCTACATCCCACAGGTCAGCTGTTACACACACATTTCTAGTTAATATAACAGACTCTGTAATAAAGCAGCCTTCTCTATGAATCATGCCCTTCAAACTTTCTACAGAGCTGAATTATTAGAAAAAACGTCTATTCAGATGTTCCCTGCTTTATGGCACATTTTCAAACTATAAAGCACTTCTTAGTATTGTTTTTTCCTTCCCATTTAAAAATAATATGTCTGTGATTCTCTATTAGTATGCATTAATTAATTTACTTTAGAATGACTGGGGACTGTTTGGATGACAGAAGGTCCTTCTAAAAGGAAAAAAATCAATAGTGAGAGTAGCTTATAAAATGTACAGTGAACTAGCTAGAAGTAAAAAAGTATATATATATATATATATATATATATATATATATATATATATATACATATATATATATATATACATATATATATATTAGGGGTGCAACAATAATTGTATCGATATTGAACCGTTCGATACAGTGCTTTCGGTTCGGATTGAACCGAAAGCAATCAGTTTGAGAAATCAATTTTTTTTTTATTACTTTGTTGTTTCAGCAACATTAAATTTAAAAACTGTAGTTTTGAGTTATACATATATAATAGTAGTAATAGTAATATATATATTTATAATTTTAATAAATGACAAATTAAAAAGACATGAACATTTTTTTTGTATCGAAAAAAATATCGAACCGTGACACCAAAGTATCGAATCGAACTGAACCGTGAATTTTGTGTATCGTTGCACCCCTAATATATATATATATATATATATATATATATATATATATATATATATATATATATATGTGTGTGTGTGTGTGTATACTTTTTAAAAAGTAAAAAAAAGCATATATACATATACGTATATATATATATATATATATATATATATATATATATATATATATGTACATATATGAATAGATAGATATTTGACTAACGTCTTTATTGTCAACATCACTGTCCACATACCCTGTTTATATCTATGCTGTATTTTCAACAAAGCAGCTCATATACATTTTTCAACATGGATGCTCTTCGTATTACATGTATCCATCTAAACATGCATGTTAAGCACAAATTCCATCACATGCAATTTTATATTTTCATCTCTTATTCCTGCATAATCTAAACTGGCATTTGCTTTAGCTGTTTACCATTGCTTCCCACGCACAGTAACACTCACACATTAGGCTTTCTCTCGCATATACCACGGGTGCATGCATGGCCAAATTTCAAATAAGATTACATGTGTCACATCCACTGTGATTCTTCATGCTTAATGTACACGGACACTTGCCACCTTGTTGCCAGTGAATTTTACCCTATCTGGTTCATCCAAATAAGACATATTCATACATTCAGAAGCCTGTCCATCTTAATGTGCAGTAATATATGTTCAAAATTTCTTTGATATCAGCAATTATATAAAACCCTTTGTCATAAGTTTTTTTTGTTAGTTTTTTACCCTAAAACGAATTTATTCTTTATATAGCAATAGACATTCCTCGAGTCTAAAGCACTAACTGGGTTCACCGGATTTTCCAGCTTAATTTGTGCAAGCAGACATCAAAAATGTTGGGCAGATGGTGAAAGCATGATGAGTCATATGAATGCCAGACACATAAATAAAGTAAAATAGGCTTTAATGTAAATATAACAGATATGCTAAATTGTCAGCCAAAGACACAAAATACACATTATGGCACTGTGGTGATTCAAACACCACAGTGCCATAATGCTGTGATATTTTATAAATGCTATGTATACTGTAGATAGTGGTGAAATAAGTTTCCAAAATGCTTATCAATGGTTATTCAGCTTCAGTTAAAACCATCTTAAAACATTCAGATTTTTCCCAATACAATAATTTTTCAAGCACAATAAACTGAACGAATACTTGTACTCGCCAGTCAAAAAATAATGACTGCAAAAGTTTAGTAATGAAGGTGCAGAAGAGTTAAAAGAGAGCAAGATTGCAACACACCATGTAATTTTCTACTTAGGTTAATTGTGAGACAATTATAGGCTAAAGCTGGACAGTATTTCTCAAGAAGGCTCATGCAATAATCACCCAAAATGTCTACTTTGTGTATTACACTATATTACAATAACAATCTTGTTCTATATATGGACAAGATTACAACTGGCTTTATTACATTTTGTGAACCTTCTTCATGTAACAAGATGCATTTCTTTCAGTTCAGTAGGGTTCCTGCCTGATTTTCTATTCCTTTTCACAAACTGTCTCTCGCTCTATTTATCCTTTGTCTGCCTCCTTCCTCTACTCCTAGCTGTCTCCAGCATTATGCTAACACATTTAAAGGCAGGCTCCTGCTGTGCAGAGTAATCCTTCAGTGAAGCTACACTCCCTTAATGTGTTGAGGCTTAGATTACTCCCAAACCAATATATCTCTGGGATGACATCAGACACAAGCATTAAACCAGGGTCACTCTCAAGCTGTATACATGTATACAGCTTGAGCGTGCTCACACTACACACACTACACACACCTGTGTACATATATTCCCATTTCTTTGATAGCACTGATTTCACTTAAAAGGTACACATATTTCCTTGAGATTTTAGGATCAAACTAAAACAAATATTTGACATTCAGTGGTTTATGAAGTTGTATACTCTAAGAAAAAACTCTAAATCAGAATGAACGGTCATATAGAGAAACACAGCATTTTCCATACTCATCAAGTTATTGATATGCATGTGGTCATCCGTTAACTTACGGAGATATCCTTTAAAGCCCACTGAGTAAAAGCAAAGTTCTACTAGTGATACCTTAAGTACAGTAAGGATTATTCTAACAAATATGAGCTGTCAAAACATCATGTGGATTTGTTCCTTGCAGTTGTACCTCATTTTTACTTTGTTTGTGTGTGTTTGGCCCTTTGTCATTGTTTTTACTATATCATAGAATTGTGTAAAAATTAATCAAAATGAAAACTGAAGCATCAAAATGCATGAAAAAACAAACTCTGTGAAAACATTTGGCCACAATTCTTCATAAACTGACTTTATACTCACTATAGGGTGACTGTGATTCCAGTAGCAGAGTGGGCTTTCTTCTAGTTGGAAACATAGTGGATTGAACTCTGACACACCCAGTCTATGTTCCTACGTATCAGGCAAGTTCCACCTAGTTTATCCATGTGTTCGGATAGGTTGGAAAGTGCCTAAGCACTGTATTAATGTGTGATTGAGACTTGTATAACACATAGTGAGTGAGAAAGGTGACTGAGGAAGAAATGCTCAATGCATCGTCCCCCACCAGCCTACACCTATCGCAGCATAACTAAGGGAAGATTCAGGGTCACCTGATCCAGCCCTAACTATATGCTTTAGCAAAAAAAAAGGTAGAGATAGTGTCTGTTTCCCGAATTCAAACTGGAAGCTGGTTCCACAGAAGAGGTGCCTGAAAACGGAAGGCTCTGCCTCCCATTCTACTTTTAAATACTGTAGGAACAACAAGTAAGTATCCCAGCCTAGAAGTAATAAATGCATGAACTAGTTTTCTAGCACCATTCCATTTAACATTTACTCCCTAATGCATGAAACACATGACTGGAAACATTAAAATCTACTATTTTTAACGGATACGGGACCTAACTTAACTTAATAACTTAGCCTTTACTGAAAGTTAAAGCATGTTTTTCAGTGAGAATTTATAGGCTTGGGAGTAAGAGCCACAGATAAGTGGAAGAGAGACAGGTTAACACATTGTTGGTTTTGGTCTTTTTTTTAAAGGAGAGCTGTCTCATTTCCAATGACACTTGGTCAGGACCTATTACCGTCACATTTTAACACACCAGGTAACCCTTTAGCATAATTTTTTAACATGCAGGGTAGCTTGCCAGACTTCACAAGGAGTCCCCCGGTTGCTTAAAAAGGCACCGTAGGTCCCTAGCCAAATGTTTTCTGCTGGCCCTGTCACTGACACAAAACCTGCCTGTGTGTAAAAAAAAAAGAAAGAAAAGAGAAAAAAGAAAAAAGAAAATCACCATTTACTGTTTTATGGACTCAGTTGCAAACCCAGAGACAGATGATAAGTTTAGAATATTTATTACAAACAACCAGAGGTATATATAATGAGGTAGGATATTGTAGCAATATCCAATAAACTTGCCAAGGAATGTGAGTGAGAGCGTAGGTAGGTAAGTGTTTTCAGAAATCAGTCTCTCGCCTTACAGGCGTAGCTCTTTTAAGGTCTTGCCAGAGAAACTGAATTGGGTTGAGGTCTGGACCTGGGTCATTGCAACAACTTCTTTTCTTTATCAGCCATCATGTTCTTTATCAGCCATCATGTTCTTTATCAGCCATTGTGTTATAGATCTTTTGGTGTGCATAAAAAAAATTACTGTTCCATGAGCCAATTTCAGTCAGCTTTTAGCTGTTTGACTCTTAATTCTTGTGGAAGCAGTAAGGGTGTTCTTAAAGGTGCAGAGTCCATTTAAAACTGTCTTTTTCATATGATTGTACTGCCAGAATCATAACAAAAAGTTACATGGTGCAGATTATTCGAATCCCTTTTTTATTGCATAAATCTTACTGAAGAGCAATTGAAACTAAGAGATGATCAGACCAAGCAAATGTGTGTAACAAGTTGTAAGTAGAACAGTCCTCTGCTTGACAAGTACTTCTTTATGATGTCTAAACTAAGGGATGCATGTCTTTTGTGTATAAGCAGGCATGATGATCTCATTTCCTGACGTTTTTTTTTCCACCCAAGAGTTTAGGATAATCATCCCCTTAATACCAAAGGAAAGCTGATTCCAAACAAGCTGTAAATGAAGAGAATTGCAAAGAGGTTTTCCATCAGTCCTCATTTATTCAACAAATGTGATATATTTCTCTGCCTTGAGGGTGATTGTGTAAGAAAGACTCCTGTGATTGTAAACATGTTTTGTCCTTCCGAACCCTTTCCACAGGCTGGGTGGAATCATTACATCATTTTAAGTAAGGAAGGAAATAATTCATAGACTACTAGTTACCCAATAGTTTCTAAAGTTTCTACTTTCCATAGCATTAGAGCCTCACCAAGAAAACGTGTTGTTCTCTTATAGTTTCCATATTTTATGCTTTCTCAGAATTTTGTATCTTTGAGGACCTTGTGAACTCTGATTTTCAGTTTTTTTGTTGGCATATGTGAGAACAAACATATGTGCACGCTGCTCTTTTTGTTCATGATGTGTGCCTTCTGTTAAAGCTCAGTGTGCAGTTTTGAATCAAAGCTGAGCAGGTGTCACTCTGGCTACAGACAGATGGGAAACCTCGTGCTGAAACCAGAATCCTATCTATTCATCTTTTTCTCTGATCTCTCTCTGTTTGCCTGTTTTTTTTATTTTTATCTTCGTCTCCATACAGGCTGATTATTCTGCCTGGCTGTGAGACTTGGTGGTTCTCCCACTTGGTGCTGGCTCTCATGTGCTACTGTATCACTTCCTGTTCCTGTTCTGTCTGTTGTAACAAAGAGTCGTGTTCTGCTAGCTGATCTCTCTAGCTTGATAACTTGCAGTCTCTTACATAGCAATCAATTTTATATTATAAACTATGCCTTATCAAAGCACTGATTCTGTTTAATCACTTGCAAATTGTAGGTATAGCTTTCATTCATCAAACTTTTCAGGTCTGCTAGCTTGATTTAAGTTCTATCTAAACTATTAAAACATAGACATAGCTCGTGGGTCTCAAAACTCAGCAAAACTCCCCAAGCAGCCTGGAAGCCAAGCTAGCTGGGTGACTGTGAGGATAATAATCCAAAGCAGCCCTCAACACACCACCAACCCATTCACATTTCTAATCAATCCTCAAAACTTGGCCAAGACAGGGGAAAAGAGAAAAAAAACAACAACAAAAACGGTCAAGGCACCCTCAATCTTGTCTTGACATATGGCATAGAAACTGAACATTTACCAATATTTCCTGAAAATTCTCTTTATCTTGACCATTTTATCATAATGGTCTACACAACACTAGGGAAAAGTTCTTACTGTAGATATCTATCTGAAAGTGCTAAATTAAATTTAGGGACGTGATTGATTCATTCCATTGTTTTCTTCAATGCCATGTGCCAACACTGCAGACCAGCTATCTAAATTAAAGCAATAAAGAGAGGTTTGACTCTGGTATAATTCAGGCAATATGCTTTAGATCAGTGTCCATGTGCACTGAGATGTGCTTTTCAATCCGATTTACAGATTTTTGGCTAAATCTGAGCAGAGAGTACAGCCCTGTACACTTCAAAATTCATCCCACTGCTTCTATCAGCAAACACATCATCAGTAAACACCAATGATACCAGTACATGCCAATGTCATAAAATATACTCCATCATGGCCTGTAAATGGCCTGGCCTGTATATTTATTTAGTGCTTTACTAGTCCCTAAGGACCCCAAAGCGCTTTACATATCCAGTCATCCACCCATTCACACACTGGTGATGGCAAGCTACATTGTAGCCACAGCCACCCTGGGGCGCACTGACAGAGGTGAGGCTGCCGGACACTGGCGCCACCGGGCCCTCTGACCACCACCAGTAGGCAACGGGTGAAGTGTCTTGCCCAAGGACACAACGACCGAGACTGTCCAAGCCGGGGCTCGAACCGGCAACCTTCCGATTACAAGGCGAACTCCCAACTCTTGAGCCACGATCGCCCATCATGCCTCAGATCATGTGGTATGAAAATGAAAAGAACAACTCATGTTCCTGTCATTCTCCAGTGTTTATTTTCCCATCCTTCTAGAGCAAGTTCATCTAGGTTTTATCTGTCCAAAGAGTGTTTTTTTCCTTCTTTTTTCTGGATCTGTGCAGGGCCTTTTATGTACCAGACTGCTCCTGTTTGGTTTTTCAGCTTAATAATGGCCTCATTCACTTGCATCGACATCTCTTTGAACCTCATATTGAGAGATTTAATGAATAGCTACTAAATGTAAGTTCAACTTTTGGAAACAACTTTCGCATTGTAACTCATGCAGTATATGTTTTCTTTCTTTTACTTCCCTTCTCTCTCTGGAAATCAGCCCCTAGTCTCTTATTCTCCATATCTCACTCATGTTTTGTATGTTTTTCTCCGTTTGTAATTTATCTTTCTCTTGATATGTCTTGTTCTCTCTGTCTGTCTCTCTTTCTGTCTCTAAGCAGTGTCTTTCTTCTTTCCCTGATGAGGCCATCCCCTCAATGGTGATGAGACAGGCAGAGGGTGATTAAAGTGGTATCTCATCTGGTAGGAAAACTGACCTCAATCAGAACTATTCTACCAAGAGGACACCCCCTCTCTGTTTCCTACCATCTATCCCTTCTACTCTGTATTTCCATGACTATCATCCACCATCCTTTATTCTTCCTGACCTGATCCCTCACCATGTCAGTGCTCTCCATCTCTCATCATCCCTCTCTTGTGTTCTACTCTCCTTTCTCATCTTCCCCTATCCACTTTTAGTGATCACTCTCAATTTGTCATCATCCGCTGTATTGTTCTGTGATGGTAATCTCTTCTTCTCAGGAACTCTTTAAGTTTGCTGTCATCAGCTATATGCAAAAAGCATCACATTTACAAAAAAAGTATGCTTTTTAAGGAATGGAAATGCTCTGGATTTCTTGAAATTTGAAAGAATCAGATGCTTTGAAATGCAAACGCACACACACACACACACACACACACACACACACACACACACACAAAGAGGAGCGTAATCCCAGTATGTCCTTTCTAAATGTCAATCAGGCAATCCGTGTTGTCATGGCAACATTTACTCGTAAACTATCTAAAAAAACACATCCCTGTTTTTAGCTTTGCAATTACTACCATGCATGACTGCCATCTTTTGCTATATTCATCTTCTTGTGCTGAGAATGTAACATGTCTCTCCCACAAACATTCATTAACTCTGCCAACACAAGTGTGTGAAGTATGCGGATAACTCACGTATGTGTCCTTAATCTGGTGATCGCAATCCACAATGAAGCTAGAGTTACATTCTTCAGTCCTTGCGTCTCTATGGCAGTGCCCAGAATAAACTGAATAAGCTTAGAGGAGACTTTTCACTGCCTTGACAGTGTATATTTTGAACATGGAATATTTATTCATTCATTGGTCATCTTTTGTGGTGTCCTTATTTTATTAGCCGATGGCTACGTAAGCGCTGCTAAATAAATAAATAGAATGATATCCATGTGTTGAGGGCAATTGAGGGTTTTTTTCTTTTGTTTCTTTGAATACACTACCATGTGATCTTAACTTGCACTTTGAGTTTGTTGGTGATCATGCAAGTTGGATAATTTGCAGGCTTTTGTGCACACTTTACTGCACTGAATTACTTGGCCACCAGAGGCATTTGACTAGCTCTGTTGAACCGGAAGTGATGCAGTCATGAGGATATTTAAATCATTTTCTGCATGGATGGTTTGGCTAGTTCAAAAAATGGTTCCCCCTCTGTGTTTGCCTTGTTTTGATTTGATTTGTAAGGGATGTTTATATGAGTGTGTAAGTGTGTGGGTGTACGGTTGTGCCATTTGATGTGATTTATAAATTTGCATGCATGTGGCCATCCTTTGGTGCTTAATCCACTATCTGCAGAAATAAATGTTTTTTTTTCTTCTTCTCAGTGCTCTATCCAGTAAAAGAGAGAAATATTTTTGTTCCAGTTTGCACTGACTCATAATTAACCTTCTAGTTTCTCTCAGCTTAACACAGTGAACTCTTGTGTCCACCTTAGGTTTAAAGTGATCTTTGTGCACCACTGATCAGTAGGTTCTTTCTAAGCAAACAGACACACAAGGAGGAGTAAAAAAAAACATTGTCTAGAAATTATTCAATATTTCCCAACATGTTTTTATAGCAATGGTGTGACACAGTACTATATAATGCACAGATTTTATTCAACATAATATTAATACTTAGTTTCATGCCTAATTAAATTCCACACTTAAAGAAAAGTGTCCTTTGTCTTTTGGTAGTGGAGTGGGCTTTTTCTCTTGAATGAGACATGTTAATAATAATGACAATAGTGATCAAGATGATGATGGTAATGGTGCAATTATGATTGCCATGATACCTGAAGGGGAAGCGAACAAGTGTCGACAGATGTGCTTTAATGACATTTATTATTTATATAAAACAAAATGGCTGTCTAGTGCTCTCCACAGTTTGTATCCTTCATCTTTAAATGTCCCTGTTGAAGGAAAAGGTCCCCTCAGTCATGTTTTTAAATTAATCCTCGTTTTTATGTTGGAAAAAAAAAACTGTTATGGATCAAATTTTTATCTTTACTGATTAAAGTTAGTCACACATATGTTTAAATCAACATTTTATTGTGACTTTTGGAAAATCCAGCATAATATAATTTTTCCTCATTTACGATGTACAATATTCAGCTACAGAATTAATATTATTTTGAGATGTTGGCTGATGCTATAGTGTTAACTCCATGTTTACTGAAATGATATGCATGTCATTAGTTGCTAAATTCTATGGCTAAGAATGGAAAAAAATCTAAGACAGAATCTAAGAAAGGCTTAAAGTCATAAGGATTCATTGTCTGGAATTCAATGGCTATCCATGTCGGAGATGGTTTCACAATAAATACAAAGTTTGACATGCTGATTCAACAGAGGAAAAACATGTCAGAAGAGCATTATGGATACCATGAATGTCACAACCAATTCAAAAGTTGTAGCTTTGTAGCAGATTTTCCAGTCTGCAGCTCAGTGCGACTTACAGGCCATGTTGTTTGTAGGTCTAAAACGAAACAATTCACATTCCAGTACAAAAGAAATGCTAACGCCTCTGAATTACATTTTCTACCAGGTTTTTCAGCAAATATAAACAGGTTTCAGCCTTCAGTCTTGTTTTTTTGTCTGTCTTCAACATAATCTCTTTCAGTGCCATATAATGGGACAGCTCATTTTTGCCCTGACAAGCCAATCAGAATCAGTGAATGGAATCAAATCAGTTCTAGCAAGAAAACAAACATGTTTACTTTGTGTCTGCACAACATCAAAGGAAGCATTAGCTATATTTAATACGCAGCTCTTCTTGTTTCTTATTTGGTTGCACTTGGTTTATACAGACAATCGTGTTAGAAGTGCTGCAACAACTTGCTAGCAGGCTGTCCATGTGAAATATCAATATTCTTAATGTGACTTGTAACTACATTCAAATGATCAGCGAATTGGAACAAGTGGGAAAAAAAGTGATGCAGGTTCTTCATTCAGTTTTAAAACTGCCAGCTTAAAAGTTTTTATCACAGACAAAAATGGCATTTTAGCCAGATATTTCTCAATAATAGATTATTAGTAGAACATGCATAAAAATCAAGCTATGTTACACTAACAAATACCATAAATTACTTATTTTTTTCATTATGTTTATTAGTTTTTAATGTTTTCACAACCCCCTGCATCCCAACCTTAAAACTCACCTCCCCATTCCCTTTTCAGTTTTTGTACCGAGTCTATCCAGAATTGGTTTTTTGTGTTTTTCCCCCTCTTATTTATTTATTTACAACAGAAGGTTTTGTGAAAGCATTTCCTTGCGTGTTTCAGACAGGGTCAGGAACCATTCATGCGCCTATAAAAGTTGCACTGTTAGCTCTCACTGGGCAGATGACTTCCCTAAATGAGCAACAGATCAGCGAATGTGAGGGGTGAAACTACTCATGTCAAACAGGTGACATTTTTATGTGTTTGTGTGTAAGTGAGAGTGCTTGTGTGTGTCAAATGGTGAGCCTGGCTGTAAGGATCTGGTTCAGTAGGGTTGTGCTTCATTGTCTCTAAACTATTTGTCTTCATGAGATGAAAATATGACAGAAAAAACCATGTGGGAGAAAAAGAACGAAAGAAAGAAAGAAAGGGAGACAAGGTCAAGTCTATATTCTATATTTGCATTTTAAGGCCTGTGTATATGATTGTGGGGGGAAGGCGTTACGAATCCATGAGAGATGAACTATTTCTAATTTTAAAATGATGCATATTTTCAAGGTTCAGCTTGTCCTGAAAAATTAGCATATGAATTTATTGTGACAGGTGACATTTTACGCACCTTGCTGTTTTTCTGATGTGACTGTCACAGAAATGTGCTCATGGATTTGACTTTCATTATTACTGGTTTTGTAACACCTCACAGGTGATTTTGCCGAGCTCTTAATAGTTCAAATATGGCATATGCATAAAGATATGAAATATATAATTCACACCATTTGCTAACATGTTAATAGCACACGTGTACGCACCCACGCGCCTTTCACATTTGACAGACTTTGATTTTGCCACAGTGCTTTCTCTCTGTCTTTTATGTTGTTTCATCTCCCCACCCCCATCACCCATCTGTGCCTCTGTTGTATCTGTCATTCACCCCGGGAACAAAGACACATTACTGCTACTGCAACTTACTTGAAGGCATGCTTTCTGCTAAGATGGCTTCTCTTTTAGAAAGTCAGAGAAAAAGACAACTATCCATAAGAAGCGTTGGGCCTCATTAATTTAGGGTTTTTTTTTGAAAGAAATGAACACAAAATCATGCGAAAATCATGTGTTGACAATCTGGAACTAGAGTTGAATTATTTGAACACTGATGGAGAATGCTATTTATGTTTTTTGTTAAAAATATATGTAAAATTATGTATATATTTTTTGTATATATTGTAAAGATTAATTTTTATTGCAGTGCATTTGAATTATTTTATTTTTTGTATGTAGATTTTTTAAAAATTTCTAAATCCTTAAATTTAAATCCTCGTGGTTCATAAAATACATATATTCTATAAGCTCTAGTTTTTTGTTTACCTAACATCTGCTTGACATTTAGCCCTCTGTACTCTATACACCAGGGGTCTCCAACTCCAGGCCTCAAGGGCTGGTGTCCTGCAGGTTTTAGATCTCACCCTGGGTCAACACACCTGAATCAAAAGATTAGTTCATTACCAGGCCTCTGCAGAACTTCAAGACATGCTGAGGAGGTAATTTAGCCATTTGAATCGGCTGTGTTGGATCAAGAACACATCTAAAAACTGCAGGACACCGGCCCTCGAGGCCCAGAGTTGGAGACCCCTGCTATACACCCATAGACAGCCAGCAAGTTTCTTTTACTGTTTGTGTATAAAATAAGAAAAACACTTTTTACACATCATATTTATATAGAAATAACTCAGGGATAAAAAAAACAAAACAACAACAACAACAACAAAAATCCCAGATAGGTGTCGAATAAATATTTAGTGTTTTTATCTGAGTCACTTCCAACTTTTCATCTGTAGTAAGTGTAGCTTGTCAGTCCACTGTTTACCTCAGCTCTCAAAATGGTGGGTGTCTGAAGTATTCGTTGTCTATTTACTCCAGAGGAAGATGTAGAAATTTATGAAAGGACTCCAGTACGGGTCAATAAGTCAGTGAAGCTCACTTATGACCAGTGTTGGGACTAACGCGTTATTAAGTAACGCGTTACAGTAACTACGTTACTATTATGGTAACGAGCACGGTAACTAGTTATTATGCCAAAACCAGGAACGCGTTAGTCGTTACTAGGATTTAGATAGGGTCGTTACTCGTTACTTCGTGTGGTGGCTATCGCGGAGCTTCCACAGATTCTGTAACATTAGCAAGTGGTGGAGCCAGCAGGTGGATGAGGGAAAGGGGACGTAGAAGGAAAAGAGACCCGAGGCGGCCGCCGGTCCAAGTGTGAACTGAACTTCAGGTAAGAAGTTATGACCTGCAGTCTATCTGGGTCAGATATAAACCAAGTTTAGGTGGAGTTTATTTTCGTTGTGCTGAGTACTGCGTACTAGCTAGCATGACGGAGTTTCTATACAGCTGGGTGGGTGCTATGAAGTTAATGATGTTGAACTTTATTTTGTTCATAAGTTATTAGAGTTGCCAATCGTCCCGTCTGGTATTCAGAGAAAATATTACGCGTTTCTTATTGAGGTGAAAAGGAACAGTTTGTCCCGTAATTCAGCTACAATGAAAAGGGCACAAAGCTGCAGTTATTCTGTGTTTGCTGCACAGCTGCCTCTTCTTCTTTCATTCTCCCCCTCCCTCTCCCGTTTCTACTTCAATCATGAAAACTGATCAATGATCAGCTGATCGGCTCTCTTGTTTGTTTATCGCCCACTTTGCGCCAGAAAGAGGAAACCAGCGGATGTCACACTAAACAACAGCAGCACGTTTAAGCTTGATCAGCTGTTGTTAGAATTTATTTAATATTAATTTCTAGTATCAGCTGATGTTTGCTGGAGCCACAGCTGTTAAGCTGCTGGTCATGATGTCGGTTTGGTTATCTGGTGAGAGGGAAACATGAAGATGAAACCAGGAGATGTCCTTACTGAATCATCAGAGCTGAGCAGGTGATGGAGAAACAGGTTTACCTTTTAGGTGACATGAATGAGTTGAAGGGAAGTTATGAACTGTTTCTGAGAGACAGATAACCCCAGGATCCTTTTTTAGGTAGCTGACAGCTGGTAATTGTGCAGGTGCGGATCTAGCAAAGTTTTGCCAGGGGGGCCAGGTAGGGCATTAACAGGGAAAGGTGGGCACAAAGAAATACTTTTCTTTCTTATTCTAATTTAAAATGTCTAGCTTTTAAAAAATAATTATCTGAATCTTGCGAACAAACGATTCATAGATTGATGCAAATATACCATCAAAACAGTGTACATCACTGTCACAACAGTGTTTGTTTTCATTCAAAGGCTTTATGATTTTTCCTATAATGGTGGGCCAGTCTCTAGTCAAAATGCCCGGGCCGATTTTTTGTCCCAGTCCAGCCCTGTATGCAGCTCATCTGCAGTCTGGTGTTACCTACATCTTCCTATTCAGAAGGCAGAATTTCCGAGTTCTGAGTACAATCAAAAGTACCACGACTGCAGTTTTTGTGTTGGATGTAAAAGGCGCACATGATGCTGTGACGTAGGCTAGAATCATGGCAGCAGTCAATGATGGTCCGGGTGTGGGATTTCTCTTGTGGAAATATGCACATTATCTTTTCCTTTCTATTGGTAGGTGGCACAGTGCACTTGTGGCAAGTAAGCAAGCTAGAAGACTGGCAAACCTGTGGAAGCAACACATTAACAAGAGAATTCTGAGTAAAACCAAAGTTACTTTCCCTAGTAACTAGTTACTTTGAAAGTAACGAGTAACTTGAAGTAACTGAGTTACTTTTGATAGAAGTAACTAGTAATGTAACTAAGTTACTATTTTAAAGTAACTTACCCAACACTGCTTATGACTGATGGCAGTGATATTCAGGTGAGTTGTCAAAGATATCCTGAAGTTTTCTGTTGGTGGTGTAAGCTGCTGTTTTGGCAGTATTACCTAAACTTTCTCTGAAGGGCATCTAATATTGTCAGACTTACTGACTTTAGTCTGAATGTGAATGTAATCCAACTATTTATCACAGGCAAACTATAATTTTTAGGACCCTTAAGCCTAATCTTGGTTGGCAGTTACCTTAATAACTAACTGCTCTGATAGCAGGGTCGTGGTTAGCTGTATCAACTATCTCCAACAATGAGGAATAAATGAACGTGATTATGCACATTTTCTTATGTTACAGCTCTCTTTCAATAGCTTTTTTAAAAGATAAATTTAGGTATTTTGAATTTATATCAGATTTTCCCCTTTTTTTTCAAATTTCAGGAATCTGGAACATTCTAATAGGATTTTATTGGAGTATATTGTATCTTGCATAAATACAGCACTGAGCACTGAGATTTAAAGAGCACAGAACAGAGGCTGATTGGCTCACAGAAGATGGGTAAAAATGATTGGGCCAGAGGGATGATGACATATTTGAGAACAGGAAACCTGCCGTGTTTATCTAGTGGGTCAGGCCCAGAGAGAGACGTTCAAGCCTAAGGAACACTTCTTTAAAGTATTGAGTAGACCCGTACTTGACATGGGTTGACTACGGGGATTATATTAAAACAAAAGAAAAGCAAGAGCAGTGATTTTTTCTGAGCATTAGAAATTTTAACATTGAGCAAGAAAACCCCAAATCTTTCTAACCTACTCTGATTCGACAAGCCTCTGTGTGGTACAGAGCAGAAAACTTTGGTGGCCAACTAATTGCAAACCAGTCGCCCTCCCAAAACATGTAGTTTGGGCTACATCCATGTGGAACTGGAGGTTGATTGATTCACAGAAGACGGGCAAGAGATTTGACCAGAATGATGAGAACAAAACTGAACTGGAAATTACAGGAAAGCAGAAATGATGAAAAGAAAAATCTGAGCCAATGCTGTTGTCAATTTTTACAAATGTTTGACAGAAAGAAAGCATTTAAGTCTCATTCACAACAAATTCAAAACATGGTAGTGTCAGGGGTAATTCATTATTAACTTTCTTTCTTTGACAAAATAAGAGAGAAAATATATATGTGTAAAAAAAGGAACCAGTAACCACCAGGAATGTGAAGAATACAAAACTTCAAACTCATTCACAGTCTAGAGTCTTTATCTCTTTTTCTTACACCAGTAATGACTTCAGTATGAATCCAGGAAGAATGCCTCTTCAGATCATCAGCTCAATTAGTCCCAGAGGCACTGAAGGTAAGGATGTTTTCACAGTCAAAGTGTAAAAATTCTCTTTTCAAAACAATAGCTAACCTGAATGCAGGGCTTAGAATGATTCATCACAGTTCTAAACTTTTTGGACATGAGCGCATAAACACAACGTTCTACAGCAACCCCCAAACACATTGCTTCCCGTGGAGTGGCGATTAGAGTGGAAATCAATTTGAGGTGCCCATGGCTAAATTGACATCATTAGGTTTACTGCAGGCTGAATAATGGATGGCTGTATCATTATATGGGAAAATAATGGGATGAGACAAAGCACAGGTAGACAGCTTGCTGCAGGTGAGAGCTATAAATAGATGCTGGCACACCCACACAAACACCCATACATGCACAAGTCTGCGCATATCTACTGTGAAAAATACAAGTGGCAAAAGCACAGCACTAAATGGCAATAACACAAGCGCAAAGTACAAACTGGAGTTAATGAAACTTAATTTACTATTACTAAATTCTTAGTACCTACAAAACATCAATGATGCGTCACATTTGCACCTATCAAAATCATCATTCCTAAGATTTTGTGAAGGTTTGATTATATGGGTCATTATAACTTTCTCTTAACTGGATTATTAACTGGATTAAAAGACCAATATGAAAACAGAGACACATAACTGGAGAAGAAGACCAAACACAGTATTTAATTCACTGATTTATTCATATCTTATTTGCAGGAACAGACATGCATATGATGCACAGAGTTTATTGCAGTTGCAGTTCCTAACATTACCTTATTCTCATTTTCTTAAAAGTAATCAGCATGCATACATGATTGCAAGAAAAAATATTCCTACCATAGACATGATTGGCAGTCATTATTTTTTCTACGGTATCACACATTTTGGGATATTGAATGACAATAAAGTTCTGAAGTTATTTAGAGTAAATCAAACATTTGTTTTAAAGGCACAGTGTAACGGTAAAAAGGAAAACATTATTCGGTTTTATAGGTTGATGGGAGGCACTGAGGTTTCACATTTCATGTTCAAAAACAATATGTATTCTTCACATCTTTGTTTAAATTAATAAACCCTTATTTTAAGATCTCTTTTTTTTTTTTTACAAGTGAACACAAATACTGCACTCAAGCCTTGGTCTTCCATGTTAACAGAAAAGTCTGATGCACATTCACATTCAGATCAGTAATATCTATGGTCAGCTCCTGTAAAAGCAAGAGGAGACATCAGTTTTACTTCTTCATTGGTGGCTCACGTTTACTATTTTTTAAATAAACATCATCCAGGACTTAAGAGTTGAATGTACAGCACTTGCCTTCTGTTCTGTTCTATAAATTGGATCTGATCTAAAGGCTAATAATTCAGTTTTTCTGATATATACACAGCACATCTTTCCAGTAAAGTTAAACAAGCTGACACTGAGACATGTGTTTTGTGCATGACAGTAAGAGCAGGCCTATCCGTCTTCAGGATGAAACATCTCGTCCTGTGCCAGACAGAAATAGCTCTCCCACCTCACTGTATTTAACTGACACAGCACCAGCTGCTTACTATTTCTTTCAAGTTGTTACCCCATCAGACAATACTTAAGAAGATAAATGGATTGTCTCATGCTGAAAAACTACTTATTACCATGCACATACTGTGTCATCCTCATTCCGTTTCTCTTGTTCCTCGCTGCCCTTTTTCTCCCCCACCCCCCACACATCCTTCATTCTTCACGTTTATCTCTTTCACCTCTATTTTTTCCCTCCATCTAGTTACAGTGATGCATTCTCCCTCTCTCCACCAGTACTGCCTGTCCTTCCCTTCTTTCTACAGATGAACCATCTTTCTGTCTTTTCAGTATTCGTAACCCATCCTTGCATCCCCAACACACACAAACACTGAGTCCTCTGTCATTCTGACTTTCTTCATCTGCAATTCTTGCCCTCTCGTCTGGCTTCTCCCTGTCCATCTTCTCAAGAACAGTATAAATGTAAAGCTTTTTCATCTACCATTATTTATGGAGCTGCAGTAGCTATCATTTCCATGCTTCTGATAAGTGCACTGAGTACAGTACACAACCTTGACAGGAATATTTTATCATAAACCAAATGAGGAGAGGGAATACATGCTATCCTCTTGGACTATTAATTCCTTTTTTTCATTTCCCACCTCAAACCAATGTAGCACTGCAAAACAGCTTTAGATCTTTACACATGACCTAAACTCTTCTTTCTTATTTACAATTTGGGTATTTGGATTCTGAGAACTTTACTGGTATCATTTATACTTTTATTTTGAGTATCTTAAGGCTTTAGAAAATCTGTGTTTCATGTCATGTTTTGGTACACACCCTCCTTCTATGGTTGAACTTTATTGACCATGAACCTCTGGCTTGCCTACAGAGCACCAACGCTCATTTTTGAACATCACAACATTAATTTCAACATTTAATTTATGTTAGGAGCTTTTGTGGTGATAGACCATTTCCTATATGCAACTGTAGTTTAATGAATAATACTTGATTAATTTTATTTTAATGTAGATATACACAATATTTAGACATTGGCATTAACCACAATTGTGGTTCCAGAAATGTACTGACCTGTGATTCAAGGTTGTGCTGTGGGGTTAGTGGCTGAGGGCCGTCATTTAAAGTTATGGTAACCTCTGTGACCTCAGTTCCCACGCCCCAAATCCTCACCACACCCAGCTTCAAATAATCTGCAGCATCCAGGCCAGATGTTCCCACATCATTGGTCAAGGTGCTCTAAAATTGAAAGTGATGAAGACAAAGAGGAGGCGTTAAGGGTAATCATATATATGTATATGTACAAAACAAAATGTCATTTTGTTGTGTTATAGGAATACATGCATTGTTATAGGAATTGCATGACAGGACAGATAACAACAATCATGAACTTCATATTCACTTTGCTGGAAAAATGTTTAAGCTGAGTCATGAAGTTTACCCAGTAATGCATTATTGTTTATTTTTTGCTTCATCTTTTTAGTGAGTGAGATTTACTATTTCAATCTCTTCCTTATATAGTTCTATTTTTAGTCCTATAGTTTTATATCCAACAGGTAATGTTGTTTACTCTGATTCCTTTTAGCTGTACTGAGGTCCAACACTCATACAGAGCTAAGCGAACACACATATACGAATACACACACATACATACACACACATACACATCTACATTCAGATAGACATCCAAAATGGCATGCGATCTGCTAATCTGCCAGGCTGCTTCTGGCCTCATTGCTCAACTTATCCTCATCTTCTCACATCTGCCTGTTCGCACATACATACATCCCCACAGTCACTTACATACGCATGTGCGCACACACAAAATACGTGCACACACACACACACACTTCCTCTCTCTCCCTCTTTAGCTGTCAGGCAGTGCCTGTTTTATCGCTGTGTGAAATTGCTTTGAATTGAGCCTGATTGTAGGCAGAGGACAGCCACAGATGTTTGGCCACGGTAGCTTTAAGTGTATACTGTAGGGTTTTGCATATATGTGTGTGTTTGGGTTTAGATGTGTGTATTAATGTGTGCCTTTGGGTCTTTGCCTGGCAAAGAGGCAAATGTGGCTGGGTTATTCCCACTGGTCCTAGCTATTTGGGAGTTTTTAACATGTTCGACCTGAACTGCTATCAAGTTGTTACCAAACAAACTTTGCCATAACACATAGGCCACCTTTCTTTCTTTTTTTCAACTAACTGAATACCTCTTGCAGAAGGATATGATCCTTACATAGTAGCAATATTTTAAAATTTACCCCAAAAGACACCAATGAGGCAACTCTGTTGCTGGTGCCAAATTTGAATTCAATTTTGTAAAACTTCATCAGAATCACAAGTGAATCCTTTACTATCTTGTTCCTTATAGATAACACATCCTTTAGGGTTTTGTTTTGATTTAAGAATGTGTTAATGTCAGTGGACAAAACTCGTTCATCCACTTCACTCAATAAGCTTGAGAGTTGTTTATGCATGGTGGCATGGTGTTGCCAGGGTTGGCACTGTTGTCTCAGACCAAAATTCAAGGAATAAGTCCTTACATGCTCTTCCTGCGCCTGCATGACTTTACTCTGTTATCCTTCCTAACTTCAAAGACATGATCCTGGTTGATCCTGGACTTTAGGTAGACAAAGTATTTAAAGTGTATAAACTAAAGGACTGTATGAATGTATGTGACCTTTCTGGAGTATTGCATGTTTCTTTCTGATTTCCCCAAAACAGCAAGAGGAAATCAAACAGAAAGCATATAGCTGTTCATGTTTATCAGCATATAGACTTTAAAACAGAAAGTCTCAAGAAACATGAGAGCTGATAGAGAGTCAGAAAACCTGTTTAAAATGCACTTCAAAACTGGATTGAGTTGTGAGTCAGAAGGTTTGCATTTCATCATAATTCTGATTTGTGAGGCTAGAGACAGTGTACTTACTGGTTAGAGGTTTTATACAAGGTAGATAATAGGTTTGTCATAATACCTTTGGGAACTATTTGTCTGATTATTTGGGATTTTTTTTTGTTTGTTTCTGTTAGTTAGTTTGTTTCTTTCCACATAAATCCCTAAAAAATGTTTTGTTCTAATTAGAGGTTGCCTTAAAAAGGCAGGATTATTAAATCATTTGTAATGCCAGAAACACACCGACATCTGCATTAACATATCCACTCAACTTCAGGCTCTTCTGTCTAAGCATGTTAATTTTAGGCCACAGAATTCTAATGAGGCTTCATGCACAACAAAAGCCTTGCACCTGATCAAAATTACGTTGACCACAGCCACATACACCACCACAGCCTTTTTAAATGCGAAGGTATCAGCTGATCTGCTTGTCTTGCTGCATTAATAGTAATAATGATGATAATGGGGGAAAAAAAGAAGTATGGCTTGTATTTGGCCATTGAACTCACCGACTCCACTGAAAATGTGACATGAAGATATCTTTTGTTCCCCACTGTGTCTGAGGAGAGAAACAGGAGTGAATTACATTCAGAGCAGAGGCATGGAGGGTATGCAAAGGAGTATGTGACTATGCAATGAGTGACGGAGTGACAAATAAGGGATGCATAATAATTTGTGTTGATCAAGGTTTAAGTTCATATTAATATTACTTAAAGGACAAGTAAATAATCACCTTAGAAAACCCAATAATTAAGTAAAATAAACAGTTGGCTATGCCACTTAAATATACATAGGTGGTATTAATGCTTGAAAGTAAAACCAGTTGAATACACGAGAGAACACCAGTGAATGACAGAGTAGCACAATGAGTGCTGCAGCTGGACCGACCTGACAGACAGCGGAGAGAATAGCTAAACCTCTGAGGTAAAACTAAAAATGCGGAAGCCGAAACAAGCAGAAAAGTAGATAGTACAGGTAAGAAAGTGATACGCTGAGAGGCAAAGCAAGCAAGCAAGACATAGGAAGGCTACATGGCAGACAGACAGGGAGACGCAGAAGAGAGAAGCAAGGGACCAGATAAAAGAGGAGTGATGGAGAGCATATCTCTAGGCTGCGACACAGGGAATTACTGTAATGGTTTCTGTCACTCCCCTTCTATGCATTCCTCACTTGCTTACTATCTGCCTTTCTCTCCTTTGTCCCAACACAAACAGACCGTGCACAGACGAGTGCATCTTCTCACAGAAGCACTTCTGAGACTGATTCTGTTCGTGTATGTGTAAATATGCATGTCTGAGAACAAGCGAGGAAGTAGAGATAGACGTGTTGTAGCTCAGTGTGTCTTTCTGATAAAATCCATACTGAATTTCATATTCAGTGAAAGTAGCAGAATTACTTTCACTGAATAACTAACTGCGCAGGAGTTTAACACACACTGGGATGAAAAGCCATTAGTGGATTCTGATTTTCTAATTTTCCAAAATGTTCTGTCTCTTTCATTAATCAGTGCACATCTTTTAATTTAAACAACAAGGCTGTTATTCTTATCATACAACGTCGACAAGCTTGATCTTTTTTGTTTGCACACCAACTTAGCAGCTTTCGTCCACTAAAAAGCATCAAGTACTGGCCGTTGATCCACTTCTGTCTTTTGTGGTATTGATATCAGTCTTTGAAATAGGTGATTTAAACCCATAAATAAAAAACAGTGATACAAATACCTAAAATGTTCTACTGCTCTTCCTGTACCATGATATTCATGTGAATGTCATGGTCTGGAGTCAGGTGTCTGTTTTCAAGTTTTGTTCATTCTATGTTCTGGGATTTTGTGGGCTTTTTGTGGTTTAGTCGTTTGTATTTCGTGTTCCTTAGTTATTCTTTAGCACCTCTGTGATTTTTAGTCTCTGTGCCTGCCTTGTGTTCCTGGTGTTGTGTTTTGTGTCCTGGTTAAATGTTCATGTCATTTCCTGTTTTATTTTGACGGTCCCATGTCCTATGTCAGTGTATCTACCTTTGCACCCTGTTGTCTCCTTATGTCTTATTAGTCCTGGCTGTATTCCCCTCCTGTTTCTCATTCCTGCATTAGTCCCTTGTATATTTAGGCCCTGTGTTTTCCTTTGTCGTATCGTACCCCCTCATGTGTTGTAAGTCTCCCTGTGTTTCTGGTTTGGTTTTTCCGTGCTTCTAGTTTCCCAGTATTTTGTTCATAGTTTTATGTTCTAGATTTTTAATTTGTTTTCTGTAAGTTATACTATGAATGATTTTTCTAGCAAATAAAGCTGCTAAATAAAGTTTAGCAGCTTTATTTGCTAAAAAAAAGCTGCTAATAAAGTTTATTTTTCCATCCATTCCATGTTTCTGCATTTGGGTCCACTTCAGACCTGCCACAGGCTCACTACACAGTGAAGCCATTAATGCCTAGAAAAAAACTGCTAGTCTGGTGATTGCATTTCTTATGCTAACTCTTATTTATGGCTATTATTAATGGTAACTCCTCAAAAAACAAAAGGAAACAAGAGAGAGAAAAAAATTGAATTCTAGTGAGTCATTTTACTATGAATAATGACTCCATGAACACATACAGTATTTGCTGTTTTGGTAGGTGTACGTGTTCAAAAGTAACCTTTTGCTTACCTATTCCTTCACCATCATCCCAGAAGAATGATCCCTTGGCAGTTCCAGCGTCACTCAGGGCAACGATCAGTCCTAAAGGATTCTTCCGACTAAAACAAAAGGGGCAGAAAGGGTTGTAATAGATTTGTTGTAATAGAGGACAATGTCTATTTATACCTGCTGCTGGGAACAAATATATTCCTGCTGAGGGGATCCATCTGACCTCTTTCCTGCTGGAACAGTCATTGCCCTCTGACTGTCTCTCTCTCTTTCATTCTCATTCAAACACACAAGTGATATGTGCTCCATTCTGCATTTCTGCACAGGCACTAAGCCCCCCACACACACACGCGTGCACACACAAGTCATACTACACACAGGATGCTGACCTGTAGCTGCAAACTCTCAAGATGTATCAGTCATAATGTATGCTCACTTACCTGTAATATGTAGTGTTCTCTGGTTTCTGCCAGGGTAAGATATATCCTCCTCTGACGTGAAGGTTAATATGATTCATGGGTGTTGGCATGTCAACCATTGTGCCACGCACTCCAACATCTTTGGCCTGATGAAAGAAATAATTACATACTATTAAAGTACTAGAAATACTACAGGTTATTATCTTTGATTAATTTAATTCAACAGGTCCTTTACATCGGTAGGGTAGAGACTAAAATCACAGACTAGCATATGTGGAAATGTGTTAGTATGTGCGCATAGTGACAAGGGGTTGTAACGCTGTTTAACAGATGGGACTCCCTTAGCCCCACAGAGTAGGTTTTTGTTATTAAGGTGCTCCCTGTAGTGGCTAAGCTGTAGCTCCGTGATGGTGTTGTCATACTGTATTTCCTTCATTTAATACTGTCAGGTGAATGTTTGTTGTATTTTTTTTTAGCCTGTTAAAATTGTTAAGTCAGTAAAACAGAGGCACCTTTTAGTTCACAGCATTCTGCAAGAACTTTGACATCAAATACTTTACTGTTGTTACGAACAAGTACTTACAGTGTGAAAGTCATACCAGCGGTCTTTAGGAATATATCCTCTTACAGTTGTGACTCCCTGTCAAAAAATCAGTTAAAGAAAATCAGAGCCAACCTTAAAGCTATAAAAATAAAAACAATACAAAACATGTGCACATGTTGCGCCATACTGGGTCCAGCGCAGGGCTGATGAGCAGGGCAGGTCCCCACAGGAACTGTCTGTAGATTTCCCATGTAGTTTTATCATCCACAAACCTACAACATACAACCACAGAGGCCATTAAACATGACTGAAAGAAATGTTACCACTGCTCTCTTATGCATCCTCAACCCAGATGACTATTCAAGTACTCATTCAGAATTCAACGGTTTGCAGATGCAAGCCAATTAACCCTGCAGACTCACCGTGCCAGGTCCTTAAATACCATCTGTGACTTTATAAGAGTCTCTTAAAAAGAATAAATATGTCTTCTTCTTCAAACAATTTCACACATTCACATTTGGGAGCTGCCAAGTGCAGCCACAGTCATCTATGCTTGGCCTCTACACTACACAGTCACATTGCCTTGTTCAGAGGGTTTTTTAAAGGCAGCTGTTGTGGCAAGAAATACAACTCTAATTTTCTTACCAGTTCAAGTTATTCTCAAGAGCCCATTTCTCAAAGCAACATTACCTCACTACAAAATTCATGGACATTCAGTTAAAGTCAGTTTTATCTCCCATTTAACTTAGCATTTGTAGCCAATTGTGAAAGCCTTCTTTTAGAAACATGATATAACTTGTGTTATTGGTCATTAAAAGATACTGGGGTTGAAAACATGTTGTACACTAAAGAGAAAGTTTCCTTTTGTTAAATTCAGAAACTTCTTCATGTTACGTTGCACACTGCTCTCTAATGAGAAGCAGTGTAGTATAAAATCAGGTCATCTTGCCAGTGATCAGGATGAAAGATCCATGCTGGTAATAACTCAATTATTTGATAAAGTGACTAAATGTAATGCTAAATCACCCCAAAAATATAAGATAAGAGCCTTGTGTTTTGTCGGTTTACACTTACTCGTGTAAAAGTGGTCTGATCACTGTGCTTCCTTTCGTATGTGCCTCAAACATCAGAGTGTACAGATAGGGCAGGAGGGTGTAACGGATGTTCAGAACATCCCGGGTTGCAGTGGCGAATGCCGCATCCCAAGAAACAGGATCTTGCCTCTAAAAGAAAAAAAAACAAACCATTAAACATGATATTAACAAAATTTGTATTTTAAAAAAACTGTTGGACAGTGGTAACTAAATACAGAACCTAACAGCACATGAATGAATACACCAATCACCATTTACCAAATTTTCAAGGCCTTTATTTCCCTGTTTTAATAAACATTTAGGATCAAGTTGGATCTGATCGGATTTTTTTTTTTCCATTTTCTTAAATGTAACTGTGTCTATGTTTGTCTACAGCAAACAGACAAAGATATTGTTTTTGCGCTTAGCAAGTCGATATGCGTCGCCTTTTGAAAGAAATTAAAAAACACAAATGCGTGTTGAATTAGCCTATTGATCTAGTACAGCAATGAGTTGTTAACCACTGGCAAACATTGACAAAGAGACACAGCACCCCATCAATCACTGGCTACAGTGTTTCACAGTTGTGTGGATTTTTGCTATCTGGATTAACTAGAAGCTTATATGGCTGTGTGTCTGGGTCATGCACTGGAAGACTCAAAAAGATACAGAAACTTAATTTGGTTGGTGATTCTTATGCTGTTTTCCTGCTCTCTGTTACAGTGTGCTGTGTATGTGTGTGTATACATTATATTACTCTAAGTACTTTAGAAGCTTATCAGCACGTGTTAATCTGTCTAAACATCATCACAATATATTCAGGTTAACAGTTACCAAATAGCAGTCCTAGATATTTAAACCCTAGTTTTGGTTTAAATACCTGGGACTCTCCACCTTTTGGTTGTAGAACTGAAGAAGGCTCTAGGATGCAAGGTGGAACAATTTCAAAAATATGGTTCAGTCATCTTTTTCTAAAGTTCTTACACTTGTACCTAAAGCACCCCAAACTCTCTGATAATGAATTTAGGGGATGCCAATACTGAAACACAATTTGTAAAAAAAAAAAAAAAAAAAGGTCAAACAATTTTAAACAAAAGCACATAAGAATTACAATAACCAACATAAAAATATCCCCAAACTTGTTTCATACATTCTAACATCACACCACACATATATTACATGTCCTGACAGTTATACCACTTTCTGCAAAACCTTCAAGGTAGAATTTTCATTCATAGAAAGCGAGAGATGGGATTGATGGAGATGTGCAAGAAAAGTGGGGTCCATATGTTATGAATTCATATAATTTATAGTGGCAAAATGCAAAAGGAAAAAGGCAAGACATGCACTCCTTCAAGGAATATAAAGATGCTATCTGTTTGGCTGCACCCATTCTTATATCCTCCTCAGTATATGGTCATTCTTTTCATTTTATCTGTCTCAAATCTACCCCCTCACCTTATCTAATAAACATCTGAGTTTCTGTTTTGCATAGCTCATATCAGAAAAAGAAAATATATTTAGATGAAGAGTAATATGTCCCTTTGGGTGAATAACAATATACATGACTCCAATATAACTGCCCTGCTGAAGCAAGGCTTGGTCGAGAATGTCTCTTGTTTAATTAATTTTGTTCTGATATCACTGTAGACACGGCAGTATATTGCTAGTGCGGTGAAAATTATCTAGAGGTCAACACTGAAAGTTGTCTGAGGGCAAAGAGACACTAGGCGTGACGGAGCTCTGGGAATGACTCTGCAAAAACTCTCCTCTCTCTTTCTGTCTCCCCTGTTTCTGACCTTGGATACCCTCCAGTCTGGTTTGTGCTGTTACATACTTCGTTGTCAAATGGCTTGTTAAGCAGACTAGATGTTGCAGTCACTAACTGCCTGATGATTGCATGGCTTTTATCTGGCTGTGCTAGATAAAAGCCACATTTTACTCTCATTCAATACATTCCTTTTCAGATTTGTGCTTCAAAAGTGGTAAATAGTTTCTTTTTTTTTTTTTTATCTTTTCACACCTCTCACATCATTATTACTAGCCTGTATCAAGGCCATTTAACTTACTCAATTGTCATCTTGTGTACATCACCACTGATTTATCCGTAGTTTGTCTTGCTTTCTCTTCCTTCTCTTTTTTTTTTTGCATGTCAGTATTTTCCCTGACAGGTCTTCTGTTTTTTTGTGTTTTTTTTCTCCAGGTTGCTATAAATACACAGTGTGCATGCTCATCAGTTCTCTCCTAATACCTCTGACTTTTTCTCTCTCTGACTTTACAGCTTCCTCTGAAATTGTCATTTTGAGCTACCCTCTCCTGCCGTGTGAGTACTTTTTTTTTCTGCCAGTTTTACCCATGTTTAAACATCCATTTGCAACCCATTATTAAACGATTGGTATCATGGCGTGCATGTGTGTGTGGAGGTTAGGTGGTGTGCAGTGGTGCCCAGATCACCTTGAGAATTCAATTATATCCCCACTCCATGTTGTTAAAAAGCACAGGCACTGACCCACACACACACAAACACACGCCCACATATACATACACAACTGTGTCCTGTCTAGTATTGCAGACTGTAGTGCAGAGAAATTTCGCCTGGTGGGATCGATCTCCGGACGGGCGTTATTGGATTTCTCAGATGTGTTCCAACGCTTTTAAAGGTCAGCGCTTGAATGAATGCCACCAACACAACACCGCCGAACAGGTCTATCCTTCTGTGTGTTTGTGTGGGTGTGCACGTATGTCAAACAGAGATTAAGAAAGAGATGGCAAAGGAAATAGGAAGTAACTTATTTTGCACAAAAGCTGGTATGTGTTCGTAATATATCAGTAGAATTTGACCCCATATTTTCAGTACACAAACACATGCTGGCTATAGGAGAATTCAGATGTAGTGAGCACCTTGCTTGGTGTCAATTAAGGCCAGAAGAAGCAGCTCATATACCCTTCATCCAACATTTGGAGCTGAATGTTGTGAAGTTTAATCTTAGGCGAATGCAAATTACAAGATTTCATGAATATAAAAACATGACTACTTTTGGAATATACAATGTCACAGTTTTCGTGGAATTGCTGGGATTTTTCCCCCCAGATGATTGATATTTAATTTTTACAAATGCAGTTTAAAAGTTGAACAAAAATGTAATAATGTATATTTAAATCATTACAACAACATTATATTTTACATATACACTGCACTGGTGACATTGAATCTTGTTTTTGCTCTTATATACTCATATAAGTAGCCGATGCTGTATCTTCTGAAGTGTGTTTAAGGACATTTTATGTGCTTTTATTCAGTAGTTTAAAAAAAATTGTTCCTGTATGTATGATTAAAAAAAAACAAAGACTGTGAGGAAGAAAGTACGGAAGAGGATTAGGGCGCCTTCCGAAAAATAAAAGTGGGTACGTCTTTCTTTTTCTTCTTTTCCAGAATTCTGAGAAAAAAGTCAGAATTCTGACTTTTTTTCTCAGAATTCTGGAAAAGAAGAAAAAGAAAGACGTACACACTTTTATTTTTCTGTGACCCTAATCCTCTTCCGTAAGAAAGACACCAAGTCCATATATATATAAACGTTTTTTATATATTCTCTTGAGTCTACAAAAGTTTCTTTTTAACTCACTCACCGGGTTACCCTTGCCATTGTGGTTGCGTGAGTATGGATAGAAGGCACCCAGGTGTGACCAACGAAGACACATCTCATATTCAGCTGGATTAAAGAACCCACATATGTCTGCCCCGGTCTGAAAGAGACAAAGAGTCTGAGTTTATCAATGTGTGTGTGAGGAGATGGAGATAGACAGAAAGAAGAAACATGTGTATCAAAGAGCAGGTGTATCTACAAAGAACAACTTCTGATCTACAGGAACTGGGGTCATGGTATTTTAGTTTATTTATTTTGCAGTCATTGTGTTTCTGAGATGTCTTTCTATCGTATAACCTTGCAGCTGGGCTGGACACATGCAAATGATTCTTCAATTAAGAATCAATAAGGTGTCAGTTTTTAACTATTATTGGACGAACAGAAGGGAGAAAAGACAGAAAGACAATATGCGAGGGGAGAGGAGGCACAAAAAGAAAGAAGCAAACGAGTAAAGACAGAGAGAGCCAGGACAACAATATAAAATGTAAGATTCACTCAGGACTGCTAATTTAATAACATGTCATGACGGAGTAATACATGGGAATTTTATTGAGGTGGGGCTTCTAGTTGCATGCTTCGCGTTGTATTTCACGATGTCCTCTGATCAAATGGGTCAAGCAAACAAAATAACATAATTCAAGCTACTGTAATCTATTTAGCGAGGGCAAGATCGCTCAATAAGATTACATCTTGTCAAAAGCGGGACAGATGATGATACTTACGTAAGAGATGCCAAACAGACTGAACTCCATCATACCTGTAGAAGAAAGGAATATGGAAAGTTGTGGATTTGTATTTTTTCTTTTGTTTTGGGTTTTTTGTCACTTTTTTCTCTAAGTAAAAAAGACCCAAATAATTATTGTTGAATACCATTAATTATGAATAACAAGTTTTATCTTAAAGAAAAACATTAAAATGTATATCTGTATGTACCTATAATGGATTTGTAAAGCTGATCCCAACTAGAATTGTTGTCTCCAAGCCAATGTCCAACCCATTTTCCACTAGAGGGGTAGGTGGACCTGGTGACCACTATGCCTCTTTTACCTGTCACATCCAGAAGGGCACTGTCGAAAGAAGAAGGACACAGAAATTTGGAAATAAATGGATATGGAAATAAACAACCCAATATCACAAAACGTGTCATAGAAACACCAATTCATCATGTCGATTTCACACTTTGCCTCTGCAGAAGCTGCATTACCAACAGGGGGTGATAATATATTAAAGACAAAAAGTCGCTCGTGAACCAAACGCATAGAAAGTATATTCCAGGGTTCTTAATCGCTGGAAATGATTAAGCTGGGTGGCTAATATGTATTTATATGTAAATTAGTAGTATCTTTTTAAATACTTTTCTAGCTTTAAGATATCAGTGTTTTACCTTCCATGTCTGGGTTTCTGATTTAGATTCATCATCAACATCAGCATTTCTTTGGGATGATTTACATTTCTCGGGTGAAATGGCCTGGATGTTGTGATTATTATGTCATAAAACCTGAGCAGCTCTCATATTTGTTGAGTTACATGGATAGCTTATGCTTTCATGTTAAAATAAAATGAAAAGAACTGTGTTTTTGTAGGCGAAAAATGCACTTGTTATATATAAAACAATACCGTATAGCAGCTACTGAAGCTGGCAGGAAAGAAAACAGCAATACACAAAAGCACATATATAACATTCACATAAAACCACACACACAAACAGGCACATTCGGCACACATACGAATGCATATATACTTACTCATAGGTAGGCTTGGAGTGGGACCAGCCGTAGAGGCTATGGACATCATAGTGTCTGACTCTTCTTCCATCACTGAGTATCTGTTCACTGTTCATACACAGAGTCTTATGGTTTAAACCAAGATGTTTTGACTCCAAGGCTGCAAAATGCACACACACACACGCACACACGCGCATACACACACACACGTGCGTACACACACACACACACACGTGTGAATATATTTAAGTAAGAATATATTTTTTTATTTATTCTGCTTATGTTGATATTGTTAAATAACCTAATTATTTCTCATGGTAAACAAATACAGTAGTCTGTCTTACGTGGCATATATGGTGGATTTTCCAGAACTGGATCACCAAGACACTTTCCTCCAACTGTGCCATGGACAAAACTTGCAGGCTCATTCATGTCCTTCAAAAAAACATAAAGTATAGATGATGGAACTGAAAAGAAAATCAGGTAGAATCAGTGGTAAACAGAAACAAGGTGCCTTTATTGGATTTTCTATTTCAGGACACTCACGATCCAAATACCATCAAACTTCATGGTATTCTCATAGAAATCTTTAATTTCTGTGTGCCACCAATCTGCCGTTTGGTTCCGGAAAAAGTCTGGAAATGCGGTGAATGACCTATAGAGCTGGAGATTAGAAGAAAATGAAATTATGAAAACTGAAAGAGCCCACTAATGATTAATGTCTCTCTCTCTGTCTCTCTACACATACATATACATATATATACACACATATACACACACATATATATATATATACACACATATACACACACATATACACACACACATATATATACACACATACACATACATATATATACACACACACACATATATATATATATATACACACATATACACACACATATATATATACACACATACACACACACATATATATACACACACACATATATATAGACACACACATATTAGGGATGCACTGATACCACTTTTTTGGAAGCGAGTACAAGTACGAGTACTTGCATTTCAGTACTCGCCGATACCGATACCGAGTACTTAATAAAAACATGATTTAAATTTACAGGTTACAGCTTTAGTCCTATAATTTAACAAAAAAAGCATGTTGTATGCAACATATTACAGAATAAATAATTATAAAAAACAAAATTAAATTTTTAATTTGTTCGTCTGTTTCTCTGTTTAGAAGTCTCACTAGCACAGTCACAGCTGGGATGACATCAGAGGCTAGTGCGTCGTAGCTGCTCACTTTTTTAGTTAGTTCCTCAAAGGGGGCGAGGATGGCAACAGTCGTCTCCATAAGAGCCCATTGGTGAGCGGTGAGATAGTCAGGGAGTTCATGCTCGGACACATACACGCCCAGCACTCGTTTTTGCTCAATGAGGGACTGGAGCATGTAATACGTGCTGTTCCAGCGCGTCTGTACTTCCTGCTGCAGTCTCTTTATTGGCTGGTTGAGCTGTCCCTGAATGTCCTCGAGGCGGGAGTAGGCTAAGGCGGAATGTTTAAAATGCCCAACTATTTTCTGTCCCACTGCTATAGCATCAGCTATGCTCCTCTGTGCTAATAAGCATGGGTAAAGAAGCGTGGGTAAACTCTTTGTACTCGTTGTCGTGTTGGGATTTTGGTGCTTGATTAAATTACTTGTGTTAAATGCGCTACCTTTTGAGCCTCCTCTGGACAATTTCGCTGAGCACAATTTGCAGTCCGCCTTTGTTTTTGCGTCTTCGTTCACTTTGAAATAGTTCCACACGGCTGACTTGTCTCGCCTGCCCTTCTCTCAGCTCTGAGCTGCAGCCGGGGCCTGGGGGCCTGGGGGCGGGCACTCAGGGCCTGTGATTAACCCCTTACATGCCGCTTACATATATACACACTCACATATATACATATACATATATACATATATATATATATATATATATATATATATATATATATATATATACACATATACACACATACACATACATATATGTATATATACACACATACACATACATATATATATACACACACATATATATGGAGTACGGAAAATATTGTACCTCTACTTGAGTATCCCAGTCCAGACTTTCATCTACAGTGACATTGGGATAATCAGGCCACACCTGTAACAGTTATAATATAAATATAATAATAATAATGATAGCACAAATGATTGCTACACAACATGCAAAATCTCTCTTTTTCAACACAGCAAATACTGAAGTATATATTGTTTAACCTTTTGTGAACAGTCATTCCTTCTTACCTTCCCCCACACAATGTCATCACTGATGGTTTGGGGCCATTTGATGAAAACATCTGCTGCTATCCCTCTCTCAAAAGCTGGATAGGGCTGGGTCTCATTACCTGAGATGGCGGGATCCTGGAATTGGAAATGCACAAGTCTTGTGTATTCAGTACATGAGAGAATGCAGATTTTCAGTAACATGTATCCTTTATAAAATGGAAATTACACTACATTTGACATTAGAGTCAATCAATTTTTTTTATTGTATTTACATCTGCCTTGTGGTTGCTAATGATTAAGCATTACTTCAATGTAAAGATCTCAATATCTCATTACCAGAATGAAGATGAATCTCATGCCCTCGTCTCTCATGCTATCAACCAGGGCAGGCAGTCCTTGAAAGTCTTTGTCCAGGACAAAGTTAAGCTGACGCTCCATGTAGTCAATGTCTGCATACTGCACATCCTGCAAAAGATGCCAATTGAAGCTTAAATTAAATTTTAGACTAACATTTTGTTGCATGTTCATTTTTGTGTACAGAGTTAGTAGATGCAATTACGTTTAAATTAAAGCTGTTTTTAAAAACACATTTCTTACTAAACCTCTAAACAGCTAAAACACTTTGGAAACAAATGATAATAATTATAATGAATAAATAATGATAATAACAACTGATAACTTTTCATACACAGGTGTCATATGCTGGGCTGTAGCGGATAAATATGTCAAATCGGCTGTGCTAATCTTATAATGCATGCTACACATGGGATGTAGGGGACGTGAGAGTTTTATTTGTTTCTGGGTCTCATTTCTTACAATGAAAATAACACTTGATCTGCTTTGGTTGCCTAAAATGTCTGTGGAAGATTAAAGCTGGCTCGTGTATAAAGCTAGCTGATGTGTAGCATTTTTAAGTATCTGAATTTTCTGCAATCCTTCATTCCACCTAATGATGCAGGAATCTTTTTGGTTGGTGTCAGCTTCTTGCAGGTTAGGGCTTTGTGAAAGCATATTCTGGGGATCACTTGATTATTGATGGAAAGTCTTGTGTTCTGTTCTGCATAATGAAGAGGATTCGGTTCTGGCCTGTTTCCTCATAGGACATCTTTGGCCAAAATGTTACCCTAATATGCACTTCAGTTTTCACTGTGAGGAAATGTGTAGTACAAACTGGAAATGTCTAGAGGCTGTGAAACATACAATTGATTGAATTTCAAATAAAATTATAGGTCACATTTGATTAGGTTAAACTGGATGTACCCAGTGTAATCCACAAAGTCCACGTCTCCATTTTTCTTCTCCCGAAAACCCAATTTCATGTAATTCAGTTACAGGTCATATACAATCATTATACTGCAAAAACATAGCTAGATACTGTGTTGGGTTTAGTTCTGTCTATTCCACTGAGTGTATGGCTCTGCACTATACAACCTACAATGGATAAGCTTTCAGGTTGCATTTGTCCAGATGAAACCAATGAAATAATTCCTTGTGCAGTTGCACTGACTGAATGAAATCAGACAAAAGCAGACAAATATACTGCTATGTAATTGAGCCACATGTTTTATAGGGAGTATAAGCATTGTGTCCTGCAGAAAGGTTCCTTAAGTTGTTTCACTTGCTCAGAAAGAGGTGTTTGGTTGGCAGGTGAATTTTTTAATTTATCAGAGAAAGAAGTTAAGAAACGTACAATTATTGTTTACCAATCTAAATAAATAAATATGGGATTGTCTTAGATTTCAAAATATATTGTCAAATATTGTCAGAACATAATAGTTTGACTGTAGAGAAAGGGGCAAAGCACTCTTTGAAGAAACAGGATCACTTGGATCCAAAGCATTAGGCAGGTTTTTTCTATAAGAAACAAAAAAAGCATCTTCACCACAGATAAAGGATTTGCTAGATAAATTCAATCAGCAGCGCTACTGTCAAACGAACGCGGTCTAGTAATGGTCTCAGAGGATAAGTAGCAATCTCCAACCATTTCTCAAGAGAGAAAAAAGGTCAAACACCCAAGATGGACTAAATCATACTGAAATTGCACTGTGGATAATTGGAAAGAAGTTCTATTTACCAATAAATCCAAATTACAGAACCACATCAGTGTATGTAAGGGGACCAAAATGAGGTAAAATGATACTATGGTGTAGCAAACCCACAGTGCTACCAGTATTCAAGTGATGTAGGTATTTTGCCTACTGTTTAGTTGACATCTGGAACAGATCAGTTTTTTAAATATCTTTCTTAATTTATTCTCCTTCTTCCGCTTTTTTGTTATTATTTTGTATGTTTTTTGGTGTATAATAAGATTATTTTCATAATTTATTTCCTGAGGAAGATTCTACGTGTCAACCTATCTTGCTTCCTTTGGAAGGATCTTACGAACATACTTTTTCTGTTTCTCACATGTTATGTTAAATAAAAAATTTTTAAAAAGTCAAAAAAAGTCTTGTGTTTAATATAAACAAATATACGACTATACTCATGCGAACTTTCTTTGAATGATATTTTCTGAACTGCATTTAGTTTGCTGGTTTGGTGCTGTTCTTATGGTGATTTCAGACATCTCAAAAAAAATCTTTCACCAGGAACTTACATAGGGGATACCAGCTGTCTTCATTTCTGTGTATAGCGTTTCTATTTCCTTGTCATTTCTGTAACCATAGCGACAGAGCTGGAACCCAAGGGACCAATAGGCAGGTAGAACAGGTCGTCCAATCAACTGTTCAGAAGAAAGCAAACAAGGAAACCAAAACAGTTAAGCACAGGCAAAAGTTGTTTTGCAAGAAAACGGGACAGTGTCCATAAAGTGTTTGTTTGACTATTTGTGTCTGTGTGTGTGTATCACTGTGTGTGTGTGTGTGTGCATATGTGTGTTTAGATTGGCTAAATGAGAGAGCGCAATGAAGCGAAGAAGTCACAGCTGCTGCAGTCCATCAACAGCGGCCCAGGGCCAGACACAAAACACACAGGCGCACACAGGCACAAACAAACCACAAGTCCAAGAAGACTTACTTGAGTGTACTCCTGCACCACCATCTCAGGCGTCGGACCCATGACCACGTAGAAATCCAGGATGCCTCCCAGAGTTCGGTAGGTTAAAGCTGGACCAGGCAGTAAAGTCACATCTACAAACAAAGCACAAAAGAGATTTTTGTTACTTAGAAATTTACATGAAGCCTAGGTGTGTGTATGTGTGTGTGTGTTTCCACTATATATTTTAGTGTTTAAAGCATGCTTTCAAGAAAGGAGGGAGAAGATGCAAAAGTAACAAACGAAACATTTTATTTCATTTTGGTACAGTGTGTACTAGCATAAATAGCAGTGTACCGTAATGCCGACAAAAACTTTTAGTGAAGACATTTAGACTACAATATTTAGTCTAATAATCCAATAGGTTACAAGCACGATGTCACAGAAGGCATAACTATCCTCATGAGAAATGTGAGGACAGTTTGTGTGATGCATGTCCATTTGTGTTTCATGGGATGAATACAATAAACAGAGGCAGCGATGCGCTTACTACATTATGCAAATATCAAAGCAATTGTTCTCAAAACTTATAAGATGCAATAAATCATTAATTATTAAATGCTTACTTGCATACATAATTGAGCATGATTGTGTGTACATGTGAAAGTGAATGGATGCACTTAAATCTGGTGTATACGCATGACCTGGCAATAGTGTTCGTGCGTAAGTTCTGTGGGACTCTGTGCGTGTGTGTGTGCTTCTCTCACCCATAGCATTGCTGTTTAGCAGCAGCACACCGTGAGCATCAGCTGTATTCTCAAGACCCATATAGAAGGGATGGACTCCATAGCAATTCATCTTGTACTGTAGGAGAGAGACAAAAAAAGTAAGTATCAAGTTCACAGTGTGAAATGGGTGAATGCTGGTTAAGGAATTTCCCTGTGTGGTTTGTGCTAATGCTGAGTTGTGCACAACTTTGTTTTTTTTAGCACATTTCTTTTCACCTGACAGTACATTTCTAATTTTATTTATGGATATGACAGCAACCCAGCTATAATGGGCTTGCTCCCAGCACTCTCTGTATTCTGAAGTTTTCCCCAGAGAGAGTAAGAGAAACATATTCCTACAGCTATCTTCTATGTAAATTAACGTGCACCTAATAAAAGTTTTAAATATAAAGTTTGCATGCTAAGTAAAGGAGCCAGTTAATTATGAGAAGACTGTAGCTTGTTTGCTACCATACTATTCAATGCCAAGTTAGTGTTCCTTTAGTAAAAATCCAAGAGGTTCTCTTGTCTTCAGTGATTAGATTAGAATAGAACTAGTCAGACATGGCAAAGACAGACAGAAAGGTGGTGGGGGACAGGGAATCTGCCACTTTCAGATGTCACTATCCTGAGACTCATGGGCACGTTACACTCTATCAGCCTCTTACACTTCTGGTACATAAGAAGTTGTTGAATTGTAATACAGTGTCACTGAGGACCTGCTCTGCCTTTGTGTCACTTGTGTTTAGATGTGTGCCTCTTCTTGATAAGTGTGAGTGTGTCCTTATGGCCCTGGTACATAGTGTGATGGCTGTGGCTTAAGAAGGAGAAAGATAGTGAATTATCTAATGACCTAAGCCTTGTGGTCTCTCTCGACTACTCTGTCATAACAAATGTGCAGACACGGATTTTCATTTTGGAAACATTTACATGGACTCTAATAGTTCAATCATGGACACTCTTCAAAATAAAGCAACATTTGGGTTAACCAGTTTTTCAGGTGCCTTACAAAACATTTCTTTCAAATGTTCTGGATTTCTACATGCTTAATGACTGGAGATGCCCTCTCCACAGTATATTTTAACTCTGATATACCAAGGATTCAGCTATTATTTTAAGTGTTTCATTATCCATCTTTAAATTATTTGGCCTCCTCCCCAACTTTAATTTTCTTCCTCTCCAAGAAGCCCCATAACAGTTATCTGAACCCTGTGGTGTAATCTTAAAAGCTCAGCAATTACCCTTGATAATGGTGATGTGAACTATATCCTATCTGAACTTGAAATTGTGATGACAAACCTGATGACAAAAGGTCATGTCAATGGAAACACAAATATCATTAATAAGAAAAAGAGAGAACTTTACATAGTCTAGAAAGTGGTTTACTCTTCACAATTTCTACAAGTCATATAACCTCCTAGGACCTGGCATCCACATATGTGGACATCACATTTTGGGTTATTTAGACCAAAATACTCAATTTTGCTCTACAAGGGCCTGATATCCACTTACGAGGACATTATACTGCTATTGTTCTATCAAAATTTTGATCGAATATCCTCATATGTGGCTCTTATTTTTCTTAAAAACAAAAATAAGGTAAAAATAAATCTGGTAATTCTTTGTTTTTACATTCATCGCTCCCCAATATGCCCAAATATCAAAGAGAAATTAAAAATGCATGACGTGGAAGAGTTGGGGTCTTAGGAGGTTAAAGATACTCACTGCATAACTTTTACATATGTCATAGCAAGCATAAAAATGGTTTCAATGAAACAATAAAACAAACATTATGTGTTTATGGTATACTTACACCAGGAGGCTGGTCCTTGGAGAACATACCCCAGGTATGATAGTTTAGATCGTGCTTATAAGTTTTATGCTCTGTTTCCCCAAAACCATAAACATACTGAGATGGCAGTCTAGTTGTCACTTGGATGAACATGTCTGAGAAGGTAAAACCTGGCACAGATGAATCCCAACTAGAAGAAAAGACAGGGAATTAAACCAATGAGAGACAAGAGAAAGAAAAGAGAAGGCGTGTGGTGGTTGTGGTAAGGAGTAGTCAAAGGTAGTAATTCACATTATGTTTAAATAAATAGGCATAAAGACCCATGGGGAACTGCAGGCACCCCCTCAACATAAATTTTATTTAGTAAAATTTCAGCTGACAGTTCCAAAAAAAACATTGGAGGTTTAACTACAAAATAATGTCACCCTTGCTTTGAGATATTCTTTGAATAGACTCCAAACCTGTGCTGCTTCATGTGACATCATCATGAATGCTGAACAAGCGGAAACAACTTCAGGCACTGATGGACTGAGAAACTTTCCTGAGCATATCTCATGTGACTGCGTAACTGCACCAGAGGGTTTGACTCAGCATTGTTACTTTCATCTTTTAGGATAAAAGAGTTTCTAGTTGAAATAGTTGAAATGGAAATTTTAACCTATTTTTGACTTTATTACTTGGTGGGACAATTTAGTATTATTTAAGAAAAACTGAGAATATCGATCTATCTATCTATGCTTTATCTATTTATGCTTTATTTAACAAATAAATACAAGTGTTGAAAACACATTTTAACACATGAAAAAAAAATTCCATTAAAGAAAAGCCTCAACATACCTAAAACTTTTGGATACTCACATTATAGTCCCAGTGCTATTCCTAATAATCTGGATGCCGAATGGGTACTGGACAATAGCGACCCTGTAAAGCCTATTGCTCTCTTCAGTCTCAGGAGTTGTAGGAACCGACAACTCCACTGGTACCTCATAGCGATCATCATTTGGGTCATAGATCTGCATGTGGAGGAATTGTTATTGCATCAATTTATGCACATCACTCATGAATCAATTATTGCCCCACTACATGAACAAAATAAATAAATAGGCACACACCTTGAATTGCAGCATGTCACTGCTGTGATATTTAATGTCAACACGGAGTGTGTCAATATCACGGGACTGTGGACGACCACTGCTCCTGTACTTTGTGTTCCGAATGATATCAATTGTCATCCCCTCATTACTTTCCCTTAATGATGTGACATTGTAACCATAGTCTTCTGGATAGATGCAATTTGGGGCACCTTCAATGGCAATTGGCTATGTAGGGAAAAAAGAAAACATAACGGAGCACTATGAAATAAAGTTTCAAGACTGACACCATCAAATCACCAAAAGGCTATATTTAAGTGTCAATTGTTAGGAAGGCAACAAATCAAATGTTCAAACTGAGATATTGTCATTGCATTTCTAATATGTGCCAACTTTGAATTTGATGCCAGCAACTGGTTTCAAAGAAGCTGGGTAAGTGTAAGTGTTTGGGCACTGATGATGCTCATTTACTGCAGTTTTGAAAGCAAAATGTTTATCCAAATATGCTTGATTTGGATTTTGGCTGGTCTGCATAGTAGTATTTGTCATATAATGAAAGCATTTGCACTTTTCATCATTTACCTTTAACACAGAATTCCAACTATTTGGCAGAAAAATAAAATGATATGTGTATGTTAGCCTACAACATGAGAAATTCAGTAGGCTACTTACATCCCAGATACAGCCTCTGGCCTCGCACTTAGCCTGATCTGCATTGTCCTCTGGATGACAGTTAATACGTAGTACTTTCCACTCTACCACATAGGTCTCCCCCAAGATCAAGTCAAGGTTCTGCAGGGTGAGCACCTGTGGATTGGATACATTTTAAGTGTTTGTGCAGGGATTACAGAAGCCATTGAGAACAAAGCCCAGATCTGCCTGGCGATGTGACTGTATCATCTTTATGACACATCGGGATGTGGACAGCATCACTGCTGCTAGCACTGCTAAGGTTAGCCAAAGTGTCCACACTTTTTTTTTCTATTTTTTGTCTATTATGTCTATTTTTTTCTCTTCTTTACATCACTAACAAGTTAGTCACCAAGAACATCCCTAACATACAGTAAGAATGAAATGTTTAAAAATCAAATAAAGTAATCAAATAAAACACATTTTAGCTTCCAGGCTGACTTGTTTAATATTGATTTATATTTTAGTGTGTATGAAACTAATGATCTTTAGCAGCTGTGAGCTATGTTCATTGGTCAGACTAGGCAAAAGGAGACTGATGAACATGACAAACCAGAATTTAGGTTTAACAACACAGATGCCTTTAACCCGCAGGAAATTATTACAACTCAGTGTCTTGTGATAAATGTAAGGTTGTGCCCATGACCAAGGAGACCTCAAGGATTTACACAAACACTGCCACAGCCACATATACTTGATAGTGTATGTACATGCAGTTACTTACACACACACACACACACACACACACACACACACACACACACACACACACACACACAACAAATCTAAAAAGTACTGCTTAAAGAGTCTCTCGACACTTTACAGACTCTTGCCTTTTGCTCCTAACCCTGGGCACTTATTGTAGAATCATTGCTCTTAGTTGTTCATTTTCACTCTTTTTTTTTTTATGATTTTCACCCAATGTAAATTGTTATCATTTGTTACACTTAGAGGCTAACCTTGAAGTGAACAATAATGGTTTCATTCCTGGTCAAACTGAAACAAATGACAGAAGTGTGGCTGCTGTAGAAGTCCTCCGTTCTGCATCAGTCATGCAATACTAGAGTCTGTGCTTTCTCATTATTATATTAATTCATTGATTGATAATATTGATATTGATTGTTTCCATTAACTACTCACTAAATATATCTGTCATATATCTTGCTTGTTCGTGGACATTAGATTAGAGATTTTCTTTTTACTATTCATATATTTGATTTTTTTACTCAAAAAATGGCTTCTGCTGCTGCAGATCACCTATAGTCTGACAAAATCTACATTCATGTGTGTTATAAATAAAGACTGTGTGACAAACACAAACAAGAAAAAAACAATAAAGGTTGCTTCTTTTTTTTGCATAATTATGTCTAGAAACATGCTTGTATTTACCTTCTTGGCTCCATCGTAGTCTATATTGTTGTTATCTAATATTGTAGTAGTGTTTGTAGCATCAACATGAGTCACAGAGACAGGAACAGTAGGTACCCCAAGGATAATAATGTTGTCAAACTTAAGGTTGTTTGGGTCATTGTAACCATTGTTGGTCACCTGCATCGTCAGTGTTCCCTACAAGACAGCAGACTATGACTATGACACAATCACATAATTTGACCTTCTAAAAATTATCCCAGATTTGCAAATTGCAAACACACAATAAGTTTAGTGCCATCCACCCCAGAGTAATGTAATGTAGCGTCATGTATACATTAAACATGCAATTTAGTCCTGTTTAAAGCATAAGAGTTTGATCCAGCAATACTTTAGCATCCCAACATTGGTCAACCATGAGTGGTAAAGTGGAATGAAAAAGTCAACATTCTTGGGTGGTTTTGAACTTTGGACTTAAGATCAGATTGAAAGAAATATGTTGGCTCAATTTGAAAAAAAAAAGATGTATGAACTTGTGAGGGAAAGTTACCTGGGTAACAGTGAACTTGTAGTGGATGTAGTTGCTATTCTTAACTGTGTCTGTAAAGAGAAGCACACGCAGAGCTTTATCTTTGTCACAGCACTTGAACACAAATGATGCATAGTTACACAGCAAAGTGTAACAGCTTCAGCTTGTTAATACGTGTGAGCTAACTGAAAGTGATTTAAGAGTCACACTGGCTAATATCCTTTTTTGTTCTCAAAAAGATAAGAACTTTCATTTGATGAAAAAAAATGTATCCAGAATCCAGTCAGTGGTAATAGCATTACACAACATACTAGCAAACAGACAAAAAAAAAAAAGGAGACAATACCTCGGGAATCCCCGTCATCCCAAAATAGCTCTCCAGCTGCGCTGTCATGGTCATCAAGAGCAATGATCAAACCCATGGGATTACGCCGACTAGTTAAATATACATAAACACACATAAAATTACAAATAGCGTTCACATGAATAAAACAAATGCACCAAATGTAAGAATACAACGTTTGCCATTATGTCCATGTTTGTGATAATCTGTGTGTGTGTGTGTGTCTGTGTGTGTACCTGTATGTTGTGGTGACATTAGGCTTCTGTGTTGGGAGGATTGCTCCACCCCTGATGTGTAATCCAAGCTTCTCTGCTGGTAGGTACATTTCAACATGCCTTTTGCGGTCTGCCACTTGTTCCATCTGATCAGAAGGATAGCAGAATAAAATATTAATTTAACTGAATTCCCTCTTGTGGGCAAAAGAATCTATGCGATGCAGACTGTTTTTCCTTTTTATTGAAAAATATAATTATTTTTATACCATACATATGTAGGGTATGTAATTTTAATTGCTTTTTACTTCATCGTATTTAATCAGAGTTCACTGATCTTTTAAATCAGTTAGTAATCATCAGTAATTGTTAATCAAACTCTAGTCTCATAAGCGGGGGGGGGGGGGGGGGGGGGGGGGGGGTGTACTCACAAATGAGTATGTAAACACATGCAACAATTGTGAAGTGACCACCCTGTAATTTGCAAAAGACATCTGATTTGGAAACAAACTAACACTGGGCCTTTTGTGAGGGTGTTCTCCTGTCTCACCCTTGACAACAGGCTTTATGAAATCTGGATGTTAAACTGGCTTTCAAAATATTATAATGATAAACTTCACATTTCTCTCTGTCTCTTTCTCTTTAAACGTGTCCCTCCCTTCATCTCTGGTCCAGTTAGAGCTCAGCTGTTTGATCCCCCGAGGACTAAATCCTCAGAGCAGCCTAAAACTATTTAACAAAAAAAATCCCCATCTCTTCCTTTTCTCCTTTTTACTTACTTCCTTCACCGTGTCCTGTTTTCTCTCTTGTGATGCTCTAATTCTTTTTTTTTTATCCTGTTTCCTCCATTCCCACTGAGCTCTATGTGAGGGTGTGTCCGGGTGTGCATGTGTCTGTTTTTGTGTGTGCGTGTGTGTCATTTTACGCAGTACAATATGGGCGTGTGTGTGGGCTAGAGTTAGTGGAGCATCTATAAGCAATTTCAGATCTTTTCTCCCCCTCACTGTCTGCCTTAAGGAGGTCTTCTCTAGCCCTCTCTTCTCTTCCTCCTCTTAGTCTTGCAATCTTCCTCTTTTCTGCATACTGTAATTTTCATTTCTGTTGCCTCTTTCTCATCCTCTCTATTGTTTATGCTTTCCTCTGTCTCTGTGTAATTGCGCTACCCATCCTTTCCCCTTTCTTTTCATTCAACTCCCATCCCATCTGTTTTGTTCTCATTCGAGTGTTTCTCCAGTATTTCTTTGCTCTGTAACTTGTTTTTCATGGTCATTTTCACTACATCATTGCTCCCCCACCCTTCTATCCTCCTACCCAGATAATCACAGGGGACCAACCAGGACAAGGGGCCGGCAGTAAGACAGCCAATCTAATCGTTCATCTGATCAGTGGGCGCTTTACATCGCCACTGTGACGGCTAAATAAGGTCCCAAAGGAACTTAACACCTCTTTTATCTCTCTGTCAGGGAGATAGTCTCTCTCTTTTCTTCCTTCTCCCCTCTCTCGCTCTTTGTCCTCATTCCTACTCTGTCTTATCGCTTTAGTCTCTCAGTCTCAAACAACAACTTGAGGCATCAACTTTCATGTGACAGGTTGTGTTTTACATGTTTTTGTGACAAATGTAGCATGATAGTGATAAGCCCCCCCCCAATCTATCTGATTTATTTTTATTACAAGGCTTATTATGTTAACTCAGCTCAATGAGATTTTTAAGGAAGCTGTTTTTGATTGAGAGTGTATTATATTGAAGATATTTTATTATTTTGCTTCCCTAAATGGGATTTAAAAACTGCCTGTACTGTGATGTCTGAAGTTAAAACCCAGCTTTCCTGCATTGTGGGTTAAACACAGTTTTATGACCATCAAACCATAAAAAGAGTGCAATTTATGAATGTGCACTTAACTTGGACAACCTCGTAGTTACCTTTGCTATTAAGTAAAGTGAACATTTCAGCAAGAATTTAAAGAATTGTGGTTTCTGCAAGTGTGTAAATTAATGTATACAACTCCATTAAAGGCACTAGTTGTGCTACTTTACAAATACAGTTACAGACCCATACATCTAACAGATAGTTGTGCTACTTTAGAGGAAACACTTCCAGTGAGGAAAAAATATCCTTACCGTCTCATAGTCGTACCACCGAGCATCAGGTAGATATGCCGACACCTTATCCACACCCTACAAAAACACAAGAACACAACACTTGCATGACTATCTATTTGCATATATATCCAGAGAAAGCGCCTCGAAGAAAGTGAGGATAGCCCTTTCTGCTATATATAACTGTAACTTAATTGTAAAAATGAAGATAAAATGTCCCCATCAAGGAAACATGTTCTTAAATTGCCTATCATCCAATACAAAGTTTCCACACTGGCCTTGTGACATTTCAGTCTACAATACTATGATGTAAGAGACGATGGGAAAGACGGCATCAAGCAACAACTGATAGGTGACAGCCTTTGATGGCTTAAGGTGGTGGACAGACGGGGGCAATCAATAGACGAGCACCAAGCCTTTGATAGCATTGTCACTTCCCTGTTCTTTGTGACAGTGCAGAACAGAGGGAGAGAGAGAGAGACATTCACAGGGGGCACAGCTAAAGAAAGCGCAAACTACAGGTCCTTCGCAAAAAAATTCTATATTGTGAAATACAGTGTGACAACTGCACAGGCCAAGGCCTGTCATGGGCACTGATGGCAAACGCATCTCCCTTCCAATTACTCTCTCACCTCCTCTCTCTCTCTCTGTCTCTCTCACACTGTCCTTTTTGTGGACTGTTAAGGTCTGCATTAGGAACATGAAATAGGGGATTCAGGAGGAGTGGCGAGGCATATTTAAACAATGACAAATAACACCAAATTATTAAATTTGAGAAGTAAAAGAAAAAAACAGGACATGGTAAAAGAAGAAAGACTAAAATATGATCAAATATATAAAAATAATGGCCTGCTAACCAAATTAAATGACTTAACACCCCCTTAAGGGCCACAGATTCACACTTTGACGTAAATCACCAGTCACAACTGCTGCACAGCCTGTGGGATGACAGCCTGGGGAAATGGATGCTCCCCCTATACCTCGTTTTCTGGTGTCGGATTTGCTCGCGGCTCCTATCACTCACACCACTGACTAACGGGAAGGGACTGCAGGACTTAGCATGGCTGCTAACTGCGTTTGATAGGGAAACAGCACGAAGCCTGTATCCTTATTTGGAGCACTGAATCTCAGCTAGCTATAAGGTAAGATTTGATCAGGTGAGCCAAAGATTCATACTGGCAGAATGATCAGATGGCAGCTGAATTAAATGAGAGCGGCAGAGAGAGAGAGAGAAAGAGAGGGAGAGTATGAGACACAGAGTGAAAGAGAAGTGGGATGAAATGAAATGGGATCACAAGGGTGAGTAGACAGCAGCTGATTAAGAGAATGCAGATGAGACGAGGGAGCCAACGTTTGATGAAAGGATGAGCTGAAAAGAAAAAGGGAGAAATGAGAGTAGAAGTATGGATGAAGACCAGAGGGGATGACAGAGATAGAGTGCAGGAGATCTCTTCAGTTTATCACAGAGATCAAGGTTAAAGCATTGATTGATCTGCATGATGGAGAAAGCATCATTAGAGAAATGGATAGGCAAGTAGACAAAGGAATAAATAAAGAACAGATAGAGTATAGTAGAGAATAGTTAAAAAGGTGAGTGTAGAATATCAAGGGTTGTTAAAGATCATCGTTTGACCCTTGATGATATCTCTTTATATTGTCCTTCAGAGCATGACACAGCCGTCACATATAGTGAGCATCTTGCCACCCAAATCCTTTTGAAATTGCATACAAGAGGACAAAAACACTTCGACGACACTGCAATATGACCCTTCTTAAGCTGATTAATCACATGAAAACAATTTTCACGGTAAAAGAAAATTTACTGTTTTTGTCTAAACAGACAGAAACAGGGACATCCGTTAGGTGCTGGGCTCTGTACCTGAACATTATTTGCATGGCATTGTTTTCCAAAATGGTGAAACGAGAATTTAGACCCTTTTGTTAAGTAAAAGTCATAACCTTACATAAATGATAGTACAAAAGTTTTAACGTCCACGTATGCATAAATAACTATGCAGACTGGTCAGGATCATACACTATATTGCCAAATGTTTTCACTTACACATCCAAATGACTGAATTCAGGTGCTCCAATCCCCTCCATGGCCACAAGTGGCCACCTATGCATGCTGACTAACTCTACAAATATTTGTGAAACGATGGGTTGCTCTAAGAAGTAAAATCCAGTGTACTGTAAAAGGATGCCACTTGTACAGCAAGTCCTGTAGTGAAATTTCACTCACTATGAAATATTACACAGTCAACTGTTAATGGATTTAAAACAAAGTGGAACCAAATGGGAACTACAGCAATTCAACCATGAAGCGGTAGGCCATGTAGAATCACAGATGCTGAGGTGCACAGTGTGCAGAGGTTGCCAACTTTCTGTAGAGTAAATCGCTACTGACCTCCAGACTTCATGTGGCCTTCAGATTATCTGTTATAGAACAGTGTGTAGAGAGCTTCATGGAATGGATTTCCATGGCTGAGCAGCTACAGCCAAGCCTTATATCACCAAGCGCCATGCAACATATCAGATGCTGTGGTGTAAAGCATGCTGCCACTGGACTAGGGCGCATTGAGAAGTGTTCTCTGGAGTAACGAGTCACACTTCTGAGTCTGGATTTGGTGGTTGTCAGAGACCAATACTTGTCTAACTGCGTTGTGCCAACATGACTGCTCACCATTGCACAAAGCAAGGTCCATAAAGACATAGATGAGCAGGTTTCGTGTTGAAGATCTTGACTGGTCTCCACAGAGTCCTGACCTCAACCTAATAGGATGAATTAGAGCACAGACTGTGAACCAGGCCTCCAAAATCAGTGTGCGACCTCCCAAATGCTCTTCTGGAATAATGGTAAGCTCTCAAACCTTGTGGAAAGCCACCCCAGAAGAGTTGAAGCTGTTATAGCTGCAAAGGGTGGGCCGACATCATATTAAACCCTATGGATTAAGATGCGACATCACTCAAATTCATATACGTGTGAAGCCAGATAAGCAAATACGTTTGTGTATAGAGTGCACGTTTAAACGCGTGACCTCTATAGGTCAGGCTCTGGAAGATGACCCTATTTACCCAAAGTAAGCCTGCAGTTCTTCCCAATGCCACCTACAGACAAAGACAACATTGTAAAGCAAATGTTTAATCCAACTCCTGAATAACTTTACCTACTGTAAATTTATTCAAGGGCATGTCTTCACCATCACAAGCAAGGTCATATTTTCCCCTCCTTGGAGGACTTCTAAACATTTCTCTCTGTTCAATTATCAGGGCACTTTGATGGAAAGCACATTGCTTTTAAAGAGAAGGGAAATGAGCAGTGAGTCATAATTGATGCCCCAACACACCCACTGATAATGGATGTCTTTTTATCCTATCCTGTTTCCAACTGCACAACAGCAGTTGAATTGTGTCTCTGGCTGTGAAGGCATCCCAAATAGGTGCATTTGTCTTGGTTCACAAAAATAACATCCTGCACAGTTGCCTCATGCTTCTTCCTTTCCTTTCCCTATACTCTGTAAGACGTAAACTCTAAAGCATCACAAAGCACCCCCCCCCACACACACACACACACACACACACACTTCTTGTATTAGAAACTTTTTCACAATTACACTGATTGAAGTTACTTCATCCTCAGCCCGACAATGAATCCAATTCGCTTTCCACTATTCTGTAATTCACGAGAGGCCGCACTAAATTGCTTATTATTCAGGCCACTTTGACATGACCGCAATCACTGCATATGCACACATACATATGTGCCTACAGGCACACACATTTACATATGCAGGCAGCTGCACGCATGCACACACACACACACACCAAAACCCAAGCGCACAGACACACACACACACTGAAACAAACACAAGAGTACACACTCTATCTACACTTCTAATCTGCTCGTAATGAGGTCAGTGCTCTCATTAGAGCTCAGAGAAAAGAGGGAGGATATGGAAGAGAGAAGAAAGAGGGATGAGAGTAGGGGAGGGCAACAAAGAAAATCCCATGTCATGTTTTCCCAGTGGAGGTCACGCTGTGTGCGTGTGTGTGACTGTGTGAGTGAGTAGCTGTTCAGCTGCAAGACATGTTTCTCCATTTTCTATGTACATTTCTTTAAGTAATGTGTATGATGTCATTTTGACCAAAGTATCTTCATATGTATATCTATTCTGTTTCTGATATGTCTCTCTCTCTGTGTTTTAACTTACTGGATCCAATACAGGTGTGATGAGCAGGTATTTTCCCCAGAGGAACTGGCGATCTACTGTCCAGGTTTCACTGTCAGAATAGAACCTTGGGCAAGGAAGAATATATATTAAATTAGGCATCGTCATTATGCTGTGTCCAGCCAAAATGTAATTAAACTACAGTCTGTACATTTTATTTTCCAGTATTTTTTTTTTAGAAAAGTTTTAGGATGTCTATGCTTTGTTACAATTCTAAACTTTATATTAACATTAAATTAATGTTCACCCTTTGAGTTTTCTAATTTATTAGTTCATGTCTTACTAGATCACATTTTCCATGTTTTACCCTGGCTGGCTCATTTAAGCTGTGTGGCTGCTAATCTCCAGTCGGTTTCTTGCTGTTGAACTCTACAAGTAGCTCGTAGAGTCGTGCATATACTTTGCAACTTGTCACTTGGATACCATTATGTTTTGTTAATGCCCTTGGTGTCTTTTTGAATGGTGAAAGCGATAAACAGTTGTACTGCAACACGGTCCTCGTGCTTCTCGCGATCTGTTTATCATGTGGTTTGCTAGTTGTCTGATTGCCAAAACATTTAATTTTTCTTGTGCTTTTAAAAATAAAACCACTCAAACAGGAGTGTATTCACTCGATTTGGAATTGCTGTCTTGCCAAGGTCTTAGTTTCTGTTGGCATGTTGTCCTTTCATTCATTGCCAGTGACATCACTTTTTAGTTTATAGGCCAGGGTTGCCAGGTTTCAGCTACCAGCTTTCAGGCACTTGGAACAGAGCTTTTCACTATGTAAAATTGCTCATTTTCTTTCTTTAGAAAAAAAAGGAAATCAAGTATTTGTATTTGTGGACAGAGTTACGGTATAGTAGCATCAGGTTGTTTGGATAACCAGGGAGTTATCCAAACAACATGATGCTAGTCTTCTCTTTGCTCCTAGATAACACCTTCAGAGGTACTGTGACATCAACCTTGCAGATGATAATGTCACACTCCTCTGTGGCATCAGAATGATGGTAGTGACCAAGACAAATGCCCTATTGTTGATTAAATTACTTTGCTTGTATGCAACTAGCACAGTGCCCACCGTCACAGGAATCACAGGGACATCAACAATTGTAGATGTCACCATCGTTGGAGGTTGATTTATCAACTATGTTGTGTTATCTGGTCATTAGGAGGTCACAGCAGTGTAACATCATCTGTGATCTGTCAGATGATGCCAAAGTGACCTAGCTGAGATGAAAAGACAACCACTCCTCAGGACGCCCCGATTTAGCACTGCACTTACTGAGGTCTCCAGCAATACACAGTATGAAGTACATGAGAAATACTTTTGGAAGATTTAAGGTTTTGGTGGTTAGGAATAGGAATTTGTGAGGTATGTCCACAAGTGAGTTGAAGCAACTGCAGTTTGTTTGTGTCTCTGTTTGAATTGGTAGCATAATGACTTAACTCAATAGTAGATGGGACTTACTCATGCAGAACAGGACGTACAACAGTCTCTCCTGCAGTGTGGGCTTTGTAGAATAGCGTGTAGAGGTAAGGCAGAAGTGTATAACGTATGTTCAGGTAATGTTTGGAACTCCGGACCAGTGCTGAGTCAGCACCATATACAGCTGGATCCTGAGGCTGGGGATAGAAAGATGGAGTAAAGGGATGGGGTTAATGAACAAGAAATAATAGAGAAAATAAAACACATATTTGTCCATTTGTGAATATGTTTGAGCAAGAGATGGAAAGAAAATCACTGAAATTAGAGGAAGTGAGTGACGATAAAGCAGTAATATGGAGGGATGAGAAAGTGGAAAATTACCATGAGCAAATACACATTAACCTTATTCATAATGAATAACCACAAAATTACCTTTACATTGGAGCAATCTAAAAGTACAGTTTATAAAGACAAAGAGCAAAAGAAAAAAATAAATGAAAAAGTGAGAGAAAGAAATAGAGGTATGATGTTAATTTGATGACAGTGGTAAGTGTGGTAAGTGTGAGGGTGATTAGCTGCTTACAGGCCGTGGTCCTCTCATCTGGCTAATCATTTATGCCTCCAGCAACTCTGACAGTCTGATGAAAACTCATTTGTGTCTGTGTGTGTGTTTGGACTATCTGTATGGGATGTGATGAGCGCCATGATTAGGGCAAAGCAAAGGTCACACTTTAGCTGTCTTGTTTAGTGGAAATTGTACATCAGATTCATCATCATCGTGTCCCTGTCTTCAAGCAAGTACTATCACCAACCCCTACCCCAAACGGAAAATGTTGTGGGAGCATCAGTTTTCACGCGATTCAATAGTGTAGAATGATTTTTCCCATAAGCCATTTGTGTTCATCTATATAAATAGCTCAGTGGCAATATAAGCACTCTTCTAGGCTCAGCAGGCGCCTTCCCTGTGTTTCTCAGTGACATTAAGCCACTGATCTGACCTGTGACATTTAACGTTTTAGCCTGCTTGTTAAATATAAACATAATTTTTACTCTTTTAATATTACCACCTGTTGAAAATCATTGTCACTGAAAATGAATACTGACTCTCTTCTTGAAGAGCGATTCTCCAGTCAGAAAGTTAAGAAAGCCAGTCTGATGTGGAGAATCCACCATATTACAATAACTTTATGTATATCAATATCAATTCCTTTAAATTTCATTGCACCATTGAGATTGTGAGTAATATTTTATTTCAGACTCAAATGTTGTGTTTTTCAGCAGCTTGCATCCTCAGTGTTAAACACAGATTCAGCTGTACTTGCACCAGTGAGGTGATAATCTCCACGGCTACAAAAAGTTTTTAACTGCTCGGATTTCATAGCACCTATACAATGTTATGGGATGATGTGTATACCCTGCAGTACTTTACACCAAACAGCAAAGTTGTAATATATAGATTGACAATCTAATCTAATAAATCTGGGAGTACCTTGTACCCCTCAGCGTTGTGGTTCCGACTGAAGGGGTAGAAAGCCCCGACCTGCATCCAGCGACGACACAACTCCTCAGTGGAGTCATCAAAGAAACCACAGATGTCAGCTCCAATCTGAAAAACATTTACAATGACACTTAGCCAGAACCTACAGGTTCAATTCTAACAACATCCTAATATTATTATATCTCAAAAATCTAACTGGAATAGCATTTGACAAACTCTGAGAAAACTTGAACTTGAAAACAAAAGATCTCTAGATTACTAATGTTTCATTATGGCCTGGTTAAAAAATGGTCCAACTGTAAGGTTAACAAATCTTTTGTAGCACCAGTGTGATAACTGCCGTTATATTTATCTTCTAAAATGCCTCTCTTCATGTTGGCTCCATTTAGTGAGGATTTACTGGCAAACAGTAGATGTGGGTTGTAATCTTTATTTACATTAATTGCTTTCATGGAGTCCAAGAAAGAGACTTCAGTCAAAGGCCAGTCTGCAGAGACTGTTTGCTTTCTATTGTTTACTACCGGCCACATTTTACAACAGCCTCAATGGGAGGGAATCGATCCAAATCCTATTTCTCCTGCTTTCTCTCCGTCTTTCTCTCTGCGTTCGTGTGAGCGTGTGTCTACTGAGGAACCCAAAATCTGCTTGACACAGTCCCAGCAGGAGGAGTTGGCATGTATATATGACTACCTGCTGTGCACAGCTGGAGGCGTGTGCATGTGTGTGTTTGCATGTGCACTGGACTCCCTGTCGTTTTCTTACTGCTGTTTGAAACCTGCACACTAGCGATACACACAAGCAAGTACAAGGTCCACTCGGTTACTGGCTAGGAGTGTGTTTTCTGAACGTGGTGTTGTTCCAGGAAAGAAAACTGCTGTTGGTGCAGACATTTTAATGGATCTTATTCAAGACACACTTCTTCTTGTCTGCTGTTTGAAATTATGTCAGAGCATACATCCCAATGACAACTAAATCTTCTCTCAAAAGAGAGAACCATCCAAATGCCAGAAACACATGCTAACAAACAGATTAAGTTCTAAGACTGGTTCTGGAGCTTTCTGTAGAGTACAAATGATATATATATATGTATATGTATACATATACACAATATGTTTTCATTCTTCAATGCTTTGCTGAAGTGAAAATAAAAACTTGAATGGTCATATTTATTTGTCTTATCAAATGATTTTAGCTATTTTAAAAATGATATGACCATTACATGACCTTCTCTGAATGTTTGCTACTCACATAGGGTATTCCAAAGAGGCCAAACTCTAGCATGCCAGGGATAGCCCATTTTATGTCATTCCAGTTGGCACCATTGTCTCCCAGCCAGTGACCTGAATATTTTCCCACACCTGGAAAGGAGGAGCGGGTCAGCAACAGGGTACGGTTTGCTCCAAAAACACGCTGCAGAGCTCTGTGGCAGAGAATTCAACAAGAAGACAAGCAGATGATACAGGGTCATTAAGATAAAAGGACAATGGGACAAAAAAGAGAGTCAGAGAGAGCACAAGGGAGAAACAGATATCACATGCATATGCACAAACACAAATGATCAGAGAGAAAGATAGATAACGCAAGGAAGTGTAGCCAGAATTGATTTACCACTACACATTAATATTTTATTCAAACAAAATCGAAGCATTATCAATCTCCACAACAATATAAAGCCCTGATGATGTTTACAAAATGTGTCTCCTGCCAGTAATACATTTTAATTAGTAGACTAAGAAAGAAGAAAATAAATGAGTAGGAAAGCTGACAAAAGAATGATGAGCTAGCTTTAATACCAAAACAGTGAGTCAGCAAGCTTACTTCAGGGAGCTTGTATTTCATGGTCTTGAGTGGGCTGTGTCTGTGTATGTGTGTGTTACCATATATAGGCAGATTGTTTCTTTCGAGTGTAAATGTTGTTACGGGGGTAGTGATGTAACTTCGGAGAATTGACATGAGCAGAGTTTAAACATTAAATAAAAGTTATAAAACATTTGCCACACTGAGGAAAATGCATCACGTGCAAGGCTGCAAAATGGTTTTATGAGATTTTTTGTTAATGATTTTTATTGGCATTCAAATTAGCTCTTAAAGCTTATGCACTGATGAGTCAGGATACACTAGCAGAAGAATATTACAGTTTTATATTACTTTATATTACTGGCTGCATTGTTAGGAAAATTTGACATCTAGGTTTCTGATACAGATCAGCAGCAACAGTTTCCTTCACCAATATTCTGGATCCACAGTGCTGTCTTAGGTCTACAAATTGTATTAAACCAACCTGTCAAACTGTAACTTTGAATCATGTCTCTTGTAGGGATGGGTATCGTTTAGGTTTTGTCCGATACCAGTACCAAACCGGTACTTTTGAAACAGTGCCGGTGCTTAAACTGTGCTGAACCGGTGATTAAAGAATGAAGAACACAAACTTTGTCCAAAAACCTCTTATGTTCAGCTGTTTTTTTGTACAAAGATAACAATGTTAGCCTTTTCTGCAGCTATAGGGGATTTATGGTATCACTCTTGGCTGGAAGAAGTGCTTGGTGTTTGCTAGTTCACCTTACGTGCATTAATGTAATAACGTGGTTAGCCTACTCAACTTAAATTACACACGAACAACATTAAGCTACTCGCGCAGAGAAGAACGCTGCTGCCATCATCATCCGTCATCATTTCTGCTACACTGGCAGGGCTAGGGGCCAAGACTCTACTCTTCGGGTTTTTGGGGGATGTTGCTATCTCCGGGACCAATAACAGGCACCATACCCGCAGTAGATGTGCTCGATGTGAGGTCTCGCAGCAAGCTATCAAATAAGGTGCAGTTCTCGGCTTTTAAAAAAAAACGCTATATGTCGCCAGGTGTTTCATCAGATTCGAGGTGTTACCTCCTTTGAACAGTATCACCTTAAAGCACTTGTTGCAGGCTGCTGAGTTTGCATCCTTGTGAAGTACAGCCAGACTTTCGACCGCTTCACCTCGGGCATTTTTAATCTGTAGCTCTGCTCTAAAAGAACGTACGCACCTGGGCCCGCCTACTACGCTCGCAAAGGTAAAATGATTGGCTGGTATCCAAAGTGTATGACATCTCAGGAAAAAAAAGCACCGAAATAAAGCACCGAAATGTGCGCTGCTTTTCGCTCTGGTTACTACAGTTTATGTCAGAACCGGTACCCATTCCTAGTCTCTTGGTTCTTTAAATGCTGGCTGGCTAGGGAACTTTATTTTATTTTCCCCAGTGTTTTTCTGTCTGCTGAGTATCTTGTCTCTAAGAAGAACTCCCACTGCATTGCGTTGGACTGCAGGTAGTGATGGTAGGCCTTGTTCTGCTCTCTGGAGGATCAGCAATGGGCTCAGAGGCCACTGTAATAAGAAATTGCAGTAGGCCAAAAAATGGCTCATGCTGAGAACAAGGACTACTGTAGTTCAAGACAATGGAATTGGAGCTCTTCAACAGCATTCAGATAAGGAAATAAGATGGACCAATGCTAACTGGTTAGCAAGTATAAAACATTAATAATAATAAACCTGCGTATGGTGAAGCACTTCTTTATCCCTCCTCAACAGATTGCCAGCACCGACAATATATTTAATACTCCTTTCTAAGTTTGTGCACATAATGGGCCATTAAACTGTTTCAGCGCCAGACTCCAATGAGAAATTCATTCAAACACACTGGAAGCTAGACTCATTAAAACAAGTTTTCGGATTTAACACATTGAAGTCAAGTCAACTGCTCTGGACTTTAGCACAATGGGTCAGTAACATCTGATTCTACAACTCTTGATTTAGAAAATTATGTATATTACATTATTTTCACAGTGTATTTTGAGTTTCCCAGAGTCTCAATATACTGAATGGGTGGCAGAAAGTTGGCCTTCGTAGCACAACCTGAACTCTTCCTGTCATTGATTATTGATGTACTCACTTTTCACTAGCCAGCACCATAGAGTAGCCGTACAGACTGTGGACATCATAATGGTTTCCCCAAGACTGCTTGGCATCCATACACAGAGTCTTACTGTACATCAAGTTGTCGAGAATGTCTGAGGGAGAGAAAAGATAAAGGAGTGAAGAGCTGGAACAAGGGGTGAGGAGGCATGAAGAGAATACGAAAAAACAGTGATGGTGTTGCGATGAAGTAAAAGGACAGAAAGATTGAGATAGACATTGATGTATACTCCTATAGGATGTCAGAGCAATGAGGAAATGACAGAAAAGAGAGCAATGCAGGAAGATGACTAAGGAGGAGGGCAATAACAAGGATGGCATCAGGGGAGCGTGCCTTTTCCAGTTATGATCATCCTATCTGGGACACAGTCAGAATAAAAGACATGGCAGAAGAGTCATTTTCAAAATTCTTTTTAAGGGATCTACGATTCTAGATGAGTTTTCTAGAAAACCATCTAGGATACACTGTGCATGTACGATGACAATAAAGGGCTTTTCTATTATTATGTGTGCTAGTGTAGCTAATTTATCAAGTTGTGTACAATATTTGGGCGATGACCTGCATTTCTATGGTATCCTTTGTTTCTTTGTATTAAATGTATACCAGTATGACTAGTTTTCACAGAAAAGGCAGAAAATGGGGAAAAAATGAAAATCATTAAAACCTGCATCTTTTACTGACATGTGCCCATTTTCAATTAGGTAGCCACAACATAAATAAATAATTAACTTAATTAATAATAATAATACTAATAATAGATTACTAATTAAAAAATATTATAATTAATTATAACTGCAGAGTTTAGTTGCCATAGTAAATTATTTTCTACTCTTTCTTGAAATATAATTTCTATAGTTCAGGGCCTCTTCTTTGGTATTTTAGTAGGATAATATTCCGTTTGCATTTTCTTGAGTTATATTTTAAATGACTGCCCAGCTTTTTCTGGATTTCTTTTTTTTTTTTACTAAAAGCCACAATTTACAGCTATAAGAACAGCTAAGTGCGTCAAATGATTAGTATGATCATGGCTCAGAAGATAAAAAACAACATCTCTTACTTGGAATGAATGGAGGGTAGTTGAGGTTGTTTGAAGCACAGCCCTTTGCTGATCCTTGCTTGAAATTAGAGACCTCATTCATGTCCTGCAAGGACATACAGTAGATTTCAGTGAGAGGACTTTTGTTTCGTTTAAAGACGGTTATGAAGTAATTTTTTTCCATGTTTGTTAAGCTAACAAAATTCTTGTTATTAATGCTCTTTCTTGGCCCTTGGCCATTTTGACAATTTTCGGTCAGGACACAACTATTCATACCTCTGTTTTCTGTATTCAAAACTGACTTACAATCCACAGTGCATCATGTTTGACCTCCCTGTAGAATCGCTCATACTCATCCACCCACCAATCTATGCAGGCTTGGCTGGTGTAATCTGGAAATACAGCCTCTCCTGGCCACACCTTTGAGGGAGAGAATGTGAGAAAAAAAAACCCTTGACTAGTCTACATTAGTATCACTCACAGTTTTGTGTCAGTTCTGTGTAGGTGTAAGTACAATTTTTTTTTATTTATGTGCTCATTTTTTATGCACTTAACATATATGGATGTGAAACATGGCTGAAACAAAGCAGCAATTTAGTCTGCAAAATAATCTATATCAACATAACACAACATCACCAATCAACATAACAGGGCACGATCAGTCAAAATTATGAGCTCTGCAAGAAAAATATAAATGTTCCTATGTAGATGTTGCAGGACCAGTTTAGGGAAGTGGCAATGCCAGAAAATAGAGGACAGACGAAATACAGGAGAAGAGGGATTGATGAAAGAGAGAGATGGCTAAGGAGAAAAGAGATAAAGAGACAAATGAGTTAAGGAAGAGTAGAAAGGAGAGGAGAAATCGATAATGCAATAGAAATCTCCAGACGTGACTGTGTGTTAGAAGTCGTCCTTAATGACATGTATTGAGAAAAATGATTAATCCACTGAGAAAGGCAGAGTTTTTGTGCGTTTGTGTGTGTATGTTTGTGTATGTGTATGTGGCTTTATTTCTGTATGTGAACACTCTTGAAGAGCACACTAGATATTAAATCTCAAGGTTGCTCCACTCTAGCTATCTTTTACCTTTACTTCCATGGGCAATAACTTTACAACCTAGTTTTCAGCAAAGACATGAATCATACTTATGTACGCTCATGTGCTTGCAGACACGCACACAGACACACCCACACACACACACACACACACACACACACACACACACACACACACACACACACACACACACACACACACACACACACACACACACAAACACAAAGATTTATAGGCAGATGTTTTTGGCAGATGGTCAGAAATCCAAGGTCAAAGCTTATTGATAGTCCCTTGCAGATGCTTTCCCTTGCATCTTTTTTTGAGCCCTTCCTTCCTTCAAGACCAGATTTTGTCATCTCCAGCTGCGTACTAATACTGACAACAGGATAAGTAAAGTGCTGTCATTTGTAGCTGCATATCTCACTGTTTCTTTCACAGTTTTTATGGTCTTTTGTCTGTCAGTCTGTCTCTCGAAGTTGTTATCCACCTGTCTCTCTTCTCTTCTACCCCTTTCAGTCCCTCTGCCTACCTTCTTTCCAAAGTCTCTTTCTACCTCGCATATCATCTACCCCCTCCTTTTTTGTCTGTATCTGATAACCTATCTATTTTGTCTCTTCTGTCTCTTTGCTTCCTGTGCATGTCTCTGTCACCATGCCACAGTAAGACAGCCAGTCTGTTTCCCTTTACATTTTCATCTAATCCATTATTTGTGTTTCTCTGTCTGTCTGCACATACCCCTTTCTCTGTGCATGTTTCTGTCAACAGTTAAACCTTCCTTTAAATCCACATAGGTTTCTTTTAGCTCTCCCCACTGCCCTTTATTTTAACTCTCATCTATCTTTACTTTTGTGGTATGAACAGAAATGTCCAATTGTTTGAATGAGGTCCTGCTATGATTTTACACAGGCACTCCAACATTGGTGCCACCAGGAAAAGCTTTTATCTACATATTTCTCAGCAATTATTATCTATTTTAAAAGCAGAATATATAGCAGGTCTGTTTCAGTGCCTACCTGATTACAGAGGCAGCAACAGCAGAGGTTGTTGGCAGAGACACTTGAATGTTCACAATGAGAATACATAGAACTGCATATGTAAATAAACTGCACAAGTATGGCCACACTTGTGTGCAGAAACAAACCACAAATTACAAAAAAGTTTTTTTAACCCACACAGCTGGATGCACATAAATGAACGCAGGGACTATGGGTCTTTTCTTTCTACCTTTCTCTGTCTTTCTCGCCATTACACATTCACACACAGGCCTACACACACACACGCACAGACCCATGGCTAATGTGTGATGTGGTGATGCAGAACTTTTTAAGATTAAGCACTAATGCAGAATCAATGCATATGTTTGACCTGTTATAAACAGGATGAAAAAACTATTAACAGTGGGGCAGGGTCTCGCTATGTGCATAATCAAAAGCAACACTAAAGAAAGTACTGAGCAAGACATTTTACTCCGCACTTCCACTCTCGTTTTTAAAAAATGTTCTCAGCGGGGGAAAAGGATCTCTCAATGAATATATTTATGTTCTATGATTGTTCTATGGAAAATTATTTTCCACGAGAACAAAGCTGTGACCTTGCATCAAATATCAGATTGTGTCAGTAATATATGCAGTCCTGTAAAGAGCTATGCGTGCTATTATTGCTTCAATAGAAATTAAGAGGATAAGTAGCAGGAAGGAGCTACTAGTCAACAGAGCTACAAACTATAGATGAAGTAAAGATATTTGTACTGCTTACATTTTCAAAAAAGATTCATAACCTCTTGGGGAGGTATCGATTATTTTGCATCATTGCGTGCCTTACAGGAATTAAACCAGACTGAATCTATATAGTGGGAACCATACCACACACAATCCTACTGGTATATCTACCGGTGCTTATATTTAGTTTTTCACATGGCTGCATAAAGTCCTTTAATTTTTACAACTGTTTTAAATTGTTCATAAAAGTTTATATAGTAAAATAAAAGTTTATATAGTTATAGTTCACATAGTTTTGTTAACTTTATTGTTAGTTAACCCTTTATGAGTCCCCCAAGGTTAAATAAATAACAGACTATGATGAGTCATTTGGATGCCAGCCAAACTGTTTGACTGTCTGATTTAATCAAAATCTGTTGTGCTTTTTTATGTTTTGGGTTAAGCAGCTGAAAGGTTTGAAAGGCTTTAGCTTAAAAAGCCAAATTTGATAACTGAAAGAATATGCTAATAACCTCTAATTTCATAAGCCTTAAAAGTAGCGGACTCTAAACTGTTTGAAAATAGTTCCCATTCATTCCTGTGTTTAATTTTGATTGAAAGCACAGTTGAAGTTTCAAAGTTAATTAAGTAATTTTCTTTTTAAGTGAGTTTCCTCTTGTTTGTTGTGTGCATGTAATTATTTAAATTAGGTTTGTGCACAAATGTGGCTCACCTCTCCTATTAGAGGAGTCACTCCATCTGATTCAGTGACCCAAGCATTTTTTGCAGTTCCACGGTCATAGGACTCGTACGGAGCATCCCCAACCCTCTTACTGGTGGCTATTGCTGGATCCTGTCATAATAATATAAGTTGAAAACAAATCAGTAAATACATAAAAATTACACAGCACCATTGGCATGAGTTTGAATTGTTATTTGTTGTATCTGATGTTACAAAGATTGTGTACTGTATTATTGTATCATCACACATTATATACAGAACTCACATCACAAAATTGCTTGTAATACAAGAATAAGTTCATGTAGTAATATTTGTTAACATGTCCATTACACAAATTATTTTGTGAACAGCAAAGTATTTCTTACCAGGATGAGGATATATTTCTGCCCCTTCTCATGGAGGTATTCAGCAAACTGTGGAAGTTCTGCAAACCTCACCTTGTCATAGGTGAAATCCTTTTTATCTTCCATGTAATCTATGTCAGTATATTGAATGTCCTGCATAGGGTAAAGAAAAATGCTGCATTGGTATGTGATGTGCATGCATTTTTTACTTCAGAAATTATATAGGCTAGCATAGCCAAAATCTTTGTGTTTCAAAAAAAGCTTTTCTATATGCATTAACCCTTGTGAGTTAATTTCAAATGAGTTTTAGAAATGGGCATTAGATATTCAAAGCTTCTTTTGAAATACAAAACTTTTGGCATGGCTTCTATTTATTAAAATTAAATTTGCATCTTGGATTGCAGTGTAATAGATTCCAATTTCTCATAATGCCTCCTAAATGTACCCACTCATTTCTTTTTGTGCTTAATTTTGGCACATCTGCTAAAAAGAATCATCATTTTCAGCATTACTTAAATGTGTCTTTCACACTGTATATTTTCATCTTAACATAGCTAGCAAAAGAAATATTGAACATTTGCATAGAGTCTTACTAACAGAAAGACCTCCGATGGACTTTTGGAGACCTAATGTGAGTGCAAACAACTTTGGTAATGTGCTGCTAAACCTTGGGACGACAATAGCAATGTTAACACAGTCGTCCTTTTTTGCCAGGGTGTGACTTTATGCTTGCTCTCTGTCTGTTGCCTGCCAAAATCTACTTCATATCGATGGAGCAGATGGTTTGGAAGGCTCTGCCAGATCCTTCCTCTAATGGTAATCAGCTCCAGACATATTAGGGAGAATGTGATAATACCCTCTGTGGTCTATCTAATGGTTATCAAACATGTCCCTGAGTACAGCCGGAGAGAAAGCAGCTGCATCCTAATGTCTTTGGATATGAAAAAAGAGATTGGAGATTATAAGAGTGAAATATTGAGATGGGTTGGAAATTTGTTTGCATTTGAACGTCAGATAAAACAGAGTTCAAATGACATCCTCGACTGTTGCCATCACTGCTGAGTTGTGATAGAGTTAAAATGTTTTATTGGGACACATAAAGAACATGGATAGGAGTCTACCTTAGTAATTAAAGACAAAAATGTACAGCATTGCAAAAGACTCGGTATCGAAAAGACTCTTAGCAGTTACCTCTCATGGCTCGACAAAGATAAGCAGTAGGGCTCATTCCAAAGAAAATGTCAACTAGAATTGATATTTACCAAATGTCTCAGAAAGGAATAGGCACTGGAGTCGTTTTAGCATTCAGTTCAGCGTGAATGAGATAATGAAAGGAAGTTGATCGATTGATCTTTGATCACCACTAACATTCAGTGACGTATGAAAAATAGTGATCCCCGGATTGAACCTATATAGCCCAGCAGACTCGCCATTATTTGACAGAAAGCTGGATTACCCTGTGTAAGCTAAAGGCCATCCCTATCATTCTGTCTGTCTGCCGAATTCCTGTTTCCACCTTCGTATCACGTCTCCACAGATAGTGTAGTGGTTAAGGCTCTTGCCTCCGGAACCACACAGTGGTGCATGAGTGCTTCAAATTTAACAAGGGGTGCACAAGGTGAAGTATTGATTCCCCACATTCCCCGACCTCTGAAAGCTTTACAATTGTGGTAGTAGTCAAAGGAATCCCTCTCTATAAAAACCACGCATTGCCACTACATTTCACACTCTTGAGTTTTAAAATGCATGTTTTCTAAGAAGAAACAAAGAACTAGGAAGAAGTAAAAGGCCAGGTGATGTTAGTGACACCAAGTCACATGTTTTCCATTTCTAGAATGTTCATCATGACCACATGGTCAGTAACAGTGGTATGTAAATGGACCCTACATTTATTACATACAATGCATGATATTGTGATATAATGGAGGTAAAATATGTAAGCAAAGTCAACATTTTATCAAAATATTATAAGGACAAAATCACAGATGTTTATGGGGGCGGCAGTAGCTCTGACAGCAATTTTAGATAGTCTGAAGAAAATGTTTTTTCTAAAATATGCATGTTATGAAAGACAAATAAGGAATAAAAACCAAGCAGACAGAATCTTACATATGGAAGATCCACAGCACGGTTCCTCTCCACTGTTTCCTTGACTATACTGAGGTTGCCATAGTTCCACCGAGAAAGCTGGAATCCCAGTGACCAGTAGGCAGGAATGACAGGCTTGCCAATGAGCTGAATAGCACGATTGGAAATACTTTTAATGCAATTACCACGTCAAGGCAACACAAAACCCACCTCACCCAACAGTATTAACCAGAAAACCTGCCAGACATATTTCTGAATTTAGAAAGTCACCTTGAGGAATTCATGCACCACTTGTTCTGGTGTGTCACCAAAGAAAATGTAGAAGTCAAGCACCCCTCCAATTGTCCTGTAGGTCACAGCTGGGGCGGGCTGCAGTGTCACATCTGGTGAAAACAAAGAGACAAAACGTATCAGTATTATGTTTAAAAATAAATTACAACCCCAAATTGATTGTAAACCATTGTGTACGACCGGTCCTCTGTTTTGATAAAACAACTTTTTTGTTGTTTTAATTCTTCAGAGAATTATTACTTTAGACCTAAACACAATTGTATAAGGAAGACGTATCAGTCAATTCCTATGGAAATCAATATATTAAAAAAAAAAACTTACATGAAGCAACTGTAAGCATAAGCGACAGAAACATGTCAGTGGGAATCACTAATGCTTTCAGTCATCTCCTTCTCAGAATAAAACAGTCATGAAATATTCTCTTTGATTTGTCAGCACAATTCTTTGATTGATGCAACAGTAGCTCCTTTTGTGTTGGGGGATGAGGATTAACTGGTGGTTCATATGCCCTTGAACCATTTAGAGATGATTTTCTTGTCCCGATGTTACATGTATCAGTGTAAACATACGGTATGTTTGTACTTTTTTGGCAGTATGTATGAGAGTGCTTGTGCACATACATTCTGTAGTTTTTAAACACAGTGCTGCTCAAATGTTTTTTTATGTGTATGCGTGCATTTGTTTGCATGCTCAAACCCATGTGTATTTGCTTTTATCCAAGTACCAACAAGTGTTCTTGCATTTGTGTTAGCGTAACTTTACCCATAGCATTGCTGTTCAGGAGAAAGACCCCAAATGACTTCCCACTATTATCTTCCAGACAGAGGAAAAAGGGATAGTGTCCATAGAGGTTATGTGTTCCCTGTAGAGAAGAAAGGAGGAGACAAATGAATATAGGGCATTGGTGTCTTGTGAGACCACCATGTGGGAGACTTACTGAAACTGAGGGGGTGCCTACACGGCATAATCAGCTTACAAGGCATTCAATTATAAGCCTTTTGCAAAGGCAAATGCACATGTAAGACACACATGTAAACATGCCACACACGCACAACTAAGCAGGCCTGATTTGAGCAGGCCTTATTTTAAGCACATATGTCTCTTTGTGTTTGTGTGTGTGTTTGTGTGTGTGTGTGTGTGTGTGCGTGTGTGTGTGTGTGTGTGTGTGTGTGTGTGTGTGTGTGTGCGTGTGTGTGTGTGTGTGTGTGTGTGCTCGGTGTCTTTACCCCATTAGGAAAAGCATCTCTTGTGAAAATTGGCCAGGTTCTCCAGTTTGTGTCATGGCGATATTGCCTATGGACATGCTCCCCCAGGCCATAAATATTATGCGATGGGAGCTTAGCAGACAGCTGTATGTACTGGTCTTCAAACACAATTGGAGCCATTCTAGTGTCAAACCTGAATGTCAAACCAGAAAAAAAGTGAAGTTAAGTAGGAAGTGAAGAGACACACTGAGAGCAGATAAGAGCGAATATGTGTGAGACACAAAAATAAAGAAAATGAGCATGAGATGGAGCAAGAAGAGAGTGGGAATGAGACAGAGACTGTTACGTCCCCACATGAAAGCTAGGCGAAGAGGGAGGGGGACAGTAACAGTTGGATCCGGGTTGAAATGAGGAAGGATGCCAGGCAGAGGTGTTTAACACAAAATAAATCTTTATTATAATTAATTAACCCAATAATCATATAAGCAGTAACAACAGAAAGAGACAGCAATGCTGCTTTAATGACAAATCAGACAGGCCAACCCAAAGAGATGGTGACCGCTTCAACTAAGAAAACAACTATAAGGCTTCAATAGAAAAAGACAGCAACGCTGCTTTTACCAATAACCAGACAGGCCAAACCAAGAAATGGAGGCCGTCATTTAAGCAAAACCACTGCCCAGTTGAGTTACTCACAAAAAGCCACGCACGGTGGGGCTGGTCACACACACTCTCTCACACACTCTCTCACACACTCTCTCACACACTCTCTCTCTCTCTCTCTCTCTCTCTCTCTCTCTCTCTCACTCACACTCTCTCTCTCACACACACACACTCACACACACACACACACACACACACACACACACACACACACACACACACAGCAGGCCTTTTCCACACCTGGACCAGACTCACTGCTCTCCTCCAGCCTATATCACCTCTGGAGGGTAATTGGTGGTAAACGAGGGCAGATGAGCAGCAGGTGTGCTCTAAAGGAGAAGGCAGGGGCAGAGAGAGATAAGGGGAGGGGCAAGAAAGAAGGAGGAGGAGAGGACAACACCATGCCCCCCCCCCCCCCCCCCCCCATTACATTCACACTATACAAAACACAGAGCAAACGCATCACTATGCGCTGCGCGAGAGTGCATCAGCCACCAGATTCTCAGTCCTTTTCTTGTGTTGGATAACCAAATCATAATCCTGCACCAGCAATGCCCAGCGCATTAGTCGCTGGTTGTGGTTGTACATACGTTGGAGGAATGTAAGGGGATTGTGATCTGTATACACCGTTACTGGAAAGGGGCTAGAGCCCACATACACAGTGAAGTGCTGCAAGGCCATCAGCAGCGCTAGAGCGTCTTTTTCTATGGTGGAATAGTTTAGCTGATGGCGCTTGAACTTTACAGAATAGTAGCAGACTGGGTGACACACACCCTCTGTGTCATCCTGTAACAGCACCACACCAGCTCCGGTGGCACTGGCGTCAACTTCCAGTTTGAAAAGCTGAGAGAAGTTGGGGGCTGCCAGAACCGGGGCGCTGCAAAGGAGAGATTTTGCAGACTCAAATGCATGCTGGCATTCCCCTGACCACTCATAAGGGATTTTGGGGCTACATAGCTTTGTCAAAGGGGCCACAACTACCGCAAAGTTCTTACAAAAACAGCAATAGTATCCACTCATGCCCAGGAACCGCTTTAGCTCCTGCCTAGTTGCTGGGGCCGGGTAGCTGAGGACAGCCTCGACTTTTGCCTCTACCGGGCAAACCTGCCCGAAACCCAGTGACAGGTATTACAATACCTTGCAACATCTGCCTTCATTGCCGGCCAGAAGAAGGGCTGCAGAATATGGTCATACGTTTTATTTATCCCCAAATGTCCTGACCATGAATGACCATGGGCTAATTGTAGCACATGCTGACACAAACTAGCCGGGACCACTATCTGTTGGACTACACTCCAGTCCTCCCCTGGCTTTGAGGTCCACCTGCGGATTAACAATCCATCACAAACCAAAAACGTCTGCTTCCTGTCTCCTGTCGGACTATCACTCTCATCTACGGTGGCAAAACATTTGGCTAATGACGGGTCCTCTTTCTGAGCAATCATAAGGGCCTCCTGCATGAGGAGAGGGGGAGCTGCAGGTTCAGGAGCAGGCTCAGCTACCTCTTGAGCCAGTTCCTTGGCATCAGGACCCGCCTCCTCCTCGGAGGGCATCACATCCTTTTCCAAAATAGAGCCAACCACTGACTCTGACTAGTCAACCACTTACCACTTCACAATAACGTCAGTGCCACTGGCAGTCTTTTCATCAAAGGCAAGTGCACTGGCCAGTATGAGGGACTGTGAGCCACCTGTGTCATGTAAGATGGTCACAGTACGCTCATCTTCAGGCTCACCAGAGAGCGACACCGCTCCTTTAAAAATGAAGGGTTTAAAACATTCATTAGGAGTCTCAGTGCTAAGGGGTCTGTTAACAGGAGAAGTGATTTTAACCAGCCCCATCCCTATTGGCTTACTTGGTGTTGAGGCTGGCTGTCTTCGCCTGTAGGCCTCGCAGTCCGCTATTAAATGGCCAGATTTAAAACAGTAAAAACATTTCTGGTCTGACCTGGGACGAGGCACAGGTACCTCTCCCCTTGTGTCTTGCTCACCACTAGCACCGCTAGCCTTCGCTAGGGTGTCGCGTCGCTCATGCTTAGCGACACTGGCTTTATGGACGAGTGCAAACTCGTCAGCCAGTGTCGCGGCCTGCTGCAACGTGGAGACCTTCTGTTCGCTCAGATGTACTGCCATCCGCTCGGAGATGCAGTTTTTAAATTCCTTAATGAGAATTAACTCCCGTACCGAAACTAGGTCACCATCGGTCAAAGAGGACACTCTTTTCCCTCGCAAAATCCAGGAAGGATTGACGCTGCACCTTTTTCAACCCCCGAAATCGCTGCCTATAAGCCTCGGGGACTAGTTCGTAGGCTAACAGGATAGCACTTTTCAGTTTGTCATAATCCAAACTGCACTCAGCGGACAACGAGGAACAAACTTCCTGTGCCTTGCCCACCAGCTTTCACTGCAGCAGGATGGCCCACACATCCCGCGGCCAAAGCAAGGCTGTCACTATCCGTTCAAATGATTCAAAGTAAACCTCCACCTCAGTGTCACGAAACACAGGGACCAGATGACTATTCCTGCCTACATCAAACTGTACCTCTGTCTGTGACAGCGAGGCTGCCACAGATGGGGAGGAGGCCTGCTGGAGTTCCAGCTGTCGCAGCTTGACTTTAGTCTCCACCTCCACCTTCTTCAGCTCGACCTCCCTAGCACTAGCCAGCTCCGCCTCCAAACGCCTAAGCTCTAACTCCTTTTTCAGCTGGAACTCTCTCTCACGCTCCTCCTTTTCCAGTTGGAGACGAGCCAGACGGACTTTGAGCCTAGCATCCTGCTTAGAACCCTCCGATGACTGGGTGGAGTGCGGATCAAAATGGGGGAGTGTCATTGGCCCACAGGTGCAGACACTGGCGGTTCTATGACCTGGCTTGGAACATGAGGCGCTGTACTTGGTCCAGCCGGACTGGGTGTGCTCGGGGGTTCTTGCATTACAACCACCCCCTTCTCCAACAGCCCAGACACCAGAGCGGCCTTCAGCTCCGCTTTGCGTAGACCAGTGGAGACACTGATCCCGTAATATGCTGCCACCTCATGCAGATCCCTCTTCCTACAAACATCCAGCAGGGCAAGCGACGGCTTTGCCATAAATCCAGCAATATCAAAAGTGGCCATGAAACTCAAAACGGCCCGCAAAACACAAGCTAACCACTCAAGGGCCACACAACACCTTCACTACACAACCAAAAACAGGCGAAATAAAATGTGTTGTATCAAGACAACCATTAACTAAAATTTTACCAACCCTCTCCCCAGTCCTGCCCACACAGAGTCTAGCCTCGTCTAGCTTCTGGAGCTTCTGGAGCAGAGACATTTTGACAAATTGAGTTGCAGAAAAAAAAAAACAGCGAGTAGACAGGCCATCCCATTGAGCTCTAATAAGCCCTTTGGGTAGCATTTCTGTAGTCTTCAAAACAAGACATACACTGGTTACTGAAAGACCGAGCCTGCAGCTGTCAGATATTACAAGTAAAGGTTTTAAATGCAGTAAATATATGATAGTATTTTCCTTTAACATCTTCATTTAACATCTTAACCCTAATTCTGTTCAAAAAGATCATTTTCACATGACAGGCACACAGGCTTAATAGAATGATTATGAGCAACATTGTCCATTTATCTATATAGTAAATAAATAACAGATCTGGGTGGAATTTAATGCCATAATAAATACCTGTGGTAACCTGCTGCAATTTTTATGATTTAAAAGTAAATATGTAAATATTGTTATCACTGTATTTTATGGACTTTTTACAGTTCATGGCCTGCTTATTCTCATGTTCTTATCAAACTATAATTACATTATAACAATTTAGATCTTGGTAAACATTCCATGTGCTTAAAAATCCCACAATGGTAGTCTCTGTAGCTATGCTTCACCCACAGTGCCAAAAAGGATCAGTTTGGTTGCTAAATCACAAATAATCTTCATCTGCTTATTTTAAAATTTATCTTGAAAATCCTTTTAAAGGCTTGTGACTAAAAGTTGTGTGCAGTGTTGAGAAAGATAAATGCAATTTTTATAAGCAGGTCAAACCAACAGCTTTCATTTTATGTAACTGTGACTTTAACTTTAATTGTCTTTCATTATTTCTTTTTTGTAAGTAAAGAGTGTTGAAGAAAATAATTAACTGACTCTTTTTTTTCTTATAGAACCATAACTCAACAATGAAAGAAAGCCAATAAAAGACAAAACACTAAAAGCAAAGGATTAGATAAAATGACTGTTGTACATGTTTTGTCATTTTGAAATGTGTTGGCATGTCTGAGCAATATGAATTCTCTATTGGCAGTGTAACTTTTGTTTCACCACTTTCTGCCAAGAGCAAAGATCAACTACAGGAGTGTAAACTATCATTATCAGTATTTTAGAGAACGGAGATTATTCTAAGTATTGAACATTTGCAATCAACCAAAGAAATCCCCGTACACTGTAAAGAGTTTGAATCAGAAAAAAATGGACCTCCTATTTTTTTCATGAAATAACTGTGGACCTCTGTCTACAAGCTATTTTTTATACCAATGGAATTCATCAAAAATAAATATATTTTCCTACATTGAATGAAATGATAAAAACCTCCTTTTAACCTTTCCCCACCAATGATAATAATAATTAGTTTTTTATCAAACAACTGCACAAAGAGCGCATTGACTGGCGCCTGGTTGTAAATTTCCTTATCGTTACATCCAGGAAGACTGATAAGCCGCAGTGATACCTATATCGATGACATCCACACAATTTGCACCCCTACTATAAATTAAACATTTTCAAATGTTGCTTTGGCTTTCACTTTTCCTGTAAATAAATCCACATTTACCTAGTAGGGAAATTTGTCATGCACCATAAAAGCCAATAATGATGTACAAAACACCATTAGCACTAATGTATGCAATTGTTGTTTTGCTCTATTTATCTGTGTTTGTGTGTTCTGTGGAGGAGTTTGTCACTGCAATGTCACACAGGGCCAACAAAGCATGCACTGAATCAACACGAAAATAATGACTTATTGTTTGAGAAACTGTCTTGTAACATAGAATGGTGTCACCTGCCAGTTTTGCATGACAGTGAGTTGGTGTGCTGCTGAGACCAACTTTGTGGCTTTCTTACACATCTGCTTCAAGTGATACACATAACCTGTGGTTCCGAATTTCCAGTGTCAAATCTCTAAGGGGACAGTTCTGATAAGTAATAATTGTAATTCTAAATAAATATTTAATAACTCAATTTATCTTATATTAAAATTTCAGTACCATGGCATCTTAGCATTATTATGAAAAATCTCCTCCACACTACGCAATCCCCTGCTACTATACATGCTTTAACTCAGAAATGCCCTTATCCCTCTTTACTAGCGCAACCATAGTATATAAAAATGTATAAAGTACATAAGAAATTATAATAACAATTACCTCTATGTAAATCGTGTTTTTTAATGAATACACACAGTTTGCATAGTCTGATATCTTTTGTATATCCAATCTGAAACAGCAAATATACATGGTATATACACACAATGAGTACTTACACAACATTTTGGTTCTCCTCTCTGCGTACAGTAAGGCCAAAGGGTTTCTGTGTGATCTGCAGTGTGTTGTTGATGGGACTGGATGGTGTAGGGTTGAAGATGTGCTCATGGGGGACTTCAAACCTCTTATTGTTGGGATCATAAATCTGAGGGAAAGGAAACAGTCATTTTAGGCAGTGAGACAGAACTCTCGCTGTCTCAGTTATACTCAGATGTGTATATTTCTATTCTTCTTTCTCAACAGCTTTTATGGTAAATGGTAAATGGCCTGTATTTGTATAGCACTTTACTTAGTCCCTAAGGACCCCAAAGCACTTTACACTACATTCAGTCATCCACCCATTCACACACACATTCACACACTGGTGATGGCAAACTTCATTGTAGCCACAGCTGCCCTGGGGCGCACTGACAGAGGTGAGGCTGCCGGACACTGGCGCCACCGGGCCCTCTGACCACCACCAGTAGGCAACGGGTGAAGTGTCTTGCCCAAGGACACAACAACCGAGACTGTCCAAGCCGGGGCTCGAACCGGCAACCTTCCGATTACAAGATGAACTGCCAACTCTTGAGCCACGATCTTTTATATTAAAGATACTTTGATTAAACTGCTTCTGAAATGAATAGTGTATCTCATAATTTCTTACTTTGCTGTAAAATCTGGCTCTGCAAACATGTACAAGAATATAAAGCCAGAATGGTGTCAATGTTCACCTTAAATCTGAGTCGATTCTTTGTCTGCATTTCTGCGTCAATTGCCAGTTCTTTTATGTGTTGACCAAATAGAGATGGAGATTCCATTCTTGTCAGTTTTGCCTTTATAGCTGCAAAAATAAACAGATGACAGTAAGATGGCAAGAAGTTTAATATGTCATCCACATAATACAAAATATTTACATAATGTAGAAATCAGTTACATAAGAAACATAAGTTTAAAAATGAAAACAAACAACAATTCAGTTTTGTTATATTTTATTATAAAGAGAAACTGTGTGAGCAAACATTTGTCAGGGTCAGTCGTTCAATTCAGGTGTAGCACCACATTAAAATCCTCAAGTGAACTTAGACTGGACTTTATTTAAACAATATGTATTGCCAACTTCTTTTACCTCCATGATAAAAGGTTACAGAGTACTTAGTTGGCTCTGTTGTACTAATTTGCATAGTATCCTTAAGCAATACCTTTGCCAAATGGATGTCAAAATGTTTGATGACATTTTAAATTAGATATGGATAAAAATTCAATTCAATTCAATTTTATTTATATAGCGCCAAATCACAACAAAAGTCGCCTCAAGGCGCTTCATAGATACAGAGAAAAACCCAACAATCATATGACCCCCTATGAGCAAGCACTTTGGCGACAGTGGGAAGGAAAAACTCCCTTTTAACAGGAAGAAACCTCCGGCAGAACCAGGCTCAGGGAGGGGCGGCCATCTGCTGCGACCGGTTGGGGTGAGAGAAGGAAGACAGGATAAAAGACATGTTGTGGAAGAGAGACAGAGGTTGATAACAGATATGATTCAATGCAGAGAAGTCTATTAATGCATAGTGAGTGAGAAAGGTGTCTGGAAAGGAAAAACTCAATGCATCATGGGAATCCCCCAGCAGCCTACGTCTATTGCAGCATAACTAAGGGAGGATTCAGGGTCACCTGGTCCAGCCCTAACTATATGCTTTAGCAAAAAGGAAAGTTTTAAGCCTAATCTTAAAAGTAGAGATAGTGTCTGTCTCCCGAATCCAAACTGGAAGCTGGTTCCACAGAAGAGGGGCCTGAAAACTGAAGGCTCTCCCTCCCATTCTACTTTTAAATACTCTAGGAACAACAAGTAGGCCTGCAGAGCGAGAGCGAAGTGCTCTAATAGGGTGATATGGTACTACAAGGTCATTAAGATAAGATGGGGCCTGATTATTTAAGACCTTGTATGTGAGGAGCAGGATTTTGAATTCAATTCTGGATTTAACAGGAAGCCAATGAAGGGAAGCCAAAACAGGAGAAATATGCTCTCTCTTTCTAGTCCCTGTCAGTACTCTTGCTGCAGCATTTTGGATTAGCTGAAGGCTTTTCAGTGAGTTTTTTGGACATCCTGATAATAATGAATTGCAGTAGTCCAGCCTGGAAGTAATAAATGCATGAACTAGATTTTCAGCTTCACTCTGAGACAGGATATTTCTAATTTTAGAGATGTTGCGCAAATGGAAGAACGCAGTCTTACATATTTGTTTAATATGTGAGTTGAAGGACATATCCTGGTCAAAAATGACTCCAAGGTTCCTCACAGTGTTACTGGAGGCCAAGGCAATGCCATCCAGAGTAAGAATCTGGTTAGATACCATATTTCTAAGCTTTTCAGCGCCGAGTACAATAACCTCAGTTTTATCTGAATTAAGAAGCAGAAAGTTAGCGGCCATCCAGGTCTTTATGTCTTTAAGACATTCCTGCAGTTTAACTAATTGGTGTGTGTTATCTGGCTTCATGGACAGATAGAGCTGGGTGTCATCTGCATAGCAGTGAAAATGTATGCTATGTCTTCTAATGATGCTGCCTAAGGGAAGCATGTATAATGTAAACAGAATTGGTCCTAGCACTGAACCGTGTGGAACTCCATAATTAACCTCAATGTGTGAAGAGGACTCTCCATTTACATGCACAAATTGGAGTCTATTAGATAGATATGATACAAACCACTGCAGTGCAGTACCTGTAATACCTACAGCATGTTCTAATCGCTCTAATAGGATATTATGGTCAACAGTATTGAATGCTGCACTAAGGTCTAGCAGGACAAGCACAGAGATGAGTCCACTGTCAGAGGCCATAAGAGGCCATAAGAAGATCATTTGTCACTAAAGCTGTTTCTGTGCTGTGATGAACTCTGAAACCTGACTGAAACTCTTCAAATAAACCATTCCTCTGCAGATGATCTGTTAGCTGTTTGACAACTACTCTTTCAAGGATTTTTGATATGAAAGGAAGGTTGGAGATTGGCCTATAATTAGCTAAGACTGCTGGGTCTAGAGATGGCTTTTTGAGTAAAGGTTTAACTGCAGCCACCTTGAAGGCCTGTGGTACATAGCCGATTATTAGAGATAGGTTGATCATATTTAAGATCGAAGAATTAATTAATGGCAGGACTTCTTTGAGCAGTTTTGTAGGAATGGGGTCTAAAAGACACGTTGATGGTTTGGAGGAAGTAATTATTGAAGTTAACTCAGAAAGATCAATTGGAGAAAAAGAGTCTAACTTAACATCAATGGTACTAAGAGTAGCTGTAGATAATATTACATCTGTGGGATGATTATTGGTAATTTTTTCTCTAATGATTACAATTTTATTTGTTAAGAAGTTCATGAAGTCATTACTAGTTAACTTTAGAGGGATGGTTGGCTCAAAAGAGCTCTGACTTTTTGTCAGCCTGGCTACAGTGCTGAAGAGAAACCTGGGGTTGTTCTTATTTTCTTCAATCAGTGATGAATAGTAAGATGTTCTGGCTTTGCGGAGGGCATTCTTATAAAGCAACAAACTATTTCTCCAGGCTAAATGATGATCCTCTAATTTTGTGACACGCCATTTCCTCTCCAGATTACGAGTCATCTGCTTTAGGGTACGTGTTTGAGAATTATACCACGGAGTCAGGTACTTCTGATTAGAGACCTTAGTTTTCACTGGAGCTAAAGTATCCAGAGTCGTACGTAGTGAGGAAGTGGAATTATTAACAAGATAATCGACCTCTGTTGGGGTAGCATTCAGATAGCTGCTCTGCTCTGTGTTGGTACAGGGCATTGAAGATGATAACAGTGGGTGGATTATATTCTTAAACTTAGTTACAGCGCTTTCAGAAAGACATCTACTTTGATAAAGTCTACTCTCCACTGCTGTGTAATCAATTATTGTAAATGTAAATGTTATCAGAAAATGATCAGACAGGAGAGGGTTTTCAGGAAACACTGTTAAATGTTCAGTTTCTATGCCATATGTTAAAACAAGATCTAGAGTGTGATTAAAGTGGTGGGTGGGTTCTTTTACATTTTGAGAGAAACCAATTGAGTCTAACAACATATTAAATGCCATGTTGAGGCTGTCATTTTTAGCATCAACATGGATGTTAAAATCACCCACAATAATTATTTTATCTGAGCTCAGAACTAAATTAGATATAAAGTCTGAGAAATCAGACAGAAACTCTGTGTAAGGCCCAGGTGGACGATAGATGATAACAAGTAAGACTGGTTTCTGAGTTTCACAGCTGGGGTGGACAATGTTAAGCATCAGGCTTTCAAATGAATTAAAAGTCTGTCTTAGTCTTTCATTAATTAATAGACTGGTGTGAAAAATTGCTGCCACACCGCCCCCTCGACCTGTGCTTCGAGACTTCTGGTAGTTAGAATGACTCGGGGGTGTTGATTCATTTAAACTAACATAATCATCCTGCTGCAACCAGGTTTCTGTAAGGCAGAGTAAATCAATTTGTTGATCAATTATTAAGTCATGTACTAACAGAGACTTGGAGGAGAGAGTCCTAATATTTAATAATCCACATTTCACTGTTTTACTCTTTGGTTCAGATGTGGATACTGTATTGTTCTTTCTTTATAATTGTTTATGTTTAAGTTGTTTGTTGCTGGTTTTTAGTTTGTTTTTTGTCTTTTTGGAAGCTGACACAGTCTCTATGGAGATGGGTTTTTTTTCTTTTTTTGGGGCGGGGGGGGTAGCAGGAGGAGAGAAGCTGCAGAGAGGCGTGTAAGACTGCAACTCTGCTTCCAGGTCCCAACTCTGGATAGTCATATTTTGGGGGGTTTAATAAATTTGTCCATATTTCTAGAAATGAGAGCTGCTCCATCCAAAGTGGGATGGATGCCGTCTCTCCTAACAAGACCAGGTTTCCTCCAGAAGGTTTGCCAATTATCTATGAAGCCCACATCATTTCTGGGACACCACTCAGACAGCCAGCAATTTAAGGAGAACATGCGGCTAAACATGTCACCCCTGGTCTGATTGGGGAGGGGACCAGAGAAAACTACAGAGTCCGACATTTTTTGGCAAAGTTGCACACTGATTCAATATTGATTTTAGTGACCTCCGATTGGCGTAACCCTTAGCCAGCAGTTTTAAATTTCCTTCAATGTCGCCTGCTCTGGCCCCTGGAAGACAATTGACTATGATTGCCGGTGTCTCTAACTTCACATGTCTGAGAACAGAATCACCAATTACCAGAGTTTGATCCTCGGTGGGTGTGTCGACGAGTGGGGAAAAACGGTTAGACACATGAACAGGTTGGTGGTGTACCTGGGGCTTCTGTTTAGGACTATGCTTCCTCCTCACCGTCACCCAGCCGCCTTCTTTCCCCAGCTGCTTGGGGTCTGCCAGGGAACAGCTAGCGGGGCCTACGCTATCTTCGGCTGCACCAGCTACAGGGGCCTGGCTAGCTACGGGTGAATGAAGGGTGCGAAGCCGAGTCTCCAATTCAGTAATCCTGGCCTCCAGAGCTGCAAATAAGCTACATTTGTTACAGATATCATTACTGCTAAAGGAGGCTGAGGAGTAACTAAACATCTGACACAATGAGCAAGAAAGTGCAGGAGGGACAGGTGAAGTAGCCATGGTGCTAACGAGTCGGCTACGAGCTAAGCTAAGCTAGCGAAACAGTACAGAGACAGTGAGTGAATACTCTGGCTATAAATTAGGTAGTGAGTACACAGAAAGTGTGCTTCGGATGAAGCACGTGAAGATTATACTCTGAAAAAAGAATGTATTTAAAAGTTGTTAATTAAATTGCTAAGCAAATAAGCTACTCAGAAACACCACTGTGTTTGAGCAGGAACAGGAAGTGATACTCTACCGCAGAGCAAGCGAACACCAAGTGACAGCGCCACCAAGAGTGCAGATTAGTGATGGGTCGTTCGCGAACAAAATGGCTCTTAGAGCCGGCTCTTTGATGTGAACGACGCGAGCCGGCTCCTTATCGCGAGCCGTCACGTGGGGTTTTTTTTGTTTTTTTTTCTTTGTCTCAAGCTCTCTCTCGCACTTTTTTTCTGCTTCACTCAGCATGCGAGCCTTGTGCTTTACGCTGGGCAGAGGGGGGAGGGGCGGTAGTTACACTCAGTAGCACAGGAACAGAGCAGGAGGGAGAAAAAGAAAGCCAGGGACAACAATGTCACATTAGAAAGGTATAGTAATCATCCACAACTATTTTCAGTTGCAGATGATAAAGGATTCAGAAAGTTTATTCATGCGGTCCCATATGACAGAGAATATGCATGTTATTTTTGTTTTCATATTTTAATTTATATTTAATTGTGTTGTGGTTTGCAGTGTTTTGTGTTGTTTCACTTTAAATTTGTAAAAGGAAAAAGCTGAAAATTTAAATAGTTAAAAGTTGAAATGTGAATAGTTGATTTTTGAATTATATGATTTATTTATTACATTTTTTGTGGAGTGAATAAATAAAAGTATATTTACGGTGGCCCCTACAGACAAAGCACATACAAACTTCAAATCACATACGAACTCTGAAGCACGTACAAACCCTGAAGCACGTACAAACTCCAAAACACGTAAAAACACGTAAAAACTCCAAAACATGTAAAAACACGTACAAACTCCGAAGCACGTAAAAACTCAGAAGCACATAAAAACTCAAAACACGTACAAAAGTCAACAGAAGTGCTCCAGAATGCAGGCGCAGTGTTGAGCTTTTGTTACCTAGTGGCTACACAAGCCAGCAAGTACCAACGACCGGATTTGGCGTGTGGTAGTAACAGGTAAATGAACATTGTTTTTAAATTATTTGAATATATATGAGTGCCTGTGTATAAATACACAAACAATACACACATGCTTTCAATTGTGTAATTTAAGTGATCTAGTAGCTCTGCTTTGTAAGTTCAGTTCATGCTAGAAATGTGTTTTGGAGTTTGTACGTGTTTTGTCTCTAGGGGCCACAGCATATATTTATATATAAACATATATAAATAAAAACACTTTTTTACGTTAGTAATTCCTTTTGTGCATAATTTAATATTATTGTTGATAATAAATTAATTAAAGCAACAAAACAACCTGAAGAGCCGGTTCGGAGCCAAAAGAGCCGGCTCTTTTTAGTGAGCCGAACCGAAAGAGCCGGATCTCTAAAAAGAGCCGGAAATCCCATCACTAGTGCAGATCAGTGCCGGAAAAAAAAGGAATGCTTTCATTTTTATGTGTTGGTTCAATTCCCAACGCATACAAATCTTAGGCTGGGCATAACATGATTGTTTTTGAATATTCTACTGAGTCCAAGCACATACAGACTTCTTTCTATTTATGTGCATATTTTTATCAGTTAGTGAGCACATGACTCTGAATTAAAGAATACAGAGGGGGTTTAAGGTTTTACCATAGGAATTTGGTGTCTCCTGTGATTCCACAGTATATCCATAGTTGGTTGGGAAGAAACACCAGGGAACATTACTCTCATCCCGTGGACTCCAACAACAGCCACGTTCCTGACATTTCTCCTGTTAAGAGTATTGTTGCCAATATAATTATTTGTAGTGTCATTACTGTTGCTATTAGAAGTGCTTTTTGTCACAATAGCAAATTGTGTAAATAATATTTATTTTTTTAATTATTCATAAATTAATAAATAAACAAAATCCCCATACACACACTTTACACTTTAGGAAATTAGTTTACCTGTGATGCTCCAGAATCAGGGAAGCAATCTACTCTCTCACCCAGAGGCATGCTGGGACATGTTGGCACAAATGTATCTGTAATTTCTGAGAAAAGAACAATGCAACTAAGTCACAATTATAAAGGGTAAACCTTGTAATTTTACAAACTGACATTAGTGTGCAGATTATTCTCTGGTTTAGAAATGATAATCATGTGAGCAAAAGAAAAGTAAAGGAGGAAGTGATTTTATGTTGCTTAAAACTTAGATGTGTATTTCTCTGTGGTCCACCTACCTTCTTTCACACCAGATTGTCCCGTGGCAAACAGAACTATGAATGCGATTGATATCACAGTCATAATCATAAACATCACCATTAACATCACCTCCAACTTAGAGAAGTGTTTTTTCGCCATCTAACAGAGAAAAAAATGCACAAAAACAAAATATTCATACGTACACAGTGATTACAAAGGGCAGCATCATTAACACTCGTTAATGATAGCAAGTTTACTACAGGCAAGGTCTCAGAGGTACAAAAACCTTTAGCTGCTTAATGATGCCCATTGGCAGGAGGCACACTCACAGACGTGCAAAAAATAAAAATAAATAAAAACATATTTAACACACACATGCATTTTCCTTCCATTAACCTTGGATTTTTGGCAAAAAGTCTAACAAAGGTCGGATAGGTATTAAATTCAGTAAAATAAAACCATAAGCGAGAAGGAGAGTGGAGTGAGACTGAAAAAGAGAATCTGGAAAGGAAAGATGTCCAACAGGCTTAGCCTACTCTTTGCAAAGGCACCCAACATACAGCTCAAGCAATTAGGCTTCACTCCAGTATAGTCTACTCTTGTAGACAAAAACAAGGTGAATATCTGGATGTGTGTGTGTGTGGCTATGTGTCTGTTTGGGTGTGTGAGAAGCTTATAGCTATCCTGTTTAATGTGCTGTGAAGAGCAGGTGAGGGCGTAGAGAGAGACAGAGAGCCAAATGTCTGCATGCCCCTGTGTGTTAGCAATCAGCTGCACATCATAGAGAAACACTGAAAAGCACCTGCAAACATGCAATGTAAGGCACAGAGAAAAAAAATACACAAACATAGTGTATGTTTAAAGTACAAATTCTTTAGGCTCTCTACTCCTACTTTTGGCTTCCACTGAATACCTAAAAGTAGGTTTCACTAAATATTCCAACACACAGAAATCCTGACACTAACACTGTTTTACAGCTGCACTTTTGAGGTTCCCTGAGTACAGCCACTTTAAAATATTATATTTAAATAGAACTTTTATTAAACTCAATGACAGACCAGGAGGCAGTTAGCTACCTGTAATTAAGTTTAAGACTAGCATAAAAATTGTGTATGTGATGTGCATCGTAACAACAACAAAAAAAGAATCAGCATCAAAGAAACCTCATAAGACATCTGTTCAATGGAACCACAGTATAGTTTACACTATGCTTTTATGCCACTGGCAAAGAGCTTCATATAACCAACATAATCATTAATGCAGTCTTTCTTTGTCCACATTAATGTGAGTATAATTATATAATTTAAGCGCCTACAATCTACAAAATGTTAAAAAATGAAGAAAATTCCCACTGAACATCAGCTTCTTGTAGGTATGCAGTCATAACAAGAAAGATCTTTGAATGTAAAATTGTTTTTTCTGTTTATATATCATTATTCAGCAAAATCATAATTCATGCAGTACAATCAAAAGACTGTAATATACACTGTAAGGTATTGTTATTAGTTTTTGACTGAAACTGTCTGCCTCTGTAATCTTACCTTGGCTCTCTTTGGAGGTTGGGGCAAAGTGCGCCCCGTTCAAGAGAGATAACAGCTTTTCAATCCACAGGATGTGGAAGTGTTGCACATGGACAAGGAGGCTCAGCCCCCTTTACTGTTCCATGAATGGTTGTGTGTGTGCAGGGCTCTGTCTCTGCTGTGTACGTGTGCCTGAAAACCATCTACTGTTTGAGAGAAGAAGTGAAACCCAAAATCCCCTCATCTGGGTGTTAAAATCATTCATTTAGCACAGTCACGGAGTCTGTATGGGTGTGTCTGCATGTTTATGCTTGTATGGTTATAGTTTAACTAAAGATTACTGTGAATTTTCAATGGTTTACGTAAGATGTCAACACATGTACAGATTCAAATTCACTCAGTTCGTAGTAGAAAACTGAATTTTTATACCAGGAAGAAGAAACTTTTTAGGAACTTTTAGAACATGTTGTAAAGTGTAAAGTTTTTTAATTTATTGGTAAATAATTGTTTGTGTAAATGTGAGGACATTACTCTCAGGTTATATCAGTTTAGCAAATAAAGGGTCAACAAATCCAATAACTCAATTTGGAGAACCCCCCACAGCTGGCTGCAAGTGGATATTTACATTCGAGGATGAGAATTAGTGAAGTATGTCAACATACTACAGAGCTCTACTTGAAATAAGAGAGCTACATGTTGCCAGCATTGCTCATTTTTATCTTGGCATTATAAAAGGACTTCCTAAGTATTATCCTAAGGAGTTGTATGATGCACTCCTTGTTGATGAGTTTCATGATTTTCCTTGTTAAGATGCAGTCCCAATTTTGACAGGGGGCTTCCTTTCCACATAATTTCATGACTATGAAGTTTCCCTGGTCTCGTATTCATGAGACCCAGAAAAGTTATTCCATGATCGAGTGCTGGTTGATTTAGCTCATCCCAATCGTGACATCCAAGACATAATCTATGCCATTTCATGTTATACTTTAGTAATACATTTATTCTATACCACTGCAAAGCAGAATAGTGAGGAAGAACATGAGGTATTTATCACGTAGTGGCACAGTAGTCTTCCAACATAGAGCTCGATGGTAATAAACAATGCAATGAGCCATTCTGTGTGTAATCATTCAAGCAGGAGAGGCTTCTATCCCTGTCGCCATAATTTAACTGTCCAGCAAATACATAAGAGCATATTTAGCTTGCATGTAGTACATGCTGGGGGATGAAAGTTCTTCTGTTGATCATTATGCTCCCTCTTGGTCTTTCTCTCCTTACAAATCCAATTCCACTCTGTCACTGCCAATATCTGGTGCTCTCCCTCAAGAATGCACTGCCAGCCAATTTCAATAGAACAAACTGAAATTGGCAATTCACTCCCCTGTATCGATCCAGTCACTTTAAAACTAGGCACTCAACATTGAGAGCTGCCAACCAACCAAGTTATATATGGGGTTCATGTATACCTGTGTTTCTTTTTGTTTGCTTGTGGGTCTAGAAAGGAAACCTGTACAGCATATCTGACGACCAAGACCTTGTGTGCGTGTGTAGATATGAACGTGTGTGCTTGTACATTTTGCTGTTGATATTTCGCAACCAACCTGTTTTCTCAGGACACAATAAAACACTCAAGGTCTCAATATTATAAACACAGTAATAAAGTTTCAGATATGGCATAATTAGGTATTCTCACCAACAATAAATTCCAGTTAAAATTAATTGACCGAAATAATATACCACTCAGACTAATATGTTTTCTCTGTTTAATGTGTGCTGTTATAGTCTTCATTTGATTTGATTTTGCTGTTCTAATACAATGACTCAACTCATTCCCAGGAGCATAATAATCAACAGAAGAACTGGAACACTTTCATATACCAAAAACTGTCTGTTACATATATTACATGACACCATATGGACTGTTGCTGAAATGTAAAAACTCCTGTAACTGGTGTGTTACATCTTTTTTTTTTATTTACTTTTTCATGAGGATAAATTTTTGTATTTTTTCATGTGCACAATGTGCCATTTCTTATCTAGCTTATTTATACATTTTTATTTCAGTATTCCTTCGATGTTTTCTTTTGTATTGTACTTGCTAACCATGGCTGCTAGGTGTTCACATGGTGCTGTGTTATGCAGTGAAACAATGGCAGACGAGGAACCGTATGGAGTTTTCATGCACTGATCGCACAAGTTCAGCAAATTCACACGTGAAATTTAGGCGTAAGTTCATCAAGCAAGATCTTTAATGTTTTTATGATATATGATATGATATGTTTTTTATTGATTAGCATTCAAATATCTCAGTGAAGACAGAACAAAGATCTACCACAAAGCAAGAAAGCATGAGACAAGGCTAATCAAAAGGTATTGGCTGAAGCATTTGCTTATTACGCCAACCCTTTTAACAAAAGATCTTTTAGCATGCAGCTCCTGTACACAGGGCTCGAAGCAAATAATAAAACAAAACAAAACAAACAAACAAACAAACAAGAAAAAACAAAAAAACAAAAAACTTTCCACCTTAGTAAGTAACTACATCAAAGCAAAAGAATCAAGAGGTTTTTTTGTTTTTTGTTTTTCTTTGCTCTTTTCATTCTTGATATATATATTTTTCTAATACTCTATTTTTAAACCTATTTTTAAACAAGGAAAATGAACTACACCTTTTTAAATCACTGTCATAACTATTCCACAGGTTAACTCCTCTAACAGAAACACATCTCTGCTTTATATTTGTCCTTATCTTGTTTTTTTTTAAAGAAATCTGTTCCCCTTAAGTCATATTGACTCTCTCTGACTTTGAACAGCTTCTGAGTACTGGGGCAAAGCAAGTTATTTTGTGCTTTATACATTATCTGTGCCATTTTATATTCAACTAAATCATAAAATTTCAGGGTATTCAGATTAATAAACAAAATGTTAGTTGGTTCTATATAGTTTGATTGGTTTATAATTCTTATAGCTCTTTTTTGCAACTTGAAAATAGGAAGAGTGTTCGTTTTATATGCATTACCCCATATCTCCAGACAGTAAGTCATATATGGAAGCAACAGAGTACAATAGAGTGTGTATAATGATTTTTTGTTCAGGACATGCTTTGTTTTATAGAGAATAGCAATGGTTTTTGACATTTTTGTTTTCACATGGTTTATATGAGACTTCCAACTCAGCTTATCATCAATTATCACTCCAAGAAATTTATTTTCGTACACTCTTTCAATTTCAATTCCATTAACCCTGATTTTAGATACATTTTTCATTTGTCTAGTGCCAAAAATAATCAATTTTGTTTTCTTTAAATTTAATGATAACTTATTTACATCAAACCAGTTTTTTAATATATTTAACTCCTTTTCCGCTGTAGTCAGAAGCTGTTCTAGGTTTTTACCTGAGCAATACAGAGTGGTATCATCAGCAAACAATACACATTTTAACAGTTTGGAAATGCTACATATGTCATTTATGTATAATATAAATAATTTAGGGCCCAGCACAGAGCCCTGAGGAACACCACAAGTTACCTTCAACTGCTTAGATTTTACATTATTGAATTCGACATATTGATATCTGTCATCCAGGTAACTTTTCATCCACTTGTATGCTAACCCTCTTATGCCATATCTCTCTAGTTTATTCATTAATATAGAATGATCAATCGTATCAAACGCCTTTTTTAAGTCTATAAAAGCACCAACAGTATATTCCTTATTATCTATAGCATTAGATATCCCTTCTACAAGTTCCATCACTGCCATCGAAGTGGACCTTTTCACTCTAAAGCCATATTGGTTATCACTTAGGAGATTATGCTTCTCAATATATTTATCAAGTCTATTAACAAATAACTTTTCTAAAATTTTTGAGAACTGTGGGAGCAGTGATATTGGCCTATAATTGGTAAACTGACTTCTCTCTCCGTTTTTATGGATTGGAATAACTTTTGCTATTTTCATTTGTGAGGGAAATATACCAGTTTGAAAGGACAGATTACAAATGTATGCGAAAGGTTGCACTATATATTCTATAATACTTTTAACTAATATCATGTCAATACCAAAACAGTCAGTGGACTTTTTATTTTTAAATGTCTTCACAATGTTAATTATTTCTCTATGAGTTACAGCACCAATAAACATGGAGGACACATTCTGAGTAATATGTTTATTTAGGTCGTTATTATTTCTTGACTCTGGAATTTCTTTTGCTAAATTAAAGCCAACATTTACAAAGAAATCATTAAATTCATTTGCAATGTCTTTAGTTTTATCAAGCACAATATCTTTATCTTTTTTAAAATAATCTGGATAATTCTTATTTTTTGAGCCCTTTTTGATTATACTATTTAATATCCTCCATGTTTCTTGTGTGTTACTTCTACTTTGCTCCAATAATTTGTGGTAATATTCTTTCTTACTTGTTCTTATAATATTTACTAATCTATTTTTATATAACTTGTACTTTATTTCAGCATCTTTTGTCCTCTGTTTTATGAATCTCTTATATAGATTATTTTTCTTTTTACATGCATCTTCTATCCCCTTTGTGATCCATGGCTTATTTGATCTGTGATGCTTTCTAGTGATTTTCATTAAAGGACAATGTTTTTCATATAGTGAAATTACAGTTGATAAGAATGCATCATATGCACTATTTGAATCTTCATTTGCAAAAACCTCATTCCAATTGTGTTCCTTTAAGTCCACCTGGAGGGCAGCAATGGCTCTTGTTGTTCTAAGTCGTATCATATCAAATATTTGATTCTTTTGTTTAGTTTTAATCCCAAAATAATTTTGAAAAATTGCAAAAACAGGAAGATGATCGCTTATATCAGTTATAAGAAGTCCACCTACTATTTCATGGTCAATTTTATTTGTGAATATATTATCTATCAATGTAGCTGTATCAATTGTTATTCTACTTGGTTTTATAATTACAGGGAAAAGGGAGTTACTATACATTGTATTTATGAAATCTGTTGTTTGTTCTGATGTCCATTTGGGTTTAGCAAATCTATATTAAAATCACCACAAATTATTTGCACTTTTTTATCATTTAGGTTGCTAAACATAGCAGCAAGTTTTTCATTGAATGTCTCAAGGCATGAACCTGGTGTCCTATAGATGCAACTTATAATTATATTGTTAGCTTTTTCAACATGGATTTCAATAGTGACACATTCCAATACGTTATCTATGGTGCTTGACATACATTCAATCAGACTACATTTCAAAACTTTATCTACATATAAGGCAACACCGCCTCCTTTTTTATTCACCCTGTTCATTGTAAATAATTTGTATCCTTCCAGTCCCATTTCACTAACTTTCTCATTATCGAGCCATGTTTCTGATATTGCAATTATATTAAACTTTTTTAACTTACTTAAACATTCTGTAATTTTAGAAAATTTTTTATACAGGCTTCTACTATTGAAATGTATGACCGACAATGCATTTGCCATTTTAATATTCATATTGAATTGGTCATCTGTATAGTACTCACAAGTATTATTGGTGTTATTGTAGAAGTGGGTATCTGGGTCAATGTTACTTTCAGGGTCATGCATGTTGTGCTCTGCATAGTTAAACGTTTTGAAGTTCGTTTTCTCAGCGTGTGTGGCAAAATAACCACCTTGACAGTCCTTTTCATAATCAAATTCTTCCTCTTCAATATCTCTGAATGGAAACCTATAATCTGTGTCCAAACTTGTCATTTATGTGTTTTTGTTTTTGTTGTTGTTTTTTGAGCCGTAAGGCCAGAAACACTTTCCATACCCATTGTTCATTATCCAATCGTCACTTTTCCAATAGATTCCAGAGCACAGAGGCAGATCACTCATCTGCCTGTTTTCCAGGCTGTTTGCCTGCTAGCAAGTGAGTTCTCATCAGTTCAATTTTGTACTCTTAACAGGTACTCCCAACAGATTTAGGATTCAATTTTAAATTCTTGTATTTACTTTCTTATACACCAAGAAAGCTGTTTTTGTTAGTTGTTCCTTGTACACGACTAAAGACTAAGAGGGACAGAACCTCTGTTGGTCTGTGGCACCAAAGCTGTGGAACAGCTTACCACTACAACTACATTTAACTGACTCTGTGGACTCTGTGGCATAGTTTTATTTTTTTTAACCACCTCTTTATTTTATTGTGTCTTATTGTGGATTTTTATTAGCTATCAGGGCACCACATTTGGAGGTGACTCTACTTAATTACCTATTAGTGTATTCTTTACACTGCTTACTCCTTACAACACTGACAAACTCAATGATGATGTCATTGCTCTAGTCCAGGGGTAGGCAACCTTTCTGATGATAAGTGCCATCTAAAATTTCATCAGAAGTCAATGTGCCATATGATTGCATTAGCAATAAATTTAATAACGCTCTATATTAACAGTTACACACTATATAGAACTATATAGACTTTATATAATTATATTTGTTCGCAGATGTTGGCAGCTATCAGCGAATAGTTTTCAGCTATTTTGAAACAAAAAAAGACATTTTTTTATTCATAACAAGAACTCCATAACAGCAAATGTACTGTACAACAGAAAATCCAAATGCTATTTATTGTCTCCTCACAGCAATGATAAGAAAAATAAACTGGGCCAATATGGCATGTTTGTTAATACAGAGATACACGTTAATGTGATCTCTGGTCTCCCACTCAGAGACACAGGTCTCCGAGTGTCCAGCATTCAGACGGCTACCTGAGGACACTCGTGTAAGAGAAAATCTGCTCACACAGATATGTAGAGCTAACTGTCAATAAGGCCTCTGCAATGTTCTGAAAACAGTTAAACTTGTCAGGTAGTGATGTCCAGCAGGTGAAAATGCAAGCTCCATGAACACGCACAGCTGTGGATTCCAGCTGCGTTCGTAGTTCTGCAAACTTTGACCCCCACAGAGTCGAGCTTTTCAGTTCAATCAGCTGCATTTCGATGTCATCTGTGTCCAGCCAGTTAATGCGAGACAAATCCAGCTGCTCATTAAAGCTTTCTCGTTTGATCAGAAAAGAAAACATTGGTCCATACACCTGAAGGTCCCGAAAACGCATAGTGAATTCTGTCTCGAGTCTACGGATGTATCCGTGTATTTCCGTGGTGCTGATGCTGCGCTGAGCGGACAGCTCCTGAAGCATTTGAAATGTTGGAATGTGGAAATTTCAACATTGCTTGAAATAACTGCCAGCTAGCAATGTCCCTCTCAGTGATTTTTAGCCAATTACAAGTTGAACCATCATTAAGGAGCGGAAAAACAAATGTGTCTATGCAAGCTAATTTGCGATGTGCACCGCTGGCCCGGCCATTTATTTTTTAATGCACCTTCTCAGATTAATTCACTGCATGTCGTGCCCAGGACTGGACTGGGACTGGCCCAGGCATTTTGAGACCAGCCCACCAGGTATTAAAGCCGTAAAGCCTTTGAATGAAAACAAATGCTGTTGTGACCAGAGATGGACCGATCCGTATCAGTATCGGTCCGATACTGACGTAAATTACTGGATCGGATATCGGAGAGAAATAAAAAATGTAATCCGATCCATTAAATATCAAAAAAACCACCTCACAAAACATACGACACGGCGTAACTCGGCTCATAACCATAGCACGTCGGAGCAGTGTGGTCACGTGATAGAGCGTGATAGAGCGGCTGTGTGTATTTGTAGCCTCGCTACCAAACCAGCATTTCATCTCTGAGGAAGTTATCCCAGAGAGAAGTAAAGCAAGTGTGTAAGTTCATCTCTGAATGTTTGTAAAGCATTCCCGCGTTAAGCTTAACAACCGATATATGGAGCGACTGCCTCTTATTCTCTCTCCCTCCCTCTTCTGCTGCTACTTCAATCGTGAAACTGATTAATGATCAGCTGATCAGCTTTTCTGTCGCGAGTCCATGTCTCTTTTTTGTCTTTGGCCCACTTCGCGCCAGAAAAAGGAAACCAGCGGGTAAACAACAGCAGCACGTTTAAGCTTGATAAGCTGTTGTTAGAATTTATTTAATATTACTTTCTACACCAGGATCCTTTTCTACGTAGCTGACGGCTGGTAACTGTGCAGGGGCGGATCTAGCAAAGTTTAGCCAGGGGGGCCGATAGGGCATGAACAAGGAAAAGGGGGCACAAAGACATACTTTTCTTTCTTATTCTCATTTAAAATGTCTAGCTTTTAATAAATGATTATCTGAATCTTACACCCAAAGTTTTAATCTGATGTAAAATGCATAGAAGTTCATTACTGTATATAGTAACTGTTAAGTCTAATATACCCTAGTAAGCTATGGTACTTTTTCCTTTGGGAAGGTACCATCTGTGCAGTCTGCAAGTCTGTTGAGGAAAGATGTTGAATCTATTTAATTTTTCTTGAAAAATAATTGATTTCTGTGCATTTTTTTCACACTGCATCAAATTAAAGTTGATTACGTCGATTAAGCATCACAAGGTGGAGGGTGGGGGGTGGTTCCCTATTTTATTTTATTTTTTTTGCTGGGAGTTTTAGAGCCCTATTAGTTAGGTTGCTTAATATTTCTGCTAAGTACTCTTTAAAATACCAGAATAGGGAGGATGGAGTAGGTTTAAGTTTATTAGATTGATCAGTGTTGCTGAACTATGAAATATTTTGGGTGCAGTGTATTTTTTACATACAGGTATAACAGAATAGCTTTAGTGTTGTTGTTTATTTAAACTTTAGTATGAACTTATACAAAATGCAGCAATATATAAAAAAACAGTTTTATTGATTAAAAAACACACTATATCGGTATCGGCAGATATCCAAATTTATGATATCGGTATCGGACATAAAAAAGTGGTATCGTGCCATCTCTAGTTGTGACAGTGATGTACAGTCTTGTTGGTATATGTATGATTTCTATACATTTTACATCAGATAAAAACTTTGGTTGTAAGCTTCAGATAATTATTTACTAACAGCCAGACATTTTAAATGACAATAAGAAAGAAAAGTATTTCTTTGTGCCCACCTCTCCCTGTTAATGCCCTACCTGGACCCCTGGCAAAACTTTGCTAGACCCACCCCTGCACAGTTACCAGCTTTCAGCTACTTAAGCATCCTAGTGTTATTTCTCAGAAACAGTTTATAACTTCCCTTCAACTCATTCATGTCACCTAAAAGGTAAACCTGTTTCTCCATCACCTGTTCAGCTCTGATGATTCAGTAAGGACGTCTCCTGGTTTCATCTTCATGTTTCCCTCTCACCAAATAACCAAACCGATATCATGACCAGCAGCTTTTACAGCTGTGGCTCCAGCAAACATCAGCTGATACTAGAAATTAATATTAAATAAATTCTAACAACAGCTGATCAAGCTTAAACGTGCTGCTGTTGTTTAGCGCAACATCCAGCAGTTTCCTCTTTCTGGCGCAAAGTGGGCGATAAACAAACAAGAGAGAAAAGCTGATCAGCTGATCATTGATCAGTTTCATGATTGAAGCAGCAACAGGAGAGGGAGGGGGGGAGAATGAGAGAAGAAGAGGCAGCTGTGCAGCTTAAGATGCAGAATATCTCCAGCTTTGTGTCTTTTTCCATTGAAGCTGAAATACGGGACAAACTGCATTCCTTTACAGCTCAATACGAAACGCGAAATATTTTCTCTGAATACGGGACCATTCTATTTTTTAAGGGGCGGTTGGCAATTCTACTAACTAACCTTATGAATAAAATAAAGTTCACTATCAGTAACATCACAGCACCCACCCAGCTGTATAGAAACTCTGTCATGCTAGCTAGTACTCAGTACGAGTTATTGTAACTGATTGTAAAAAGTCAGCACAACAAAAATAAACTCCACCTAAACTTGGTTTATATCTGACCCAGATAGACTGCAGGTCATAACTTCTTACCTGAAGTTCAGTTCACCTGACACTCACACCGGCGGCCGCCTCGGGTCTCTCCTCCTCCTGCCTCCTCTTTCCCTCATCCACCTGCTGGCCTTTGTGGAAGCTCCGCCACCACCAAACAACAGAGTTATTTTTACACATCTGCATGCATCTGGCCAATCCACCATCTTTCATTGTTTATACCAGTGGTTCCCAAACCTTTTTTGCTGGGCCCCCCTTTGTTTTACAAGAAAAATGTTCGCGCCCCCCACATGCACGCGCGCACGGACGAACACATCCTCCAACCACACACACTCTTATTTTGCTCCATTGCGGTTTATTTCACACCTCAAACATTTAGTAAACAATTAAGCAAATACAAGTAATCTGTAATAAATTACAGTCAGTAATAAAATAAACTACTAACTCTTTTATGCTACGTCCGCACCTACACGGGTATTTTTGAAAACACAGCTGTTTTGTAAACGGCGTTTCGAATCACCGAAAACGGTTGCGTTTACGTGGACGAGGAATACAGAGTTCCTCACGCTATGTCAAAGGTATGTGTCTTTTTTCACGTCACGCTGTGCGCCAAGTTATTGTTTACATGAGATGAATTGCAGAATGGCAGATAGAGACGAAATACTGTTAATCTGACTATCTGCAGGTTTTACATGCTTACATACATATGCAGTTAATGTCCCTCTATTTACAAAGGCAGAGGCATCACGATGTGATTATTTTACGTGTAGTTGTTTTTTTTCCTGTGTAATAATATTCAACATTGCTATCAATACATTTTTCAAAAAATGCCTCTATGTGCAAAATGGGTTTAAAAACATAAACAGCTGTGGGACACTGTTTGTTCGGGATTTGAACAGAGGGAACAAATCGTGGCAGGATCAGCCTGATATTATTTGTATCCCACTGTAACTTTACTGTATAAAGAGCTAACATCTCCAAAATGTCAGGAGTAGTTAGTCATTACAACAAGTGTTTGAACTAAAAATCATGAATGTGGGATACTGTTTGTCCATGATCTAAACAGCCCAGCGCTGCTCCCGATGAAGGGAAAACCAATTCTGCAGGGGAGACCTACCTTGGCACTTGTGCAGGTGAAACCAAAGGGAAGATATGTTTCACCATATTTTCTAGTCTTTGGCTTAGAATGAAGTTGGTTTGGAAACATATTCAGCCATGCTTCATGTCCTGCTTTGCGTTTCTGTGGCCACCCCATGCTAGCAGTGTCCAAGCGTTTTGTTTCCCCTCCCCCCCCTTTTCATACCGCGCCCCCCCTGCCATGGCTCTGCGCCCCCCCACCCCCCCAGGGGGCGGGCCCCACACTTTGGGAAGGTCTGGTTTATACCGTTTCTAAAAAAAAATTTAAAATTTAAAAAATTAAAACAATCTTCGGCCCATAAAAACGAAAAATCACCATCGGCCCAGATAGCTAGTCCAGCTAATGTTGTGCCAGTAAACCCTTCGTGTGCCAGCTGTGGTACACGTGCCCAGGTTTGCCGACCCCTGCTCTAGTCTAATTTTTTTTCTTACCTCCTCTGAGCCAATCAGCCTTCATTCTGCGTAGTTTAAATCTCAGTGCCCTTCTGTAATTCTTCCTTTCAGGCAGCCTGCTAGTGACTTTATAAAGTTGCCTGCCTCCCTGCATCTCTGCGTCACTCAGAGCTCCATTCTAGCTTCCATCTTCATATTCACCACCACCTGGGAGTCATGTCCTAATTCCTATCAAATTCGGATTCCTTTCTGCCAAATAGCTTAACTGAATTCTGTATCTCTACTTCTACCAAATGAGCTCTCCTTATTGAAATATTGTCATGTAGTATGTGCACATGGGTTGAATGTTGTTAAGTTTTGTTGTGAGAGTCGATGCGGTTGTTGATTCTTCTTAGCAGGGTTCCATTTGTCAAAATCCTTCTGTGGAGTTTCTTAGATTGAGAAATTTTCTAAACAGTCATGAATTTTCTCAATCTTCATAGCCAGTTGTGTTTTGTATATGCTATTACAACATACTCTTACACGCATATGTACAATTGGCAAAATACCTTGTCGTAGTGTTGGGTATTATTAATACCAGGTGGTAAAAATAATATTCCACTGAGTGCAGATTGGCCTTTGTGAACACCTTTTTATGATCCTGCTACTTACCATCATTATGCTTACTATAATATAACCATTGTTTTAATGTTTTCAACAAGTACCTTCACACATTCACACTCAACTTAACTCCTGTGACACAGAGGCTCTTAAGGACTCCACAGTTTACCACTTTGCTTACTTTAATGTGTGTCTGCCTCCCTAACAAGTACCTACATTCAGTTGGTAGCTTAAAGGTGGGATATAATCACAGTCCATGCAAACATGGTACTGAGCACTCAGACAGCAGCACCAATAATTAACCTGTTGTCCTAGATTTTTGCATTTAAAATGAAAGTCTTGGTGATACCGAAGTCAGATGGAAGATAGTGTTGGTAAAACCCAACAGAAACCTTTCAAAGTACCATTTTTACTTTTTTGTAATAAAATATTATTATAGTGCATTACTATTCTGCTTAGCACTACATTTGATATTTGGCATGCACACTGGAGCAGACAGGGATCAAACCACCAACCTTCCAGATTACAGTACCTGTGCTACCTCCTGAGTCACACTCACTCCAGTAGTAATGTTATCCCCACTTTTATTTAAGAAAAAAAGTGTCAATAGCAGGCAGATAAAAGTTTACCAGCACAGCTAATTATACGTATTGGACTCATAATGTTGTTGGTGCCACAGTTTCTCTGTCTTTTTCCATTGTTGAGTAATCCCACTGTTGCATAACTAGAATGTCTCCAAGGTGCTGAAGTCAACTATGGCACAAAGCAATAATGTAATTTTCCAATACAACTCAGCTTGCTTGTTAAATAGTGGCAACAGTCTTATAGATCCCATGTGCTGCTGAGTTACAACAGGCTAATTAAATAGAAAAAATTATGAATCCTGGTCAAAATAGCTAAACTTTTCTAATAAACAATAAATGCAATTGACTGTGATAATCTGTGCATTTAGTGGCAAGTGTTTCCCAAAACATCAGCATTTACCCACACTATGTTGTGTTCCTTTGCCAAGGGGATAACGCATTTGTTTTTAGTGATTGAAAAGAAATATCTTTATATTGTTTTGTTTTGTTTTGTTTGTCTTACTGAAATCAAGCCCACTAAATGGTGGCATGACAAAGAACTGCCCATGTTGGTATAGTTATTCAACCTCCTGGGAGACAAAGTCATCAAGCAATTAGACTGTGGTGTTGTGGTTGTTCTCACTGTGTGATTGTCGGCGTGCATATGTCTGTAGCTGTTATTCCACAAATGGCCGCACAAGACGTAATATGCAGGTGGCCTATCTAAGTGCTCCCATTATGCCGTTTTCCCCCATAAGCATGGCACAGATGTTACACCCCTGTGGGGGAACAAACAGCAAAGTAAATGAGGAGAACAACCCATATGTATGACTTTAACTATATATGAGTGTGCACACACGCACATGCACACACACACAAGCCAAGCTTCTGCTGCATCATATCTTAAGCTAATATGTGCCATTTCTTTAAAACAGCAGGGGTGTTTTGTCCACGTGTAGACACACATGCTTATAAAACAAGAGTATGACAGCAGCTGTCAGTGTGCAGAGTGACAGTTATTTTAAGTGCTGCATAATGATTAACCGCTATCTTGGTGTGGATGTTTGTGTGACTGATGGTTGGATGAAAAGATCACCAGATGCTGGTATCGAGCATGAAAATGGTCAAAGTGTGAATATCCTTCCTCTCCCTGTAAGTCTTATACAGTCCTATAAAACCTGCTAGTGACTTTATAAAGTTGAGGAGACCTGAGGTTCAGTGGAATATAAGGATATTATACAGAAACTAGAAAAGTTGAAAAATACAGAAAAAGTTCGTGTTCTCTGCTGAGATTTATTTACTGCTGATACACTGCTCTTCTGTGGAGTATCAGCAGAGTTTCATTATTTCATATCTTTTTCTTCAGGAGAGGAGGGAAGTGTTATGTGTATATTTATGGCTCCTATGTATGTGCATATAAAATACTCTTTAGGGCTTAGACTGCTCTGTCAGTTTCCCCAGTTTAGTTGTCAGATACCAGAAGATAGTATAATCGTTATACTAACCTAAATTGAGCATGCATAGTTAGCATGCTTAATCTCACATCAAAATTCTTCATCTGTATTTTCTGAAGACTATGAGGTTTTCAATAATATCTAAAGAGCGCTATTTTGGCACCCAAAATTAAATAACGCTAAATTTAAATAAAGCTTGTTTTATGCATCATGAAATCAGTTAATCAGTGTGAGTTAATATTTGGTGTAATCAAAACTTAAACATCTGAAATGAGTGTAATACAAAGAATGCACATTGCCTATAGTGGTTGTTGCGAAAGACCACCATTCACTTGAGATACCTTTACTGGAATAACATACATGACTCCCTGTAAAAATCATTCATCTGGAGGTGTGGCTGTGCTGTTGATCCTGTCCTTCAACTCGCCTGTAAAAAGATGAAAGCATATCTTTCATTGGTGATAGAGAATGATGGTTATAACCATTAACTGCAACTGTAAGGCTGGTATTGTATTCACTCTATGACTGAAATCTGTCATTCTGCCAAAATGCAGCTCTTAAAGACATCTAATGTAGGGAGAAGGACTTTTGAAAGCCTTTATGGATGATTTTGCTAATGTGGTAGACAAGCAAAGATTAGCAAAACTTTACATGTGTGTAGGTGGAATGCAAATGAAAGAGTTTGAAAGTAGGTTTGGACAAACACATATTTGATTAAACTGAAGAAAGGGAATTCTACATATACAGTAAATTGCATTTATGTAATATATATGTTAAAACTAATTATGCTTACTTGCATACAGTTTTCTTCAGAAGATGTAATACGGCACGTAATAATACATGTAATACTATATTTGTGTGTGATCTTGTCAAGTACAGAGAGACTTGTAGAACAGTTACTTTTGGCAGCTTCAGCCTTATAAAACACCCACAGCTTCACTCACTCATCATCTCTGCCTGCCAAACAAACTCAAAGAAGAAGAGATAAAAGGAAATCTAAACATCAAGAAACTAGCTGACATGTTGCTGAGACAAGGTGTTTCTGGATCTGTATGTGTTTTACAAAAGTTCAGCCTGTATGGATTTTTGTAAAAAAAAAAAAAAAAAAAAAAAGTCAAATGCAAGTTTCCCTTGTTAACAGTCCAATTTTACAATATTTTTATAACAGTCTGATACTTGGTATATATAGTAGAATGCTTTTTATTTATGGACAGTATATAGTATATTTGTCTTCCTCTGTCAGCTGCTCCCGTTAGAGGTCACCCAATGACTGTATAAAAGATGGACAATGCGACAGCCAAAACGTCTCTATCGCCCCCTGGTGTCTGGCTGCAGTATAGGTCATAAACCCCGCCTCCTCCATGTTAGTGAATGGGACGGGGGTCCGACTAAAATACATTTATTCTCCTCAGATAATTTTTTTCCAAAGATTCTTTCTTTTGTTTTCAATAGTTCTCATCACACTGATTAATGTCCAAGGGGTCTCCTTTCCCATAAGTTTGATTCTACCGCGGCGATGTTAAATTGGGGTGAAACGTCATCATAACAGCTTTGACTGGCAGCTGCAGTCACGGAGAAACTTGCGTATCTCTGTTCGCGAATAGCAGATAGAGCGTAGGCTCTGAGAGGAGGGCCAGCATTTACACTACGAAGACACGACCGAGTGTTTTAACCTGACAGCCTGAGGTGTTCTTCAGTAAACTGGACTACCTGACAGAAGGACTTGAGGCCCCGCTGCGCTTTTTCGGTAAGTTAAACGTGTTTGTAAGCTAATCGGTAACTACCATCCTTAGCTAGGTCCTGAGACCTAGCTAGCTAAAATGAACACTCGGCTGTGGTGGTTCGTTTAGCTAACCCGTGCAGGTGAATGAATTTACCCTGACTAAAGAAATCAAGAGAAACGCTCCGGGCTACTCAGTCACTAATTACTGTTACTGTACTTTTATAAAAAGTATTATACTGTAAAAGCAACCGGCTGCACTCTGCTTCAGCTCCTGTGCAGAGCTGAATATTAAATATGTGCAAACAACAGCATGTTTTCAGTCTCTTGCCACATCTGTAAAGACAGTAACAATTTTTTAAAAGCTTGTACTTCAGTAACTCATTAATCAGGAACTATGGATTAAAGTACTGTAATACTGAAAAATGTAAAAGAACTTAAGATCCTGAGTGTGTGAGGACAGAAGGATCAGCTTTATTTCAGTTTTGAGGGATAAAATTTATATTTGAGTTTGATGGTTCTGTTCTGTTTGTGATTACAAGGGCTGCCCTCAGATTCAGACCTCAGCACCACCCAGTGACAGCAGACAGATCATCCAACATGTTCACATGTTAATTGCAAAATGAACTGATGAAAACAGTGCAAAGGTTAAAGTACCACATGTGCTGTCAGTGAAAGCTGCAACTGTTTTATTGATAAAGTTAAGGACAAAAAAACAAAAGGATTAATCACCCATGTAACTGTGTCACTATATATCAGCATTAACAGGACCTCGTTTTTCACCGACCTGCTGATCTCAGACCTGCACAGCTTCTGTTTTAAACACTTGATGTACTCAGCTGCATGAAGAGCACGTTTGAGTTTCTCTGACACAATTGACCCTGTGCACGAGAAAATGCTAACTTCCTGGTTTGAGACCGGATGTGGGGTTGTACATTTCCGGTAGCTTTACTTTGCGGTCAATCACTAATGCGAAGATATACTCCAAAATCATGTCCAAAACTCGAAAACGGAAAGATCGCGTTAGGTTACAAAGAGCACAAGGTGGGAACACTCACCACTGTTGTGTCATAAAAATCTAATGATCAATTTTGATGTTTAAAGAGTTTAGATCGATCAGTTGTTTACATCACTCAACACAAGCAGAACTGCATTACTGCAGAAGAAGACACATCGTCCACATTCAGAAGCACATCTCTGTATAGTGACTGGTCTTATGATTTAAACAGGCAAATGTTCAGCATTTAAACTACAGGTGAAGAATAGTCAAACCAGATGTTTCCCCGTTATGTCGATATCAGCTAGTCCAGTACACACCTACACAGCATGTTAACAAACCGTGAAAAAAAGCCACACAAAAAAATGAATGATTGTTGGTAAGGGTTTCTATACATTAGTATTTACGAAGGTATGTTGTGACTTACTTTCAAAATTACAGTGGTCCCTCGCTATAACGCAGTTCACCTTTCACCTCGCTGTTTCGCAGATTTTTTAGTGCAAGTTTGCATGCTTATTTTTACATCACATTGTGTCCTGCGTCCTGATCGCTGCTGACGATCTCCTCCGTGACGTCTCTCCTGTACAGTACAGAATCGCTGCATCGATCGCTAGCAGTGTGACTCTGAAGTGCAGTACTGTATGTCCACGATGTCCACGAAACGTTTTGCACTGTCAAAAAATAAAATTGGCTACTTGATTTCACCTATTGCTGGTTATTTTTAGAACATAACACCCGCGATAAACGAGGGACAGCTGAGAAATATAACATTTGAATCCCTTTTCTCTTTTGCCCTGAGGCGCGGGGAAAAAATATCGACAAGTCGATGAACATCATTTACAGATATATTGGGTAAATACCCAAGACATCTATAGAAATGTAAATCGCCGCTTGATTCATTCATTTGCTTAACTTGTTTTGGACTGTAAACCAGGCGCGAATAGGACACCAGAAACAAAGCTCCCCACAGGAGTTTCCGCACCGGAAGTAGCATATGCTAACGTGCACATAGTCAATTAAATAAAACCTGATGAAGGTCAAAGGTTGTCACTTGTATGTTGAACTACAAACTTGTCATCTGGAATTCTTTCACAGTTTTTTGCAGATGGTGTGTTATTTACTATATATACCATCTTTCAGTGGGTCAACAGAACTTCTGGCACAGGACAGCTGTGATGAAAAAAAGGGAAGAAGTTTCTTCAAACCTCTGGACCCAGAAACCCAGCTTGGTCCTGATGGTCTCCCTCACTAGTTTCTCCCCAGGGTGAATGTAGCTGTTGATATAATATGGACTCTATTATTAAATGAAAAAAAACAAACAAATTAGACTACACTACTGAAACGTTCTGCTGATGTTTTTACCAGGCTGTAGAGGGCTCTAAAGATTTAAACAGTTTTAGATCCATTACACTCACAGTCTTATGTTAAAATCTCAAAGGACAGCATTATATTTTTGATATTAACAGTAACTCTGGGCCTCTGTGGAGTGTGCAGATGATCTCATCGCTGTCTAAAAATGGATTAAAAAAAACCATAAGGAGTGCTGAATCATTCAATAACACAGACTATTAGAGTAACAGGTGTGTAGCATCGCTAACTAGCTAGCAACAAGCCTCCAACACAGTGCGTATGCTAGCGGCTAATCTAGCAAACAAATTAACAACAGAGTGATTTTAGATGTTTTAGAACTATAAGACGATAAGCTGTGTGTCTTTTTTTTTTTTTATAACAGTGACATGGTTGTATTTACCTTAATTTAACGAGTCGTCAGTCGCGGTAAACCAGCAAAAAACTTGAGCCGGGCTACGTAAAAAGTGTAGGGGGGCGTGTTTGCGGTCATGTCCAGCGGGTGTGTGGGCAGAAGCGTTACACAGTCGCTCCACCTCAAGTCACTACTGCACAGACTCTGGCTCCAAATTTGCAAGATGGCAGCCTCCACAGGCGGGGTATTTTGGCTTCATTTTTGCACAATGGGAGGAGGCGGTGTTGCGTCGACCATCTTTTATACTGTCATTGAGGTCACCACAGTGCATCATCTGCTTCCATTGTGTTCTATCCACAGCATCCACTTCTGTCACACCAACTCTTTTCATGTCCTCCTTCACTACATTCATGAATTTTCTCTGTGGGTTTCTTCTTTTTCATCTTCAACATGTTTTCTCCAATATGTCCACTATGCTTCTACTCATTCTAATCCTGTCCCTCTTGGTCACTCCATACAAAAATCTTCAAATCTGCCACCTGCAGCTTCACCTTCTGTCTTTGTGTCATTGCCACTGTCTCCAAACCCCCACCTTCTTGCAAACCTTCCATTTAACCCTCACTTCTATTCTTCTGTCATAAATCACCTGTGACACTCGTCTCCACCTGCTCCACTTTGTCCTAAACTCTCTTCTTCACTTCTCTTGTGCACTTTTGCTTTGGATGGTTTACCCCAGCTAACTTCACTATCTCTATTGTCTATCTCTGTTGTTACCAGATGACATGTTGGTTAAATGTCAGTTTTAAAAAAAAACACACACACACTTTTTCTTCCATGACATTCCAATCATTTCTTTTTTCCAATCAAATTAGGATATTCATTTAAACCTTAATTATCTTTTGCTCTCTCACTCTTTTTCTCTCGTCAGGCTGGCTGTTGGGCCGTATGTGCAGCAACAACGATGTCCTCGTTGCTATGGAAACGTGAGAGGGTGAACTTTTGTCAGATGCCAAGAGCTTGCTCCAACAGAAAGTGTTGGTTGTGTGTGCATGTGTCTGTGTGTCTTAATGTACGTGCACACTTGCACATGGTGTCACCATGAGTGTGTGTGAAAGAAAACAGTGTGCTTATCTTTGAAGAAGACTGCAAATCCCCCTTCGGTCTGTCACTCTCACTCCTCCAGCAGCGTGACTCTCTTTCTTTTTCAGCCACACTTTCCGTAGCTTCGATTATCTTTCATTCAGATACACCCTTGCCACATGCTTTCACCCTCCCTGAAGTTGACATAAAGAGACTTTACGTTCTCATCACCTCTTCTGCTCTCAACTCCTCTCCTGCCCGTTTCTTCCTGTTTCCTTCCATGAAAGTAAAACAAGAAAACTTGCTGTGTGCTTTGCTGTATTTCTGCAACTACACTCCTACCTTGCATTGTTCCATGATATGCAGATTCTCTCAAAGTACAGACTGCATTGATCTTTTCTGTCCTCCCTCTCATTCACCCCATGTCTCCCTCTATCCATTATCCTCCCTTCATTCTACTCTTTCCCCCTCCTTCCTTTCTAATGACCTCTTTGCTGATTCAGAGACAATGAAGAGTTATGGCATATCTATATAGCTGTAACAATAATTAAGGGGAAAAAACTATTAGACTGTACTGAAAGATAAACAGCATAAGTACAGCACAGCATCTGGTGACAAAAAATGTTCCTCTCAAAGTGTCTCGTCATGCAGCTTCTGCAGCATTTTGAGAAAGATTCAGGGGTGAGATCTGTGATTCAGAAGTGTGTGTGTGTGTGTGTGTGTGTGTCCTAAATTAGGTGAATGACTTGTTGTTGCTGTGTGGATCTGCCTGCCAACACAAAGGCCCTCTCTTCGACTTCAGTTAATCAGTATGCAGCTCCTCTCCACATCACTGTCCTTGTGTTGTAAAAACATACACACACACACTCTGACACACACATAGATGCAAATAAACGCACACTTCATCGGAATTTTGTTCCTGACTTCACCATTGTCCTTGTGGTATAAATATCACATATACAACAAAGAACACAGAAGCTGAACTGAGTCCAAAGTCCTGAATGCCCGTGTGTATATATGTGGATGTTTTCACATTCGCACAAACTTACTCCAGCTCCTCTCTCACACACACATGCATCCATACCAAAGATATCCTTGTGAGAAACCATGATATTCAAGAACGCACACACACACACGCACACACAAACACACACCCACACACACACGTGCAAACACACACACACACTGGGGTGATAAATAAAGCAGTGCGAGCTCAGCAGCAGCCCTTTGCCATGTCAGGCTTTACTGATGTGTCGACCAATCCAAGGGAGTGATTCAATCAGGTCTGCAAAAGAACAGCCTAAACTCAGATCTACAATGTGAACACACAGGCAAACACACACATCAACACAAACACAGACACAAAGTTTAAGGGAAAGTGAGTTTTTTTTCATCTTTTTCTCAAAATTAGTTTTCTGTTTCTCTTGTTGTTACTATTTTGTAAAAAAGAATCTTGTTCAAATGACTGAACTATTTCTTCTCACTTTTGGCTACACTTTTAAAAGCTAGTTATTGTGACAACACGTGAATAAATTACATGTAACTCTTTGACAATGACATTAAAAAAACAGTGAGGTAAAGCTAATTAAGCAGGGTTAGCACAGAATATAAATAGGAGAGGACAATGGTGGCAAAGGTAAAGATTACAAAACACCCTTCTCAATTTTAAATGTCTTTTGAGAACTCTATCATAAATTTAGCTCTCTCAAGTGTGTGCTGTCAGACAAATGAGTGAAACCCATCCTACTCACACTGTGACAGGCACCTTTAAGATCCCACATACGTTTTTAAGCAAAATCTGGACAAACAAAAAAAACCAAAAAAAAAAAAAAAAACCCCAGCAAACAGCTTCACCTGCTTACCTATAGATAGTCGCATTTCATGAGTGTTTCACATGCAGTCTTTAACAGTGGTTTGTATTAATAACCTACTATATTCTAAAAGATGTTTAGCATAACATTGAGTTAGGGATGCACCGATACCGATACTGGTATCGGGTATCGGGGCCGATACTGTAAAATGTGTGTGTACTCATGCTCGTAAAAGTTAACCGATACCATAAACCGATACTAACTTATTTCATTAATCAGAGGGTGGCTTGTCATTTCTGTTGTAGTTTTTTAGATTGGCCACTAGGGGGACATCCCGCGCTAAACAGGCACAGGGTTAGGCGAGTGAGACTAGCCGCTCCAGATAAAAAAGAAAAACTGGAGGCTGGTCTAGCTAGGCTAAACAAAATGTTAGCAGTGTGGACTGACTTTAACTCAAGTTTTGGAAAAGCGATGAAAAATGTCAAGAGAAAATCCTCATTTTATCGCTCTGGATGACCAGCCAATGCCGGTCGTGGAAAACATAGGATTGCACCGTCTTCTCAGCATACTCGAGCTGTGATATGAAATTGTGATAATGGTGCCAAAACTTTCTGAAGAGGTAAAGACAAGCAGTGTGTGCGCGATGTCAGTCCTTGGTTTAACGGCGCAGTGGACTGATGATCCACGGGCAGATGAGGAGTTTGTTCGTCAATGCCAAATACTTTCGTTATTTTGTTTGTTTGTTTACAATATGGACACTCTGCAAAAATTTAAAAGTTTATTTTATTTCCAAACCTAATTTGTATTTATTTTATTCCAAACAGAAGTGTTTATTTATTATTCTGAAAGCTGGAGTTAGTGCCAATAGTTCAGTGATATTTTGTTAAATTACAATGTGGAGACTCTGCAATAATTTAACAGAAGTGCTTAGTTTACACTTGAAATTTTTTTGTGGTCATTTTTAATAAGATTTTATTTTTTATTGGCAGAGAATAAAATAAAACCTGTCTTCCAATTCATTGCATTTGTGTGTGTGTGTGTGTGTGTGTGTGTGTGTGTGTATGTGGTAGAAGTATCGGTTTTTGTACTCTGTATCGGCAAGTACTCAGATCCAAGTATCGGTATCGTATCGGTTTGAAAAAATTGGTATCGTTGCATCCCTACATTGAGTTACATACATGTAAGCAGGTGTGCAGTTTTGAACAACCAAAACAGGAACAAGATGCTGAGGATGATATTAGTATAAACCCATGAACACAACATGCTCAGGAATGTAAAACAATACGCTCTGACTCTAATGTCAAATGTGTGTGTGTGTGTGTGTGTGTGTGTGTGTTTGTGTGTGTGTTTCTGTCTTAACATGGACGATACAAGTGCAATACATTTGCAAGTCATTCTCAGTCCTTTATATCCTACTGAGGCCCACTGAGGCATAATAGTTCCCTCTGACATACATAGATAACCAACAGCTCCTGGCCACAATCTCAGTGTCAGTCCACTTCAAGCTCTTAAAGACCCTGGATCTGTGTACTCATGCATACTTGAGCATTCATTCACCCATTTAAGAGTTCAAAATGCAGAAAATAAAGATGGTATATCCATGTCCTCTTGTTTCTCTCTAAACTCAACAATTGAACAATATGTGATCAGTCTGGATGTTGTGTTACAACACAGACAGATCCATGATAGTAAAGTGAAGGTAGGAGCTTCTATAAGACATTAAGGGAAGTTTATAACATTAAAGCGCTGTTTTATCTCTTAGACACAAAGCACAGTTTAGGTATCCATGACTGTAATCAATAGTTTTCTGCTCTGAGTTTTGGCTCACCATAGATAAGCGCAACATAAAAGCACTATCAACAGCTCTCTGCCATTTCATGTAAACGTGTGCTCTGCTGAGACTACTACACTTCCATCTCATGCATTAAATTATATGTGTCAAAGGGTTAATTGTGCAAAGCAGGGTGCTCTTGGATTAAATTAAAGGTGAAAAGCATTTCTTTAAGGAAAAGCGCTATAATGTGATTAGTGTAATCACATTTAAATTAAGCTAGATAGATATCGCCTGGCTGGCACTTCATATTGCAAATGGGTGGTATATAATACAACGATAATACAATGGCTTGAAGCTATACGCATTTTAGGAGAAAATAGGATTAATACAGATAAGCCACAACATTAAAACCAGCTGCCAGGACACGGCTGAACCACTGGATCTCAGAAACAGGACCTATGTGGGGGTATTCTGCAGTATCAGGATTGCATGGGCTTTTTGTTTACGGCCAAAGATCCTGCCACTGGCTTGTGTTTGGTTTGCAACAGTGTCATGGTGGGTCACCACGACCGTCACAATTCCCCAACACAACACTGGATTTGTAAAGTGATGATCAGCACTGTTTTCTTAATCATAATGCTGTCATTGTTGTGAGTAATTATTTTTGTTCTGTTCAGTGAGTAAATATATTAAAAGTTATGTTTCCTACAGGTTAGCAGCAGTCATCTCACCTATAAAACAATAATCTGATACAGAAAGACAAAGAAGGGTGGGGCAGAAGCTTGTTGGGGTCAAAGTATTAGCATGTGATAGAAGTGACATAAAGTATGAGGCCCTCAAAGGGAGATGAAAAGAAAAAGAAAAACAGGTGAAGGGGAGAAAGAGGGCGGCCACCTCTCTCCTTTTTCTTTCTGTCTTTTAGAATCACACACATACACAAATGCACACCATGTCTTTCCTTCTCTCTGTCTCTTACATCAACCTGCCTGTCAACCCTGCCGACCCAAACGATCCATCAAATGCTGCTTCTGCTGCTCCAAGAGATGGAGGGAAGGATAAGGATGTGAGAGAGGACGAAGAGACTCTGGTCAGAAAGAGGGAGTCCACTTTCAAAGCTACTTCTGAGATACAAGACGACAATGGACTGGCTGACCAAAAGAAGAGGCCTGAGGCCACTGAGGAACTGACAAATGTTTATATGTCCATCCCTGTTTTTCATTATTTTTGGTATTACCGCACCTCCTCTTCCCCTTTGCCTAACTACTAATTTGCCTCCATTTCTTTTCACTTTCAGAGAACTGATGCGAGCAAAAATGCTAAATGCTCCAATTAAATGAAGCAGCAATCTTTCTCTGCAAATCCCAAGTGATGTCTCTCTCTCGTTTTTTTTTTTCAAAACAAAATAATTTGGTGTAATGACCAGTGAAAATTGTGATAAATTACCCTAGCTTTTGCCTTCCGTGCAAGTTCAGATTGCATTGATAAAATATACAGCCTTACATTTTACAGTTCAACCTCTTCATTTACATGTCCATCTGCTCAACTCTTCTCTTCACCGTTCACTCATTCTTGAAGCCAAGAAGCTCCAAAAATTACTCAGAGTAGTTAAGCATGCACATACATTGGACATTGGGAAATACTGTATACTCTTTACAGTACCCCCCCTCCACATCTCCCCTTTCATTCTTTAGTATGGTGTCGATAATTTCACTTGTCTGCAGTGTCTACATTGTTTATCTCCCTTCTTCTCTTCTCTCCTCCTTCCATCTCATCATTCTTTCCTCTTTTCCCCTGGTTTCTTATCACACCCTGCCCTCTCATCTCCAGGCAGGAAAGGAGAGGGAAAACAGACCAGGGTGGAAGAAGAGATAGTGGGAAGAAGAGTGACAGCAGCTTACAGGGAATTGGATGGGGGCTTTTTTCCTGTGTGTGCGTGTTTTTTTTTTTATCTGACTATCCAACTCTCTCTTTCTCACACACACACACAAATACACACACGCGTAGTCCAAGGGTCTTTTCTGTCAAGCTCTGTATGTCTAAGGGTCCTCGGCTTCTCTAACACACACACACAGACATGCGCACACACACAATGGATACCTTGCATGCGCACCTGCCTATATACAACTGTTCACATAAACCTGCAGGGAAACACGAATGTGCACTGACAAAAAATATCTGTAAAAATGCACACTCTACATTTGTAAGCAAAGGAACATGCAGCACATGCAGGCATTTGCACCCCTCCCACTCCATCCCATGCAAGCATACTGCCTTTGTCCTACCTGTTACTGTGAATCAGCATTCTGCCTGAATTATAGGGCTGCATTATGGATTCTCTCCACAACCCACACACTCTCTAGACATTGCTCAAAGAAACACACACACACACACACACACACACACACACACACACACACACAGCAGTAGCAGAAACCTCACCAAGAGTCATCTGTGATGCCTTTAAATGAAAAAAAAAAATCGCTTACCTCCAAGTTCACCCTGTTGGTGTGACTCTATTTACACCACCACAGAAATGATACAATCACTTAACAGTGACCATACGAAACACAAGCTCTCTTGAGTTCACACTTGTAGGCTTCTCCATAAATTCCAAAGATGATATTGCGGGGGGTGGGGAGGGGGTACACTACTCTTATAACCTATTGAAGTGTATAGAAATGTGTTTGTGAGGGTGTGCTGATCCTCTCAAACCGCCAGGCCTTAATTAAGCTAACTCCTCCATTGTTCAGATGACACTAACAACACAAGCAATCCCTGCACATTAGGCAACACTCTCCACAAACCCCTCTCTCTCTCTCTCTGCTGTAGTAGTTTTTACAGAGCACTTTAACAAGCATAACAGCTCCACATCATTACACACACTCACACACACATAATATATGAGTATCATTATGCTCACTAACCAAGCAGAAATGTTTGACTAACATTAGATCAGTGGGGAACACACCAGTTTTCTTCACTGGTAAGTCAAATGAACCCCCCACCTGACAAGCCCACCCTATCAACACATACACACACCCACATTAATAAGTAAAATAAAAATATCTGCAGCTCTACCTGGACTCTGAAAACACAACATGTAACACAGTAACTTAACTACCATTAGGCTTCTTAAGACATTACGACATTAGTAGTAGACGTAAATGGACGTGCTGTGCCTCATGGGGGAAACATAACAGATACCAGATATTCCAGTGAAAAATCAAAACACACATGTTATTTAGTCCCTCTATGCCAGCCTGTTAGGCATACCTCTGCCCTTTCTGTCTTCTGCCATATGTCCTACATCACTCTTTTCCCCCTATTGCTGCTCACTTGCCTCCTCCTCCACTACTTGCCCTCTCTCTGTGCAGTTGCCATAGCCTCAGACTAATGGAAGAAAGCAAGCCAATTGAACAGTCCAAGCCAACAACATACACACAAACACACACACAAATAAGCTATAAATTCTATTCATATGTATAAAAGCAATATTCATGTAGAATAATTACATTTGAATGTATACATCAATTGACCTCATAAATTCAGGTTTGCTCGATGGTAACCCTGGAAAAAACATAAATCATTTATATTACATGCAAATCTAATTTGCTTTACTCTGCAGTACATATTTAAAGCATTAGTGTGGGATGTTCCATCCATAGTCACACAACTTGAGCAGCCAGCAAGTGCACCATAATATGTACTGTGGAAAAAGCAGATAGAGAAAGACCCGACCCTCTCCCTTCATCTCTACTTCCCCTCTTTTTTCTTCCATTTCTCGCTTCTTCTTCAGTCATCATCTCTGCTTCCCTCTAACTTCTTTTGCTCCTCATTCACAATTGCAATGTCACTCAAATAAGCACGGCATGCTGGCACAGAGGTCGGCATTGCACCATTCAAGGCTGGGTGTACTGGCAGAAATTAAACACATGCTTTGATGCTTTTATCTTTAAATCAGCAGCTACATTTCGCTTTCACTAAATCTCTGAATGCCAAACATCTCTAAATCTGCATCAGCAATCAACCCCCTGAAGGCAGCTTTTACATTATGCACTTAAACAACCAGGCACATCAGCTAAACAAGCAACCAGCGGGTGACCTTGGCCAACTAAACTATTCATGATCTGAGTGGAGCAGCTGAATGTCAAACCACTACACAAAAGCACGAGAGAAACTAGTCTCCCTTATATTGAACTTAATTTCTCTCTAAAAAAAGTATAAATAGTTGATGAAAGAATTCCATTTAAAGTTCCAATAACATCATGGAGTCATATGTACCTTTTTTTGGTTGTCTGCAACATCAAGAAGCACAGCAGCCCAGCAGAGAGTCATGTATTTGATGTCCAAAATAAACTACTCAGGTAGCAGGCTCTCATTTCGAGCATTGTTGCCTATTTTGTTAGGTCACTTGTAGACCCCTAAAATACAATGCACCTGGCTAGCACTGTATAGACAGAAACACACAGTAATCTAGCCTCATCCCTGGAGATTACTAGAAAAAGTATTTCCACCATGTCAGACAAAGAAAAGCAACTCTACAACTGAACTCATTTTATATTGGTCAAATATTGCCCATCCAAGACATACAGACAACCATCAAGGTCGGTAGGTAAACCGTTTGCTGTTTGTGTAGATATGTACTAAATAACACATACATGGATGGGTAGCTGTACCAGGGGGCAGAAGGGTAGAATATTAGATGGAAAAACAAACAGGTTGAAAGTGAGGCAGAGGAAAATGAAAACCATGTGAAATCAGGACTCATGGGAGGAAACAGATGAGTGACTTTGTGCAAATGTCATCTCATTAGAAGGAGGAGGGAAAGAGGGAGCAGAATAACGAGAAGGCAACTGCAGCAGTCCATAGTAAATTTACTCCACGCTAAAGCACAAAGTAGGCCCCACACTGCGGAACAGAGAGAGAGATGGACTGTTCAGAACACCAGCCAGGGACACCATGCTCCATATTTTATTTTATGAAATTATGCCTCTTGTCCTCCCCTCCTCTTTTCTGAAAAAAAAAAAAAAAAGACAACGACACAGATTTGTTAATCTTTCTTACATACAATAGCTAAAACTGTGGCACACTGCTGAGCAGCACAAATGACTGCAACTTTTCCCAAACTTGCAGTATTTTCAGAAAGGAGAGTGGGCCATGGTCTCAGGGGACCTGAAATTCACCAGCAAACAATACGAATGCAGAGCTTTAGAGCAAAGGCAGCAGCAGAACTTGCAGAGGGTTGAGATTCACCTTCTCTCCCTCACTCTCACTGTACAATTTTCTGCACCCCTTTCTTCTCTCTTTTCCCCCCACCTCTCACTTTCTCTCCAACATACTGGGTCAGCTGAGCTCCTGCACTGCAGCATAGATGAGTGATGTGTTAAAGGGTTTTTCATGATCTCAGTAGAAAGCAAACTATAGCATTTTTTTTTTTTTTTTTTGGGGGGGGGGGGGGGGGGGATGCCTTTTCATTATGCTTTTAAATTCTCTGTTTATGAAAAAGGACAATCTTAAACCTTATATTAATGCTTATATTAATTTACAGAGTCACTGAAAATCATCACAAAGTTGTTGTGATGAAATGTTTCTATGCAGATGAAAATGTAGTCTTCTAGGACAATAACGTCCACATCCACAAGGCACAAGAGGTCATCAGTGAGTATGAAAATGATATGCTACTTGCTTTGCAATCACCAGAGCTCCACCCATTTGAACGCTTATGGGAGATTTTGGGCTCATATATTAGAGAACATGCTTCGTTACAGACATCAAAGCTCTAAATGAGGGCATAAATATTTAAAGGTTCTATTCCTACACAGAACAGATTTATTTTAAATCACTTAAGCTCATCACTATTGAATGAAATGTGCTTATATCATGTAAAAGAAAAGTCTTTCTGTTCACAGATGCTAGTGCTATGGCCAAACCTACAGCAGATTTAAATTTAGCACTTTCATGACACCACAAAGTTAGTTGAGTCATCAGCATTATCACAGAAAACTTAGATAAGCTCTGAGAAACAAAATAAATATAGAAAGGCTAGAGAGAGCGTTACCCAAGTCTCCCACCACACACCAACACACATATGCATAAAAAGTAGAACGTGCCTTTGTATGCAGCACCTGCAATAGACTGCAACTTCAGCACCATGGTCAGAGACAGATTGGCTTTTTCAGCAAACTGGAGATAATTCTCTGTTTCCCAAATGAAGAAAGCATATCACGCATTACACACACACACACACACACACACACACACACACACACACACACACACACACACACACAAATGCAAAATATACATGGTCACAACCCTTGCTTCCTAACACGCTGTCTCTGTACTTTATACTCTTTCATTTCAGGCTCTTCAAGGCTGACCGTGTGTCTTTCTATCTATCTTCCATCATCCTATCATTATGTCTTTTGCCTTCTCCTCTGGCAAACTATACCACCTATAACACCATACTTAACACCATTTGAGATAAAATAAAAGTCTGCATGTCACAGTCACTTTTGGGTTACTGATTCCATACAACATAAAGATTTTCCACTTACATTTACATCAAATGCTTGGAATAAACTCAGTAGTTTGGAGAGCCCACAAAAGCTTATCTAATAAACTTATGGTATAGCTTAAATGAGTTCATACGAAAAACAGCACGGCCATGGTCAAGGTTTAAATCAGTCAATTAAAATAGAATTATCTGTTATTTGTGTTAGTTTGCTTGCATTTGCCGATATTATATTATACTTCATACATTTTTGTCATAACTGCATGATGAAAAAAGGCAGTCAGTCTAAAATTACCAGTAAACTACCAATCAGTTTTCATCAATAGCCTGATAAAATTAAGGTGGAAACAAACAAAAGCTCTTGCAATATAAGCACAGATCTTCTCCTTCAATATGATTTCGAATTTGTTTAAATAATTAGATGGAAGTCTTCAGAATTTTCAGTGATCCCAATACCCAATGGAGCCAAAGCCCATCACAATGAAGCATTTAGGCAGGCAGTAAAACACAAGTAGAGAAAAGAATCCATAAAACAGAGATACGGTAACACAGTGAAAGCAAAGAACAAACCAAAAAAGCACCAAAAAAAACCCACATTAGCCTTGCCGGTGTAGAAACCTTGAGAGAAGTAATAGGTTAACTCAAATGCCAATTTCAACATCAATAGGTAAAAGCAATTTTCCACATGGAAAAGAAACATGCATCAATCCTGTTCTCCTATTGGTCGCCTTTATCTAGCATTCCACTAATGTATGAAATCACTTGGAGATATTAGCACAGGATAACAAGAGGATTTATTGGGATAAAACCACTCAGCATGAGATAATGGGACAAAGCCCAGCACTCATTTGTGAAATACTATGGTGGGTGGGTTAGGATAAAAGGTAGCCAAGATACTGGGGTAAAGCAAATTATCAGTGATCCCATTTTTTTTTATGAATCATTAAAAAAGAAGTGATGGTGTGACTTGGGAGTCGACAATGTAATGCATTATATTTTTAATCAAATTGAGTGCACACTAAAAATGCTGATCATATATTTTGACCTTAGGGTCAGTCAGATAAAGGAAGCTTTTATGTGTGTTGCTATGCATTTATATACGTGTGTGTGTGTGTGTGTGTGTGTGTGTGTGTGTGTGTGTGTGTGTGTGTGTGTGTGTGTGTGTGTAGTTGCATTTGTGCATAAATGTATCTGCATATGTGTGTAAGTGATACAATTTAAAACAGGAGCAAATTTCATCACGGAGCAGTGAAAAGCTTTCTGAAGCAGAAAACAAAGACCCTTGACTTTATGCAACCATGCGTCTATAGGCTTTATGTGAGTGTGACTTCTACAAATTTGAGCAATAATAATTCAAAAATAAACAATGAATACAACACAATGTAAAATGTTACATACTATGCGAGTTTATAGACCAGATCACTGATATTGGAGATGACTGTTTGACTAGCTAAGGGCATTCTTATTTAACAGGAAAATATCAGGTGTGCTACTTTTCTTTCACTTAGTGTAGGCTGACACATATGAACAAACTCTCATCATTCCTACAAAACCCAGTACATATCATCCCCATTTTCAAAAACAACGTAAACACGGCTTCCTTCCATAGATGATCACAAATGTATCAAAAACACAGAACATCTTCTTTTAATAATTAGAATTTCACAAGATCCTATGACAGCATCTGTTCTATAGCATCTTCACCCAAATGTAGCAGGTTCCACCATATATTTCTTAATTTTTCTTTTTTGTCTACCATGGGCCCAGAAATGAATGAGGCTTAAACATGGACATTTGAATTATTACAAAACATTAAACGTTGAATCCTGTGGAGGAGAATAATGGGGGTTAATTTACCTTGAACCATTTATTAGTTGTCAACAACAAATAAATATATATGTATATGTGCATGTGCATGTGCACACACACGCACAAGTTTGTGGAACAAAAGGGCAACAAATGTGAAAAAAATTAAGCGGTTATGAAACTGAAGTTAATCAAATTTATGTCACTGCATTTTATTCACATTTCTTTGTTTTATATATATATATATATATATATGCTTTAAAAATAATTCATATGACCATTCATCTGAATATGAGATTGTATGACCTTTTAGGATGAACAATTTGTGCATCACCTTATAACTGCATCAAATCTAATAAATGCCCAACTGAATCTGAACACTTTTTTATCGCCCTCCAGTGGAGCGAATCCACACTGCTACTGTGGAGGGAGTCACAGAAATTAGATGTGCAAATTCAAAGAGCATCTTCCAATCACATTTTCATTCACCCTCTCAATTACTGTTTATTAGCCTACATCAGCAATACCCGTTTAGATAATGACAATCGCAGCATGCCTCACTGATTTGGTATCAACTGCTATATCCACTTCAAACCCCGCAGCATTCACGTGACGTGTTGTGGCATTGCACTTGATTTTTGCTCCAGGTATTATCCAACTGAGACCAGCAATGTAGAGGCGAAAAAAACGGTACACTAAGACATTCAGCAGGTAAAGACCATAGGGCATACTATGAATAGACATAAAATTTTTTAGGAAAAATAAATAAATCTGGTTCTCTTACCAACACTTAACTTAAAACGTATATAAATTTAGTACTAATCTGAAAAATATCACTAAGCTGAACTTAGTTTAAATGTTTTTTCCCGCTACATTCCTGTCTAGCACACTGTTATTCTGACTCTAGCAGCATTTTCTCATGATGGCTGACCAGAGCTTCATCATGCCTTTTTGTAACAGGACACCAAATATAGTCCCTGTCAGTAGTGCTCCACACACACGTCCCTGCCCAATTCAGCCTTTCATCATTTGATTGAAGAGTTTGTTTTTATTAAGAAGGCTATACCAGACGCATAATCACTATACACTGATTTAACATTACCTTTACAATTAAATTCTTCACTGAAATTACAGAATAAATATATGCACATTTTTCTTCAAATCTTTGTGAGAGAGAAAACATTAAAAGTGCCTCCTACAAAGCCGTTAGTGGGTGGCGATGGGGAATCCAGAAGTAATGGAGGGGTGGGGTGGGGGGTTGGGGAGAAGGGGGAGAAGGGGTGGGTCTTAACAAAGTGTGTGGAAATATCCAGAAAACCTTCGGCATTGTCTTATAGTAATATTCACAAATGTTTTTGCCATCCGTGCGTCGGCGCATCCTTTTTACGAGAAGCACCCTGATATAGACAGAAGTCCTCATTAATAGTAATAACCATATTAATAAGATATAAAAATTAAATAGAACACTGAACTGTAAATGCGTTGCAGTATCTCTGTTCATAATGTCATTGGATAGTTCTGAGAAAATCCTCTCACTTCCTGCACCGAAGCAAGTGCATGCAGCAAACTGCAGTTCATTTTAATATATATATGTATATATATTCTTTTTTTCTCTCTTTTGATCATTTCCTACAAACTTAATGTGCACGGCCTCCGGGTGTTTGTACATCCTAGTCAGGGGTAAAAGAGAGAAAGAAAAACCCCAAAATCAGGGAGACGTCCAGCTCCCGTGCGTCTTCAGTGAATCTGGTACAGCATCATGTAATTCCATAAAAATGGATTTTAGTGACAGATGTAGGATGGTTTGTATGTTTTATTCCCCAGTGCCCCTGTTGTTTCTCTTTTCCTCTCTCGTGGACTTATTGAGATATTTATATATTATAAAAATAACGGCTGTTGACATTGCTGGCTACTCTGAAAAAAAGGCACTTAATTGAATTATCTGAGAATGGCCTCTCCTCCAAAGTGATTTGGGGGGGAAACATTGTGACTGTAATATAATATTTTATTTTATATCATGCTGCATTTTCAAGTTGGTTTTTTTATGCTTGTTTTGTTTCATTTTTTTAACATGGATTTTGGGTGAGTTCGTTTTGAGGGTGGCAAAGTGAATAAGTTGACGTTGTGTCTTTTTTTTTTTTTTTTTGTCCATGGGCTAGAGATGTTAAAACCGATAAGACTTTTCCAAGACTTCGAGGTAATCCGGCTTGGTTTGAAGTTTGGCCCTCAACTCAAGGTAATCACTTTGGGACGGGTCGGGGTAGCAACCTTTTCCCGCTGTGAAAAGCAACGTCTCCTTTAGCCGTGCATCCTGCTGCAAATCAGGGTACTGCATGCCTGGTGGGTGTGCATGCGCCACATGCATGTCCTTTAATTTGGGTACTGTCCCATACAAACAGTCTACAAAACCAACAGTAGGCGTGGGCCTCTGACTGTCAATCACTGTTGGGCAGAGCCCTCCATTCTCATGAAATCCTGCCATGTCAGCCGTGGTGTGGTTGACTGTAACAATGGTGTTGAGCTGAGAGTTGGAGACAGCCAGGGTCCACTCTCTCTCTTTCTCTAATAAGGTTCTGTAGTTACTGTTGCTACTGCTCCCATTGTCTTTCTTCTCAGAAAACTGTGCTCTCTCCTCCTCTGCTATCTCCCCTTCTCTAGGTTTATAAATGGGGTTGTTACACATCTGAGTCACAGGATGAGGGATGTAATCATAGACGTGGCCATGAGCATGTGTGTGACTAGCATGGGTGTGTGTGTGCATACTCTGCGTAGGTTTCTCTGGTGTGCCAGTGTTCCCGGAACTGCTTTGCCTTGGTGGGTCCTCAAAAATTCTGCATTGCATTTGGATCCCTGTCAGATCTACCTCAGAACGTTTCCGGAAGGGCAACTTTTTCCGGCGACGAAGAACAAAAGCAAAAAGCCCAGCGGCCACAAACACAGCAGATATGAAGAGGATTAGTAGGCTAAGGATGAGGACAGACAGTGGGACAGCACCTCTCCCACCTGCCACCCCCATGTCAGAGCTCCCTGTGGTGAAGTCATTCCCACCAGGCAGAGCTGGGGATGGGCCTGAAGAATATTTAAGCTCGGGACAGATGACTTCAACCTCAAGTGAACGCAGATCCTTCCCAAAAGCAAACTCTGGTGTCTTACAGATGACATCTCCAACTACAATGACAGAGGAGAGCTTTTCCAACCACTGTTTGAGGGGAATGATATCACAGGAGCAGTCCCAGGGGTTCTGATGGAGATCAATCTGGACAATTGAGGTCAGATGCTCCAGTACACCATGCACGGGCAAGGAAAGGAAGTAATTGTTGCGGAGGTTGAGACGTGCAAGGTTGGTTCCAGCAAAGGCATCAGTGGGGAGGGAACGCAACAAGTTGTCATTGAGAAAAACCAGCTGGAGATTTGGCATCAGGGAAAAGGAATGAGGCTGTATTTCACGAATGACATTATACTCAAAGTAAAGATAACTCAACATATGAAGCCCCCGAAACATCCCAGGGGTGAGTCTCTCAATGTCATTCCCATTCAAATATAAACTTTTCAAGTTCGGTAGGTTGATAAAGGCGCCTTCCTGGACATAAGATATCCGATTGTTACCTAAATGCAGTAAATCCAAACTTGAGAAGTTCCAGAAATCAGAACGATAGATCTTCTGTATTAGGTTTCCACTGAGATACAATTTCTTGGCATTGAGGGGCCGTGGAAGAAGCTCTGAGATGTTATGAAAGCTTTTCTCTTTACAGTTTACTGTTAGCCCCAGGTCATTGATATGAAGATTGCAAATACATCCAGCGGGGCAAATTATTGGAATAGGAGGCCTTGTTTGATAACCTGCAATTGGGGGCTGGTTGATGCCTGGGTAGATGCTACGAGGAGTTGGGGGGTTCTTTGTGGGCCGAGGTCGTTTGGTGGGTTTTACAACTCTTTCCTTATATTCCACAGAAGAGGCTGTGTTGTGAAAAGAGGAGAGCATTGAGGAAGGTTTAGTAGGCCATGTGTTCTCATTGCTGAATGGAATCCTGGGAATTCCCAGCTTGGCCTCTATCTCTGCATCCGAGAGCAAAGGACAGAGCTCACTGCGTTTGATTTCCCTTAAGTCTTTCCCATGTAAGTGGAAAGGATATTCACATGTGATTTCACCCACTAAAGCTGTGTAGGGAATTCTCTCCAGCCATGTTTTTAACTGGACAATTTCACAGACACAGTTCCAGGGGTTCTCCTCTAGCTGGATTTCCATTAAGCTCCTCCCAATATACTCCAGTGTGCCCTTGTATGGCAATGTCTTTAGTCTGTTTCCTCTCAAGTCCAGATGTGTGAGTGACACAGATCTAAAAAGATAATTTGGGAGCACAGGGATCAGATTGTCATTTAATATAAGTACTCTCAATTTGTGAAGGTGTCTGAATGCACCACTTTCAATCCTTTTGATAACATTGTAATCTGCCTGGAGATACTCTAAACTATCCAAGCCCAGGAAAGTGTCATTCCGGAAAACTTCTAGTTTGTTTTCATGCAGGAACAGCCGTTTGAGTATTCCTAAGCCATTGAATGCTCCGGCGTGAATATCTTGCAAGGCGTTGTTGCCCAGATTAATGGATATGGCATTGTTAAGGTGGAGGAAGCTGTTAAAGTAAAGCTTCCTCATGGAGTTTCTCTGCAGGTTGAGCTTGAAGGGCCGGCTCCATATCTGGGAGATCTGGCTGATATTTGTAAATCCTTTATTGTCACAGTGGACGTGGAAGATGCCCTCTTTGACCTCACAGTAGCAGGGCTCGAAGCAGGGCTCGTCGATCTCCTCTGAGTCCTCCAGTAGTGGGATCGGCGTGGTCCATCCTAAGGCTATGGTGCTCAGCAAGGTAACCCACAGCATCCTTGCTGACACCAAAGGGATGAAGTCTTGGCTCCAGGGACAGAGCCACTTCACAACACTGCAACAGAAAACAGAGAAGGAGCGGAGGAAGGGTGGGGGTGGGGGAGGGAAGCGGGTGTCGTAATTACACATACAGGTACACGCATGCCCTCAACCAAGAAATGTTTGTGTCAAAAAAGACAGGCAGATGGGATACAGAGAAGAGAGGAGAGAAGAGGAGGTCACATTAGTTTCAGTAGAATGCAAGGCAAATCTTGAAAATAATACCAATGAATTAGAAAATCATGGAACCCTACTTTCAATTTTGCAATATTGATGAGTATTTAAAAAATATGTGTGAGGCATCTTTGTAGAGCTAATATGCTGCACAAACAAATCTCTACATTAAGACAGTTAACTTTACCAAATAGGAGGGAAAAAGTCATTTGTTATGGAGCAAATATGCTGGTAAGCACGCAGTAAATCACCTGAGATATTTTTTTATCACATTGAATAAAGAAGGTAACCACAGCAGGGTGAGGTTACTGGTGAGTATAAGCTGCCCCTTCGCAGTATTTATTGCATAACAGGGACATCAATCCCTCTTTCAATAAACTAGAGCCCAGAAAAGCTTGGTGGAAATGGGAGCAGGTGCTTTGAAGGTCTAACGCAGGAAGAGGACGGGATACGGTATCCACAGTGGGGCTAAATACGGATTATTGTGACGCTTTCTTATTTTCAGTCTCCTTAAAATTAAATATCACCACAATTAAATCACTCACTATCATTATCACTATTATGGCTCAAGCAAATGTGACAGAAGAAATATATACGCCTGAAAAATACGTAAACAACGCCACTACAGCTTCACGCTAGGCCTGAACTGTCAAATGTAAAAACGTCAATAACGTGTTGAAATAGGTAAAATTGTTTAGTTAATCCGATCTGCAGAAAACGAGAAATTACAGCCCTTTGCCTGGGGTTAATTCCCTGTATAACTGAAACATTAGTGTCTTATCCTGCTTAGTTAAACCTGTATTTTTTTTTCCTAAAATGCCCTCAATTGAACTTTTTTTTCATCTACTGTAAACATTTGAAGGCTGGATGTGAATCGGAAAAAGTAAAGCGAAATAACGCAGTGGCCGAATCTGCTGCTCCGAGAAGCTAAGATGTAAGGCGGTATCTTCGTGGATCCAACCGTCGTATGATTAATAAGATCATATATATATATGTATATATATATTGTAAAATGTCCAGTTGCAAAAACAAAAAAATGTTTTGTTATATAAAAATAATAGAGCCAATCATCTAAAGGGAATAATAAAAAAAAAACTTATCAAAGATTCTTCCACATCTTTATGGTAATAGGGATAAAGTATCTCCATCCTTCTCCCTACGAACAAACACACACACACACACACACACACACACACACACACACACACACACACACACACACACACACAGAACGTCTTGTCTTAAGGCTGTGACTTTTCATACATGCACGCACAGCGCTCTCCGTTCAAACGAAGGCATTAAAAAATCCAGGGAGATGCCCTACGACTGTCTGTGGGAGTGAAGACGCTGTCCGTGGTGCTGAAATCAAAAGCCCAGCGACAAGGGTAAAAAAACGAAAGAAAAAAAAGACGGAAAACATGTTTTGTAATCCCCAAAAATGATGTGACGGGAAAAAAGTAGGGAAAAAAATCCTTCATGCAATTTCCTCGTTGAAAAATTCACTGTTTTCATTCCCAACTCTGTGCATAATCCTCCACGATTTATCGTTTCAACTTCCGTAGTGGGGATCAAAAAAGCGCCGATGCGATGCCAAAAAAAGTAGTAATAAAATTTAAAGAAAATTTAAAAAATATGTATATATACTAAACGCCGTTTTATATTCCCTTGGGTGTATCAGATCGTTTAACATACGTACTTAGTTTAGTAGGATTCCAACTTCACATATCCTCCTGCAGTGTGTCCTGTTGTTGCCCGGTGCGTCCCGCTTAGCGTCCGATGTCCGGCTGTGAGGACGAGAAAGAGAAATGGGGGGGTGACCGAGGCGTAAGAAAGGAACAGGAGGAAACAGAGAGAGAGAGAGAGAGGAGGGCATTGAGGATGGAAAGAGGAAGAGATGCGCATGTGAATGAGCCGGGGATGAGTTAAAAGTACTGCTTATCTTGCGTGGTAATTCCAGTACAACCTGGAAAAGGATTAAACTTGAATTTAAATCATACTAAGTTATGGTGAAATTATTATACTGCACAACTTACAGTCCGAAAAAAATAGAGAATATGCCCTCTTCGCGCGTGCACACACACACACACACACACACGAAACCGTTGCTGTCAAGACAGAGCAGAGAGCAGAGCGCTTATTGAAATACATGCCAAGCATAATGCAGTAGGCTTTCGTCGTGACATTGGCAGGAAATTTCCGAATAAAGAACGAACGGTCACTGATCAGTTAACTAGATGCCGGTGATCCGTTATCCTCGATAAATGGAGAACGCTTGTTGTCCCATTTTGAAGTCTGTGGCTATGCAGACACCGATAAGCACGGCAACACACACACATTCATGCACACATCTGCGTAAGGCTCCCCATATGATGCACATGCACATGGAAACAGCCTATAACCACTCACCAATTGCAAAGCATCGGGGAAAGACCACTAGTTTGAATCTTGTTAGATCTCCTTCTCCCCTCCTCTCCTTTTCCCTCTCTCTCTATCTCTCGCCCTCTCTTCTTCTTCTTCTTCTTCTTCTTCTCTCTCGATCTCTCAGTGGCTGAGGCAAAAGAGAGAAGAAATGAAGACGTGATAGGAATGCGATCTCTGCCACTCTCACTCTCCGGTTACTCTGACTCTCTCCCCTTCTTTCTCCTCTACATTTTTTCCCTCTCAAAGCAGTTTGCTTAAAATGCAAGTCCTCGGCTTGTGTCCGTCCACTTCCCCTTCCACCCCTTCCCCCCCTCCCTCCTTCTCCACAGCCGCCCCCCGGGTGCGCGCTCAACAACGGTATAGCTGGGTGCAAGTATTTTCCTCTCGGTTTCAGGACCGCGTTTCTTTCCGGCTCAGCAGTAGAAGGAATCTGTGGATCATATCGACTGTGGCTGGGTCAGCTGCTATCTTTTTTTCTTTCCCTTTCTTTTTTCCTCGGGTATGTTTCCCTGTCGTGCGTCAGAGAAATGAGGGACAGAGCTGGGGAGGTGGATGGGGGTGAGGGGTGAGAGACGCAGAAAGAGAGAGAGCGATCTGGCGGCGAGAGAAAGAGGAGGAGGGGAGGAGAGCGAGTGATGGGGACGGCTGCTCTATGGTTCTGGATGCTGCCGAGAGGAGAAGAGGAAGGGAAGAGAGGAGAGAGTGGGGAGCGCTCGGGCTTTCGCGGCGGGGACGCGCGTCACGGATAAATAGATAAATAAATAAATAAATGAGTGAGAGTCTGGGAGCGAGAGCCGTGCGGGCTGGGTGAAACTACGAAACCTGTGGATGACAGTCAGGACACACACTCTCTCTCTCTCTCTCTCTCCTTATGAGGCTTGTCTAATTATAATCACAATGATACTCAGTTCTTTCACTGAGCATATTTATTCGGCGTTAGTTGCGAGAGCAAATTGTGGAGTTGGCAGCCCCTCACCCTGCCAATACCTCCTCTCACTGCTGTGGAGACGCAGAGGGTGGCCACGACTATCTACAGCAGGCGGGGGAGAGAGACAGAGAAGCACAGAAAGCTTCATTTTTCTCATCCACTTGCGTGCCTTCCCCCGCCTCGCCTCCAGCGGGCAACACAAGCCCGTGTTGTGAGCGGCAAACCAAGCCACAGCTCACGAAGACGACTGGGATGCACTTGCAAAGTTCTTGTATCTCTGCAAGGAGGAGGATGATTGTTGTGGACTGCTGATTTATCGTTACAGTAGCTGTGGTTGCAGCACAAGGCAAAAAAAAAAAAAAAAAAAAAGTTTACGCAATGAAACGTCACTAAAATCAGCGACGATATCGGGTCGCTGGAATCCTTCTCTCATAACACGACTGCTGATTATATTTATGATACATTAAAGTCACTTTAGAGAAAGGATACTTCAAATGTGTGCAGGTATTTTAAAGGCTGTAGCAAGTCTTATTAAAATTATTCAGTAGATCCTCTCCGAGTAAAGCAGGATAAGTTAGCTAAAATTGATAATCATTAAGTCTATTTGTGTAGGCGCAACTGTATTTTTTGTTTTTGCAGTCATTTTTGAAAGTGTCTTGTCATGGTATTAGACAAGCAAACCTCCCTATTTGACAATCCTGTAGAGATTTACCACGCATGTCATGGTGGATTACTCCAGACTAAACTGAGCTCTGGGGACATTCATGCTTTCTGCACATATGCAATATTAATAAATAGTGATGTTCATAGCAAAAAATGTTGAATCTTGGAGTGCAGAGAACCTTCCTATTCATATTGTAAATGTGTTTCCCAATTTCTGCACAGTTCAGTGCCTGTCTGACGCCATGTTATATTAAAATAACTGACACCAACACACACTGGTGTCAACAAAGAAAAAAACATCTATCAAGAGTTACTTCTGGAGTTACAGACGTGTTAGTGGGACATGATGGAAATGTTTTGCCTGATGTGTTTTCCCTTGGTTTTCCAGACCAGTCACCATTCTATAACGATAAATAAAATACACACAAGCCTTAGGCAGTGCGCACCCATAGACAGACACATATTGGACACACAAAAATAGATAGGAGAATAGAAAAAAAGTGAGAGCATCTGGTGGACTGTAAAACTGCCATTCTTCTTCATGAGTAGCCATCATTCACCCTTTCAGACTGTCAGCTACTGTCAAAAAGACTGGCATAAGGCCACTACAAACCCTTCATTCATCTCACTGGACATGGATGGCCAGAGTTTTTCACAGTACAGCAGCACTAACATACACTTTGGAGATCAGTGCTAATGAGACTACTAGTTAGAGCTTCCACTTTGAATGTTACAGCAAAACATGGACATTGATATGCTTGGGTTTGACAAGTATCATGTCACAGGAAGGGCAAAGAATGACAGTAAATAATAAAAATGTAATCTGTATAACACAAAGACATGAGGTCGCGATGTCAAGGCTAAGACCCGAACATGAAAAAAAATGCTCAACAGGTTTAATGTGAGCACTGGAAGTAAACAAGTTCATAAAGCTGTTTTGGGGAATGAGGTAACAGGCAGATAAGTCCATATATTTATCTCCACTATAATCTCTCAAAGTCTCCAAAGACTGGAAGCATCCATCCATTCATCCATTCATCCTCTTCTGCTTATCCTTGTCAGGGTTTTGTGTGTGTGTGTGTTTGTTCGTGTGTTGGGGGGATAACACTGTTAGTACAACATCTGGCATCAACTGAGGGATTTCCTCAGCCTTAAGTAGCAGACAGGAAACGAACAGTTGTGCGCAGGTGAGAAAATTGATGACAACTCCAGTTGTACAGATCAGGAGGGCAGGTGCTCCTGGAGGAAACTCGCCCCTGAAACAGACACACATGCGTACACATACACTGAGAGAGGTGGGAGACAGATAGAGAGAAAGAACAGGGAAGAGAAACAACTAGAAAACAGAAAGTTGGCACAGGAAGACCAGGGGACCATGACATACAAAGCGTTTATGGATGTTGAAGCAACAGTATTGTAGTGCTAAATCATAACTATCAGTTAAGATATGAAAACAAGATTTAAATTTACCAGAAAAAATGCTTTGGTTGAGGTTTTTGTTTCTTTACCCGGTGTACTGCTATTAAATCTATTTGGTGTATTATAATTCCATTTATTAAAAAATATATTTTCTCTCAGTTAGAAATGTATGGTAGGTCTGTTAATGTTTATAAAGGTCAGTGGGTGAGTGCACTGTCAAGCAATGTCATCACTCTAGGGACACTGATCGAGAAAGCAAAAGTATGAGTATGAATTCGGGTAACATTTTAAGGTTATCACTGAATAATAAACTGACCTCAACGACAACATCAATCATCAGAGACAATAAAGAGTATTGTAGTAAACTGCTGCCAATGACTAGACAAAAGGATGCTCCCACAACAGCAAAGGGGTGTCTTTATTTCATAAATGCTTAACAATACATGACAGCAATAATCATATGTCAAGTATTTTTTCAGTGCTTTAGCAACTTATAACCAAACATTCCTATCAAAGGGTTGATTAGCAGGACTGCTTAAATAACATGTAAATATGCAAAATATTCATGAAAATAAGATAATGGTTGGGCATTTAAACTGACAGTTTTAAAAGCTAATGGGTTATTGCATTGTTAAAAAAAAAAAGAAAAGTTTTAAAAAAAAGTTTTGTGTCCCTCAAAAACTTTCCTTCTTTTTCAGCCTTCACCTTTTGAAACTTTCCATTACCGTTTCTCTGCTTGTCATCAGGGGTTTCAGTGACATACCTCATGTCCTTTGTGAACCACAAGGGATGGTGGAAGGCACAGTCAAATAATTCCCTATCTATCTGTCTGTCTATCTATCTAGCTGTCTCTCCTCATGCCAGTCTCCCTGACTGCTTGGGAGTCAGTGTGTCCAATATGTCACTGGTCTGCCTTTCTCACTGTCCACATACACCACAACTTGGCAGCCTGCCAACCAGACCACCCGCCTGCCAGTCTTTCTACCTGATAGCCTGCTTATTTGGCCAACCTGCTGCATTCTTTCATGTCCGTCTGTCTCCGTGCTGCTATACCCATTTGCCTATGAGCCTGTCAGTGTTACTACATGACTGACAGATTTCCTTTAGGCACCTACAAGTTCTATCTTGTCTTATATTTATACTTACTAACAAGGACAGATTGACAAAAGAGGGTAAAATGTGGGTAAAAAAATGGAGAGGAAAAAAAAAAACCCATCTGAGATTTATGTGCCACATGATAGCATGATTTAGTTTGATATTTTGTATCATACAATACAATCATACAATGTATTTCTTTATTATTATCATCACCTATAAGAAAATCTAAAATCAGTATGCACAATATTCATTACCATGGAAGTCTGTATATGTTTTTTTGTTTTCTGTTTGAGTCTGATGTTGGCTGGGAAAAACAGCTTACTTTACACAGAAGTGTTTGTCATTAAGAATATGTCCTATGTTGAAAATATTCTTAGTGACAAATGTTGTTAAACTATTGTGTTCTCTAATGGTAGCTGTTTTTATTATTATTAAGTAATAAAAAAGACCTACACTCTTTGTAAGTTTCACATCTAGCTTTGTGTAGTATATCTATGTACTCACTGCTGTACTAGAGACACAAAATAGCTGTTGTTCTATATTTTATATCTTTTCACGTGCTCAGTACTTGCAGAAGTACTGCATGCTTTGCACTGAAATATTTTTATGAAAAGAACAGACATTGTTTAAAGTCCACATGCATGTTATTAATACTTGGAAAGAACGCTATGTATACATATATACATATATATATATAGTATAGTACATAGCATTTTAATTTATTCATAGTATAGTATTCACTTCATAGCATTCAATCCCATTGGTGGATAATATTCACAATGCTCTGTATTTTGTTGAATCATCCTGGTTTTCCTGGCATCCCTGCACCAATGGCTCTGGTTGGTAAACTGGGGTTCAAGTCCCCTTTTTTAAGAATGCAATCCAGAAGGGGTGCATCAACTGAATCACACTCTTCAACTTCCACGGGAAAGTCTAGGGTGGGGCACAAAAGAGGAAAGTTTACGTGTTAATCAGAAAGAACAATGCCGCTTTCTGGCTGGTTGTGAACCACTGGACAATCTGTTTAGACCTCAAGGATACTTGAGGTGATATTTTCCCAGCAAGTCTAAATGTATTTTGTGGACTTGGAGAGGGCATTTCACTGACTCCCTCAGAGTATCCTGTGGGGGGTGCTCCAGGAGTGCAGTGTATTGCACCCATTGTCAATGGCCATTGTGGGATACAGATTATGTTATTGACCTAGAAGAGCTTTTGGCAGGGGAGAGAGGTCTTTGCATCTCTCATTAGTCTGGTGACTCCTGCAAATGGATGGATGGAAAATTAATACTTTATGCAGTGGCTCACAGATCCATTGAACATAATAAGAGGTCTTGATTGCCTACAGTAAGAGGCTAAAGATATAAGGAGTCTGAAAAAAGGAGTCCACAGCAACATTCTCTTTCAAAGTCTTGTAGTTCAATGCCTGGCCTTGTTTGAAATTTGAGTGTGTTTCCGGGGTGAGAATGTACCCTGACCTAGGTTTTAAGAAACAGTGGCTGGGGAGATCTTTGACTTTAAAAACAACAAAGAAAAAATCCTTTGAGAAGATCCATTAATGTTTATATTGAATTTGAAATATTCAGAACCACAGAACATTGTTTCTTTTTTCAATATTCTTTGGCAGTACACATGAAATTCTTCGTGGAAATCAAGCTAAACTCCATGTAGATCTTTTTATATCAGGTATTATAAGTTTCTGTTGTAAAGTGGACTCTCACAGGATTAGTCACTGCAAATATACAGGGCCAGAGAAGAAGTTAAATGTCACATTGGGGTTTGCTTCAATGAATTCTTTCTAAGTTTATGAACTCTCTCCCTCTCTCTTTGTGTGCTTGTGTGTGCTGGCCACTGAGCAGCACTTTAATGTGGTCACATCTGAGTGATTGGCCCAACAGTGCGGATGAAGTTCAGGACAAAAGAGCATCCAAATATAAAACAGATGTCGACATTTTGTTCTCTCACACACAATCTGAATGAAACAGAGCAAGTGTAGGTGTCATTGTCTGGCGAGAACATTACAGCTTTGTAACATCTTTATAGCTTTATATCTTACTGTAAAACGTAGTACGAATATTGTCACTGTTACTGAAACGTCTGACAGCATTACAGGAAACCAGTAGCCTGCCTGTGGTGATGCAAAGTTTATTGTAAAGTGCTTACATAATTAGATAATGAATAATGATTTAACTGGACACTGTTTTGTCTGCCCTTGTCACGACATTTCGCTAGTCTATGCTTCTGCTTCTTCCACGTTCCTAGATATAGAAAACCACACATACAGTATTCTACACTACAGAGTGTACATGTAACATTTTCAACTTATAAAGTGGCTGAAAACAGAGGCAAGCTGGCAGGCTGTTAATGGAGAAGGTACTTAACTGTATCACTGAAAACAATCAATCATGCCACACAGTTGCCAAATAATTCCAATAAGCTAACAAAAACCTAACAGAACCAGAACTAACCAAAGGCAGAAGGCCAGCAGGGGAAAATGCATGAATGCCAGGATAAAGAGACAATGACCTGAGAAAGATTGATGCCTGAATCCCACCAGGGGTGTTTACGTCAATTTCTGTCTTAAATGTGGTTGTCAGAGCGGTTAGTGCTCATTGAAGCCAATGCTTGTGATTCCACAGAAGAAACCCTCTGCTCTGTGTCTGTAAAATACACGCCAAGTGAATGCATTATCATCCCAGGGCATGATACAATATTTTTTTTTCTTTTTTGTGAGATGCCACTTGTGTGTCCTTGTTACACTCAAGATGTTTGTTGGATTCAGTGGTTTGACTTGCTGGCCAAAGCAACACTGGTGGTGGCATTTTAGAGGCTTACGAGTCTGCAAAGTCTTAAAAAAAAGGTGGGTAGGGATTGGTGGCATAAATGACATGTTTGCCAGGAGATTAAGTTTTATGAGTAAACTGAAAAGGTACTTTGGCAAAATGGTATTAAGAGAAATCCAAGAAATAAAAAGAGACTGGCCATATCTTTTGACAGAAGCAACTGGACAGAGCAGAAGAAGAGGGCACAGAACATGTGGGTAGTTTCACAATAAAATAACAAACACTCCAACTTTAAAAGTCTCTACCTCTGTCTTAAGAGTAAAAAGAAAAAGAAAATGCTGATCTTTAAAATATAACAGAAAGAAGATATCAAAGCCTTGTTTACTGAAGACTGTGTCCTCACTTCATGTCATGTAATGTCAGAAGCCACAAATCAACACAGAGATCACAATGGTGCATAAAAGGCAGGCTTATGTAAATTAGATTTCCATTTCACAACCAGGGATGGTGTGTGTCACCCTGATGCTCAGTTCCTCTACCAGAGGCATGGGAGTTGGAGGCTTCCGTGCATCTTCTCATGCTCCTTGTTTTGGATGTTACTGTCAGCTGAGATTGTCAAAGCTGTCACAACAGCCCTCTTCTGCTCCTTGTCAACCACTATTGTGTCTGGTTTGGTAGTCAACAGCTGCTTGTCATACTAGCTTCACATTAGCTTCAGTCAGTCTTAACTCCTAGTTCTCAAGTCCTTGAGACCAAGTCTTTCTTCCAAGCACTTTGCTCCGCAATGTGAGGCTTTTCTATTGTGTGCCTTTCTCTTGTTCTGTATATATTCCTATTGATTGTATATATTTCTCCCGTTTGTTATTTATTTCTGCTGTCTTACGATTTATATTTTATTCCTGCACAGTTGCCGTGGAGGTTTGACACCCCTACTTTAGCTTTTAGCAGTGGCTCATGGTGAAAATAGCCCTTCATTTTACCTGAATCACCGAATCTCTCCCTTCCTAATTATATCCCTCCATCTATTGTTCACTTCTTCACAGCTGGTGCTAGCAGCAGGAGCCTCTTGTGACTGTGAGTCATGGTTACTAGTTGTTGCCCAAAATGCCCAGTATGCCAGATTACATGTCTAATCCAGCCCTGGTATAATATCTTGTCAGGCCAACCTGTCTTCTGTCTAAAGTATTGTCAAAATGGAAATTAAGCTTATATAATCCACATTATCAGTATTATCTTTGTGCACACTGTAATTTTCTACTTTTGAATTTTTATCTGTCCATTGTACCATTAGATTAAAAAAAAAACCTGGTGGTCATTTAATGATGTTGGGGATTCCCAAAAAGTTGTCTCTTTACATCTAGACGCAATGTTTTTAGTGTGAGAAACGTTATGGAGTGGGGGATATTTCCTTGGTTTGTTTTGGGCACTTTAGGTCTGCCTGAGCTTTGTACAAATGCTACATCAGTGCCATGAAAATCCAAGGCAGTTCTGGAGGTACAAGGAGATCCATCCTTTTACAAGCCAGATAGACATAATTCACATTAACGTCAGTTCCATTACCGTCGGTTGATGAAGAATCCTTGACACACATATACTTTATAAATAATGAGCTTCATCATTATAAGAACACATATGTTCAAACCATTACAAAAAAGCAAAACCGTTAATGTAAAAAAAGATTGTGTATTCAATCGTTTAAATGCTAAATACTAAAAAAACTTTGATGAAAAGAATAGAATAGAGTAAAACAGAATTCCTTTGTCATTGTTCAGGCAGAAACAGGCAGGATACTTATGGTGTGTTTTTTTTATTTTTATTCTCCCTGCAGTGTGTTGACATATGAACTTGCGGTGCAACCCCAAAGCTCCACAATCTGTCAAAAGAGTCAAGTGCCCACCACCATTCAGTCACAATGGTGTTGCATGCAAGGAGCCATGAGAAACCTTATAAACAGTACATCTGCATAATGACTGAAACTAGGACCACTGAATGAATAGTGGACCGTGAGATCAGTTTCTTGATCATTAATATGCAAATTGTCATGACCACTGATCAACAACCACTGATCAAAGACTCTCACTTCCATTGATCTACGGCCATGGGTAGCATTCACAGAGAGCTCAGGAATGATTGCACTCACAGCATTGAAAGATGGTGAAAGATGTACCCTTAGGCCCCTCCTTGATTCAGAGATGGTCTTTCCCTTTTCACATAAATAGTCTCCTTAACTTCCCACTAAATCCAGCATTCCTCCCTGTCCAGGATGTGTACATCCTCATCATTGAAAGAGTGTCCACTGGCCTGTAGGTGTAAATAGACTGTGGAGTCCTGCCCTGATGAGTTAGCTCTTCTGTGTTGCCCATCCACTTAGCCAGGAGTTGTTTGGTTTCCCTGACATATAACTCAAGACAATCCTACTGGCACTTAGCAGCATACACTATATTACTCTGTGCCAGGGGGCCTGATCCTTGGGGTGGACCAAATTTTGACAGAACATATTTTGGGGTTTGAAAGCAACAGAGATGTTGTGTTTAAAGGAAATGCATCTCAGCTGTTACCGTACTCTTGACATATAAGCGATCACTAAGGGTTTTCACTTAGGAAGCATTTGTCCTTCTTCTCTCCTGGAGCTTTCTTTAGGTGCCTTCCCAGCTTTGACAAATGGGATAATCACATTTACTCATAGCCTTCTTGATGTGATGTTCTTCTGCTTCCCTGGATGCTCTCTCTGTGGGGTCGGTGTTCGCTCTGTGTTGTAGCATCCTGATGACACACAGTTTGTGCTCCAGTGGATGATAAAAGTCAAACCTTAAATACCGATCCAAATGTGTTGTTTGACAGTTGTTGTGGAAGTTTTCCATTAAATAAAGCCTGCAGACAAGCGGTGAGCGGTAGCTAACAGTCTTTAATCAAAACACAAAGAACAGAAAAACCCAGCTTGGTGGACAGCCTGCATGATCGCGGGGCAGACAGTCAGCAGAGTCTTCCTGAGCCTAGCATGGCTCTCAGTTAAATACCTTCTTCAGGAACAAAAGGCAGTACACAGCTGTTTCACACCTTAAGGTTCACATTTCCTTGCTACCTGCCAGAGTCCTCAAAGAGACAAAAGATTCTTCCTGTGGAGTTGTCTGCTTCCCCCAACTTCCTTACCAGACCCCCACCATCTGTTTAACTGTATGAGTGTGAGACATGCTAAAATCCAGTGGCACCAAGGCATCATACAATAAAATAATGTGATTAATACATAAATAAAAGAAATTCCTATACACAGTACACATCACATTTTAAATGCCTCCCATTACTGATGGAAAATTCCCAGTCCAAGAAGGCTAAACTGTCAATTTTCATTTTCTCTCTGGTGAACGTGATGTGTTGGTTCACCACGTTGACGTGATCAGTGAATTTTGGTACGTTCTGAGATTGGATTTTCATCCCTGAACCAATCACTTGGTGGTGTTCCAGGGTAGGATAACACAGCCCTCTTTTTTACTTCTTCCATGTACGAGTTGGCCACAAGGGGTGAAACTGGGGAAGAACCCATAACACTGTTAGGGTACCTGGGTTGTCGACTCAGTGTTGTTGTGTTTATGGTTTTTTAGTCTTTTTTTTCTTTATTCATGATGGTTTTTTCTGTGTGACTTGTTCCTAGTTTAGTTATCTGTACCATCTGGTCATGTTGGTAGGTCATCTAAGTCTTGCCCACGTATAGACTTGTCACTATATTTACTCCCTTGATCCCCAGCCATGTCTCTGTCCCTCCCGCTGTTGCCTGTACCTAGTCAGTCTGCATCTCAGTGTTTGCGTTCCCTGTAGGAGATAGTCTCCTTTCAGTGTGCGTTGTGTTCTGTTTTGCTTCTCCACCGTCTCATCTGTCTGATTTGTTACCAGCCGTGTTTCCCAGGTGTTTTCTCTTTGCCCCGTTTCACTCTTGTCTCTTTAGTGTCTACATCTCCCTCTGTTCAGCATCGCGTTCTTCCTCATTTCCCGCTGTGTGTGTTCTGCCTGCTTACCTGTTTAGTTCACATATTTTCCAGTTTGTTTTGTTATCCTGGATTCCAGCAATAAAGCTGAGGTTTGAGTTTAGTTCTGCCTTGGAGTCTCCATTTTGGGTCCTCCATTCCTGCATGCCGCACACAGCTTATGACAAGCACACCCATGTTTCTGCCTGTAGTTCTGACCCTTGTATGTGAAATAGGTGGAAGGAAGACACAGTTCCAAGAGCAAACACACTTGGTCAGTGAAGTGAAGAGAAATGTAACATCATACAAGACCATTGTTTCATCTGTCTCAATAATGCCACCTCTCAGCTTCTCAACAAAATCCAGTGGTGTTCTGGATATGGTTTTTAGAGCTGCCTACCATCTTTGAGATGTTATAGGTGACCAAGTTGATCATTTAGGCAAATGATCTTAAAGGTAAGCCAAGTTTATGTATCTTTGGTAAACGATACAGACTTGGTGTAGCTTCCACTGGGTATAGCCTGTCGTATGAGGTCCAGTCAATACCATTGTCTTGTTGTAACTGCTTAAGACAATCTATCACCCTCTTCCTGTAACCACTTCCTGGGTCTTATTTCAAGTATTTTTGTCACTGAGCAGTGACAAAATATTCTCATGACAGTCTTTCTGGTTTTGCAAAACCATGCACCTACCCTTGTCTGCCTCTGGCCTCATAGCCAGAGTGGTGGTGGTAGTTTCAGTCAATATGTATATGTACTGTTTATAAGGTTGAGGAAACCTGCAGTCAGCTGAGGCTGAAGAAGTTACTTGGATGAGTAACAAAACATTTCTCCCACTCAAAATGCAACATCCAGATGAACTTATTCAACTTAATCAACTTTTTGGGATATCAGAGAAAACATAGAACAAATAATAAATTAAGAATCCCACAGTGTAAGACCAATGAAGACCAGTTAAAATGGTTTACTCCATGCAGCATCTGTGAAGTAGCCTGGCCTAAGCACATCAGCAGAGCAGCATAAGTCACCACAGCTTGAACGAGGCCACATAGGCTAAGTAGCCTAGACAAAACCACACAGGCAAAAGAGCAGTCTGGCCTGGAAATCTAAAAAGTCCAATATGGCAGGCATTCTGGAGCAAGTATGTTCTGCAATTTAATGCCCAGGTTCCTTTATGCAGTGTTGTTTACATTGCATTATCTTGTAAAGCTAACTTAACGCATCACTGTGTGGAAAGAAGGCATGAGCAGTTTTCTGATTCAGCTAACAAAAGTTGGTCAGCTTGCTTAACAATAAGCAAATAAACAGAATTTCAAGAACAAATTTTATTTATAATTTATAATATGTACCACAACCACTATTTTCCTAGCATTTGTGCTGAATGACTTTTGGAGCGCATGGCCAGATGGTGCCCTCTCCAAAAGCGTGTGTTGTGGCACACATTGTTGCTCTACCTCTGCCTCGTTCTCTCTCTCTCTCTCTTTCTTCTCTGTGTCTGTCTTAGAAACACACAGCCACAAACACACAAACATAGAGTCCAGGAGGCTACCATACCATCCACTATCCCATCTCATTCTACTGGCTATAGCCTCAAACTGTCGAAGCAAAAATACCCACATGTCTGCTGAGAGACCTAATTCTCGCACGCTGCTCTCCCAGGGGAAACACAGAGAGAGAGAGAGAGAGAGAGAGAGAGAGAACGAGGGAAAAGACCAATGGTTTTACTTTAGCCTGGTAAGCATTAATCATAGCACAACCATCTCATTGATGGAAAATCCAAACTAAACTTTAGTTTATGAAAAGGAGAACAGTAAATCAAAAACTTTTTCCAGCCTTTTGATAATTGGCATTGGAATTCATTAGAGCTCATTTTTGACTGAATCTTGGCTTTCATTTTTCATTAGGTTTTCATTAGTCTTGAATGCCATTCCCCAGATTTATGCATCTTTGATAGAAGTCAAGGCACAACAAAGAGCAAAACACAGTCAAATATTCAAAATTATATGTATGTAAGCTATTACCATTGAGTAACTGACCTTGGGTGCTCCAGACTGCTTTAGAAATTCTCCCTAACCAAAGATTTACAGATTTCACATTCCCACATTGTGTCATTAATGACACTGAAAAAATATCGAGTTAGGTGTAGTAAAAGAAAAATCTAAGTCATCCACCTGTCAACTTGACCCTCTCCCCACTGTGTTAGTTAAAGCCTGTCTTCCCTCGTTAGCACCTCTCATAACCAATATTATTCATTCCTCCCTTAACACTGGAATTGTTCCTTCATCTCTGAAAAATACTTCTGTTATTCCAATTCTCAAAAAGCCTGGTGCAGACCCCAATAACTTTGATAATCTTTGCCCTATATCAAATCTCCCCTTTATTTCAAAAATTCTTGAAAAAGTTGTTGCCTCGCAGCTTCATTTACATCTCAATGACCATAATCTCTATGAACAATTTCAATCTGGTTTCCGCCCCAATCATAGCACAGAAACTGCTCTGTTAAGGATTACCAATGACCCTCTGATGGCAGCTGATTCTGGTCTCCTATCAATCCTCATCCTTCTTGATCTTAGTGCGGCGTTTGATACCATTTCTCACAATATCCTCCTGAACCGGTTAGCATCCACTGGCATTAGTCATACCCCGCTTGCCTGGTTCACCTCCTATCTCTCAGACCGCACTCAGTTTATCCAATTTAAATCCCATTCTTCAAGTCTCTATCCTGTTTCAAGCTGGTGTGCCCCAGAGTTCAGTATTAGGGCCTCTTTTATTCATTATTTATATGTTCCGTTTTGGTCATATATACCGAAAATATAATATAAATTTTCACTGTTATGCCGATGACACCCAACTCTACATTTCTTCTAAAACTAATTCATCCCTCCCACCTACCTCCCTCTCAAACTGTCTTATTGAGATTAGATCCTGGTTCTCCTCCAATTTTATCAAACTTAACAGTAATAAAACTGAAGTTTTACTTGTTGGTACACCATCTATCTTGACCAAATCCCACAGCTTTTCCATTAACATTGAAGATTCTCCTACCCTTCCCTCCCCTCAGGTTAAGAGTTTGTGTGTTCTACTTGATAATACTCTTTCATTCCAGTCTCACATTAATTACATAACCCGGTCTGCATACTTCCACTTACGTAATGTTAACCGACTCCATCCCTTCCTTACTCCCCATGCTGCTGCCATCCTTGTCCATAGTCTTAATACGTCCCGTATTGTTTACTGCAATTCCCTCCTATTTGGTCTCCCTAAAAGGTCCCTTCATAAACTCCAACTTCTTCAAAATTCTGCAGCTCGGGTCATAACTCGTACTCTGTTAAGAGCTCATATTACCCCAGTTCTTCAGCAGCTTCACTGGTTGCCCATAGAAGCCAGGATAAATTTTAAAATCTTACTTCTTACATACAAGTGTATCTATAAATCTGCTCCTTCATATTTGTGTGACCTGCTCCATATCACCACTGTTTCCAGCCCTCTTAGATCATCATTAGTGATGTGCGATACCACTGATTTCCTTTCCGATCCAAGTAACCAAGATACTAAGATACCAAGTAAAATTCAGAGTGGTATTGACGATACTGATCCGATACCGATATCTGTACAAAAACTTAATGTTTCATTGTATTTCATAATACAATATATAATTGTATTATGCAATCGTAATAATATAGCTTCATAATGATTATAGGACATCAGACTACTTGTTCCTATTGTTTAATAATGTAGAATTATCATGTAGAAATAAAAAAACTGAAGTTTTACGCTATTTGAGCATGTTGCCTGCCTGCAGCACTAAAGGACTCTGCAAGAGACGTCTGTCTCCCCTAGCAGCACCTGTCCCTCTCCTCCTCATATTCTGTGATATGATTTGCTCTGAGGTGTTTGACTAGGTTAGTGGTGTTGCCACAACACCTCACTGTCTTGACACATGTATCGCAAACCATGTCTCGGCCGTTTGTGAAGGTAAAATACGGGCTGACATATTTATACAGCCGTATTTCGCATATGACTGTGAAAGGCGTAAGAGGAACGATATAGTTTCTTTCCACGGTGTTCCTGTTAATGAAAAACTACAAATTTACCCCAAAGTAAAGCGCTATACAAATACAGACCATTTACCATTTACCAAAGTACTAAAATATTGATATTTTAATATGAGAATCATTCTAGAACATAAATTACTGGTATCAGTTTTCAGTTTTATTTGTCATATGCAAGTTAGCACAGGGTCAACATTGCAATGAAATGTGTTTGACGAGCAGCAGTCACTCAGCAGCATGGTACAGTAAAATAAAATAAAATAATAAAAAAAATAAATAGAAAAATAGTAAAGAGCAAAATATTAGAGAGACGTGGTAAAAGAGAAAAGATGACTAAATATATATGTATCTATAAATATAAATACATGTACACTAGTGATTAAATAAGAAAATCTTGAAAGGAAATATACCGGGGGGGCAGATGGGATATTGCACAGGAATGAGCAGCAGAAAATTACAGTATCGGAAGAATCGATATTTCAATATCAATCCGCACACCGCTAATCATTATCTGCTATTCACCTTACTGTTCCGTCCTCACACCTTATTAATATGGGGAACAGAGCTTTCAGTCGCTCTGCTCACCGGCTCTGGAACTCTCTACCTCCAGCCATGAGAAATATTGACTACCTTTCCGTATTTAAAACACAGCTCAAAACACATCTGTTTAAACTGGTTTATTCGCTTTAGTGCTGATTTTATCTGTTGTCAAGCTCTGTTTTGCAATTTTAACTTATTTTATGTATTTTATGACTATTGTTCCTTTTATTAATTTTGTTCTTTGTAAGGTGACCTTGGGTTTCTGAAAGGCGACCTCAAATAAAATGCATTATTATTATTATTATTATTATTATTATTAAGTTTCATTTATATAATTTTTCAAGCGATCTTATATCTGTTTTCACTCTTGTATGCTTTTCATACAAGTTTCACACAAGACAGATACAAACTTTATAAGATTTATATATATCTTTTCCATATGGGGTAGATTAACCTAAATGTGAAGGCAGGTGAGTTTTTTGGTCTCAACATAGTCTACCAAAAAAAATTATATATTGAGTATCATCTGGTGCTCACAGGAAAAAGGTCTACTTGTTATTAACTGCCAGTTAATAACAAATAGCTTTGGTAAGCTATGAAGCTTCACCGCTTGATGGATTGTCGGAACATTACGGCTACCGTAGTCAGGAGCCTCGCGGAGTAATCCGGGTCCAAACTCTGCTTCAGGTCCCAAAGTCAAACAGATGCTGTAAATGGACCAAACTTCAGTTGGGAGAATGACTGAGATAATCCATCCACAATATGAGGTTAGTCATTAATATACTGCAACAACACGGGAATAGAGCAGCAGCTTATTTTCTTCTCGACTAAATTTGACACATATAAACACAGGGACCATTTAAGAGGAAAGTACTGCCATTTCTCATTGTTTAGCCTCCTATAACTGCCTCTGTGACACATTTTGCCTTGCATCCCAGTTTTTGGCATAGGGAATGAACCCAGAACCAAGAAGAACTGGGTCATGACTCTGACATCTATGACAAGATTAGTTTCGGGTTTGGCCAGTTTTTGTTTGACTGAGATGGTGAGGCACCACTGACACAGATATAAGGTGTGAAAGCTTTAAACAGTATTAACCAAATCAGTGTTTGGCGTATCATTTAAAAATGACACTAGTTAAGCGTTGGAACTACTGAAACCTATAACACGGGAATCTCTTTCAGAAAGAATAACACTTGATGATTATGTTCAGAGAGTGTGAAAATAAACAGCTTTTTCTAGAGCCATCAGTATACTGTGGGTTGATATATAACCCACAGTTTTCCACATTTTACTTCATGTTTATCACAGTTAAAAAGCATACACAAAAGCTTTGTTTGAATCCACTGCTTGGCCACTATGCTTTGGGCATAATTGCATTATTAGAGTTGCAAGGTGAATAGGTGAGTCATTTATGTTATATTTAGCCAAGTGAGGCCTATGGCAACATTTAGTAAAACAATCTGACAATGAAGGAGCTCTTGATATTCCCTGTTTAATGCTGAACATAATCTTGGTTTTATTAAATAAAAAGATGTTATGAATGCAAATTAGTGATAACAACTCTACTTGAAGGCCACCGTCCATTGTCCTTGTGTTACTTCATTCATGAGGAAAGAATGTTAGATATAAGGTATCAACTTATAGTATTTACTTAGCAACAATCTCTCTGTCCTGATTTCACATTTTTTAACTATGTCAGATGTGATGTTATATAATTTCATCAGGAAGGCCAGCTCTGTTCTGGGATGCACCCTGGACCCAGTGCAGGTGTTGGGAGACAGAAGGACTCTGGCCAAAATAACATCTCTGATGGACAGAGTCTCCCACCCCATGCATGTAGATGTTGCTGAACTGCAGAGCTCCTTCAGTGACAGACTGCTGCATCCTAGATGCACGAAGGAGCGTTTCCGCAGGTCCTTCCTCCCTGCAGCTGTCAGACTGTACAATCTGAACTGCTCCCAACAAACATAGATGTTTACATCTGCGCTGTAACTGCAATAAGTTAGTTAATTAACCAATTCGCACTACAACCTGGTTTGCCTCTTACCTGTAATTATTTTTATTTAATTTAATAACTGTACAGTACTCTCTGTTTATAGTAACCATTGTCCTTAATGTAAATATGTAAGAAAAAATTGTGTATGTTTCTGTTCCGTGTCCTGTGTACTGTTTGTTTGTATATTTGTCTTTTTGGCTGCTGTTACAACCAAATTTCCCCTTGTGGGACAATTAAAGGATTATTCTATTCTATTCTATTCTATAAAACAATGGTATGGTTTCCTTTTTCTCAGTTAGTCTCTGTCATGTTTTCCTCTTCATCACAGTTTTTGACATAGGGAATGGAACCAGATAAAGACAGAAATAGGTCAACTCTCTAGCCTCTATGTAGAAACAGTAGCTCTGGGCTTTGGCCAGTTTTTGAATGTTTGACTGAGCTAAAGAGGATATACTGAAAGAAGAAATTATAAATACTGGTGTACTGTCTATGAGCTGCATTAAAAGAAAAGCACAAGCACTGTCGCATTTCAGATTAATTAAGCAGTATCTATCTTTTTTTTTACATTTTCATATTTTTCTATATTTAACTTATTTTCCCACTCTGTAAGATAATTTAGCTTCAAATTAAATGTCACACAAATACAAACATGATTTTTTTTTATATACATAAGAGATTAGGTGTGTGCAACTTTTAAAAAATCATTTATTTATTATTTTTATTTACTTTGTTTTACTTCTGCAACTTTACCCTATGCAAAAAAATTATAACTGTCTGATGTCTTGATGCATGCTCCATCAGCCAGGTAAGGAAATCCCCCAAAGCTGAGTCTGTTCATCTCGACGTAGCGTTTTCTGTGGGAGAAACGTTTTGTCACTTATTCAAGTGACTTCTTCAGTCTCAGTTGAATGATGATTCTGGCCAGGATGTGTTGCCACAATGCGGCTGCGTGCAGGCAGGAAAAAGACCCAAAAGCAGACTTCACGGAGGAGAAAACTTAAACTCAAAAAACAGCTTTATTGCTCGCAGGGAAAACATTACAAAAAACTACACTGGGAAATCATAACTAAACATTTGGAGAGGCACACAGGGAACCACAGCCATGACTGAGGGATATCATGACAACAAGCACAGGAAGACAGACACTAAATACAAAATGGATAACGAGGGCAAAGAGGACACACCTGGGAAGCACGGATGGCACAAATTACATCGACAAAATGGGGAAGAGCAAACAGAACATAATGCACAATGATGGGAGACTATCAAAGTAAAACAGGAAGTACAGAGGGGCAGACTGGAGAGAGAGAGGGAACACAGAGGAGCACGAGCTGGGGAACATAGATAAATAAAACGGAAGAAAACAAGAGGAAAACAACGTATAAGAACTCACACCACAATATAAACATGGATACACAGAGGGAGACACAGAAGGCACAGACACAAGGGGAAATCTAATAACCAAAACTAAACAGAACAGCCTAGGAACCACAAAATAAATCCCTAAAATAAGAAATGGACTTAACATAATACAAACATACAAGAAAACTGAGAACGCTGGGTCAAAATGAACCAGGACCATGGCATTGAAACAGTGGCCACTGGCCCATAGGTGTAAATAGACTGCAGAGTCCTGGCCTGACTTTCAAACCTTTGAAAGCCCCAGAGACACGGTGTTTAGGGAAAATGTGTCACACTTATTCCAGAACTCCTGACAAATAAGGGATTACTAAGGATTTTTGCTAAGGCAGCAGTTATCCTTCTGTCTTTATCACCTGGAGCTTTCTTTAGGTGCCTTCCCAGCTTTGACAAATGGGATAACCACATTTAGTCAGGGCTTTCTTGATGTGATGTTCTTCTGCTTCCCTGGATACTGGATCTGTGGGGATGGTGTTCGCTCTGTGTTGTAGCATCCTGACGACACCCAGTTTGTGCAAAGGCTGATAACAGTGAACCCTTAAATACTGATCAGTGTGCATTGGATTACATTGCACATTAACACATTGTTTGGTTGAGGACAGTGTGGAGAAGAGCCTGTCCCTTTCCCCATTTATTAAGGACTTTACAAACCCAAACATTAAAGCTAACAGGTGGATTTTCCCTTTTAAGTGCAGCTAGCTAAATAACGAGGGAACCACTAACTGCTTAAGAGATAGAGAGTGAAAGTGGACAGTATATCTTGGTTTCTTAACTTAACAGCATTATTACAGCCAGGGGCAGCGCAAGCCTGCCCCCTCCAGCTGATTTTCAGTTTTAGTGTCTTTATTTTCCCTTGAGTTATTGGTTTTGCTACTATTTGGTTAACACAAACTAAATCTGTTGTTTATTGACTGCAACCAACCAACTAATCTGGTGCCATAAAATTCCGTACTGACAGAAGACGGCCATACCATAATTTATTTATATAGTATTTGGAGGTGGGGTGTGTGTGTGTGTGTTGTGTTTTGTTTTCGCTTTCCTTTTTTGGCACAGGCAGGCGAGGCCATGATTTGTGGGATCCCTGGCACACCTGTGCCGCATCAGGCGTCATCAGCTGGAGGTTTTCAAGGACGTCTGGTCAGGCCTGCAGCATGTTAAACCTCTGCCCAAGCCTGTGACTCAGTTTGTGACAAGCTCTCCAACTCTCCGTCTAACATATTTTTCGCCCTCAGTTTTTGTGTTTATGCTCTAACTCTGTTCTTTACTCCTTCCATAGACCGATCAAGTGCAATGCCAGTGTTCCACGCACCCCGGATTTGTGTTTTCCCCCGATAACTGGAAATAAACCCCGTGACAGTGAATGGTGATAAACACCATTCACTGTAATTCCCTGGTGTCTCTGTGTTCTGCTATCTGTGTCCACCTGCTTAGTTATCTGACATATAGCACTTTAAAAACAACACATGGCCGACCAAAATGCTGTACAGCAGAAATATAAAAAGTACAATAAGAACAATAAATAAAATAACAATAAAATAACATTGTCAGTTACCCACTGAGGACATAGGGCTGCAGTAGATCGGACAAATATGCAGGCGCCAAACCATTTAAGGATTTAAAAGCCAGTACAGGGCTCTAGACTAACTTTTTGCCACGGTTGCACTGGTGCGCCTAAAGTTAGATGCACCCAAATTTTGCAACCACATCGCTTAAAATCGCAGTTTTACATGTGCACTTTTTTGGGGGGGAAAATTGCTGTCACTACAGACACTATTAATTTGTAAATGATTAACTAACAATCTTGTCAACACAAAGTTCTTTATTTGGAGCACATTTTTACAAGAAAGATAAGTTACTGAAAAACTGCTTGCGCTTAAAGTGTTTTGGCACTCTTTGGCAATATTGTAGGCAATATTGAACTTAATCATTACATCAGCCTCCTCTGACGACCTGTTTGTTGCTGCCTGCTGCTGAAAGTCAGTGGGGAGAGGGGACACTTGGGCAGTGCATTTATTGCAGCATATAATGTGTTTTCTGGATACACTGTGCTTTTTCAGCGTTCAGAGATTGATGGCTCCGTGTCAGAGCACTGCCTATGAATTTCAGACAGATCATGTCTTAACTTAACAAAAAAGTTATCAATAGTTATTTTCATCTTTTCTTATTACCCACAGCTACATCCACTTCTGTCGGGCCTAGGCTACTCACTAGGGCTGGGTATCATCACTGATTTCTACAATGCATTCGATTCCGATTCACAAGGTTCTGATTCGATTCGATTCAATTTTGCCTCAGACAGTCAGAAATATTATATTCTAATCATTTATCAGTACTGATGCATGTGAGGCTTCATCAGAGGTGTGATCATCACAGCAGATGCCTTTGTGTCAAAGTAACTGAGGATAAAACACAGAAAAACATGAAGGAGATTTTCTTGGCCTGGCTTTTTATGGCAGATAACCTAAAAATATTCTGCAATTTTGCATAATTTTAAAAAGTTAAACTTTCTTCAGTATTAAACAGCAGAAATTAGGCTTTCTTGTCCGAGGTCATTTAAGTAAAAAAAAAGAAAAAAAAGAAAGACAGCGGTTGACAGCGCTGTAAATAATAGTAGATTGGGGGGTAATAAGCGAATGAATAATGCAGAAAACAGATTTGAGATGGGAAACTGTTCTTGAAGTACAGAGAGAGAGAGAGCTGTGCATGAAGTGCGATTTTATCGTGGTAGAAGCAAAACAGCAAAAGAAGGTTGTCGACATTTATCAAATGTGAATCGTAGTTTGGATCTTCTTTTTTCCTGCTGGTTCAGTGAATTTTGTTTGGAGAGAGACAAAACCTGCAGCTCAGAATCTAGCGCAAAAAAGACGTAAATGCAAAGCGCGGACCTGCCGATTAGTGATGTTCGATTCGTGAACGAATCGTTCAATACTCGAGAATCACTTTACTGACTCGTGAATCATGATTCACAAGCCCAACTGACTCACTGACTCATCCCTGTTTCTGTTAGCAAACTAATTCGCTTAGTAGAAATATATCTAGCTTATAATTAAAATTGTGGGGGGGAAAAAACAACAGCCAGTTTCTTAACAAAAGCATTTCTGCTCTGAATTGGAAGAAAAAACCCTGAGTAGAAGCTCACATCAAGAAAATAGCTCCTCGGTTCACAGTAGCATCGCTCTGCTAACATGCTAACAGCACATTCGAGCTACTCACCCCCTCCCTTCCTGTGCTGAATCGTAAGCGTAAGCAAATCACTCAGGACTCGCTCACCCCCTCCCTCCTGTGCTGAATCATAGAGCGAACGAATCACTCAGGACTCACTAACCCCCTACCTCCTGTGCTGAATCGTAAGCGTAAGCGAATCACTCAGGACTCGCTCACCCCCTCCCTCCTGTGCTGAATCATAGAGCGAGCGAACGAATCACTCACTCACTCACCCCCTCCCTCCTGTGCTGAATCGTAAGCATAAGCGAATCACTCAGGACTCGCTCACCCCCTACCTCCTGTGCTGAATCATAGAGCGAACGAATCACTCAGGACTCACTAACCCCCTCCCTCCTGTGCTGAATCGTAAGCGTAAGCGAATCACTCAGGACTCGCTCACCCCCTCCCTCCTGTGCTGAATCATAGAGCGAGCGAACGAATCACTCACTCACCCCCTCCCTCCTGGCTCACAGCTTCTTCTTCTTCTTGGTTGGCAACCAATGTTAAGGTGCATTACCGCCCCCTGGCTCACAGCTCAGTGGACATTTAGATGAGAAAATATATATTTAACACATTTAAGGAAAATACTAATAAAATACAAATAAACAAAATAAATGTTTATTAAGCAATTTTGATAGGAAATTGCTTAATTTTAGAAATGTTTTTGCTCTTTTTTGCTCTATAAAATAGTTGTTGCTTTTTTAGAATCATTCATCTTAGCAGTGGGATTTACATGAAAAGAGAAACAAATTAAGTTTGAGTGAAAATGTAAATTTTTTGCACTCTCTGGTCAACTGACTCAGTGAATCAAATGACTCAAAAAACCCGATTCACTTTGGTGAGTGACTCATTAAAACTCGATTCAGTAAAAAGAATCAAATTTACCATCACTACTGCCGATGCATCAGAATCTTTGAGCTTTCAGTCCCGACGGCGTGTCCATGTACATGCCGTCGGGTGAGAAAGACAAGAAAGAGAAAGCTGATTCTGATGCGTTGGGTCCGTGCTCTGTGTTTACTTCTTTGTGCAGAATCCGTTTTCCTGCTCTCATTTGCTGTTTGATTGTTGTTGATACAGTTTTGTGAGCTTTAACCTGAGATTCTGGCATTTCTGGCAAAATATATTTATATTTAAAAGTCGATTCAGGATTTAATGAATCGATATCGCTTAATTTAAGCTATTCACCTCTCTATCCGCCTGCACTTTCAAACGTACACACGAAGGACTACAGTAATATCTGGACAACGGCCAATCAGAGAGGTCCCGCCCCTGACTATCTCTGATTGGTTTAGACCACAATAGGGGCATAATGTGTGTCAGTTGTTGACCACACGGAGATTTTCAAAATTGCGGAGAATTTTATTTAATTTCTTTTACTCAAAAAGTTGGTCGCACCGGTGCAACCTAGTTTTTTTTTTTCAGTCCCACCACTGAAAAATTTGGTCACATTTGCGACCAAATTGGTTGCACTCTAGAGCCCTGCAGTAAAAGGATTTTAAATTAGGTCCTGAATTCAGATGGCGCTAAACATGCCTTTAACACTTTGACTTTAAACACTTAAACAATAATTCTAGCTACACAGACATCTGTGTCCGTTTTTGAGAGCAGGGCTCCATTGTGTAAATTAGCGTTTATACATTAAGTGTTTCATGTCCACTTTAATGTACTAAAGTCCATCACAGGTCAAACACAAACATTTACAGGAGTAAACAGAACCCAACTAGACTTTCAGTTGGAACGTTTTAAGCCCTAAGTGATGTTGTCTTTGATTACCAGGATAGTGATACAGCAGAGACAGCTTCTCCCATCAGCACCTTTGAAATGCACAGCATCACCACATCAGAAAATACTGAATAGAAGATTCATGGTCAGGGCAGAGGCTAAAAACTGCAATGCCCAGATTTGGCCTTTGCTGTCACCACTCTGTTTTGCCATCTGGTCAAAAAATTTGTTTTATTATTTTGTTTTTACTGATACTTTAAATCTTCTAGTTTATCTCCAGGGGAAGCAAAGGAAAGAGTCAGTTGACACTTGTCTTTTGGACACTTTGGAGAATGATTATTGATATGAAAAAGGTTGCTTTATGTTTTTGAGTGCTGCTGTTGATGGTTAAAATACTCGATGGATAACTCGATAAACCAACATTTCATGCCCAGTTGATTTTGAATGGTTTTAGCATTTTTATTGTAACAATACTATTTTATAGTTACTATAAAAAAGTATTGGTTTTAGCATTTTTACTATAATAAATAACCCTGTACAGTGAGGCCACTGACATGCCTCCGCTGTGGCCTGGAAGGTCTCCAGGAAAACCTTCCAGCTCCTCATGAACTAGGTGCAGCGGCCACACGCTGCATATGCTGCTGCCTACTTGGATGATGTTATCATTCATAGTGACACCTGGGCGGAGCATGTGGAGCGGGTGGTGGCGGTCCTGGAGTCCCTGAGGCAGGCAGGGCTTCCGGCCAACCTGAAGAAGTGTGCGGTTGGACGAAAAGAGGTACAGTATCTGCGGTACCACTTGGGGGCAGGCAGGTGCGCCCACAGGTGGAGAAAACAACAGCAGTCGCATCCTGTGCACGCCCCAAGACCAAAAAGGGAGGGAGATGGTTTGGGGCTGGCAGGTTACTAATGCCGATCCATACACGGGTTTGCAGACCTAACCAGCCCCTTGACTGATCTCACCCAAAATGGCGAACTGTTTAAGTGGACGGGGCCGTGCCAAGCGGTATTTGTGCAGGTGAAGAAAGCTCTCTGTGGGAAGCTGCTGCCTTACACTCTTGACTTTTCCCTCCCTTTTGTTCTGCAGACTGATGCCTCGAACAGAGAGCTGGGAGCTGTCCTGTCCCAGCAGGTAGGGGTTGACCGCCCAGTCCTATACATCAGCCGGAAGCTAACAGAGGGTGAGAGAAGGTACGCTACAGTGGAGAAGGACAGTCTGGGCGGTCGACTCCGTTCATTATTACATCCTATGATACAAATTCACTGTCTGCTTGGACCATGCCCCAATGCAGCGGCTCCACCGCATAGAGGATGCCAACGCCTGGATGACCCGGTGGTATCAGGTCCTGCAGCCCTTTAAATTCAAGGTTAATGAGGTTTTTCATTTTGATAATGAGGTCAGAGACCAGAGATTGTAGAATGCACACATAGCTGGAAAGCTGGCAGATGTGTGTGCCAAACCAGGAAACAGTATGAGTGAAAATTCAATAAAAAACATTAAGCAACCACATGAACAGTATGTCAGGTCATAGTCCTTTACACAAGTAAACCACCAGAGCTCAAAGTAAGGGAATCCTAAACATCCAAAAGACTCTGCAATGTTTCTCTTTCTCCAGAGACAATAATGAAACTTTCTCTCCATTCTGACAGAGCTACATTTTACTCACCCAGTTGCTTCCTTCTCTAGTTGTCACACCACACACACTCACATCTTTCAATAAACCTTTAAAAACTGACAACGGTCATTTGAGTCTGCTCACTGACTCCCATTTGAAGGTAATTATCATGAGGTCCAATTCACTGACTCAGAATAGGCTGAGTTGGACCCAATTGAAGGGCTCTGAGACAAAAGAATAAACTAAAAGAGGAAACTTTATTGCTAATATTCTAAAACATAAAAACTCAAATGAGGCAGAAACAAAGGAACTGTAAAAGTAGTAAACTGTGAGGAACCCAAGGCAAAAACAGAAACACACTACTTGAGGGGTCAACACAGCAGAGAACAACAGAAGACAGAGATTAGGGCAGAGTGGACACACCTGAGGAAAACAGCCGAACAGAATCTTACTGAAGAGACAGGGTAGGCAAAACTGAAACGGGAGACTATCAAAATAAAAAAGGAAGTAACACACACACACACACACACACACAAACTTAGACTAAGACACTTAGTCTAAGTTTGAACTTGAACTTCCTACTACACTGGAAACGGAATGGGAATAAAGAGACATCAAGACATGACAAACTGGGGACACAAATGGACAAAACACAGAGAGATGAAAATGGGACAGGAGACAGGACCAGGGGGACTTTGAGGATAACAAAAAACAAATCCAAAGTTGGTTAGCCAGCTGACAGATAAGCCAACTGAAATTTCTGGAAATTGTATGTCACGCAGGAGAAAAAGGACTCAGGCGCAGACCAGCTGAACTAGAACAGCAGTCGTAAATTTATTTACAAAACTCATTCGCTCCTTCCCAGTTTGACTTCGGCATTCTTCTGCATCCAAACTCGCTCCTCTCATATTTGTTTTCACACACATTTGTTTGCACACTCACTCTCACTCCACTCCACACCACCAGGGAAACAGATCGGGGGTACGGACGAATCCGAGAACCTAAGCACAAGAGAACTGCAGTTAGAATAAACAGAGTAATCACACGAGAAACAGGGTTTATCGGGGCTGTACTGACGAGAGTAACTCAACGATCCAGCGAAGAAGCCTTCTGAGTCCTCAGCTTAAATAGCCCAGGAGTCCAGGTAATCAGGTGAATTCACAGCACGTGCGTGGGCCAAGGGCGGGGGCCCAGCTGAGCTCCGCCCAGGCAGACAGGTGAGAGACAGGAGAGGGAGAGAGAGAGAGACAAACTAAAAACAACATGTAGCCTGAAACCTAGGTACACCAAGGAGACACAGAGACCATGAAATTGAAATTTATAGTATTTAAACAAAAATAGTTTTCTATCCTATTACATTTTTTTGATACAGAAGAGCAGATCTGCCTTCAATGATTTTAGTAAAAAACTCATTTGTAAACATTTTTAGAAACAGTATCAGTACAATATCAGTGCTGTAGCTGAAACAAGTTACTGTGCCAAGTGCATTGGGACTTGAAGATAATCCAAGAAAGCTTCTTATATTTTAAACATAAACATTAAAGTCAAAGAAAAGAACGTTTACAGAACACTAAAATTCACAACTAGTGCATGTGTAAACCGTTCCACTATGTCAAAAATTACTTGTATTGGTACTTGTAGATGCGAGATGTAAAGTTCTGCTTAGCCTGTAGTATATTCAGTACTCATCATTGTCACTGTTTCACAGCTGAGTAAACATGTATTATTTTTTGCTGATGAATTTGGTCCAATGATTTTTCCACACTGTGGCTACGATAATCCAGTTACAAAGATGAGATCTGTTTGGCCTATGTACTTTATAATATCAGTTCCCACATTGTTCTAGTATCCTTCTTTACTTTACTATGGCCCTATGTTGTCAGCACTTACACAGTTTCAAGTTGTATGGCATCTAAATAAAATATGCACACATAATGTCTACAACATATAGTGAACTCTATTCAAGTCTATTTTATTTCCATTACATGAAAAAAAAAAACAGCCTTTTTTGTCCATATAAGGTTTCAATTTATAATGAGAAAATGCATTGTAATTTATAATTCAGAATGCAAAGATACATAAACATAGACTTAGCTGTTATCTTTCTCTTTCTGACTAAGAACTTGTATTTATATGACAGTTGAATCCTTGACTCTATTCCTTCCTAATTATGTCCCTCAACCTATTTTCTTACCAGGTTGACCTTCCTCCATGTCTTCCTCACTTGTATGGAATGGGACTGAAATGAACCCTTATTAAAGGACTTTGGCTGGTACTATTGTTAATGGTGCAGCTGCTGTAGCCCTAGTAGCTAACATTGGTTAAGTTGACCCATTGTCTAACATTATTAAACACTTCTTCCTGTTATGAGACGGCTGTGTGCAGGCAGGAATGGTGGACCCAAAGTGCAGACGCTCAGAGGCAAAAGGTGAACTCAAAACACATTTAATGCTGAACTCAAAAAAGGTAACAAAACTGAGACTCCAAAAAACAAACTGAGGCAAACAGACAGAACACACAGCATAGTAAATGGTAGATCGCAACACGGACAAACTGAAACACAGGGCTTAAATACACAGAGGGAGCAATCAGGGAATGGTAACAGGAGGGAAACACAGCTGGGGCAAATCAGGCCTAACGAGACAAAGGAAACACAACCAGACGCATTTACATGAGACAAGGACTTTCAAAGTAAAACAGGAAACATAACATAGACTGAACTTACAGACTCACAGGCAGGCACTACAACAGAGGAAACAGAGACGTGGGACCAGGGCAGACACAGAGACATAAACCATAAGATAGAACTCTAACAAAGAAACCAAAGACTAGAAATGATAAATAATATTATAAACTCAAAACACTGGGTCAACGAGCCAGGCATCCTAACACTTCCACACTAAACTCTGTTTATTGCACAGGGAAAGTAGGGCATGGGCCGGTTTTATTGGGCAAGCCAGTGTCAGTAATGAAAATTAACGAATGGGCTGCTGTCAGCACTTGTAGGGCTGTGAAGGGGTCTTTTAAGCTGGCGTGTAGCCTGTATTATTGTATTGACAAAGAGAAAAAATATATTGAACTATGGCCCGCAAGTTTCTAAGCCCACTGGGAAAATGGCTGATATGCCAGATTACCAGGCCAGTCCTGACCATAGCTTTAAATTTATATCAGAACATTTATGAATATGCCTTGAGAACATTCAAGAACACAAAATCAGTACGTTGTCATTACATAATTGCCCCCATTTAGTAAATCATTTCCCCATAGACTGCTAACTTGCACTTCTCCAATGAAATTCCTCTTTGTTTTATAGAGGCGGGGTTTATGTCGTTTTTCAGTAACAAATGACACAAATAATAATCGTACACACTGAGAGACTGCGCCACTGATGTCATTCAGCAGTCACATATCCCATATTCACTTTCTTGTTTCTCTTTTGCAGTGTACAAAATCATACCATCATTTATATGGTGCTTAGAGCTTGTTTTTCTCAAATTATTTTTTTTTAAAAAGAAAGAAAATAAGCAACCCAATAATTACATTACCTATATATTTACATTTCTCTTTTAATTTACTTCATCTTTACTGTTTGCTTCTTTTTCTGTTTTTACTCCTTTTTACTTTCACTTATTACTATTGCAACTTAACTTAATCCTCCAGACACAGAAAGAGTGTGGGTCCATTCCCAATAATATCTCTTTTTTTGGTAGAATATTAATGTTATAAATCATATATAGAAACCTTATGTGGTATTCTTATGTTATTTTTATGATGGAATTCTGCATCTGTCTCAATGAAAATGCAGCAAAGTAATATATGGTTACATGCAACCACTTTGACACATATACACGTACACACACAAACACATACAGGCACACACAAAACATATTGCAGAAACTGAAATAGCAAGGACAATGTGACTCATACTGTAATAAGAGTGTTAGAGCGTGGGTGTCATTTTATATTAGTAGAAAGAACAAGTCTAATCTCTCTTGACAAAATTGAGCAGAACATACTAATGAACATAACTTTCAACCGTTAGCGTTGACACCACAAATCAGTGTTTGTTACACACTTATTATATCCTTAATATTCAATGACTGTTTGATACACTTGATACACTAGCTAGTCGTTGTCTTTTCAGACATTGTGTAACATTTCTGTGATGGTAAGTGATTCAGTTAATGACTGAGGAAAATGTAATTTGACAAATTACTCTTTATGGGACAAACCTAAAGAGTCCATAATAATGAAAACATATTTATAGATTCTCTGAAAACAAATATTTCTTGTTTAAGTATTTTATCTGTTGATATTCCATAATTATTTTCACTTTCTCTTCTTGTTTTTGTTTTTCCATTTGCACTTCGGTAAACCTGTTCCTTTCAGTGGGTGCCTCTCTCAAAGTGTATAATTTGGTTTGAATTTGTTACATGTTTTCATTTCCAGTATTTAGGCCAATGTTTGCTTTGCCTTACCATTTTTTTTGTAGTTATTTTTGTGATTGACATTTTTCCTTGATGTTTGCCTATCTGCATTTAGGTTTTTGTGGCTTTCACAGATTTTTGTAGCCTTTATCTGTCACGGCTGGGGCAGCAGTCGTGTGGTAGAATAAATGAGGACCCAAAATGCAGACGGTGGTGGAGATGCGAGGGGAAGTTTATTTACAGTGAAAATAACAGGTGAGGGCAGAACTGAACATAAACCTAAACTGGGTGAAACCTACAAACAAACCTGGGACATAAGGTCAGCAGGAGAAACTCAGAGGTGGCAGATGAGGACGGCTAGACAGAGAGAGCCGCAGAGGAACAGAGAATGAACACAGACGATCTGACAACGAGCAGAAGCCAACACATAAATACACACCAGGTAATGAGGAGATGACACACAGGGGTGGACACAGCTGACACTAATGGACATAACAAGAAGCAAACCTACAAAGTAAAGCCGGAAACACAAAGACTGTTTTAGTTTGCCAACCGCCAATACAAATGTAAGAAAGAAGAAGAAGAAACACTGTTTTACAACACCAAACGCAGGGACCCGAACGGAGCACAGAGGGAAGACACAGGTAGGGATAATAAACACGACAACCAAACCCAAAGAACTAATACAAATTCAGAATAAACACCAAACACAAGATGAAACCAAAATTTAACTCAAAACGCTGGATCAACGACCCAGGACCATGACATTATCAGCTTGTAATTTCTTAAACCTGTCTGGCTTTAGTCCAGCAGTTGGGGAAAGGAGCACTAAATTGTGTTAATGATCCAAAGATGCTTATGGATTGTGGTTTAAAGAATATTTTATCATCGCTAAACTATGTTCCTGAAGCATAAGTAGACTATGCATAAAGGAATACAGCTGTTTTCAAATTTTTTTCTCTAGAAAACCTTCTTTTTAATGGAATTGTGCATGTTTTTCAAGCAGTGTCACATAACAGTTTGAAGGTCAATGCCATGCAGTGCTGGTTTACATCTTAAGTATTATTTCACCACATAGTCTTACGCAGAGCAGCAAACCTCTAATCATATTTCTTTCTGAAAGACTCAGCCTTGATATGCTACTCTGTTTTTGAAGATTTGTTGTTGTTTTTTTCAGTTAAATGTTGGGTCCAAATCACGGCAAATAATTGAGTTTAGTTATTTTCTTCTTCTTTTTTTTATGGACAATAAACTCGCAAACAGTCCATAGACTCCCAGTGCAAGCATGCATGATTTTCTGAGGTTGGAATGCTTCTCTACATAACTGACACTTTTCCCCCAGAAGTCTATCTAATGAATTTACATTCAAATATAGAATCAAATGTAATTTTCTCGAAGACAAAATAAGATTAAATTGAATGCTATAAATTGTTAATAAGTTATTGCTTTCCAAGTTATTATTTTGGGGTTTCTTTTGAAAGACTGCAAAATTTGCTCCGTTTTCAGGTCTTTTAAAGGAAGAGTTAATGTAATGTATCAAAGTTACAAAAAGCTTCACAAAAAACCCCCTAAAAAACACATTTAAAAAAACGAAAGTTTTTTCGTTATGTTATGATGTCACTGAACCATACTAGAATCAATATCTGAAATAGGTACTAGTAATAATGATTAAAAGCAATACTCCCTTTTACAAAGAAGAGGGGAATATTAATGGAGGGAGAAAGTAATGAGGACAGAAAAAACTGGCTGGCAGGAGAACTTGGGCTCAAAGAAGATTGGTTTCAGATGTCATAATCCTTTAGATAGTAGTCCAAAACAATAAACCAAGACATGAGAGAAGGAGAAGATGAGTAAACAACTTATGTCACTACTCCTGGAATCACGAAAAAAAGTTTTTTGAGCAGAGGAATCAACAACGTGAGTCACGATGCTGGGCTCTGCCCACAGTAAGATAGGTTTTGTTTCCTTTTAGAGTTGCTGGAGAAGTGTATCCAATATCTGGACATTTCAAAAACGGACAACATATTAGAGTAGTATTTGATCCCATTTCTAAAATCGAAAGACAGCTTTAGATAAGCAGTTGAACATAAAGAAAGTGTATGTTTGGAATAATTAGTGAATACATATTTTATACTATACTGTCCACTCAAGCCCAACTCTGACATTTTAAATGATTTTCCTTTCTTAATCTAATATGACTTTTATCAATTTTAATATCCACATGGAAGTACATAAAATTCATTCACAAAAGATTTTTTACCTAGTCTGGATACTTTTGGTTTGAACCAATATATGGACTGTTCTGACTATTGTCAATGTAGTACATGGACCTTCCTACCTACTCCAAAGGACAGATTTTGGACCATATTTTGTGTACTGGTATCACCCCATTGAACTGTTCTATATCGGACTTGCCTTTTCCACAGATGATCGCGTATCTCATTATATCAGTAGACCTTGAAGATATCTTGGCTCCTCAGAAAACATGAATTATTTCCTTTTTTCGTCCTGCTCACTGGTATTCATCAGAATGTATTCTTCGAATGTCTCTTCAGGAAAACTGGAGTTACTATTTATAAGGATAAAGTACTACGTCATTATACAATATACATACTACTACATTATATTTAGTATACATACAACTACTACTAGAACAACAGTTTAAAAAAAGCTATTTCTCATGTTGACTCAGCCTACTGCGCAGTCGGCTGGCAGAAACGTTCCTACTTTGTTTTCCACATTACATAACATTGTTAAACCCCTAGACACTCTTGCCACACATACACACTCTTCTAAACTCCGTAAAAAATTTCTGAACTTATTTTTTTAGACCAAAATTGTAAACCTTCATCAACAATTGACCTATTTTTGCAATATTGTGAACTGTTCTGCATTGATCTTTTCCCCTATCCATCTGTTCTTCATCCTAGTTTTGAACTTCCTAAAATAATTCAAATATCTTCCATTATTAGTAAGTTAAAATCATTTACATGCCAACATGATCCACTGTCCACCCCCCTTTCCTTGCTCACTTATCACTAATATTGTATCTTGATGCATGCTCAATCATCCAGGTAAATAAATCCCAAAACGTTGATTCTGTTCATCTGGACTAGTAATGGGATTTCCGGCTCTTTTTAGAGATCCGGCTCTTTCGGTTCGGCTCACTAAGAAGAGCCGGCTCTTTTGGCTCCGAACCGGCTCTTCAGGTTGTTTTGTTGCTTTAATTAATTTATTATTAACAATAATATGAAATTATGCACAAAAGGAATTGCTAATTAAAAAAAAAAGTGGTTTTATTTGTATATGTTTATATATAAATATATACAGTGGCCCCTAGAGACAAAGCATGTACAAACTCCAAAACACATTTCTAGCGTTAACTGAACTTCAAAACAGAGCTACCTAGATCACTTAAATTACACAATTGAAAGCATATGTGTATTAATACACATATGCTTTCAATTGTAATTTAAGTGTAATTCAATTGTAATTTATTTTTAAAAAAAGTTCATTTACCTGTTACTACCACACACTAAATCCAGTCGTTGGTACTTGCTGGCTTGTGTAGCCTCTAGGTAACAAAAGCTCAATGCTGGGCGTAGAATTCTGGAGCACTTCTGTTGTGTTTTGTACGTGTTTTGGAGTTTTTACGTGTTTTGGAGTTTTTACGTGCTTCAGGGTTTGTACTTGTTTTGGAGTTTGTACGTGCTTTGTCTCTAGGGGCTACCGTAAATATACTTTTATTTATTTACTCCACATAAAATGTAATAAATAAATCATATAATACAAAAAACAACTAGTTACAGTTCAACTTTTAACTATTTAAATTTTCAGCTTTGTCCTTTTAAACAAATTTAAAAAGAAACAGAACAAAACGCTGCAAACCACAACACAATTAAATATAAATTAAAATATGAAAACAAAAAGAAGATGCACATTCTCTGTCATATGGGCCTGCATGAATAAACTTTCTGAATCCTTTCATCTGCAACTGAAAATAGTTGTGAATGATTACTATACCTTTCTAATGTGACGTTGTTGTTCTTGGCTCTCTTTCCCTCGCTTTCTCTCCTGCTCTGTTCCTGTGCTACTTCAAGTCTAACTACCGCCCCTCCCCCCTCTTCCCAGCGCAAAGCAGAAGGCTCGGAGTGAAGCGGATAAAAGTGCGAGAGAGAGGGTGAGAGAAAGAAAAAAAGAAAAAAAAAACCACGGCTGGCGATAAGGAGCCGGCTCGCGTCATTCACGTCAAAGATTCGGCTCTAAGAGCCATTTCGTTCGCGAACGACACATCACTAATCTGGACATAGCTTTTTCGAAAACGCTACGTCCAGATGAACAGAATCAATATTTTGGCACTAATATTGTACATTCCTCTTCAGTTAATTGTGGTGTGCTCCAGGGCTCTGTTCTAGTTCCTTTGCTCTTTATTATCTATCTCCTACCTCTTCGCAATATTTTCATCTAATTTTACTGTTACACAGATGACACCCAGCTCTATGTTGCATCCCACCCACATCTGTCTCTCTTTAAATAAAATAAAGGGTTGTTTAATCGTAATTTTCTTAAACGTAATGCCAATAAAACTGAATGTATTCTTTTTTTTTCTTTTTTTTTTTGGCTGTCCCATTTGGTTCTTTAGCCGCCAGAATTGTTGTCTGAAGACCAACAAGGATACCCAATGGATTTACTTTGCCAAATGGATCATCATGGCCTTGCCGTATCGGTCCATTTGATCAACCTTTGTTGTTATTATTTATTTTATTTTTATTTTATTTTCAGTTGTTACAGACGGGACAGACATGACTGAGGGATAGGAAAGGGAGAAAGAAAGATAAAGGAAAAGAAAAACAGAAGGGAAGAGGGACAGTGAGAAAGGGCACTTAAAAAGAGAAAGAAGAGAAAAAAAATCTCCTGGATTACCTGTTGAGAGAAAAAGAAGAGAAAACAAGCAAAAAACAAAACAAAACAGAGCAACATACTAAACACAACACCATCACGTTAATCTAGCTAAGTGTAAGCAGCAGTAAATACTAAATATTGAATGTTGTTGTGTAGCAAGCAGGACCGACAGCGCATAATGTGCTTGGAAATAGCAGCCAATAAAGGTGTAGTTTATGTCTATGAACAGTGAGCACCCGCGTGCACACCTGTGTGGATCAGCGCGCTTGTATTCAAATGGTTTCCCCATGTAATGTTCTGCAAGAGGATGTAGAGAGCCATAGCCCTGTCCCCCAAGGCATGAAGCAGGCATGAAAGCGATCCAGGCTCCAGACATCCAGAGGCCCCAGAGTGCGAGAGCCCAAGGAGGACCACCAGAGGGGCATCCGTGCCACCCTCCTGAGAAGAGCTGAGGAGAGCCCCAGATGAGGGGTCACCCAGTAGCCATGGAGCAGAAGCCAGAGGGGGCTGCAGTGGCGTATCTGCTGGCAGCCAGCTGTGCCAGAGTGAACCGAGCCGCAGGCCCGGAGGCCAAAGGCCCCCTTTGCCCCGGAAGAGACCTGACCGAGCAACAGGCACCAGGCCCCGCCAAGTAGCCACCGGGAGTGAGCTGGTACATACCTGAGCGCCCAGCCCCGGACACCAAGAACCACCAACGCACCGACCCCTGAGGGCATCAGTTACCGGCAGGGAGTGTCCCCCGCTGACCCTAGTAGGCACCCCCGTCCTTCAGCACCCACTGTTGCAAAATCAGTTTCACCCCGGTTCTTTTATTTGTCGAAACTTCCAGAGACGGTACCGGAACTCAGTAGTCATTTTCACAAAACTTTTATTCATCTTCATTTAAGCATGCACTTCTAGAAGGGAAGATGAGGCCGGTGTGTCCCTCTTCAAAATCTTCACCCTTTTGTTAGTTACTGCCAGCTTTATAGAGGCGTCCCCATCATAAAACCCCCCTACCGTGTGTTGCAAACTCTGTGTCTGTGTCTATGTGAGTGCTCGTGTACGCATACCTGTGTGTATGTGTGTGCACGTGAGTGAGTGTGCATGACAGTTAAAACACTGTGGGTATAGGTGACTCCCTAGAGGTCATAAAACTCATCTCCCTTCCAGACCACAGTTATCCAGTTACAAATGTTGAGACCTTTCACAGTTCAACTGGGGGAGGGGTCTCCTACAATCTACTCCTAAGTTCCTGACACAGTCAGGCCTTTATTACATTGAGGGCAGTGTCAGTGTCTCTACAATAATTCTACATTCTATGTTAACACATTTCTAAACTCTAAAATAAGCTAAACATTTCTACACCACCAAGGCAAGGGAGCCCAGGCCCATCCAGATCGGGGCCTACGGCAGCAGGACCGCCCAGCCCCACAGGACCTGTGGCAGCCCACCCAACCCCACCGCAGAGGAAACTGTACCCACCCTAACATTCATTCATTTCCCAGACTGCACAAGACAGTAGACACCCAGGTTAAGTTTATTCTCCACCTCTCCTATACTCTCCCCCACCTGCAGAGTGGACACCTGCAAGGATGGAACAAACTCCCTGTCAGTTGAAGAGCCCCCTAGTTAGGCCGATGCGCCAGAGGCCCCCTGCGCCAGGGTTGAGCCTCCGTGCACCCACCCGCCCACAACCTCGGCAACACACCAACAAGGACCTAAGCCCCCAAGGCCTAACCAGAGCCCTAGCACGGAGGCGAAGCACCCCCGAACCCCAAGCCCCCACGCCTGCCCCGGATCCACTCAGGGGCAGCCAGGCTACCAGACCAGTAACCTACGTCCGCCAGCACAGACCCTCCCCCAGCCCTGCTGCACGCAGCCACGAGGAGACCTGAATGTATTCTTATTAGCACAAAATCTGCTCTGTCTAAATCCAGTAGTTTTTCATTATCTACTGATAATTCTGTTATCATACCTTCCCCTCGGGTTAAGAATAGGGGCGTCATTCTTGGAAGTACTTTCCCTTAACGACACATATAAATAATATTGCCTGGTCGGCCAACCTTTATCTTCACAGTATTAATCATTTATGTCTCTCACTTACTCCAAACAATATCACTATACCAGGGGTCGGGAACCTGCGGCTCTTTAGTCCTTATATTGCGGCTCTGCATGGTTTGGAAAAATAAATTATAAGTATTTAACTGAAGTGTATTTTATTTGTGTTAGTTCTTTTTTAAGACTTGTAGTTCTAAATTGGAAGATTATTGTGATCTTGAATAATAAAAATAAAGTTATATTTTATTATTTTTCGTTGCTCAAAATAAGCGTCACACTCGTGGAAGCCGGTATACCTGCCGAAACGACATGCATTTACCGAGACTTTCAGCCCCAAATAGGCCAAGTATGGAGAAATGTAAGAAAAGCAAAGTATCTGAAGAAAATACAACATTTAATTATGCCTGGGCAGATTCATTTGTATTTACTTCTGACGAGAGTGGCCTAGCAGTATGCCTAATTTGTGGAGTGTCGATCATCGGATCCACATACGTATGTCAGCAGCTATTCTCCACCATGAGCTATGTTAAAAACAAACATCGCTCACGCCTCACAGACGACAGCTTACAGTCCTGCGTAAAGATGAAAGTGACTTCGTACAGCCCCGATCGTACAGCAGACGCTGTGGGCAGAGGTTCAGAAGCAGAAGTCCGATTGTAAACACATCACGGCAGAACCAATGACGTTTACATGAACATGCTCTTCAGCATCTCTTTATTGACCATTTTTCACACATACAGCTTTCCAGCTCACGGCCTGACACATACAAACAACAACACAACAGCAGAGAGAGCAAGCCGGTGAGGCGTGATTGCGGATGCCACTCAGGTAAGTCTGCCTCTCCTGCAGCGTCACTGCGGGCCATGGCCGTGAAGCACATTAACCACGTAAAATAAATATTATGCAGATATTTTGAAAATCTAAATTTTTTAGGAGCAAAGTGCTTTTTTCCAATTATTATTTTTTTAAATTCTGATCAAGGCTCCGCTACACTCTGAAAGCCCAGAAGGCGATATAAGGATGACGGCTCACTGTTTTTGTTTGTTACATGGATAATTTAAGTACAACAACATATGTACTGAGTAAATAAATAGGCTAACAAATAATAAATCATGTTTGTTTATTAAAAAAATCTGTATTCATATGTATCATGCTGATAACAACAATGCTGATATCTGTAAATAAAAAAAATATTACATTTATTAATCACGTAAATTCCCTGCACCTGTCATAGACATCCACATGACATCCAAAAAAAATGACCCAGTCCAAAGTTCAAATATTGAATGTCTATTGAGGTCCAGGTTGGGTCATGGTTGGATGGTTGGACCAAGTTCAGACCTCGTATAGATGTCCAGAATTGTTCATGGACCGACGGACCCAATTTATACATGATCTGCATGTCTATCCGACGTCCAGTGTTTAGTGGGTACTTGTCAATGTGCTTATTGTGCATCTTGAGTATTGTGATTCTATTGTTACCTTGATCAATTTAATTATTTTGTAGTGTGCTTATGACCTTAATTTGCAATATCCATGCTTTGTATGTACACATTTCACCTAAAAACAAATAAATATTTTCTAGTTGATTAACCTACATGGTGGGATTTTTAATACTTTCCCCCACCCTCTTGCTTTGACCCACCCTCTTTCTATTTCCTCTTTCTCCACACTGTTGCCAGCTAAATTCAGATTATACATCTCATAATATTAGGCAATCATAATAAGGATATTCAGTTGTTTCTTTGTTTTTAAGATTGATTCAAAGGGAAACACACCAGTTCATTCTGTTTCACTGTGTCAGTCCAACTACCTAGGCATAAACATGCTAAGAAATGTCAGCCTAAGCGTTCAGATTTGTCCTTAGTGCCCCTAAGTAGCATAACTTTGAAAATATTTCAAAAAGACCATGCACTTTCTTTCCCTGCACAATGTCTATATGATCTCCTTCCTGGAGCCACTCTCCCCACTAGTTTTTCCTCATCCTGAAAGAGAGGCAGTGGAAGAATACATCTCCAAATCATCAGGTGCACCAGTTGTAAAGGATTTCCAATCGGTGCAAATTCCTTTTTTATCGGGAAGGATGACTCACCATTCTTGTATCAACTATAGTGGACCTAATAACATTACAGTTAAAAAAGAAAAAATACCCAATAATCATTTCTGCTTTTGATCTCCTTCCATTTGATCATAGTTAGAGGTGGGGAGATCGATCCAAGTAGCGATAGTATTGATACCAACACTAGTATTGGTATCAGATTGATACTTTTCTTTTATCCTTCAAGTTCAGTATGTAGCCTGCTGAACTGTGTTGCACATTGGCAGTCATCTAAATGGTGGGGGGTTCTCTGTGTTATTGTAGGGTCTTTTACCATACAATATTTATCACCTTTGGGTGACTGTTATTGTGATTTGGCACTATTTAAATAACATTGAATTGAAAGTTGAACTGAATTTCTTCTTTTGCTATCTCTCCCCAGCACAAGAAAACTACAATGCCAGTGAGTTCTTAGGACACAAACTTCAAAATAATTATTTATTTGCATTAGTTTTATCGCTGCCTTGAATTCTCTTCACCAATGCAACAAACTGACTTGTGTGTGTGTGTGACAATTGGATCTGATAAATATCTGTGCATAAAGAAGAGCAAGAGGGTTCTGGTAGAAAATTTGTCTTTGTCAAGTTGAAAAAATAAAAAAAAACAGAGTTTATGTTCCAGTGAGCAAATAACAGAGGGAAGACTGAGTGATGAAGTGATGCAAGTAGATGAAAGGCAGAAAAAAAGCAAACAATGAGGTGTGAAGTCATTCTACAGGAGCTTAAAACCTTTGAGTATGTCTACAAAATTTGACAGTCTGTGTCTTTTTGGCAAATGTGTGACAGGATTCATTTGTACTGCTATTTCATATGTGCATTGGCAAGAATATTAAAGAAAATGGACTGGACATATGGTTGAATGTGATAAATAAATAAATAAATATTTTTTAAAAAAAGCTTTACAAGAACTTGACACACAAGATACAATGGTTATTGTGAGCAATACAGTTTGGCTTCCCTTCCGCAATCTGGGAAGGCACCCTAATTTTTCAGACCAATAGGTATTCCCAAAGCTACAACATTAGGTCAGCTAATGTATTAGCTTAATTTTTTTCATTTTCAGATATATAAAAACAGCTTGGAAAATAAATAAAGATGAAATAAAAAAGTCAAATCAATATCATCTTATCTGTTCAGCTGATGTCTGTCTTCTTTGTCCAGTAATTAAGGTTGGCTAGATCATTCATGATTACATCTAACAAGGTAAACTACAATTTGGTACTCCTGATATATGCTTTACTGTTTTTTTTGTCTTGTTGGGTGGGAAGTAAACTGCCTGGTGTCTATCATCTCTCTTCCTTTGATGAAAGCTGAACATACACAAACCCAGTAGCAATTAATTAGCATTAATAGGAGTGGATAGTTTTCTCTAAATAACAACATTAAAGTGTACATTAAATTATATTGTGGTAGTGGGGTGTAGTTTCCGGCTTAGCTGCACAAATACAGGGGATGCAGTGGAGGTGGAGGTGAGTGGTACACCTGGTTCACCTGGTGTGCATCTTCCAGTACTTCTAGCTTACTTTCTGTTTAAAAAAGAAAAAAAGAAAAAAAACCTAAATAGAAAATTTTAGGGGGAAATCAAGAATCAGAATTCTAAACATAGATGATTATTATAATAGCACATGACCTCAAGAACTCTGACATAAAGCAGAACAAGTTACAATGCATTAGTCGATTGCACAGGATGCTGGCATTGTTCAGTGTGGGAGTATGGATCATGGTGAAGTAAACAAAAATAAGTGCTGACAGTCACAGTTACACACCACCGATTGCATATAGGTAGAACAACAGGAGGAAAGCTTGTTGGTTTATACATCTATGAATCATATCATATCTCATTTCCTATTTTTCCATAGGAAATTGGGTTGCAATGTACAGTGTCTTAGCCTAGGTCACGTTTGGCTCAGTGACAGGACACATACATGTCTCAGTTTAAAGTATTTTAATTTTACAAAATGTTTATACCAGGCCTTTTAGTGGCAGCATGTTTACAATAAAAAAAACAACACATTTTTAATACAGAATAAAGTCTGTTTTCCGCTAGCTTGCCACTTGAATTTTGTGGGTGGATGCAAAGCACAGTGGTTATGTAAGCACTATCCATCGAAGCTCATGGGATATGGTAGAGTCAGAGCTTGTCTTATGGATGTCAGTGCTTACTCAGGAATATACGGTTTGGAATCTATGCCCATTTCTTTATTTACTCAGAGAACTGCTGACAGTAGGAAGTTGTAGCTCTGAACGAGTCACATGTAAAGGTATAACCAGAGAAGGGAAAAAGACACAACACAGTTTAAGAGGCCAGCAAAGATTAAAGGAAACATAATGTATGGATAAAATAGCGAAGAAGGAGAGAAGGGCATCAGGCATGTGGGGAATAGTGATGACTGAAAACCAAAAGCCAAAAAAAACATTTGGCATTTGACATAGTTCTTGAGGTTTTTGCTTTGTTCATCACCACAACTTATTCTTAACCAAACTATCAATATGTGAGTTACAGACTTTCAGCTTTAATTCAAGGGGTTTGACAAATGTATTTTATTGACTATCTATGAATTACAGCCGTTTTTCTGCAGAGTTTGCTATTTTTAGAGGCTTGCAAATAACACAATTGACTGTGAAGCAGTTTCATGGCGAAGTGAGTCCTGTTCCCTCATTATTCCATGACATACAGAGTCAATATCAAATATGGAATTCTCAATGCAAGAAAAAATTAAATAAATCTATCAGAGGGAGCAACCAGTTTATTGTGGCAAAATCAACAATCTGATACATTCTTAAACAGAAGAAATGGAATAGCTAGTTCAACAATACTCAAAGCCCTGAAAGACCACAGAAGACACTTACTGTTGTGACTCATTTCCTTCTTTCATTATAACCTCTTCAACATCTAGTCAAGTCACAAGAAATATAGATGATTTACAGCAAGCTTGTGAAATGAAACACACCAGTCAGTATCTTTAAAAAAGCCACTGAAAATACATGACTTTGTCTATAATTAATAAACACTTTATGCAGTTCTTGTTAAACTCCTTTTAGTTAAAGCTAAAAGTTTGCACTTGCATCTAGAATTTTTGCTAAAAGTCCTTGGTTGTGGTGCATAACAACAAAATTACCAAAATGATGTAACTGTCTTAATACTTATGTCATGATCCTGGGTCATGTTGACCCAGCATTCTTAGTTTTCGTGTGTTTTTGTATTCTGTTCTTTATTCATGCCATGGTTCCTAGGTTGTTCTGTTAAGATGTTGCTTATTTGATTTCCCCTCGTGACTTTACCCCCTGTGTGCCCCCTCTGTGTATCTGTGAGTCCTCGTTTCCCCTCCTTGTGTTTTATTCCATGTTCTCCCCAGCACGTTATGTCTGTGCTCTCCCCGTGCTCTCTCTCCCCCCCTGGTCTGCCCCTGTGTGCTTTGTGTTTTACTCTGATAGTCTCCCGTCAGTGTGGGTCAGTGTTGTGTTGTGTTTGTGTGGGTCAGTGTCTCTGTGTTCCCTCGGTCCCCAGTTTAGCTTTCCCAGTTTAGTTCTGTTTCTTTGTGAAGCCTGCAATAAAGCAGAGATTTTGAGTTCAGCTTTTGTCTCTGGGAGTTTTGCATTTGGGTCCTCATCTGCCTGCACACAGCTAGTTCATGACAACTTATGGATTTAACTTTATATCTAGGGTCAGGTTTAGACTTGGAGGAAAACACATACCTCAGAGTTAATGTGTTTACAGTGGCCCTGAGAGGCCGAACAGACTGCAACTTAAGAAAACACCAGAAATAAGAAAAACGCTGCAAAAGCACACAAAACACAATGGAAATAGGAAAAACAAAAACAGAAATAGGAAAAAAATTATTTCCAAAGGCAGAAGGGAAGTGTTTCAGGGGAGACAATAACCCGACGGAGCAGTTGCAGGAACCAAAATATGCTAAGAATTGCGCTGGGAGACACTTAAAAGAAGGGGAGGATCAATCGGTTTTGTGAGGAAAGAAAAGATGAGAGGTAAGTGTGTTAGCCCTAACCCAGGGGTCTGCAACCTTTAACACCCAAAGAGCCATTTGGACGCGATTTCCATGCAAAAGAAAACACTGGGAGCCGCAAATACTTTTTGACATCTAAAATGAAGATAACACTGTATATATTGTTTGTTTTTTTTACCTTTATGCTTTGTGTAAACAACTAAGGCGTGTTGCTTGAATCCATGAAGTGCTACAGAGAAAATTACATTTTATTTATGTTATTAACACATTTTGAACTCTTAAAGAAATATAACAAAAGGAAAGACACCCAGCTGAACTAAAATGATCCAGCAAACAAAAACTGTTGTGAGCCGCCACCTTTATATCGCCTTTGGGCTTTTGGAGCCTTGACCTGACTTTTAAAAAAAATAATTGGAAAAAAAAGCACTATGCTGCTAAAAAATGAAAAATAGATGTTTGCAAAATTCAGCCTAAATATGTATTTTATCTGATTAATGTGTGTGGCGGGGCGTGGTCTGCAGCGCCGCTGCTGGGGGGAGGCGGACGCACCTGAGTCTGCCGTACGGGCTGTACGAAGTCACTTTCATCTTCACACAGGAGTGCAAGCTGTCATCTGTGAGGCGTGAGCGGTGTTTGTTTTTAACATAGTTCACGGTGGAAAACAGCTGCTGACATAATGTGGATCCGAAGATCCATAATTCGCTTACCTGGGGTTGAAAGTCTCGATAAAGGCACGGCGTTTCGGCGGGTATATCGGCTTCCGCAAGTGTGACGCTTATTTTGAACGATTAAAAAAATAATAGAATATAATTTTATTTTTATATTTCAATATCACAATAATCTTCCAATTTAGAACTACAAGTTAAAAAAAGAGCTAACAAATAAAATACACTCCAGCTAATTACTTAAAAAAAAAAAATTATTTTCCCAAACCACGCGGAGCCGCACTAAAAGGACTAAAGAGCCGCATGCGGCTCTGGAGCCGCAGGTTGCCGACCCCTGCCCTAACCTAACTATTCACCTAAAAATCCATCATCAGTATTATGTGAGTCATGATAGAACACGCCTACCATGTTTTGAGTTCCGTCGGGTTATTGTCTCCCCAGAAACACTTCCTTTGTGTTTTTTCCTATTTCTGTTGTCGTTTTTCCTATTTCCGTTGTGTTTTGTGTGCTTTTGCAACATTTTTCTTACTTCTGGTGTTTTCTTAAATTGCAGCCCGTTTGGCCTCTAAGGGCCACCATACATTTTAGATAATCACATACTGAAGTTTTAGATCAACACTAGAGCCAACAAAACCTTTATCATTCCAGACTTTCCAGAGGCACATTCATAAATTCTCATCTGGTGCATGCTGGTGCACTATTCTTTGACAAGTCCATGCCATTTAGAGCCACCAAAGAAAAGATCTAAATGATGCTGAGTGAAAGAAATTACCTTCTTTCAAGAACTTTTGTGACTGCATCATATGATTTTTTTAAACATGGCTTTTGCACTAGACAATCAAAAAATAGGTTTTCTTTTCTCCTTTTTTTTCTGCTTCCATCTGTCCATTTTTTCCACTGTAGCAAGTGAATTTATGCATGAAGGTGAATTATCTGTCTGTCTATTCATATGGTGACAATTGAATGTTCTTCTCCATTTGCATTCTGTGACTCACTCACCAACACACACATACACCATTTTGCTAGGAATAAGTGTAAGTGGTGTTCAGTGCTCACAGCGCATACCATTACTTAACAATTACCCTTTGAGATGAAACTGCATTACTATTTATGGTCTTCCTCATTTATTTGAGTCAGGCAGCAAAATGCTGATTGCTTCTAAAACCTCACTTTGTGGCTCTGCTGAAAGTGGATTTATTGTAAGTGGTGGACTAGATTGTGTCTTTAACTGTTTATGCATCTTTGTATATGTACTGATGTGTCTTTTTGTATGCGTTTCTGTAGCCGTATAAAGAAAATTAACCCTATTGGGAGAGGGAAAAGTGTAGTAAAGTGTAAGACTATTCAGTAGGTAGGTGCAAGCTGCCTTTGTATAGAAAGTAAGCTGACAGGGCAATTTTACATACCTTGCACATCATATGGAATACAATTATTCTAGTTCACATATAAAACCCACTCAGTGTGCTGCTAACTTGTCATTTATTGCATAAACCCTGCTTCCAATAAATCCATATTTTTGGCATTTATGTAATTAAAGCCCAGACACTCGAGGTATATTTGAACTAGTCAGAAAATGGTTTTAATGTTAGTGGGCAAGACACGTATTTGAGTATTTTTTTCTATGTCTCTAGCCAGCTAAAAAATGGGCCTTTTATGGCTTGTACAATCCAACATTAAATACCTAGTAGGGGTGCAGCGATACACAAAATTCACGGTTCGGTTTGGTTTGATACTTTGGTATCACGGTTCGATATTTTTTCGATACAAAAAAATTTCATGCTTTTTTAATTTGTCATTTATTAAAATTATAAATATATATTTTAACTCAAAAGTACAGTTTTTAAATTTAAGGTTGCTGAAACAACAAAGTAATAAAAAAAGAAATCTATCTGATAGAGAAATTACTCATCTTTGGAAAAGAGAGTTTATTACAGAGAAATGGCTCTTTCCTAAATAAAAGCTATACTATACGCTTCTTCTGGGCTATATTCTCAGCAGCATATTAAACATATCAGGTCCCCATAAGGAGCTGTCTAAATGACTCGGATAAAGTTTGTAGCATGCATGCTTGTTGTTTTTGTCTGCTTCCACTTGTCTTTGCACTAGGATGATGTCGGCATAAATGTGCAGTCATATTCGTGTTCCCACTAGTGCTGTCAGCGTTAATCTGAAATGACGTTAACGCCACAACACGGCAAATCTCTGTTAACGAGCTACCGCGGATCGCCCCGTGCGTGGGGCTGGACGGCGTCAACACGTTAACGAGCTAACTGCGCTAACACACTAGTTCCCACCCATGTAATTGAGCATTGCGTGGCACATCCGACATACTGTTTTACTTTTCTCCATGACGCGCTTACCTTCGGGGTCATACATCACATGAAGACCAAAATAGTTCCAGAGGCCAGATCTGAATGAGGGTGGGGGAGGTTAAATTTGCCATGTTGCAACGAGCTTAGCTTCTGTCTTGCTAGCTTGTGCTGCGCTCAGTGGATCTGCGCTCGACAGTGAAGCCTATGCGGAGTAGTTGAACGCAGATCCACTGAGCTCTCAACAAAGACAGCATCATCAGAAGAAAAGTTGATAAAATAAATTAAAAATTTTGTATTGTTCGATACATATGCGTACCAAACCGAAAGCACTGTATCGAACGGTTCAATATCAATACGAGTATCGTTGCACCCCTAATACCTAGATCTGGATTTTGTATGTCATTTTGAAGTCCTAATTTTTCTACTACTCCTTTTTTTTTTTTACCAATTCTTCTTCTTCTTAATGGAAAATGGAAAATATGTACATGTTCTTTGATGACAGCTTCCTTTCACTGTAATGTAATTTTGTGTAGTTGTCTGAATTACCATTGGCAGGGATAATTAATACTGAGATCATCACCACAACTTTCTCAGTGCCACGAAGGGAAAGGTTTAAAAAAAAATGTAATAATACAACATAATAAAAGACTAAGAATAATGCACTCATTATGTTCTTGACAGAACAACTGCCTATAAATAAACACATGAATTTAAAAAAAAAAAAAAAACATGCATTGCTCGTGCCTCTTTTACTGCACTGATAAATATGTATATATGATAGATAGATAGATATAAAAGATTCAAACCCCCGATCTGTTGTTCCTCTACATGGATGACATCAAGCTGCCAACCCTTAATATGACATTGATTCACTGATCCACACCACTAGCATTTATCTACAGCAACAACATTGGAATGTCATTTGGACTGGAGAAGTGTAGTAGGATTATAACAAAAAGAGGGAAGGTAGTCAGAACTGAGGGGATGGACTACTAACAGTGGCAACATTGCATTTATGCCATTAAGGATAGATATAAGTCCCTTAGACCACCAGTACCTTGGCAAATAGCAACGATGAAGTGGCCATTAGGAAAGCTGCTGAGGTGTCAGCTGAATGGAAAGAACAAGATTTGGGCAATTAATGCCTACACCCTGCCCATCATCAGATACCTACTGGGAATATGAGCTTCCCAAAAGAGGAAATAGAAGCCACTGGCATCAAGAAAAGGAAGCTTTAAACCATGTGTGGGAGGATTCACCTCAGATCTAGCACCCTGTGACTGTATGCTAAGTGGGAGGAAGGAGGTCAAGGACTAGTGACTGTCAGAATCATAATCAAGGATGAAACAAAGATCCCCGAGTCTATGATCCATGATCCATGAGAGACACATCTTGATTGACCCTTTATCAGCAAATTTAGCAAGAAGTTGCTGATAAAAACGAAAGAGGAATTGATTAGAAAAAATGTAAACGTAGCTAAAAATTTAAGTATGCATATCATGCATGATACATTCTGTGGGCATGTGATCATATAAAAGTACCAAATTTGTATTAAGGATATTTTGCTTTGAATAGTAACAGATACATCACATCAACACATCAAAATCTAGTCCTTTTTTAGACCACTTCACTTTTGATTGTATGTTGTAAGACACTGGCTCAAACCATGCAGTATTCACAGGTGTTGCAAAATGAGTGATACCCTCCTGTGTTCAAGATCCATTTTATCCTTTACAAATCCTCTACTTTTAACATCACCGCAGCATGCCCAAACCATCACAGGAATTCTTCAGGAATGTATTTCTTCTCTCACAAATGTTCTCCTTTCTTAGCCAACCAAGTCAAACTTAGATTTAGTCTCTCTATAACTTATTTTTTCAGTCTCCTGTCTGTTTTTTTCATCCTGCTTTCATTTTTTCAGACCATCTCTGCAACTCTGCCATAAAGGCCAGGATGCTGGACACCCCTTTCCATTACTTACTCTGATAGCAGCATTTTGCCAGTATGATTTGATAAAACTGATCTTATTATTCGAGTCACCTTTTAGTAAACTAGAGATTGTTGCTCAGTTTTCCATCAGGATCTTCCTCTTTTTCTTCTATTCTGGTTTGAAGCAGTTTGAACTTGTTCTTATATAGTGCTTTTCTACTCTGAGCACTTGAAGTGGTTTATTCAACATGCCTCATTCATCCATTCACACAAGCACTTTTTTCTGTGCTTTTCTACCTAAGTCCTTTTAATCATTTCCACACATTCACACTCCAATGGATGTATCAGTGACCAACCTGGGGTTCAGTATCTTTTCCTGGGTAACTTTGGCATGTAGACTGGAGCATCCAGGGATTAAACCATAATCTTTCCAATTAGTAGGTGATCTGCTTTACCTCCTGAGCTACAGTCACCATACGATTAACCTATTTTAAAAACTGAACTAGTATGATTGTTACGGTCCATCTAGGCGCAGTCAGACCACAACATAAAGGGTGATCCATCCCTGTCCAACCCCAAGCAGCACGTCACACACTTAATACTTTGTGACAGTGATTTATTTACAATGAGTGCAGTTAAACAAAGGAAGGGAGCATATCATAACTTCAGGGTGAACCCAAGGCCAAAACAACAAACAAAAGGTAGCCTATCTCAGGAGTAAACACAACTTACCTACACAAAAGAACTAACTCAAACGACAATCACTATCCTCCCTGCCTAACAAAAACAGGAGAAAACTGATCAAACAAAAAGGCGGTTCACCCCTACATGCTCTTACATTAACCAACATAGTGACACAGTGAACGGTCTGCCGGTTGGGTTGGGCCGAGGATGAATGACATGGCAGCCCCTGGCGGTGTCTTCTTATCCACTGCCTCCCGGTCCTTAGCCAATCGGTGCAAGCCATCCACCCTGGATGCACCAATCACGGAGGAGCACCTGCACACTCAAATTTACATATAAGTACGACAACAGTCGTAACAATGATAAAATACTTGACTCTCCACAACAAATACAAAAGGATTTCTAAGATTTACATTATTTATGATGGAAAAACTCCCACTAGTTGACATGGACAGAGGTAACACAGACGATCTGACACTGAATAAAGAAGGACAGAGGACTTAAGTGCAGACAGGAGGTGATCAGGGGAAGTGGAGACACTGACTGAAATGAAAATAATGACGCCACAGGGGAAGTGAAATTAAACAAAATGAACAAAGAAACACAAGACTCTTTTAAAATGAAACAGGAAACACTGAGAGATGTGGACATGACATCTAACACAGAAGACAAGAACAGACTCACAGAAGGGGACATAGATGGAAACCTAAACTAGAATAAAACTCAACCAAATCCTACACAGCAAATTCAAAAGTGTTAAATGTTTTGGTGTTAGTAGTCTTAGAGTTAATTTTACTCTAAGTAGAGTCACATTCTTTTAATGTAACTCTGAGGTGTAAAATGATAGTAGTTAAAATCGAGTGTTAAAAATGAGTGTTTCTATTTCAAATCTGGAGGTGTTACAATGGAAACATTAACTCTTGACCTCTTAACTCTTAACTCCTACAGGGGCTATGACACCAATAGAGTAAATTCACAGACTCCGCCCCCAGCACGGCTCCAATCCAGTGTTGCCAACTTAGCGACTTTGTCGCTATATTTAGCGGGTTTTCAGACCCCCTTAGCGACTTTTTTCCTAAAAAGCGACAAATCTGGCGACTTTTTCTGGTGTTATTGGAGACTTATTTATGACGACTTTTTGACGTGAAAGGGCGCGTTGCTCTTACTCTCAACAAGCAGCGGTGCTGCCGTGGGCACCTCACCCGTGCTAAAGCGCTCACGGGCGGAGGATAGTCCTCCCCCAGCTGCAGGAGATGTTCACACCTACGCGTCCAAACTGCAAATGAACCGTGCATGAGCGAAGCCGCTGCTCCCGCAGTGACTGCAGTTCTTCTTTTACCGTTATGCTGTTTTGTGGATCACAAGGTTTAAAACTACTTATAAACACACACACACACACAAAGTAACTATTTTGTGTCACTTTTGCCAGTCGAAGCCCGGTTAAAGGAGCAGGGTTGGAATTGTGACATTAAAAAAAAAATTGCTAAAAGAAATTTAATTTGTAGTTCTAAATAAATTCTAAATGTATTTAGGACGTTTTTTGCTCACTTTATGTCTCTTCCACAATGTTATTTCTCTTTCCAACAGCGTAGGTTACAATTACATTAACATGACCAATTATGCAAATTAGGTGATGACGTCATTCAGCGACTTCTAGCGACTTTTAGGACAGCTAATAGCGATTTTCCTTACTGAGGAGTTGGCAACACTGCTCCAATTGAAGCTGAAGTGAAGCCGTTTCAGAACATTTTGCTCTACATATTTGAGTTGTTTGCCATGCTTGGTAAGTCATGTTTTCAAAGATTGTTTCAATTATTGTTATTAGCTTTTACTTCTGTGGCTCTTTGGAGTTGAGACAAAGCTGTGTGAAAGGCATTAGCCATGTTGCTCGGTGATAGCATAATATTCTGTTTTAGCTAGCTGAAAGGTATTGTTTGCGGGCAAATACCACAGCCTTGAAAAAAAGCTTGCATGTGAATTTTCAGTCAAATTTCTTGGTCAAATACACTTAAAACAATGTCTAGAATGTGAAATGTTGGTATAATGGTGCTACTTGAAGCCTGAAAACGATCTCCCATAAAAAACGAGCAAACAGCAGTAGCAGATGTCCCGAGTCCCGACTGGGTTCTACGTTAGCATTTAGATCCCTCCAGAGTTTTGTGCACACGGTTTAGGTAAAAATGAAAAAGGTTGAGGTTTTACATTTAGTTCAGTATTACCTGTTGTCTGTGTCCTTGTCTTTTGGGAAAATACTTTACACAAGTAATGGCTCAAAAAGGATTCCTTTTTTTTTTTTTTTTTTTTTACTGTGCTGCAATTGATTTGTGCCATTAATTAGTGTCAACTAATTTTTATTCAATCTCCACATAGGATATGCTTGTGAAGATGGAATATGGGGGAGAGCAGAAGTGCGTTGAAGTTCCACAAAGTGATGAATGAAGGACATGCATATTGTATTTTGTATTTATTGAAATAAGTGATGAGAATGCTGTTATTTGCATTTACCAGCTCACCTATGTCAGACCTTTTGATAAACGAAATTCTAATGAAAGTGAGAACATGTACACTGTTACATCTTTCAGAAAATGTTTTGAAATTGTGGTGCACAGTTCAGAATAAATGTTTTTCAAAAACCATTGCGTCTTTTTAGTAAATGTTTATTTCCAAAAGAAATTTCTAGAAGTTCAGAACAGTAAAATTCCCGCTTTTTAGAATTAATTAGAAGATAACTCCTACGTAGCTAAACTAAAATACTCTTTGAGAGTTAATATATAAACTCTTAACACCAAGTGTCAAATTATCAACTCCAGAGAGATTTGGTGTTTAACACTAAATCAGAGTTAACGTACCAACTCTCCAAAAAGAGTCAAATTAACACTCTCTGGTGTGGACCCATATAGACACTTTAAAAGTGTTGAAATCAAATCTGACAGTGTTAATTTGGACATGCTGGATTTGCTGTGTACCTAATAATGGCAACACAAGAACTAAGCATATATTTAATATAAGAACTCCAAAACACACAATGAACTAAAAATTGCTGGGTCACAGATGCAGCCCCTGACAATAAGCCCACAATATAATCACATGAACTTAGGCAATACATCTTCAATAGCCTCAGTAAACAAAAGTTTTGTTTTGATAGCAGAGTTGTATTCTGACCACAATTCTCTTTTACCTCTTCACTAAAATCAGTGTACTTTAGGGGAATTATAGTGATGACTTAAGGTACATAAGAAATTTCAGTACTGCTCACTGAGTTCTGGCTCTCGATGAACTCATTACTAGGTGCATGAACATGAACCAGATGTTATTTCCTGCCAGTGACTTTTCATGTTTTTGTTGACTATTACGATCATATGTTCCTTTAGCAGATCTCTGCAACTTGAATAATCACATAGTACACTCCATCTGTGCAGTCTTATGTTCACAAATGATGACAGTCCAGGACAAAAATATCTTTTGGTGTTGGTGTTTGACTCTGAGTCTAACAGTTTGCAATTGCTTTTCAAGGCAAGAAGTGCAGATCACTCATCTGAGTATCACATGGATATCCCTATATTCTTAGTCTTCTTAGTCATGTTCCAGCAACAGCACCCTGCCCACGTCTTAGTTAATGGAGCAGCAGGCCCGTTGTCTGCCATTTCTGTTACTAATAGACATGTAATTTTCTATGGTACATTCTATGTCTATGGGTTATATTCAAGCTATATTCATAGAAAACAACACATGAATTTGTTGCAAGAAAAGACAGATTTTAAAGGATTGTTACGTGACTGAGAAAAAAAGCTTTGCATCAATTTAAGAATCAGTCTTTCGCATATTCTAGTTGCATGTTTTCTTTGTGGCTGCTACATATTCGTATTATTATTATTGTTAATATTGCTGTTGTTGTAAATATCAGTTTACATTGAATTTTGTTTTGTTTTTTGAAACGACATTAAATCATATTATAGCATTTTTATAATAAAACATTTTCGTCATATACAAAAATATATTACATTATTTAAAAAAATAATAATTTTGATATAGTGTTGATAAAGAACAGGTACTCAGTTAGACTGCCTATAATGACATGCATTATACAAAATACCAATCTTGCATATTCTCATTAGCCATATTTTGTTATAGAGTCAGGGAAATGATGGCAGAAATATCACTTATTCTTTTCCAGTTGTTAAATTTATTGTTTTCTCAACCTTTCCCTCTGTTTGACCTACAGTTAAGGGGATGTCTCTCATATCTCCAGTCTATAAGTGACAGAGCAGAAGTGTAGCATCATTTGGTCCATATGGTTCTGTTGTATTGAGAGTATAAATCCAGCAAGTGTTCCTCTGCAACAACAGTTTGGTTGAAATATGACATCTGGGATTTGAATAGGCTGGTATAGCTGCTGAATACCAAATAAAGTAAGTGAAGCTGTGGAAACATTATTCCTCCTATGAACCTGTTAAGAATAGATATGTCTGACACCACATGGATGACTGTAATGAACCTCAACTGTATTCTTTGGGAATATGTAGTTGATTTGACAAGAATTAACATCATATTTCAGTTTCCCTGTATACTTTCCATGTATTTACCTGCATATTAATAGTGGTAACTGCTTAACATCATTTTAGAGTTAGGAATATATTTTCTGGATAAAACCTCAGTATGCATTAAACATTCCTTGTTGTTCCTAGATATTCCTAGAGGAGAAATGTAGCTGATTCTAGTTTCCCACAATATTATAAATCTGCATGCTTGTGTATGTTTTTTGTGGGTTTTTGTTTTTGTTTTTGTTTTTGTACATAAAGGGTGGACATAGCAACAATCATGTTCTTTAGTTTGTTAATTGTGCTTTATGAAGCCTTGATTTCCTGGAACCAGAATTTACTACATTTAGATGAAAGAGTGGACAAGTTAACAGCCAGTGTTAGCAAGCTTGGCTAGGATTCCACATCCATAAAATGGATAGGTCCATTGTGCTAATTAGTGCTAAGGAACATACCAATACTAGAACATAATATTTTTAGATGTTGGTCTTTAGTTCTTGTTATAATTTCCTCCTTAGGTTTAGACATTAATTTGTTCCCTCATTGCTTCCTATCTTATTCTCTTGTATGAGCTTCCCTAGGTTAAGTTTGTGTGTCTGGATTTTCCTGTTTAGTTATGGTTATCACTAACTTTTTTCTAATAGTTCTTTGTCTCTTTAGTTTCACTTCTCTTCCTGCCTCATTTTATTTAATTACTGTAAACCCCATCTCGTTACACCTCCTGCGTCCATTACCCCTAATGACCTTGAGTGTATTCAAGCCCTGCTCTTCCTCTGTCTTTTGTTTGTTTGTTAACCTCCCCTCTATGTTTCCAGTCAGTCTTTTTACTTTTCTGATGGACTTTGCTTTATGGACTTTTCAAAAGCCAAAGTAAAAGCTCACTTTGAGCCCTCTTTCTGAGAAACCATGTGTTTATAGATACTATGGAAAAAAGAGTGACAAAGTTAGTGTTAAGTGTTTTTGCTCGTATGTTTGCTGTTTTTGTAGATGGTTAATTCCCCCAGACTTTGCTGTGACAATCTCATTAATGAACCAGAGCCTGAGTTGAAAAAGGATGAGGACTCCTTCCTCCTCCCTACTCTCTTATTGGATTTATCTGTCTCTCTCCCCTCCTTTCTTAACCTTTTGTCCAAATCTCTCTATCTCAAACCATTGTTTTAGCACCTGATGGTTATTTTTTCAGCAATCAGGTTATCATTCATGGCATTGACCTTGGCACTTGATCTCACAAAGCACATTTTGACAAATATTATTAATTCCTGTCCTAAAATAAACCTGGAATCAAACACTCTAGCGCGACATCTGTGCAATGGCACCTGTGTGAGATGGTTCTGTCTTAATACTGGTAAACAGTTCAATAAGCCAGGTGCTGATTTCACAGCACACAAATCCTGAATAGCGTCCATCAATTAGTTACTTTTCTGTTTATTTGTTTGTTTTTGCCCCAAGTGTTATAGCAAAGTGCTAAGCCAGTCTGGAAAATTGATTGTTTTCAGATATCTTGAGAAGCGTGCTAACGAGATTTCGGCAATATCCAAAGCACAGCAAAATATTGAATAGAATTGAATGCATTTATTGTCACTATACAGTTGTACAATGAGAAACAGAGCATCTTCTACTCAGTGTAAACATGCTGGGGGGAGGGGGGGGGGTACAGTTCTGCAGCGCTATATACATATGGACAGTATTAACATAGGGAAAAAAAAAAAAAAAAAAAAAAAATATATATATATATATATATATATATATATACGTCTTTTGTGTTAGACTGTGTTATCTGTGTTATCGGTGCATATGTGAGTTCAGGGTGGTTATGGCTTTGGGGAAGAAACTGTTTTTGAGTCTGTGGGTTTTTGTGCTGATGAACCTGTAGCGCTTCCCTGAGGGAAGCAGGCTGAACATGTTGAAACCAGGGTGGGAGCTGTCCTTGATAATGTTTGCTGCTCTGCTGAGGCAGCGGGAGGAATAAATGTCCATCAGGGAGGGGAGAGGGCAGCCGATGATCTTCTGTGCTGTCTTGACCACACTCTGAAGCCTCACTCTATCCGCCTTGGTGCAGCTGCCGTACCATACCGTGATGCAGTAGGTTAGCAGGGTCTCAATGGACAAGCGGTAGAAGGTCAGCAGCAGGTTGGAGTTCAGCTTGTACTTCCTGAGGACTCTCAGGATATCACAGTAGTTAGAAATACATGATTTTGAATAACATCAAAAATACAAACACTCCTCTTTTATTTAACCTAATCAGAGATACTGCAATGAGGTGATATATTTTATACACCACACTACAAAAAGTGCCACCAAAGGTAGTCTCTGTATGTGGAACAGGCAGTTTCTGTCAGAGACATTGACTATTAACCCTTTAAGACCTACCATAGAACCAAGTCCACCAGAGCTTATATTTTTTTTTTTTTACATGCTGTAGTGCCATTTTTGGGACCATTTCAAGTTGCTATACATCAATACAACCATTATAGCCCAGATTTTAATAATATGTCTGCATTAAGTGCATAGGTATTACATAAATTGCAAAAAAGTTCAATAAACTACAAAAAAATTGAAAATCGTTTTTGTTTTTTTAACATATATTTCTAGTTAGAGAAATTTAAGAGGTTTATCCCTCAAAACTGTAAATACAAAAAAGTTGCACAAAATAGTTTCCTACCACAGGAAATTTATTTTGATGGTCTTCATAGTTTTATTTTTGAAATACCCCAATTTTTATATACTGCAGGAAAAACGAAAATAAATATTATAAATATTATATTATATATTATAGTGCAAAAAAAACAGCATATGCATCAAAATAAACTATTTCCAGCAGTGCAATATAAGTCCTAAGCATCCCAGAAACGACACAGAAAGTCATAAAGTCAAAGATAACTTTTAAAAACACCAGTATAGGCTCATGAGGCCCTGATGGTAAAAAAAAAAAACTACATTTCCGCGAAAATGACGTCACTTCCGGTTTTGGGCAGGTCATGGCGGACATGCAAAAGTTCACGCTGACATCTATTCCAACTAGGAAGTGTTATGAACAGCTGATCAGATCGGCAAGGCATGTTTTTGGGATATTATGTTTTTGTTGCTGCAAGTGCTTTTTATGCAGTTTTTGCAAAGCTATATGTGGAAGGAAACTGTGACCTAAGACAAGCTGATGGCATAAGATGTAAGTACAACTCCTCCGGTTTCATATGCAAAAAAAATTATTGCGCTAACTCACGTGGTTGCAGAGCTACCGGGATTTAAAAATAGTTACGCAAAACAGAGCGTGCCCGCTCCGACCGGCTTTAAAGGGTTAAAGGCGGAAGAGGAAGTAGTTCCTTTGAATGTAGACAATCCAAATTATATAGTTTCTTTCCACTGTGTTCCTGTTAATGATAAACTACAAATTTACCCTACATTACTAAAATATCGATATTTTAATATGAGAATCGATTCTAGAACATAAATGACTGGTATCGGAGGAATCGATATTTCAGTATCGATCCGCACATCACTAACTTTAGTTTCTCCTGTGGTCTTTCAGGCCCTTGGGGTTTTTTGAGCTGACCAGTGTAGAGATTCTTTATAGAAATATGCTATAACGTTGGCCATTCAAATTTTTGATAGGTTTATTTTGCTATTTTAGGGTAATGGCTCTAATAATAATAATAACAGTTTCTCTTGCGTCTATGTATTTTTGGACTTCACATTCAAGTATAATGAACAGCTATAACTGCCAGTTCGACATTTTGAAGTAACTCCAGATCATCTTATTTGTTTAATGTGTCATAGAATAAACAGGGAGCAGGCCACACCTGGCCATGAATCGACTTCTCAGTCAACTATCGAATTACTTTTAATCCTCTAAAGGCTAAAAATTAAACATTTATGGCAGTAATTTGTAAACCGTTCATGCAATACTTTTATTTTTGAGACATTTAGAAAACCTTCATCTGGCCTAAAAAATAATTATCTCCTTCATCATTGTTATTTTTTAAAAGTTTGGACAATCATCCAAGCTTCATAAAGCTTTGACAATTTACTATTTGATATACAGGGTGGGCCATTGGATACACCGTAATAACATGGGAATGGTTGGTGATATTAAAGTCCTGTTTGTGGCAAATTAGTATATGTGAGGGGGCAAAATCCTCAAGATGGTGGTGACCATGGTTGCCATTTAGAAGTCGGCCATCTTGGATACAACTTTTGTTTTTTCAATAGGAAGAGGGCCATGTGACACATCAAACTTATTGGTAATGTCACAAGAAAAACGATGGTGTGCTTGGTTTCAACGTAACTTTATTCGTTCATGAGTTATTTACAAGTTTCTATTTGTTTACAGCCATTGACATGTCGAAGAGGTTAACACGTGAGGAGCGGATTGAAATCGTGTTGATATCTGGTGAACGCAGTAACCGGGTCATTGCAGCATATTTCAGTGCAAGACACCCTACGAGACCACCCATCTCCCATGCTACAGTCAGCAAACTGCTTGCTAAGTTTTGTGAAACTGGTTCAGTGTTGGATTTGCCAAAATGTGGACGCAAGAAAACTGTCACTAATGAAGAAACATCAGTGGCTGTCCTAGCTTCATTCAGCAAGAGCCCACAGCGTAGCACTCGCATGTCACTGGTGTGGGGATTAGAGAAATATTTTGCTGCTATTGTTCATGGTCATCATCATTACCATTGCAGTAATAACACTAATAACATAATCTACAGCATTGATATTGTATTCAGATGTTTAAACATATTGGCACCCAATTAGCTTTTATTACAGGTGCAGTTATAACCACTTTAAACTGTTGAGTTGGATTTATAATCTTAAATGCTTTTGAATGCTTGTTATAATCTTAAATGTGTATGTGCTGATTCTGTTGCATTATAGAAGAAAGGCCTAACTCTGAGCACGCTCTGTGCCGAAGTAGACAGGAAGTGCAGGCTTTTGAGCGTGTCTGTGAAAGTGAAACTAACCAGAGAGCATTTAAGGTTGACACACACACACACACACACTTACACAGCAGTTAGACTCAGGGGTAGGTGAAGGTTCAAATGATATTTTGTAAAAGCTTGCAACTGCAAAATTGTGCCTGCAAGAGAACAGTTTGTTGCAGAATGTGTGCCTGATGTTCCAGACGATAAGCGAGCGTCCGGCAGCGACAGGAAGACACCTGGCATGGAGACGAGGCGATGTTCTTTTCAAACTGTGTTAAGTCATTGTGGTTTTGATTTGATGTATGCATGTATTGTATCTGATGATGCATGAGGGGGCGTTATAAATTTCCCTGATGGTATAAAAACAACTGCTTGTGTATTGTTAGACAGAGATTGATGCTGTCTGTGTACAGTGATCATCTCTCCACGCGTGTGTTTATTAAAATCATCATTTGACTCCACCCGGCCGGATCAGTGTTGTTATTTTGGAATTCCTCCTGTATCCCTCCTCAATATTTGAACCCTAACACCGGAGAGTGGCATTATTTGAACATCTCTTCAGCGGATATTAGCTACTCACAAATGGCACCCTTACAAACTCCAGCTACTGCAGCATCGCAACGAGGATGACCCAGATTGGCGCACAGAATTTGCAGAATGGGCAAAACAAAAATTGGAACAGGACCCTCAGTTCACGCAGAAGATTTTGTTCAGTGATGAGGCAAACTTTTATGTGAATGGTGAAGTTAACAAACAAAACCACCACTATTGGTCTGATACTAACCCACATTGCATGGATCCCTCCAAAACTGTTGGAACGACAAAAGTGATGGTTTGGTGTGGTATATGGGGTACAATGATAGTGGGTCCATTCTTCATCAATGGAAACCTCAAGGGCACTGGATATTTGAAATTGCTACATGCTGATGTGTTTCCCTCTTTGTGCACTGAAGCTGGCACGTTCCCTGAGTTTTTCCAGCAAGATGGTGCACCACCACATTATGGGTGCCAGGTCCGAGCATTCCTAGATGAACAGTTTCCTGGAAAGTGGATTGGTCGTCGTGGGCCAGTTGAATGGCCCCCAAGGTCTCCCGATCTGACCCCCTTAGACTTTTATCTTTGGGGTCATCTGAAGGCAATTGTCTATGGTGTGAAAATATGAGATGTGCAGCACCTGAAACTACGGATACTGGATGCCTGTGCTGGCATTTCTGCTGTGGTGTTGCTATCAGTGTGTGAAGAGTGGGAGAAGAGGGTTGCATTGACAATCCAACACAATGGGCAGCACATTGAACACATTTTATAAGTGGTCAGAAACTTGTAAATAACTCATGAAAGAATAAAGTTACGTTAGAACCAAGCACACCATTGTTTTTCTTGTGACATTACCAATAAGTTTGATGTGTCACATGGCCCTCTTCCTATTGAAAAAACAAAAGTTGTATCCAAGATGGCCAACTTCTAAATGGCCACTATGGTCACCACCCATCTTGGGGAGTTTGTACCCTCACATATACTAATGTGCCACAAACAGGACTTTAATATCACCAACCATTCCCATGTTATTGAGGTGTATCCATATAAATGGCCCACCCTGTAGTAAAAAGGAACTGCATTAGAGCACAGCCAGGCAAAGAGTCAGAAATTTAAACTTGGAGCTAACTTAATTACTTCATCCAAACCATCAACATTTCAGTTAGACCTGCAAATCTGAGAAGAAAATAAGTCTTACCATTAATTAAGTCACTAATTGATTTTAAATATGATTATTTAAGCTGTATTAATAGGCTGCATTTGAAAGACTAGAGTTGCTACTGAAGTCCTTACTTAATCCAACTGTTCTTAGAAATTATAGACAGAATTCTAACCTTTTTTATTTATTTTTAACATTTTGTGAAACCTTTGGTTTAAACCAGCTATTTGATTATTTGCATAGGAATGGCTTGAAAGTATTTCACTGAGGATTTTGTGATAGTGCAGAAAAACAACTAATGAAAGTTACCAAAGATCTTCCTCTGACAGTGATTTTATCTCTGTGGTGCATTGCTAGATCTTAGTGCAGCAGCACCATTGAAACATTTTTAAACAGAGACTTAAAATATAAATCCACTTCCAAAAAAGTTGGAAACCTATATAAAATACATATAAAAACAAAATGGAATGATTAACAACTTTCATAAAAAAAAATATTAACACCAGAACATAGAAAAAACATATCAGATTTTCAATTAGATTATGAATTCAATGAAAACAATACGTTTAAAAAAAATACAATACTGCGACCATTACTGAGACTAAGATGCTGATCTACACTATGGCAGCAGTGATCAATGAGATGCTTGACTATAAGATGAACAACTACAAGGAGCAGTACCCTCCACTGAGAAGGTGACTAGAGGCCACGATGGAAAAAGCAGCTCCAATAGTTGGCTAGTGGATCTAAGAGCAGACCTCCCTGAACAAGGAGCAATAACCATCACAGTGTCAGACATCGAAGAAAGGTTCTCCAGTATGAAGAGTTGGACAGAATATAGAGGCAGGAAGTAATAAGCACTTGTTTCCTCCTACTCTTTTTCAAATGGGAGATGGTCAACTTTTTTTCATGTGAACATGATGGTGTTTGTCTTTTGTGTGAATTAACATTTGTTAGTTACATGTTCAAAATAAAGATTTGACTCATTGTTTGATTGACAATACAGCTGTGTCTCAGCAGTAGAAATGAGAAAAGGGCTGGATGCTTTGGTTGTTTTTGGAGCAATAAGGGCCCTTTAAGAAAATGATCCTCAATCTGCTATCTGTGAGAACAGATTTAATGCTGGCAGTGACACTGGTATTTAAAGAAAATGTTCATCTGCTTCTGTACTTTGTTAGTTCACACATACTACTAGGTCATCCAGGGGGATCACAGTAATGCCATATGACCACAGACCCAATCTATTACGCTTAAGAACACCAGCTGTCTAGGATAAAACCAGGATTGTCCGGGATTTTTTGCCCTTTAGGCAAAAGGGATGAAAAAAACTGCATCACTTATGTCCTTCGTCATCCCATAAGGAATATGCAAATTCTACAGCTGTTGCTTGGTAGCCAATTTGTTGTTCTATAGGACTGTACTCAGTGAGTCCATCACTGCATGGATTTTTCTAGCCACCATAAGCAAACTAGTAGTAAAGGGGATTGTCAGAGGGAGCAAGGTAAATAATTCTACTAGAAAGCAATTTGCCTGTTGATTTCATTAAGAGACTGAAAATAAATTAGCCTTTTTTCATTTTCTGGTGAGCAATAATGTGTCTCATCGAAGACTCTGTATGTGTATATGTATACTAAAACCACCTGTGGGCGTGTGTGTGTGTGTGTGTGTGTGTGTGTGTGTGTGTGTGCTAATATTTGCATATACCTGTATGCCTTTATATGCAATTCTGTTGGCAAATGTACATGTGTCTGTGGCAATTTGTGATTACTCTTTGTTTCCTCTTCCATCCTCTTTACCTCTCGACTCCACACATTTGTCCAAATGTGTATACGTACTTATGTGTGCAGACATAGACATACCTAAAATATGTGCACACATTCTTTTATCTTAATTCACCTGCAGGACCACCTGCTGTCTTTTATTATGACATCAAAAATACCATTGAGCCTGTGCAATTTTATTATAATGATTAGCATTATTATTAGTATTATTATTACATAATTTGGTGGGGGAAAGGGGGTGTATTACTATACCCCAATTGTGGTAGTTGGTGCTAGGAATATTAGTGTTTTTTATTATTTTGTTGGAATTAAAGAATTTCTCAGAATAAGTGTATAACTGTTGCCTTTGGAATGGATCAAAGCTATAAGCAAAGTGCCCAAACATTGGCTTTGCCCTTTAGCTCTTTACTGACTCACCATGTTTAGACTTGAGCCCCACTTCTTTCCACTATGCTTCAATAAAAGTATTATTCCAGGGTAGCTTTGGGGTCATAGAATGTCACCTGTTGGGTGTTCAATGGACCTGAGCTAATGCATATCTTTGGTCCAAAGTAAGTGGGCTCATGTCTAAGCAGATGGAACCAAACTCCATGAAAGGTGTTGGATTTTTTCCTTTTCTGGAATGGCTCATGGTGAAAGGGACTGGGAGTGGGAATACTCACAAGCAGAGACAGCACACAACTCGGTAACACTTTAGAGTACACAGACACGTTAGAGTACACAGATGAGTACACAGACTCAGTCTGCGCATTTATCAGGAAATGCGTGGAAGATGTCATCCCATCCAGAACAGTTAAATCCTTCCCAAATCAAAAACCCTGGATTAATAGCGATGTCCGCACAGCACTGGCGGCACGGAGCACTGCTTTTGCCTCCGCGAACACATCGGACTACAAACACGCACATTACCAACTCCGAAAGACGATCAAAGCAGCCAAACGTGAGTACAGGGACAGGGTGGAGCAACAGTTTGACAACCCTCGGAGTATGTGGCAGGGACTAAACACAATCACAGACTTTAGAGGGAAAACCAGCACACCGCAGACCACGGCCTCTCTGTGTGAGGATCTAAACGTATTCATTGCTAGATTTGACACAGCGAACACCATGAGACCGGACAGTGGGCACACCGTGGATGACGTCAGTGCGCACACTGTGTCTGAGGAGGATGTGCGGAAGTGCTTCAGGAAGGTGAACGCAAAGCTACTGGTCTGGATGGGATTCCCGGCCGAGTCCTTAAGTCATGCGCGGCTCAGCTGGCTGGAGTGTTTACACACATCTTCAACCTTTCCCTCTCTCTGTCTGTAGTCCCAGCCTGCTTCAAAATGGCTACCATCGTCCCTGTACCCAAATCCTCCACCATCTCCTCATTAAACAACTGGTGACCTGTAGCCTTGACCCCCATCGTAAGCAAATGCTTCGAGAAGCTTGTCAGGGACTTCATCTGCTCTGCACTACCTGACTCACTGGACCCTCTACAGTTCGCATACCGCCACAACAGGTCCACTGATGATGCCATAGCCCTGACACTACATACTGCCCTGTCACACCTGGAGAAGAGAGACACGTATGTGAGAAGTTTGCGGATGACACTACAGTGGTGGGCTTACAGGGAGGAGGTCAGTGCCCTGACCCACTGGTGTCAAGACAACATCTCACCCTCAACGTCGCAAAGACAAAGGAGTTGGTAGTGGACTTCCGGAGGTGCAGAGAAGTACACACCCCCATCACCATCAACGGCGCTGCTGTGGAGAGAGTGAGCAGCTTCCGCTTCCTTGGTGTACATCTGGCTGAGGATCTTACGTGGTCAGTACACATAAACAAAACAGTGAAGAAGGCGCAGCAGCGCCTCTTCTTTCTCAGGAGACTGAAAAGATTTGGCATGAGCCCCTGCATCCTCAGGACCTTCTATCACTGTGCCATTGAGAGCATCCTCACTGGATGCATCACCACTTGGTATGGCAACAGAACCGCTTACAACCGCAAAGCTCTCCAGAGAGTAGTGCGGTGCTCTGAACGGATAATTGGAGGTGAGCTTCCCTCTCTCCAAGACATCTACAGGAAGCGGTGCCTGAGGAAAGCGGGGAGGATCATCAAGGACTCCAGTCACCACAGCCATAAACTGTTCAGACTACTTCCATCAGGAAGGAGGTTCTGCAGTATCCGGTCCCATACCAGCAGACTGAGAGACAGCTTTTTCCATCAGGCCATCAGACTGCTGAACACATCATAGACACCTCACCTTCACTATTGGAACTTCAACATTATGCACTACATACTGTACATTAATGTCACTGTTTTGCACATGTCTCAACCAACTCTGTATATTTTTTATATATTTTATTTTATTGTTTACTCTATTTAATTTGTAAAATATGTACACACACACACACACACACACACACACACACACACACACACACGCGTAGAAAAACATATTTAGTATACACATCCAGTAATGCATATATTATTTTCACTCACATGTACTGTACCAGTGTACCTGCACATGTGATGTGACAATAAAAGTGATGTGATTTGATTTGATTTAGTAATGGTTAATTATGTGATGTTATTATAAAGTATTAGTAAGTGCTTAAATCATCAGTTATAAAGCATTACTCCTTCTTGGTATGTAATTAATAAATAACACATCTCTGTTTCCTGTGGGGTTGTTCTGAGAGTGTGGGGTAGCTGGCATATTGATGTGGATTATCCTTTCCCTGTTAACTGTTGCAAGAACTTACCTGGCATTTCTGGCAATAAGTCAAACTCATTCTTGGTGGGTGTTTGACTTAACCAGGGCTGTCCTTGGTCACTGGTTCTGTTCACAATTTTTATTTGCAAAATTTGTAGGTGCAACCAAGGACTGGATGGTTTCAGTGGCCTCAGGATTTTATATCTGCTCCTTGTGCATGATGTGTCATCTTGCTGTCCACTCCAGATGGGGGACAAGAATTTAAGCATCTCAGGGTCTTGTTTATGAGTGAGGAGAGAGTGGAGTGGGAGAGTGACAGGCACATTGGTGCAGTGTCAGCAGTGATGCGTGCTGTCCTCTTGTGGTAAAGAGAGACCTAAGCATGAAACCAAAGCTGTATATTTACCAGATGATCTATGTTCCCAACTTCATCTATGGTCACAAGCTCTTGGTAGTACTGAAAGAAGACAATGTTGATCAAAGAGCAGAAATGAGCTTTCTGTGAGGCTCAGAATAGAGCCGCTTCTACTCCATGTCAAAAGCAGCAAGTTAAGGTGGTTCAGGCATGTGAGTGGGTGTAGGTTGGGCAAGGTGAAGTGCTGCATTGGGAGGAGACCACGGGGCAGACACAGGACACATGATAGAAATTACATCTCTTTGCTGGCATGGGGAGACCTCATTTCCAGTGTTCCCCTGGATGAGCTGGAGGAGGTAGACAGAGAGACTGAGACTGAAGCAACAGGAAATGGATGAATTTTTATGTTGTAGTTGTTGCCAACTACTGGGGAATAAATTCATTTACTTTCCACCAAGTTTTTAATTAACCTCCTAGGACCTGGCGTCCACATATGTGGACATCACATTTTGTGTTATTTAGACCAAAATACTCAATTTTGCTCTACAAGGGCCTGATATCCACTTACAAGGACATTAAACTGCTACTGTTCTATCAAAAATTTAAATGAATATCCTCATATGTGACTCTTATTTTTCTTAAAAACAAAAATAAGGTAAAAAAAAAAATCTGGTAATTCTTTGTTTTTACATTCATTGGCCCTCAATATACCCAAAAATCAAAGAGAAATTAAAAATGCATGCCGTGGAAGAGGTCGGGTCTTAGGAGGTTAATTTGAATTAAATGTTTTAAACAGCAGCATATCTGTTAATTGTGAAGCCAAAGAAAGGTTTTTAAAAAGGAAATGAGACAGCTAAAGTCAGCTAATCACAGTCTGAGGAATATGGACCCAAACGCAGACTCTTAGGCAATGTAGGTAGAAGTAAAAATTGACCTTTATTTGAGGCAAAAGCCCATAAGGTGCAAATATCCAATAGAACAGGGGTAGGCAACTCCAGGCTTCGAGAGCCGGTGTCCTGCAGGTTTTAGATGTGTCCTTGATCCAACACAGCTGATTCAAATGGCTAAATTACCTCTTCAACATGTCTTGAAGTTCTCCAGAGGCCTGGTAATGAGCTAATCATTTGAGTCGGGTGTGTTGACCCAGGGTGATATCTAAAACCTGCAGGACACCTGCACTCGAGACCTGGAGTTGCCTACCCCTGCAATAAAAGATATTGTTTATACACGTATACATATATGGGTGGATGTAGGAGGTAGAGCAGGTCATCTATTAGGTCATCTGTAGGGCGATCGTGGCTCAAGAGTTGGCAGTTTGTCTTGTAATCGGAAGGTTGCCGGTTCGAGCCCCGGCTCCGACAGTCTCGGTTGTTGTATCCTTGGGCAAGACACTTCACCCGTTGCCTACTGGTGGTGGTCTGAGGGCCCGGTGGCGCCGGTGTCCGGCAGCCTCGCCTCTGTCTGTGGCTACAATGTAGCTTGCCATCACCAGTGTGTGAATGGATGAATGACTGAATGTAGTGTAAAGCGCTTTGGGGTCCACAGGGACTAAGTAAAGCGCTATACAAATACAGGCCATTTACCATCTATTAATTGGATGGTTGGGAGTTCAATCCCTGGCTATTCTAGTCTTTATGCCAAATATCCTTGGGCAAGATACTATGCATCCATTGGGGTTAAATAGAAAGCACTAAATCATAGCATAGAGAGAAGCCCTTACATGAATGGGGTGTGAAAGAGACATGTTGTATAAACTGCTTTGAGTGCTCAGGTAAAGTAGAAAAGCGCTATATAAGAACCAGTCCATTTATCTCTCACATATGGACTCTATACTCAGACCAAGTCCTTTTGCACTGCTTCAATGCACTTTGCTCCCCACTGTGTGCCTTTCTCTTGTTTTGTATATATTCCTGTTGGCTGTATATATTTCTTCTGTTTGCTATTTATTCCTGAGGTCATTACAATTGTTTTACTCCTGCACAGTTGGCATGGAGCACCCATAATTTTGTTGTAAATGTACAATGACAATAAAGGGCTATTCTATTCTATTCTATCATTTATATATGATGGAAGACCAAGTCCTCCCATAGGATGTACATCAACAGACAGAAAAGTGGCTAACATCAGTACCAATGTCCAGTCTAAAGGTTTACACAAATTATTTAATCTTCCCCATATGTTTAGGGAGAATATACAATTTGCTTTTCCTCAGTTTTTTTTTTAATGAAAACTACAGGATTTGTGCTCAGACAAATTGAAACAAGGCAGAAATGACTGTGTAATATCATGCCAAAAAATACTGAACTGAATGATGGTGACTTTGTCACCATGCAAACTTGTTTTATAACACCATGAATGTCATTTTTGTTATTGCCAGGGGTCCGAAATAAAGCCTATCATTCATGTCAAAAGGGCATGCTTTTGGCAGACTAACTGGTAAATTTGCAAAAGTTTGACCCTTATTCTACATTCTCCCAGTTTAACTGGGTACTATTTTGTTTCTCTGTAGTAAAATAATATGATCAGCATGCCCTGTATTAAAGGTCTCATTAGAGAGAATGTGTACAACCATTCTATTTCCTTGATCCGCCAGACTATGGGGCAAATATCTGAGGAAAAATAGGTCAGATTATTTTTCCAAATTTATTTATTTATTTATTTTTCCAAATCGTTTCCCATCAGTTGCATCTGTCTTCTGGAGTGGATTGGGTACTTGAGGACACACAGTTTCTGGGCAGAGCTCAATGATGCTTACTCTTTAGTCACAGGGCCAAAGGTGTGCAACAGACTGTGGATAAAGTATGACAGCTTTTAAAAAAACAGAAAAGTGTGAGTTTATTATCTGAGCGAACCGTTCATATTGATGTGGACATCATTAATTCCTAGCTTTTATTTATTTCTTATGCAGTGCTTTGTGACTATATGTCTGTGAAAGGTGTTTTATGAATAAACTTTTCTTACTTACTTACAGATACAGGTCAAACTGGACCTGATAAATAGATTACAAAAAATATGTCAAGGCAGATGAGCCTGATTATGAAGAAAAATAAGAACAAGAGACTAATATGGGTCACATCTGTTGGCTT